>NC_135896.1:6631433-7297679 GCF_964194155.1 Cetorhinus maximus
AGAGGTTTTGAGAGTGTCTATTAGACCTTGGATTTCACACTTCAAAACGTCACAAATATATTTAACAAATGTCATGCTCAGGTCAGTTACAGGTCATTTGCTGTTTGTTAGAGAGAGATTGAGATCAAGCTGAAGCGAGTAATTTACACCTTTAAGTCTGCTAATGTATCTCGTTAATTTGAGTTTAATTGTTGCTGACTTCAGGCTTTTCAGAAATGAGATTTTATAATCTTAAAGGGGCAGGCCACATTACAACAGCGCATCATTGGTTGTAAAACGCTTTGAGATGTTAGTTTGGTTGTCATGAAAAGGACTATATAAATGCAAGTCCTTTTAATACTCATCACCTGAGCAAGCTTGTTATTCAATGCCTGATCTTTGAGTTTAAATAAATATTTTTCTAAAAAATTCCCCTCCCTTGAACAAGGCTCACCACCAGCCATGGTAATTGCGGCTGTACCTGATGATCTTCCTGCCACTCCCAGCGCTCCTCCATGTGCCTTCTCCTCCAGGATGAGGTGGCCAGTCCGCTCTGTTGCATGCGTGGCAGCTTCATCCGCTTCCGCCTCCAAGCTGGCTCCAAGCTTGCCCTCTGGCTGTTGCTCGTTCACGCACCACTTGACTATTTTGCACATCCCTTCAAGTCTCTGGACCCCATTGGCCCACAGACTCCAGTTTGAGAAACATTGTGCTGGTGTTTTCGGAGAGATGTTCACGTGCTATTTGTTCTTTTGTCAGCAAGACTTTGCACAGGAAACCAACTTGATTTTGGCCAAGTGTTACTACGTGGAGGGTGACCACACCCGAGCTCTCACTCTGTATTCCAAGGTAGATCTGGACAAGTTGCAGTTGGTGGCAGTGCCCGTCTACAGGCTCAGAATCATCGCTGAATCTTATGCTACAAAAGGTGAGAATGCTTTTCTTATATAAACTTTGAACACCTAATTGGTCATGTTCTGAAAAACATAATGCAATTATTTAACCAGCTGTGAAGTGATGTTATGTTATTTAGCATGGTTACACAATGAGACTTGAAAACGAAAGGCCTGCCAAGACTGGAATTCTGAATTTAGAACAGAAACACATTGTGGGTCAATCAACTTTTGAAAGAAAAGTGTGTGGGGTGCGACTTAATGGGTAGACCCAGCCAAAAGATGACCTTGTCTCTCCCTCTGTCTCCCTCTGTCTCTCCATCTTATTCAGGGGAGGTGGTGGCGCAGTGGTAATTTCACCAGGCTAGCAACCTGGGGGACATGAGTTCAAGTCCTGCCAAGGTAGAATTTAAATTCAATTCATAAATCTGGAATTAAAGCTGGTCTGATGGTGCCCACAAAACTGTTGTTGATTGTCGTAAAAACCCATCTGGTTCACTAATACCATTTAGGGAAGGAAACCTGCCACCCTTGCCTGGTCTGGCCTATCTGTGACTCCAGATCCACAGTAACGTCGTTGACTTTTAAATGCTCTCTGAAGTGCTCAATTGTATCAAACTGCTAAGAAGTCTAAAAGGAATGGGACCGGATGGACCGCCTGACATCGACCAAGGCACCGGAAACGACAATGGCACACCGAGCCCTGTTGATCCTGCAAACATCTGGGGACTTGTGCCAAAATTGGGAGAGCTGTCTCACTGACTAGTCAAGGACCAGCCTTGGTCTGTAGTGGTGCTACCGAGCCACTCCTGGTGTTGGGCATTGAAGTCCCCCACCCAGAGTACATTTTGTGCAGTTGCCACAACTCTCAGAATCGTACCTTACGGATAATGTCCCAGACACCACTATCACTATCCCTGGGTCTGTCCTGTCCCACCGACAGGACAGATCCACCAGAGGTGGCAGCACAGCGGTAAACAGTCAGGAGGGTGTTGCTCTGGGAGTCCTCAACATTGACTCTGGACCCCATGAAGTCCCATGCCATCAGGTCAAACATGGGCAAGGAAACGCCCTGCTGGCTACCACCTACCTCCCCCCCATGACCTTTTCCTCCACCTTCCCCCCCCTTCCCCTCAGCTGATGAATCAGTACTCCCTCCAAGTTATGTTCAACATGGAGAAGCATTGAGGGTGGTAAGTGCACAGAATGTACTCAGGGTGGGGGACTTCAATGCCCAGCACCAAGAGTGGCTCGGTAGCACCACTACAGACCAAGCTGGCTGAGACCTTAAGGACATAGCTGCTAGACTGGGTCTGTGGCAGGTGGTGATGGAACCAACAAGAGGGAAAAACGTACTTGACCTGGTCCTCACCAACCTGCCTGCCGCAGCTGCATCTGTCCATGACAGCCTTGGTAGGAGTGACCACCGCACATTCCTTGCGGAGAAATCCCATATTCACATTGAGGCGACCCTCCATCATGTTGTGTGGCACTACCATCATGCTAAATGAAATAGATTTCAAACAGATCTAGCAACTCGAGACTGGGCAACCAGGAGGCACTGTGGGCCATCAAGAACAGAATTGTACTCGACCACAATCTGTAACCTGCTGTATCCCCCACTCTACCATTACCACCAAGCCAGGGGAATAACTCTGGTTCAATGAAGAGTGCAGATGGGCATGCCAGGAGCAACACCAGGCATACCTAAAAATGAGGTGTCACCTGGTGAAGCTACAGCACAGGACTACTTGCATGCCAAAGAGCAGAAGCAGCATGCAATAGACAGAGCTAAGCTATCCCACAACCAACTGATCAGATCTAAACTCTGAAGTCCTGCCTCATCCAGTTATGAATGGTGGTGGACAATTAAACAACTAACTGGGCAGGAGGTTCCACAAATATCCCCACCCTCAATGATGGGGGAACCCAGCATACCATATTCAGTGCAAAAGACAAGGCTGAAGCATTTGCAGCCAACTTCAGCCAGAAGTGCTGAGTGTAAGATCCATCTCGGCCTCCTCCTGAGGTCCCCAGCGTCACAGATGCCAGTCTTCAGCCAATTCGATTCATCCTGCATGATATCAAGAAATGGCAGAAGGCACTGCATATTGAAAGGCCTATGGGCCCTGACAACATTCCAGCAATAGTAGTTAAGACTTATGCTCCAGAACTAGCCATGCCCCCAGACAAGCTGGTCCAGTACAGCTACAACACTGTCATCTACCTGCCAATGTGGATAATTGCCCAGGTATGTCCTGTACACAAAAAGCAGGACAAATTCAATCCGGCCTGTTACTGCCCTAACAGTCTACTCCCGATCAGTAGCAAAGTGATAGAAAGTGTCGTCGACTGTGCTACCAAGCGGCACTTAAATAAGCAGCTCGCTGATGGACAGTTTGGGTTCTGCCCAGGGCTATGGAGCTCCTGACCTCATTACAGCTTTGGTCCAAACATGGGCAAAAGAGCTGAACTCAGGAAGTGAGGCGAGAGTGACTGCCCTTGACATCAAGGCAGCTCTGATCAAAGGCATCAAAGGCACACTTTGATGACCGAGTGTGGCATCAAAAAGCCCTAGCAAAACTGAAGTCAACGGGAATCGGGGGAAAACTCTCCACTGGTTGGAGTCACACCTAGCACAAAGGGTTGTGGTTGTTGGAGGTCAATCATCTCAGTCCCGGGACAACACTGCAGGAGTTATTCATGGTAGTGTCCTCGGCCCAACCATCTCCAGCTGCTTCTTCAATGATCTTCCCTCCATCATAAGGTCAGAAGTGGGGATGTTTGATGATTGCACTACGTTCAATACCATTTGCAACTCCTCATATACTGAAGCAGTCCATGTGCATATGCAGCAAGACCTGGACAATGTTCAGGTTTGGATTGATAAATGGTGAGTAATACTTGCACCACACAAGTGCCAGAGAATCTAACCATTGCCCCATGCCATTCAATGACATTACCATTGCTGACCACTCCCACTATCAACATCCTGGAGGGTTTACCATTGACCAGAAACTGAACTGGACTAGCCATATAAATACTGTGGCTACAAGAGCAGGTCAGAGGCTAGGAATTGTGTGACGAGTAACTCACCACCTGACTCCCCAAAGCCTGTCCACCTTCTACAAGGCACAAGTCAGGAGTATAATGGAATACTCCCCACTTGCCTGGATGAGTGTAGCTCCCTTAACACTCAAGAAGCTTGACACCATCCAGGACAAAGCAGCCCGCTTGATTGGCACCACATCCACAAAACATTCACTCCCTCCACCACCGACTCACAGTAGCAGCAGTATGTACCATTTACAAGACACACTGCAGGAATTCATCAAGGCTCCTTCGACAGCACCTTCCAGACCCATGACCTCTGCCATCTAGAAGGACAAGGGCAGCAGATGCATGGGAACACCACCACCTGGAAGTTCCCCTCCAAGCCTTTCACCATCCTGACTTGGAAATATATCGCCGATTCTTCACAGTCGCTGGGTCAAAATCCTGGAACTCCCTTTCGAACAGGGAGTTCCTACAGTGCATGAACTGCAGCCGTTCAAGAAGGCAGCTCACCACCACCACCTTGAGGGCAATTGGGGATGGGCAATAAATGCTGGCCTAGCCAGCGACATCCATATCCCATGAATGAATAATAATAATAAAAAGCTTCTGCCTCAACTGCTAACTTTGGAGTAATTTCCACAGCCTCGTTATCCTGTGTATGAAGAGGTTTCACAGCCCTTTTCTAAATCTTTTAAATTTAATCCCACCAGCTTGGAAATTAGTGTAACTCCTCTATTCAAGAAAGGAAGACGATAGAAAGCAGGAAACTGCAGGTCATTTATCCTAACACCAGTTATAAGGAAAATGCTAGAATCTATTATTAAGGAGGTTATCCCAGGGCAGTTAGAAAATCTCAGTGCAATCAGGCAGAGTCAACATTTTGTGAAATGGGAAATATGTTTGACTAATTTATCAGAGTTTTTTGAGGAAGTAACAAGCAACATGGATAAAGGGAAAAGTTGGAGATAGGCCTTGTGAAGGGAAGAGAAGGGTAGAAGTTGGAAGCAAAGTTGACGAAATTTTCCGGTTCAGGATGAGAGGAGGAAGTGGCACTGTTATAGTCATCAATGTACTGGGGAAAAGAGGTGAGGGAGGGGGCCTAAGCAAAGACTGGAACAAGGAATGTTCCACATCTCCCTTAAAAATACAGGCATAGGTAAGACCCATGTGGATATCTATAACAACACCTTTTATTTGGAGGAAGTGAATGAAGTTGAAAGAGTTGTTCAATGTGAGACCAAGTTCAACCAGGTGGAGGAGTGGTGATGCATCTATTGAATGGGTTGAATTATTTCTAAAGCTTCTAAACTTCCTATAATTTGGAACCCAATAGTGTACACTTTACTCCAATTGAGCTCTTAGTAAGATTTAATATAGCCTCATCATTATCTCTTGGCTTTTATTTTCTATGCCTCTTGAGTCGAATCGTGATTTCTGTATTTTTTTTAAACATCCCTGTTTAGCTGAGATTCCTATGAGGAATCATATGAGGCAGCCTCAAATCCCCGTGCTGATACGGTCACGGGGTTTGGGACAATTGGTAGTAGAGAATTCCATGACTAATATTTGCTCCAAATATTTTAAATGTGTGTGTTCTGAATTCCCATTGAAAAGCATTTATTTACTGTTTAATGGGCTGTCTCATCTTGGAGTACAGCCAGTAGTACAGTTTGAGGGCAGTTTGTGGGTTCAAGGTCAGCTATTAATCACAGCATCTGTCAGATGAAAGGATAACTGCAAAGCAGCCTCTTTGCCAGGCTTCCCATTAACTGTCTTAGCCTCTACTTTCCGATGAGCCATATTTTTAAATTCATTTATAGAATGTGAGAATTGCTGGCAAGGCCAGCATTTATGGCTCATCCCTATTGCAGCCCCAATCCTGAGCAGTAAGGATGGTGATGAGAACTTGTGGCTTTTTTGAGGTGGCTAGGACTTTTACATTTATTACCCTGCGGGAATATAACCTCCTTTAGTTACAATAAGGAATCTGAAAGACCTTTTACAGCCCAGTTGATTCCATTTGGAATTGCTCATGACCGAAGTGGGCCACTTGCTCATTGTGATTGTGCCAATTCTTCAAAAGACTTATCCAATCAACTCCCACAAATGTAAGACGCTCAGACTGCTTAAGAGAGTGACTGATACAACTGACCTATTAGTAGACCCATATCTGTTAACAATAATGTGAATGAGCTCTGGAATTCCCTCCCTAAACCTCTCCTCTCTACCTTCCCCTCTCCTCCATGAAACTGCTGTCCATATTTGGCTCAGTGTCAAATTTTGTCTGGCTAAGCTCCCGGGGAGAGAGGTTCAAAGGCAATTTATAAATGAGAGTAGTAGTTGAATCAGGACATGGGGTAAGGAGATGAGAAACATAAGTTTTAAATTGCTAGGGGAGAGACAAACTGAAAGAGGCTCTAGGGTTTTTGAAGCCCTGGGAAAATGGTGGTTTTTGCTGTGGTAAGTTTCCAAGGCACAGGCCATCCCCAGGTAGCTGGCCCCCTTCATGTGTGAGTCCAGGTAGTGGGTGATAGCCTGCTGTTCAACTGTTAGACCATCACAGCTGCACCCACTCCTTTTCTCATCAGACAGCAACCAGCGGTGGGAACTGAATATTCATCAGGAGTGGGAACTCCAGCTGATCTATGCTCTGCCTAGCCCAGACGTCACCAGTTAATTGCAGCATTCTGGTTATCCAGGCTGAGATCAATTAATGCAACGTCGGCTAGTGATATAAAAAAAAACCCTGGTTACTGGAGAGTGATCAGCAGCTGATCTACCCCCACTTAGCCCAAGAATATTTTGGGCCTCAGCAGCTTCTGAACTGCAGCCATAGTTGAGATCAGCTAATACAGAATGAGATTAAACCAGGTGCCTTCTAGTTTGAAATTTACTTATATGACTCCCTTAATGTATGAATTGGAGATATGGGGAGCTGCTTAGTGTTAGTGAGTGAAGTATATTCTATGATCACATATTGGATTTTTGGCTGAGCATTAAAGGTTGCCAACTCTGGTAGGACATGTTACTGGAGGTTTCATCACATGAACTCTTGCCTCAATCGATCCCACCCACACACTCATTTCTGCCATTCATTCGTAATTCCTCAGATACTGAAGCAGTTAATGCATGCAGCAAGACTTGGACAACATTCAATCTTTGGCTGTCAAATGACAAGTAACATTTGTGCTACAAAAGTGCCAGGCAATGACCATCTCTCCTTGACATTCAATGGCATTGCCATCACTGAATCCCCCACTATCAACATCCTGGGGGTTACCATTGACCAGAAACTATAAATACTGTGGCTACAAGAGCAGGTCAGATGCTGGGAATTCTGCAGCGAGTGACTCACCTCCTGACTCCCCAAAGCCTGTCCACCATCTACAAGGCACAAGTCAGGAGTGTGATGGAATACTCCCCACTTGCCTGGATGAGTGCAGCTCCAACAACACTCAAGAAGCTTGACACCATCCAGGACAATGCAACCTGTTTGATCAGCACCCTAGTTTGTGTATCAGTTGTGTTTAATTATATGCAGGCGAAGGGCATTAATTGGGGCTCCGCTTGAGCATGCAGCTCCTTGTTAACAGAGTGGTTAGTGTCTCCACCTGTCACGCGAAGACTAGGGTTCAGTTCCCCGACCGGGAAAAGTCACTGCCTACATAATTACCAGCTGAAGAAGGCGATATGCTTTGTAAGCAGCTCCTATTAGTATTGTGGTTAGCCTCCCAGCCTGTCACACAGGAGACGAGGGTTCAATTTCCTAACGGATAAGTCATTATTTGTTTAAATGGTTAGCTGCCAAAGAGCCTGATGTGTTTTAGAGCACAGGTAGCTCAGTTTTTAAAGTTTCAGACTTTTAATCAGATTTCCAGCATCCACAGTATTTTGCTTTTATTTTGACCTGAGGTTTACAGGTTTCAATCCCTGTGTAACATGCTACTTAGGCAGCTCCTCTTTAGTATAGTGGTTAGTATCCCCACCTGTCATGCAGGAGATTAGAGTTCAATTCCCGACTGAGAAAAATAGAGGTAATGAAACACGGTGCAGGACCTCAGTTATGACCTGCAGCCCCTGTTTATGGACCCAGGAGGTCTCCATGCCTCCTTGCAGGAGTTGCATGTCTTTTACCAGGGACTGATCAAAACCTGGAACATGGTTGCCTCGCACCAGGGATCCCTCCCGTCAGCAGTGATGGCTATTGTTCGCAGGGATCCACATCTCCTCCAGTTCAGGTGGCTGATGGAAGGGAGGGTTCAGGGTGCTGAGGTGACCAGAGTCAGGGACGTGCTGGATGATGCCACAGCAACTTGCGCGTCTGTTCATGTCCAGCTCATGGCCAATGCCATCCACAGTCTTAAAACTGTGGTGCTCAGCCCTGATTGCGCTCGAGGTGCCGAGGCAGCTCAAGCGTGTCTGAACTGACCCTCATTTGGATGGGATTTCACATTGATCCCAGGTCTTGAATCCTTCGGGAACATGGGCCTCACAATTTGAGCCGTTTCGTGGATGGAGATGTTTCCTGTACAGGCTGCTGCTGCACACCCTTCTCTTCCTCGCCGACGTCAACTGCCCAGACACACTGTGGTGTTCGGCCCTGCCGTCCGGAGGTGGCGTGGGCCCCCATTGGAGGACTCTCTATGCGGTCGTCCTCCCCTTTACCATCAGGGACTTGGTGTGGAGGCTATAGCATGCAGCAGTCCCATTCAACCATAGATTAAGATGGTTTACGTGCTGTTTTTCTGCGGCCTCAAGGAGTCTGTGCTCTATGTGTATATAGATTGTGTGAGGCTGCAGCCTCTTTTCGAATATTTGAGAAGGCTGCTGCTCAAATTCTGGTTGCACTTCAGCCCCACACTCTTTGGCCATCCGGTTCGGAGTGGGGGGTGGGGTGTGCGTGGAGGACCTCCTTGTTAGCCTGCTCCTGGGTTTGACCAAGGCGGCCGTTTACAGGCCCAGGCGGCAGGCAGTTGAGGGGGTCATCTGGCCAGACCTTCTGCCCCTCTTCCTTGGCTATGTTCGTGACTGACTGGCCGTGGAGAGGGAGTGCGTGGTGTCCACGGTACACTTGAGGCCTCTCATGACCGGTGGGCATCGCAGGGGCTGGAGTGCATCATCAGCCCCCAAAACAACATTTTAATTTAATTTGTTAAGTTTCCTTTAAAAGTTTTGTGTTTCCTTTAAAAGTTTTGTCTTTTGTCATAGTGCCCTTTTAAGGGGCTATCAGTTAGTTAATTTGTCCATTTGTTTATTTTTATTGGTTCTCAAAAGAGTATAGTGAAACTGTAATATGGTTTTTCCCCCTATGGGAGAGACTAGAACTACGGGAGACAGTTTAAAAATAGGAGTCTCCCATTTAAGACTGAGATGAGAATTTTTTTTCTTTGAGGGTCGTTTGCCTGTGGAATTCTCTTCCCTAGAGAGCAGTGAAGGCTGGGTCATTGAATATTTTAAAGGCCGAGTTAGATAGATTCTGGATTAACAAGTGATTCAAAGGATATAGGGGGTAGGTAGGAAAGTAGAGTTGAGGCCACAATCAGATCAGCGTCTTGAATGGCGGAGCAGGCTCAAGGGGCAGAAAGCGCTGTATGTTTGTTCATTTGTGGTCCAGTTAGGAAGTATATGCTTGTAATGGTTCACTCTGTAAATAAATATAAAACTGAGATAAGATTATCTTACCTTTCACCAACTGGCTTTCTGGATTATAACATTCAATCCTCCATCACTAGCGCACAGTGGCAGAAGTGTGTATCATCTATAAGATGCACGGCAGCAACTCGCCAAAGGTGCTTTGACAGTGCCTTCCAAATCTGTGACCTCTATCACCTATAAGGACTAGGGCAGCGCCACCATCTGCAAGATCCCCCCCAAGTCACACTCCATCCTGACTTGGAACTGTATCACGTTCCTTCACTCTCCTTGGATCAAAATCTTGGAACTCCTTCCCTCACTCCACTGGGTGACCCACACTACATGGACTGCAGGGGTTCAAGAAGGTGCCTCTTCACTTTTTCAAGGACAATTAGGTGTGGGCAATAAATGCTGACCTTGCCAGTGATACTCACACCTCAGGAACAAACAAAGAAAAAATGATCCCTATCACAGGGCTGCGTGACAGCTGCTGCTGAGGTGGGGACTGAGTTTGTGAATATAACTTGTCCTGCTTTATGTTGACCTGACCGTGCTTGATACTGATACTGAATTCCTGAAAGTCTAAAGTGTTCCATTTCTCAATATTCACACTCTCCAGCTTCATATGTGCGTGATAATACATATTGAAAAAATGAACACTGTGGCTTACAAGCATTGGTGTGCTTGATCTTATAAAAGCTGCTGGGTATGTGTGGGAAGAGTGGGAGATGCATTATTTATGGACAATTTTTGAAAGTGTTCATTGAAAAGTAGTGTTGTTCCTGCTGTTCTGCTTTCTTACCAGATGGGGGCAGCTGAGTATGCAGGACTGCATAGCGATCACCTTTAGGGCATGTTCGGTGTTAGTTGTGTAAGCTTATTAAGGTTCAGCATTCTGTGTGTGTGTGTAAGATCTACCCTGCAATTTCTATATTTCTGATCCTATCAGAGACCTTCAGCCTACATATCAGAACTGGGCAGCACATTACTGAGGTTTAATATTTATGGTACTGGACTAAAAAGCATAAGTTGCTTAACTGTTCACTAATATTCTAAAGGCAAGAAAACCTGACCAACTCCCTTGCCTGGCCTAGCCTACATGTGACTCCTTTCCTTTCATTACATGATTAACCCTTAATGCCCTTTGAGTTACACACCACCACCACCTTCCCTGAGAAATTGTGAATGGGGAATAAATTCGACCATGTCAGAGTTGGAACAATTATGTTAGGGAGTGGTGATAACATGTTCAGCAAATCCATCCAGAGATGCAATGAAGAGTTCTGTGAGGTGATGTAATTTCATGGTATAAATATGAAATTGTTTATAATCATTGCATCCTTAACATTTTTACTCATGATACAGTAATGAGAAAAAGACGCCATGAGAAAACAGTGCTGAAGCTCCCTCCTTATTAGGATCATGTTACAGCTAGCCATTTATAAATACTGCTCATAGCCATCTGCTTGTTCCTTACGCTGAACGTTGTTATTTTTTAACGTTTCACTTTAATCCTCAGAACTTTCAGCCACTTAGTTCTGCTCCAAAGTCCTATGGTCCTGTATAGCTTGTCATTTTTCTCCACATTTTCGAAAGCTTCATGGGGGAGTTGATGGGGTCATGGTATTGTCGCTGGACTAGCATTCCAGAGACCCAGGGTAATGCTCTGGGGACCCGGGTTTGAATCCTGCCACGGCAGATGGTGCAATTTGAATTCACTAAAAATCTGGAATTATAAGTCTAATGATGACCATGAAACGATTGTTGTAAAAACCCAACCGGTTCACTAAATCTGTCTTCCTTACTTGGTCTGGCCTACATGTGACTCTCAATCATCGGTAAAGTAATGGAAGAGGTCTTTAGCAGTGCTATCAAGCGGCACTTGCTTAGCAATAACCTGCTCGTTGACTCCCTGTTTGGGTTCCACGAGGACCATTCAGCTCCTGACCTCATTACAGCCTTGATTCAAACATGGACAAAAGAGCTGAACTCCAGACGTGAGGTGAGAGTGACTGCCCATCTCATCAGGGCCACATTTGATTGAGTGTGACATCAAGGAACCCTAGCAAAACTGAAGTCAATGGGAATCGGGGGAAAACTCTCTGCTGGTTGGAGTCATACCTCGCAGAAAGGAAGATGGTTGTAGTTGTGGAGGTCAGTCATCTCAGCTCCAGGACATCACTGCAGGAGTTACTCAGGGTAGTGTCCTCAGCCAAACCATCTTCAGTTGCTTCCATCATAAGGTCAGAAGTGGGGATGTTCGCTGATGATTGCACAATGTTTAGCACCATTCGCGACTCCTCAGATACCTAAGCAGTCTCTGTCCAAATGCAGCAAGACCTGGACAATATCCAGGCTTGGGCTGACTACTGGCAAGTAACATTCGTACCACACAAGTGTCAGGCAATGACCAGCTCCAACAAGAGAGAATCCAATTATTGCCCCTTGACATTTAATGGCATTACCATCACTGAATCCCCCATTATCAACATCCTGGGTGTTATCATTGACCAGAAACTGAACTGGACTAGCCATATAAATACGGTGACTACAAGAGCAGGCCAGAGGCTAGGAATCCTGCGATGGGTAACTCATCTCCTGACTCCCCAAAGCCTGTCCACCATCTACAAGGCACAAGTCAAGAGTATAATGGAACACTCCCCACTTGCCTGGATGAGTGCAACTCCCATAACACTCAAGAAGCTTGACACCGTCCAGAACAAAGCAGCCCGCTTGATTGGCACCACATCCACAAACATTCACTCCCTCCACCACTGGCGCACAGTCGCAGCAGTATGTACCATCTACAAGATGCACTGCAGGAATTCACCAAGGCTCCTTCGACAGCACCTTCCAAACCCACGGCCACTATCATCTACAAGGACAAGGACAGCAGATAGATGGGAACATCACCACCTGGAAGTTCCCCTCCAAGTCACTCACCATCCTGACTTGGAAATATATCACCGTTCCTTCACTGTCACTGGGTCAAAATCCTGAAACTCCCTTCCTAACAGCACTGTGGGTGTACCTACACCACATGGACTGCAGTGGTTTAAGAAGGCAGCTCACCACCACCTTTTCAAGGGCAACTATGGATGAGCAATAAATGCTGGCCTAGCCAGCGAAGCCCACATCCCGTGAGTGAATAAAGAAGCAACTTTCTCCTTGGGTCCTTCTGTCACCTCACGTGAATTTTCCTATTTCCTACTGATGTGTCTCTCACCACCCAACTCCACCCCCTCCACAGCCAATCACTGCTTTGGAAATTGTTATCGGCTAGTGGGGAGCAATTGTGAATGAGTGACTGTAATGAGTAGTGGTAGTGTTTGGAATATTTTAAATGAGTTTCACCTGACTTTTAGAAGTATACAATCCAATGGAAATTTATTTCATGTGCCTTTTCTGCACTCGAATCTGCTGCCAATAATTCAGTCCTTTTTTTGCACAAAATATTGAATTTGCCAGGAGACGCTTAGATTGAAGCAGCACTGAAGGAGGCTATTCAGCCCATCATGCCTGTGCAGGTTCTTTTTTTAGAGCTAGCCAATTAATTAAAATGGTGACATTAAATTAGTGCAAAGAAATTCAGATGAATTGAGTGTGTATATTTTCTATTTTATGTAAGCAACTGTAGGGTACACATGTAGCACTGTGCAACTTATGCTTCCATGTGCCTGAGACGCTAACCTACAGCAACACATGTTAAAAATTTGTAAGTACCGTGCTGTGTAACCACAAATATTATTGTAGCGTGCATTACAGACACTGGCAGTGGGAAACTTCAATTTGAACATGTACCTGCAGTATGGTGCTTCAGAATTGTAGCTTGAAAAAAATCTGAATTTCTTTTCCCAAATCCAAGCTGCTAATTGGTTGTGAGAGTTTAACTTTGGCTCTTAAAGCATATACTGTTAACAGACTGTCACAGGTCAGCCAGCACTGCTGTTGATGGATCTCCTTTCAAACAGAAATGGTGCATTTTTTCTTGAATTGCTTGTGGGGAGTCCAGCGCTAACACTGGTTTTCTAAATGGTGTTTTTTGTGACTTGTCGCTTCCCACTGTCTACCTCTGCAATGCCTCTTGTGCTGGGAGAAAGGCCCAAATAACAGTCTGATCCCCAGGCTGTAAAATTGAGGCCTCGTTCTTATAAAAACAAAAAGCTAAAAGCTACTGCGGATGCTGGAAATCCAAAACAAAAACAGAATTACCTGGAAAAACTCAGCAGGTCTGGCAGCATCGGCGGAGAAGAGATCAGTTAACGTTTCGAGCCTTCATGGCCCTTCGGCAGAACTGAAGGCTCGAAACGTTAACTGATTTCTTCTCCACCGATGCTGCCAGACCTGCTGAGTTTTTCCAGGTAATTCTGTTTTTGTCCTCGTTCTTATTGATGTTTGTGGCCACTTTGAAAACCAGCTCTCTTACTGTTTTGACTCTCCTGCTGGTAAAGTGGCTCTTTGTAGCAGGTGGTTGGAAGCAGGGAGAGAGAGAGACAGACACACTTTCTTCTAAAGTAGGAAGAAATCGACAACTGAAATAAAAATACAGGGGTACTTACTAATGGAAAAGAAAGACTTGCATTTATGTAGCAAGCTCAGGATATCCAAAAGCTTTACAGGCAATCAAATATATTTTGAATTGTAGCCACTATTGTAATATAAGAAACGCAGCTTTCAATTTGCGCACAGCAAAATCCCACAAACAACAAAGTGATAATGGCCAGGTAACCTGTTTGTGATCTGTTCAGGGAGGCGATGGCATAGTGGTATTGTCGCTGGACTAGTAATCTGGAGACCTGGGGTAATGTTCTGGGGACCCGGGTTTGAATCCCGCCACGGCACTTTGAATTTGAATTCAATAAAAATATGGAACTAAAAGCCTAATGATGACCATGAAATGACCAAAAACCCATCTGGTTCAGTAATGCCCTTTAGGGAAGGAAGCCTGTCATCCTCACCTGCTCTGGCCTACATGTGGTTGACTCTTAAATTGCCCTCTGCAATGGCCTAGCAAGCCACTCAGTTGTATCAAACCGCTACAAAGTCACAAAAAAGGAATGAAACTGGACGGATCACCTGGCATCAACCTAGGCACTGGCAACGGCAAAGGCAAATTCAGCCCTGTCGACCCTGCAAAGCCCTCCTTACTAACATCTGGGGGCTAGTGCCAAAATTGGGAGAGCTGTCTCACAGATTAGTCAAGCAACAGCCTGACATAGTCATATCTTACAGATAATATCCCAGACACCACCATCACCATCCCTGGATATGTCCTGTCCCATCGGCAGGAGAGACCCAGCAGAGGTGGCGGCACAGTGGTATACAGTCGGGAGGGAGTTGCCCTGGGAGTCCTCGACATCGACTCCGGCCCCCATGATGCCTCATGGCATCAGGTCAAACATGGGCAAGGAAACTTCCTTATTAACACATACCACCCTCCCTCAGCTGATGAATCAGTGCACCTCCATATTGAACACCACTTGGAGGAAGCACTGAGGGTGGCAAGGGCGCAGAATGTACTCTGGGTGGGGAACTTCAATGTCCATCACCAAGAGTGGCTCCCTGCTCTCATGCCCACATGTCTGTCCTTGGCTTGCTGCATTGTTCCAGTGAAGCCCAATGCAAACTGGAGGAACAGCACCTCATCTTCTGTCTAGACACTTTACAGCCTTTTGGACTGAATATTGAGTTCAACAATTTTAGATCATGAACTCTCTCCTCCATCCCCACCCCCTTTCCGATTTTCCCCCTCCTTTTTGTTTTTTCCAATAATTTATATAGATTTTTCTTTTCCCACCTACTTCCATTATTTTTAAGTGTATTTCCATCCATTGTTTTATCTCTACCTTTTAGCCTTTTTCGATTCCTTCACCCCACCCCACCCCCACTAGGGCTATCTGTACCTTGCTCGTCCTGCTTTCTACCCTTAATTAGCACATTCCTTAGATAATATCATCACCTTCAACACCTCTTTGTCCTTTTGTGTGACATCTTTTGGTTATCTCCACCTATCACTGGCCCTCTATCCAGCTCTTCTTGTCGTCATCGTCGTCTCCCCCCCCCACCAACCAGGTTATACTTCACCTCTCTTCTATTTTTACTTAGTTCTGTTGAAGGGTCATTCGGACTCGAAATCTCCGCAGATGCTGCCAGACCTGCTGAGTTTTTCCAGGTATTTTTGTTTTTGTTTTTATGTTGACAAAGAGTGGCTCGATGGCACCACTACTGACTGAACTGGCTGAATCCCAAATGACACAGCTGCTAGGCTGGGTCTGCAGCAGGTGGTGAGGGAACCAACAAGAGGGAAAAACATACTTGACCTTATCCTCTCAAACCTGCCTGCCGCAGCTGCATCTGTCCATGACAGTTTCGGTAGGAGTGACTACCGCACAGTCATTGTGGAGACGAAGTCCCGCCTTCACATTTAGGATATCGTTCATCGTGTTTTGTGGCACTACCACTGTGCTAAATGGGATAGCTTTCGAACAGATCTAGCAACTCAATACTGGGCATCCATGAGGTGCTGTGGGCCATCAGCAGCAGCAGAATTGTGCTTGAACACAATGTGTTACCTCAAGACCTGGCATACCCCCAACTCTATAATTACCATCAAGCCAGGGGATCAACCCTGGTTCAATGGTGAGTGTGGGAGGGCATGCCAGGAGCAGCACCAGGCACACTTAAAAATGAGGTGTCACCCTGGTGAAGCTATAACACAGGGACTACTTGCATGCCAAACAGCATAAGCAGCAAGTGATAGACAGAGCTAGGCTATTTCACAACCAATGGATCAGATCTAAGCTTTGCAGTCCTGCCACATCTAGTTGTGAATGGTGGTGGACAATTAAACAACTCACTGGAGGAGGAGGCTCCACAAATATCCCCATCCTCAGTGATGGAGGAGCCCAGCACATCGGTGCAAAAGATAAGGCTGAAGCATTTGCTACAATCTTCAGCCAGAAGTGCCAGGTGGCTGATCCATCTCGCCCTCCAGCATTGATGCCAGTCTACAGCCAATTCGATTCACTCCACGTGATATCAAGAAACAGCTGAAGGCACTGGATAGTGCAAAGTCTATGGGCCCTGACAATATTCCGGTAATAGTACTGAAAACTTGTGCTCCAGAACTTGCTGTGCCCCTAGCCAAGCTGTTCCAGTACAGCTACAAAGTTGGCATCTACCCGGCTATGTGGAAAATTGCCCAGGAATGTCCTGTACACAAAAAGCAAGACAAATCCAACCCAGACAATTACCACCCCATCAGTCTACACTCGATCATCAGTAAAGTATTAGAAGGGGTCATCACAGTGCTATCAAGCGGCACTAGCTTAGCAATAACCTGCTCAGTGACGCCCAGTTTGGGCTCCACGAGGACCATTCAGCTCCTGACCTCATTACAGCCTTGATTCAAACATGGACAAAAGAGCTGAACTCCAGACATAAGGTGAGAGTGACTGCCTTTGACATCAAGGCCATATTTGATTGAGTGTGACATCAAGGAGCCCTAGCAAAACTGAAGTCAATGGGAATCAGGGGGAAAACTCTCTGCTGGCTGTAGTCAAATCTAACACAAAGGAAGATGGTTGTGGTTGTTGGAGGTCAGACATCTCTGCTCCAGAGCATCACTGCAGGAGTTCCTCAGGCTGATGCCCTCGGCCCAACCATCTTCAGCTGCTTCATCAATGACCACCTTTCCATCATAAGATTATAAATGGGGATGTTCGCTGATGATTGCACAATGTTCAGCACCATTCACGACTCCTGAGATACGGAAGCAGTACATGTCCAAATGCAGCAAGACCTGGACAATATCTAGGCTTGGGCTGACAAGTGGCAAGTAACATTCGCGCCACACAAGTGTCAGGCAATGACCATCTCCAACAAGAGAGAATCTAACCATTGCTCCTTGACGTTCAGTGGCATTACTATCACTGAATCCACCACTATCAACGTCCTGCGGGTTACCATTGACCAGAAACTGAACTGGACTGGCCAGATAAATACTGGTCAGAGGCTAGGAATCCTGTGAAGAGTAACTCACCTGACTCCCCAAAGCCTGACCTCCATCTACAAGGCACATGTTAGGAGTGTGATGGAACACTCCCTACTTGCCTGGATGAGTGCAGCTCCCACAGCACTCAATAAGCTTGACACCGTCCAGGACAAAGCAGCCCTCTTGATTAGCACCACATCCGTAAGCATTCACTCCCTCCACCACCGACGCACAGTAGCAGCAGTGTGTACCATCTACAAGATGCACTGCAGGAATTCACCAAGGCTCCTTCGACAGCACCTTCCAAACCTATGACCACGATCATCTAGAAGGACAAGGACAGCAGATGCATGGGAACACCACCACGTGGAAGTTTCCCTCCAAGCCACTCACCATCCTGACTTGGAAATATATCTTTCATTGTTGCTGGTTCAAAGTCCTGGAACTCCCTTCCGAACAGCACCGTGGGTGTACCTACACCACATGGACTGCAGTGGTTCGAGAAGGCAGCTCACCACCTTCTCAAGGGCAACTAGGAATGGACCATAAATGCTGGCCCAGCCAGTAAAGCCCACACCCCATGAATGAATAAAAAAACATGTTGGACGAGGAATGAGTATTGGCCAGAACTCCCTCTGCTCTTCTTAATGATCCTAACGAATTATTTTACTATTCAACTGAGAGGCACCTGGGGTCTCATTTAAAATTTCATCCCAATGACACCATAAGTGCAGCTCTTCATCTGTGCAACACTGGAGAGCCAGCCTTGATTCCACATCCTTCCTTACTTTGAGGTGAGAGTGCTACCCACTGATGCACATCTAATGCAGAGACTTAAGAGTTATGGAGTCATTACGGTACACAAGGAGGCCATTTGGGCCATCAAGCCCATGCTGACTCTAGGAGCAATCCCCACATTCCCACACCCTTGCTTTATCCCCATAGCCCTTCAAGTTTATTTCCTTCAAGTACCCATCCAATTTCCTTTTGAAATCATTGATCGCCTCTGCTTCTACCACCCTCATAGGCAGTGGGTTTTAGATCATTGCTACTCACTGTGTAAAAAAAAGTTCTTCCTCACATCCCTCCTGCACCTCTTGCCCCAAAATTTAAATCTGTGTCCCCTTGCCCTTGCAGGATCAGCTAATGGGAAAAAGTTTGCTATGTCTACATCATCCAAACCTGTCACAACCTTGTGCACCTCCATCATATCTCCCCTCAATCTCCTTTGCTCCAAGACGGACAACCCCAGCTTCTCCAACCTAACCTTGCAACTCTAATCCCTCATTCTGGTAAATTTCCTCAACACCCCCTCAAGGACCCTCAGATCCTCATATAATAGTGAGAAACTGGATGGATATTGAATGCTGTAGAGGATGTCTTCTGTAGCCGGAGCATATACTGTTTTATAATGACAAGTGGAATTCCATGCAATGCACGGTGCATTAAATAATGAGGAGAGTGTTCATATCTTGATGGCCCTTTCATGATGGTAATGAAATTCCTTTGCTGCTCGGTGGAGTTGTTTCATGTAGCCTTTGGGGAGGCACTCCAAATATTCACAGCCTGGAGTCAATTAGAAGCTAATTGCTTTTGCTGAATTATGTTAGGGTAGGTTGTGAGTAGCTGCTTTTTGAATGATGTTTGAACCAATCAGGTGTGGCACACACTAGACTTTTATCAGCAACGTGCATTCATATGCATGCATTCTTTTTATAATCTCAAACATGGGAACTGCTAGAGAAAAAAAAAGACTACGGTTTTCTTTTACCAACTTGGCACTGGTACGAAGACCCAAACCCAGTGGATTACGTGTAGTTCCTGTTCTTACGGTGAACTAAAAGTGCAGTCAATCTATTTTAGTGATGTTGAGGTTGGTTGGAGGACCCTGGAGTATTGGCTAGGGTGCTGGAACTTCCTGTTTTTCTTCAAATACTGCCACTGAAAGTTTTTGAAGGCAGGCGGGACTCTGATTTGACGTGTCATCTAAAAGAATGACACCTCTGACAATGCAGCACTCCTTCAGTGCTGCTCTGGTGTCAGCCTGGACTATATGCTTAAATCCTGGGGTGAGATCATTTTTTTTTGTGTGATGTTGATTTAAGGATAAATGTGGTGACAGGATGCAGGGGAGACTATCTGCCTATCTTTCAGGTAATGTTGTGGGGTCTTTGACATCCATCTGAGAGGGCAGATGAAGCATCAGCTTAAAACAAAACCAGTATCTGAATACACTTTCCTCCTCTTCAGTGCAAGCTTATCCTTTTTCATCCAGCAAGGTCCTTAAACTGGAAACCCAAACTTTGACACAGGGAAAGGGCCCCATCTTATGACTCTGTGAATAAATGCACCAGATGGTTGGTAATGAGCCATAAAGGACAGATAGCCACAGCATCATCAAAAGACTTCAGAACCCTAGAGTCTATAACCTCCCTCAGTTTCCCCTCAACAATTTCAAATCCGAGTTTCTAATGTCTTTCTTTTGACAACATATTTTCCTCTCTGCTCCTTCGCTGTGGTTCAGTATGTACCAGTCTCACCTCTGAGTTAGAAGGTTGTGGGTTCACTTTCCAGTCGCCAGAGGCTTGAGCACAGGATCTAGGGTGACATTACTGTGCAGTACTGAGGGAGTGCCACACTGTTCGAGGTGCCAGCTTTCAGCTGAGATGTTAAACCAAAGCGCCCCCGAGGCCCCACCATCCCCCGGTTTGCCCTCTGAGGTGGATGCAAAAGATTCCGTGGCACTGTTTTGAAGAAGAGCTGAGGTATCATCCCTGATGACCTGGCCAATATTTATTTCTCAACCAACATCACTTTTAAAAAAAAACACATGATCTGGCCAATATTTCATTGTTGAATCTTGCTGTGTGCAAATTGGCTGCTGCGTTGCTTACATTACAACAATAAATGTCCTCAAAAAATATTGGCTTCTCACTGGCATATAAGTTTGAAGGTGTCAGTCACCCCTTATTCACAAGTAGAATGGGTGCTGAGTCCAACTGTGTCCATTACAGCCACCCTCACCTGAGATCAAGACTGGTGAATACTCCAGCCTGTATGGAGTTAATCAGTCTCAGCCAGAATAAGAGTTGGGCATTGCCACTGGCCTCAGTGCCCCTGCGTGAGACAGGGGTGAAGGAAATCATTATGAGTTCCCACTCCTGGTCCCCTATCCACTGCGCTCTGCTGAAAAGTAAAACACACAAAGGGGATGGTAGTATTAGGTTTGGCTCTGATGCCTCTGCAGTTAAATAATGTACAGATCCGGGTGAAGAATGGCTACTTGAGTAAGGTACTGACTGGTCACCACCATGTGTGGGACTGTGCCCAGAATGTGTAACTGCCTCCAAAAAGAGTGTGAGTAGGAGTGAAAAGTTTGAGAGCATAACCATTCAAAATAACTTTCAGTGAATGTAACTCTCCTCCTCTTCAACAGCCTTATGTTTTCTTAAATTATAAATTAATTTTCAAAACAAATCAGTTTGAAAGTAGTTGGTGGAGCTGAGGCAATGATGGAGAATCGCGTCAAAAAACTGGCTCTATCACACTATGCCCCCGCCCCGTATACCAGTAATCTTCCAATATAGATCATTTACGTAACAAATGTCAGTTACATAGGAACAGGAAGAGGCCATTCAGCCCCTTGAGCCCATTCCACCATTCAGTGAGGTTGTGGCTAATATGCATCTTAACTCCATTTACCCATCTTGGTTCCATATCCCATAAGACCATGAGACATAGGAGCAGAAATTAGGCCATTCGGCCCATCGAGTCTGCTCCGCCATTCAATCATGGCTGATAAGTTTCTCAACCCCATTCTCCTGCCTTCTCCCCGTAACCTTTGGTCCCCTTACCAACCAAGAACCTATCTATCTCGGTCTTAAATACACTCAATGACTGGCCTCCACAGCCTTCTGTGGCAATGAATTCCGTAGATTCACCACTCTCTGGTTAAAGAAGTTTCTCCTGAGGCTGTGCCCTCGGGTCCTAGTCTCTCCTACTAATGGAAACATCTTCCCCACGTCCACTCTATCCAGGCCTTTCAGTATTCTGTAAGTTTCAATCAGATCCCCCCTCATCCTTCTAAACTCCATCCAGTATAGACCCAGAGTCCTCAAACGTTCCTCATATGTTAAGCCTTTCATTCCTGGGATCATTCTTGTGAACCTCCTCTGGACCCTCTCCAGGGCCAGCACATCCTTCCTGAGATACGGGGCCCAAAATTGCTCACAATATTCTAAATGTGGTCTGACCAGAGCCTTATAAAGCCTCAGCAGCACATCCCTGCTTTTATATTCTAGTCCTCTCGAAATAAATGCCAACATTGCATTTGCCCTCCTAACTACTGACTCAACCTACAAGTTAACCTTAAGAGAATCTTGGACTAGGACTCCCAAGTCCCTTTGCACTCCAGATTTCTGAATTCTCTCCCCATTTAGAAAATAGTCTATGCCTCTATTCTTCCTACCAAAGTGCATGACCTCACACTTGCCCACGTTGTATTCCATCTGCCACTTCTTTGCCCATTTTCCTAACCTGTCCAAATCCTTCTGCAGCCTCCCTGCCTCCTCAATACTACCTATCCCTCCACCTATCTTTGTATCATCTGCAAACTTAGCCAGGATGCCCTCAGTTCCTTCATCTAGATCATTAATGTATAAAGTGAAAATTTGTGGTCCCAACACTGACCCTTGCGGAACTCCACTAGTCACCGGCCGCCATCCTGAGAAGGACCCCCTTATCCCCACTCTCTGCCTCCTGCCAGACAGCCAATCTTCTATCCATGCTAGTACCTTGCTTCTAACACCATGGGCTCTTATCTTACTGAGCAGCCTCCTGTGCGGCACCTTGTCAAAGGCCTTCTGGAAGTCCAAGTAGATAACATCCATTGGCTCTCCTTTGTCTAACCTACTCGTTACCTCCTCAAAGAATTCTAACAGATTTGTCAGACGTGACCTCCCCTTGATGAAACCATGCTGACTTTGCCCGATTTTACCATGCACTTCCAAGTATTCTGAAATCTCATCCTTAATAATGGACTCTAAAATCTTACCAACGACCGAGGTCAGGCTAATCGGCCTGTAATTTCCCGTCTTTTGCCTCTCTCTCTCCTTAAACGGGGGTTACATTAGCGATTTTCCAGTCCTCTGGGACCCTCCCTGACTCCAGTGATTCCTGAAAGATCGCCACTAACGCCTCCATTATCTCTTCAGTTATCTCCTTCAGAACTCTGGGGTGTAATCCATCTGGTCCAGGTGATTTATCCACCTTCAGACCTTTCAATTTTCCTAGCACCTTCTCCTTGGTAATCGCCACCATACTCACCTCTGCCCCCCAACTCTCTTGAACTTTGGGGATGTTACTCGTGTCTTCCACTGTGAAGACTGATGCAAAGTACCTATTCAGTTCCTCCGCCATTTCTTTGTTCCCCACTACTACTTCTCCAGCGTCATTTTCCAGCGGCCCAGTGTCCACTTTTGCCTCTCTCTTACCCTTTATATATCTAAGAAAACTCTTGCAATCTTCTTTTATATTACTGGCTAGTTTACCCTCATATTTGATCTTCTCCCTCCTTATTTCTTTTTTAGTTGTCCTCTGTTGGTCTTTGTAGGCTTCCCAATCCCCTGGTTCCCCACTGCTCTTCGCCGCATTGTATGCTTTCTCTTTAGCTTTTATGCTGTCCCTGACTTCCCTTGTCAGCCATGATTGCCTCGTCCTCCCTTTAGTATGCTTCTTCTTCCTAGGGATGAATTTTTGCTGTGTCTCCCAAATTACTCCCAGAAACTCCTGTCATTACTGTTCCACTGTCTTTCCTGCTAGGCTCATCTCCCAGTCAATTCTGGCCAGCTCCTCCCTCATGCCTCTGTAGTTGCTTTTATTCAACTGTAATACCGTTATATCT
The DNA here is from genome assembly GCF_964194155.1 of Cetorhinus maximus. Lineage (NCBI taxonomy): Eukaryota > Metazoa > Chordata > Chondrichthyes > Lamniformes > Cetorhinidae > Cetorhinus > Cetorhinus maximus. Next base: position 6,654,892 of record NC_135896.1, read on the forward strand.
GATTCCAGCTTTTTCCTCTCAAATTGCAGGGTAAATTCTATCATATTATGATCACTTCCTCCTAAGGGTTCCTTCACCTTAAACTCCCTTATCAAATCTGCCTCATTACAAATCACTAAATCTAGAATTGCTTGTTCCCTAGTGGGCTCCACTATAAGCTGCTCCAAAAAGCCATCTCGTAGACAATACACAAATTCCTTTTCTTGGGATCTACTACCAAGCTGATTTTCCCAGTCTACCTGCATATTGAAATCCCCCATGGTCACTGTAACCTTGCCTTTCTTACACACCTTTTCTATCTCCTGGTGTATCTTGTGCCCCACATCCTGACTACTGTTCGGAGGCCTGTACATAACTCCCATTATGGTTTTTTTACCTTTGCGGTTCCTCAACTCCACCCACACAGATTCTACATCATCTGACCCTACCTAATTTCTTGCTGTCGATTTAATTTCATTTCTTACTAACAAAGCAACCCCACCCCCTCTGCCAACCTGCCTATCTTTTCGATAGGATGTATATCCTTGGATATTTAGCTCCCAGTCCTGATCCCCTTGCAGCCATGTCTCCGTAATGCCCACCACATCATACTTGCCAATTTCAATCTGCGCTACAAGCTCATTTACCTTATTTCGTATACTGCGTGCATTCAGATACAACACCTTCAGTCCTGTATTTCCCATCCCCTTTCTCATTGTCGTCCCTTTATCTGATGTGCTTGAAATTAGATTCCTAGCCCTTTCCAAACACTTTGTCCTATTTTGTGTTCTGGAGACTTTAATAGCCTCTCCTGGGCTCTCCTTTCTTTTCAGTTTTTTCATAATTTTCCATGAAGTTGAATCCACCCCCCACGCTAACCTGCTGCTTTGTCTCCCATTAGTCATACTTCTTGGAGTTTTACCCTTCCCTCTTCCCCCCCCCCCCACTTTCTAGTTTAAAGTACTGTTGACCACCCTATTTACCCTTTTCACTAGAACATCCCTTACCTAACAAAAATCTATCAATCTCAGTTTTTAAATTTTCAATTGATTCCAGGCTCAATAACTTTTTGGAAGAGAAAGTTCCAGATTTCCACTACTTTTCATGTGAAGAAATGCTTTCTGACATCAACCTGTCCAATCTTAAATTATGGTGCCTTATTCTGGATCCTCCCTCTGGAGGAAATAGTTTCTGTCCCTATCTTATTAAATCCTTTAATCATTTTAAACACCTCAATTACATCTACCTTTAAACTTCTATATGCAAAAGAAATACAAACTGAGACAATCCAACCTGTCCTTTTTGCCCTGGCATTATTCTGGTCAAATGTACAAGTTTGTTGTGGAGCAGAATCAGACTAACATGGAGTTGTATTTGAAGTTTGCTTAATTAGTTGACGGAATTTTAAAAATCTTTGTTGAAGCTGTTACCAAAATCAACCTTTCATGTTTTCTATAGACTATTAGTGGCAGAGAGTCAGGCAGGCAGGCAGAGGAGAAAAAGAGTGAGGCAGAAAGGCAGAGGGGTGGTGGTGGGGTTGGTGTGGAGGAGAGAGAGACAAGGAGGCAGTCAGGTGGAGAGTGAAGAGACAGGTAGCCAGAGAGTGGACAGACAGACAGGCAGGCAGAGAGGGAAGAGACAGGAAGACAGGCAGGCGGTAAGCAAGTGGAAGAGAGACGGGCTGAGGGGAAGAGACAGGCAGGTAGGGGGAGACAGGCAGAAGGGAATAGAGGCAGGGAACAGATGGAGATTCAAAGGAATCGATCTGAAGGACACAGATTCCGTGTCTCATGTCAACCCAGGTAAGATCAATCTAACCTCTCAGCGCACCATACAGCTGCCTAAAAATTCTAGATATCTGCTCAAATGGGGAAGTAAAGGCACAAGAATATAGTAACATTTGGAGCGAGAAAAGGCAATTTGGTCTGTGATTCTCACTCTAGAAACAAATACATGGACTTCTCTCTCCTGTCTGTTCAAAGAACTCCCTGAATGGTAATAAAACACAATTAGAAATATACTGTACTAAAAGTACTGAAATCTCCTCAGAGTATTAACCTTCACAGGATGTTTGCATTTTCATCACACCATGCATGTCTCAATAATGGGCTGTAAGCTCTGTACTCAAGACAGCAGTTATATTTTTCTGGTCTCAGATGGCTGTGGATCAGTGTCCCAGGAGTACAGATCCTATTAAAGTGTATTCAATCATTCAGGCATTGCAAGCAGGCTTCCCTGTCAGCCACATCACCAGATAGAGCCGGCCTGGTGTGAAGCAGACACTAAACATCCGACCTCTGCAAAGGCAGAAGACGTGAGGAAATTTTGCAAGTGTTAAAACATGATTTCCTTTCAGATGGACGTCAGAAGTGCTTTGAGGAGACAGTAGAGTCTCCAGACTTTCCTTCGAGTTTTAAAGAAATAGCTAGATTTGTTCCCTAGCTGACACTCCAGTGTAGCGCTGTTGGAGGTGAAACTTTCAAATGAGATGTTAAACCGTATCCCCCATCTCTGGTGAATTTTAATGACCTCGCGGCACTATCTTGGCCAGTATTTATTCCTCAACCAACATCGCTAAACTACATTATCTGGTTATTATCACGTTACTGTTTGTGCTCAGTGTGTGCAAATTGGCTGTAAAGTGCATGTGAATGGTGCTGTTTAAATCCAACAGAGTGGTTGAAGAAAATAGAATGGATTAATTTAGGGCAAGACTAGATAAATGTATGAGGGAGAAGGGAATAGAGGATTATGTTGATAGAGTTAGATGAGAGAAAATGGAAGGAGGCTCAAGTGAAGCATAAACACCAGCATTGGCTTGTTGGGCCGAATGGCCTATTTCTGTGCCGTATATGCTATGTGAGCCTGCCTTCCTTCATTTCTTTGAGCTAAATGTAGACAGTGGAAATTCTGTTAAGAGACTTCTCCAGGGAAGACTCCTAGGAATCCAGTTTCCTAGCATCCAAATGTTAGCTGCAAAGGGTATATTGGTTAAATTTATAAAGGCTGTGAATCAATGACCATTCATCCCGTACCAGTGTTACAAATACTATCCATTGGGAGGGTAGTATAATCCGCATAGCGGCACTTTACCGCACCTAACATCTTGTATTTATATAGCGCCTTTAATGTCCCAAGGCACACCACAAGATCATTATGCCAAAATTGACACCAAACCAAAGGAGACAGATGAAAGAGGTAGGTTTTAAGCAGCATCTTAGCGCAGAGTGGAGCGGTTTAAAGAAGGAATTCCGCAGCTTGGAGCCTAGGTTGCTGAAGGCATGGCCATCAGTGGCAGGGCAAAGGGAGCACGGATCCACAATAGACTAGCACCAACTTAGTGTCGTTGCATATCAGTTTTGAGAATTGTAGCACTCAGCAGGACCTCACAAAGATAATTGATTTCAGTGATGTCTGTCGAGAACAAATATTGTCTGGCATACGGAGGCAAATTCCTCTACTCTTCAAAATGATGGCATGAATGACGGTTTGTGTCTCAGCTCACAAATGAATAAAGTGATAGAGGAGCCATAACCTAGCAAAGCCTTTTTAATTAAAACAGAAAATTCTGTAAATACTCAGCATCTGTAGAGAGAGAAACGAGATTTGATGTTTCAGATTGATGATCTTGCATCAGAACCGGAACATGTTACAGACATAACAAGCAAGCACAGACCTGAAGCGTTAACTGTAATCCTCTCTTCACAGATGCTGCCTGACCTCCTGAGTATTTCCAGCATTTTCTGTCTTTACTTCAGATTTCCAACACCTGTGGTATTTCATTTTTGTATTCATGAAAGCCTTTAAGCAGGAAGGGGAGAAAGAAGCTTAGCAAAATATTAAAATGTTTGGGCGAATGTTGAATTCTGATCATTTGTTACTGAGTAATTTATTTTGGAGAGGTGGCCTGTTTTAACATTATGAAGGGAATCAATAGGCTAGACATAGAGAAGGTACTTCCACTGGGGGAGAGACCAAAGCTAGGGACCATTAACACCATACACTCTAACTTTTGTTTCAAAGTGCGTGGCCCTTTAGATTTTTTTGTGGGATTGCACACATGCGCTAATTTGAAGAGGTCAGCTTGTGTGCTTGGGAGCTTTTTGATTTTTGCTCCACCACCCAGCTGCACAGCATTGGCCATGAATACACAATAGTCATTAATAGATCCAATATTAGAAACACATGTTTTACCCAGAGAATGGTTAGAATATGGACTTGGTACCACACGGAGTGGTTAGAATGAATATAGCACAGGAGGAGGCCATTTGACCCACTGTGTCTGTGCTGGGTGTATGAAGGAGCAATTCATCTCGTGCCATTCCCCATCTTCTCCCCATTGCCCTGCACACTCTGCTTTTTCAGATAATACTCCAATTCCTTCTTGAATGCCTCGATTGAACCTGCCTCCACCACACACTCAGTGCATTCCAGATCCTAATCGCTCGCTATGTGAAAATGTTTTCGCTCATGTCGCCATTGCTTCTTTTGCCAATTAGCTTAAATCTGTGTCCTCTGGTTCCCAATCCCTTCACCAATGGTAACAGTCTCTCCCTATCTACTCTATCCAGACCCTTCATGATTTTGAATACCTCTACCTAAGGCAAAGAGCATAGATGCATTCAAGGAACAACAAGATAAATTCATGAGGCTGAAAGTAAAGAAGAGTGTGTTGATTGGGTGGGATGTAGAGAGGTGGGAGGAAGTTTGTGTGGAGCGTAACCACTGGCACAGACCAGTTAGGTGAGTGACCCTGTTACTGTGTTCTGTCCAATTCTATGCAATATTCCATGTTTTGCCCTATTGTTAGCACAATAAGTAACATGGAATTGCACCATACAGACATTCCAGATCCCAGGCTTGACCCTCAGTCTGTCCTGAGTCAGTTGTCCATCAGGGCAACAATTGGCCTTGGGTAAAGGGTTCTAAAATCAACCAAGCTTCCCGACCCTGATCTCTACCTGGTGATTCCTGCTGGAATGTAAGAGTGAACATTGGGTGTGAACAGGATTGGAGCTTAGATTTGATGCCCCTATTATGGAATAGCCGGCAGCACACATTGACACTTATGGAGAACTACAGCTCAGATTGGGAACCAGGCAGGGGACAGAGGGGGAGTCAATTCCAGGCTTGAATATAAATGCCACTAATTCAGGCCCCTAAACACAGGAGTATTGGAATACTGGACCACCTGATTCATTTCGCTCTTATTTCATTTAACTTTCTTTTGAGAAGAAGAATTGGGGCCAATTTTCTACTCATACTGATGAAGTGTGTTAGTGTTAGAATTATACCATGCAGAGCACCAAACACTCCCTGGTCAGTTGTGGCAGCAATAGGGCAAAGCAAAACTCCAGTTACTCTATCCCACAATGATATAATTAAATGGAGGAACAAGCTCAAGAGGATGAATGACTCTATTCTTATGTACCATAGCTCCAAACTCAAAAGAGCACGCCATAAGACGTAGGAGCAGAAGTAGGTCATTCGGCCCATCGAGTCTGCTCCGCCATTCAATGAGATCATGGCTGGTCTGATAATCCTCAACTCCACTTTCCTGCCTTTTCCCCATAACCCTTGACTCTCTTACTGATTAAACATCTGTCTATCTCAGCCTTGAATATACTTAACGACCCAGCCTCTACAGCCATCTGCGGTAAAGAATTCCACAGGTTCACTACCCTCTGAGAGAAGAAATTCTTCCTCATCTCTCTCTTAAATGGGCGACCCCTTACTCTGAGATTATGTCCTCTGGGCGTAGACTCTCCCACAAGGGGAAACAACCTCTCAGCATTTACCCTGTCAAGCCCCCTAACAATCTTATATGCTTCAATAAGGTCGCCTCTTGTTCTTCTAAACTCTGGTGTGTACAGGCCCAACCTACTCAACCTCTCCCCATAAGAAAATCCCTCCATACCCGTGATCAACGTAGTGAACCTCCTTTGGACTGCCTCCAATACCAGTACATCTTTCCGCAAACTTGGCAATAGTACATTCACTTCCCTCATCCAAGTCATTAATATATATTGTAAATAATTGTGGCCCTAGCACTGATCCCAGTGGCACTCTACTTGTTACAGGTTGCCATCCTGAAAATGCCCCCCTTATCCCAACTCTGTCTTCTATTAGATAGCCAATCCTCTATCCATGCTAATATACTACCCCGCAACACCATGGGTTCTTATCTTATTAAGTAGCCTTATGTGCAGTACCTTATCGAATGCCTTTTGGAAATCCAAATATATTACATCTACTGGCTCCCCTTTATCTATCCTGTTTGTTACCTCCTCAAAGAATTCTAATAAATTTGTTAGGCATGACTTCCCCTTCATGAAGCCATGCTGACTCTACTTGATTAGATTATGAATTTCTAAATGCTCTGCTATTACATCCTTTATAACAGACTCTAACATTTTTCCAAGGACAGATGTTAAGCCAACTGGCCTGTAGTTACCTGTTTTTTGTCTCCCATCCTTTTTGAATAAGGGTGTTACATTGGCGGTTTTCCAATCTTCTGGGACCTTTCCAGAATCTAAGGATTCTTGGAAGATTACTACCAGTGCATCCACTGTCTCTGTAGCTACTTCCTTTAATATCCTAGGGTGCAACCCATCAGGTCCAGGGGACTTATCAGCCTCTAGCCCAATTAGTTTCCAACTCCGAATATAGTACTGCACATTTCCCAGACCAAGCATTTTAGTGGCCCCTGAGTGAGTTTGGTAATGTACTGCTGAACTTGGGGCAGTTTTGTGTTGTGTGCTTACTGCGAACGCAAAAATAGAAAATACTGGAAATGCTCAGCAGGTCCGGCAGCATCTCTGGAGAGAGAAATACAGTTCACATTTCAGATCAATGACCTTTCCTCAGAATGAGGAAAAGTGCGAACTTTAATAGGATTTGAGCAAGGGCTGACAAGTTAGTCTGGCGAATGGTGTTGGGGAAAAATACAAAAGATGTGCCTAGATCAGGTGTGTTACTCTCCTGTCTTCGTCAGATCTTTGTCTTTGTACAACTCACCCCTTGCTCAAATCCTATTACGTCTGAAAAGTCATCGATCTGAAAAGTTAACTATTTCTCTCTCCATGGGTGCTGCCTGATTTGGGTATTTCCAGCATTTTCTGTTTTTATATTACAAATGACATCTGTGACTATGGTGCAATCCCTCAACCTCTGACACAGTTGACCACATCATCGCTTTCCAATACCCCTTCAGTTCTCTTTAGCTCATAACAGCCAGTTGTAACTGGGCTAGTGAAATACAGTTGATATTTTCTAGTGAGAGGACAGCCCATTGAAGGTGTGTGTGTGTGGGGATGGGTGTGTGTGTGGGGATGGGTGTGTGTGTGGGGATGGGTGTGTGTGTGGGGATGGGTGTGTGTGTGGGGATGGGTGTGTGTGTGGGGATGGGTGTGTGTGTGGGGATGGGTGTGTGTGTGGGGATGGGTGTGTGTGTGGGGATGGGTGTGTGTGTGGGGATGGGTGTGTGTGTGGGGATGGGTGTGTGTGTGGGGATGGGTGTGTGTGTGGGGATGGGTGTGTGTGTGGGGATGGGTGTGTGTGTGGGGATGGGTGTGTGTGTGGGGATGGGTGTGTGTGTGGGGATGGGTGTGTGTGTGGGGATGGGTGTGTGTGGGATGGGTGTGTGTGGGGGGATGGGTGTGTGTGTGTGTGGGGATGGGTGTGTGTGTGTGTGGGGATGGGTGGGTGTGTGTGTGGGGATGGGTGGGTGTGTGTGTGGGGATGGGTGGGTGTGTGTGTGGGGATGGGTGGGTGTGTGTGTGGGGATGGGTGGGTGTGTGTGTGGGGATGGGTGGGTGGGTGGGTGTGCGTGCGGGGGTGGGTGGAATGGGGGTATGTGTGCATGCATGCCGGGGGGATGTGTGTGTGTGTATGTGTGTGTGCGCGGGGGGGAATGGGGGTGTGTGCTTGTGAGGGCGTGGAGGGGTGTGTGGGCCCACTGTGTGCGTGTGGGGGGCGGTGCATGTGCATGGGGGTTGGGGGCAGGCACATGTGGGTGTGAGAAAAACAGTTTCACATTTTTCTGATTACAATGAAAGATGGATTTGGCGAATTCTGTTGCTTATAAATATGAAATATTTCCAGGTTTCTTCATTCAAAGCTTTTAGACAGTTCATTGTTGAAAATAATGAACATGACAATTTTTCAGGAAAGGGAGGAATAGACGAAGAAAGAATGGAATGAATGGGAATTTTTTTATATCAATGATGCTGATCTGGAACGCAGTGCTTGAAAGGGTGGTGGAAGCAGTTCAATAATAAAGGGTAAAATTGGATGAGGAAAGGTTTGCAGGGCTATGGAGAAGGAGCAGAGATTGGGACTAATTAGATAGAGCCTGTACAGACACACTGGGAGGAATGGCCTCTTTCTGTGCTCTATCATTCTAAGATTAATTAGCTGGATATTGATATGTACCCTGAACAGGCTGGTGAGAATGCACAAGGTTAAATTTTGTTCATCAGTCGTCCCATTAAAATTCTGTATTGTCATAGATCGTGTTGCCATGGTTACAAGTACTGTGTCTCCATGGGATCCGGTGTAGTCGCAGTTCTGACGAGCTTTTGTCATAAAATCCTTATTAAACTGTCCATATGACAGATAATGGTACAATCCAGTCGCAGTATCTTTATGCTATAGATAAGATTGATATTTGCAGTTAGCTGCATCTCATCCATTCTGATGTTGGAAGGCTCCATCTTTATTTTGAAATATAGAAGCTTATCTGTCTGGTGGATAATGTCTGAACTGTAATCCTTGCCCTCAATGTTACAAATTGTGCTGGGAAACACTATCCTCAACAGGACTTAACTATGCCTTTGAACCTGACGCATGTTATATTGAAAGCTACAGACTGAGGCCTTAGATTGTACTTATTATCTGGTGGGTAATGATAATAGGGTTGCCAATCCTCCAGGACTGGCTTGGAATCTCCAGGAATTAAAGATTAATCTCCTGGACACTGCTGCAATCAATCAAGTGTTTTTGTTTTCTTTGAACCTGTGAATTCCCAATTAGTTATAAAAATATTGGAAATGGAATGAAAGCTGAAGTTGAAGATCATCTAATTGGGTAATGAAGAGTCTGCTCGATTTTCGATTGGTGTGGGAGAGTGGCCAACGTGAGACCATAACCAGTCACCAACATGACTCCAAATGTCTACCACAGCAACCTTTGGCTTTGGCTTTCTCACAGGCACATAATTTACATCAAAGACAAATTCAGTTGTCGGGGGGCAGTGGGGACGCGTAAAATGAATACAAGTGGCTTGACTGTCCATTATGGAAAGGAAAATTCATCCAAGTCAGTCCACTCCTCTAGCATTACACCCCTGATAAATTTTACCCCCATTGTTTTTTTTTTAAAGTTAAATTCTGGGCACTACACCTCAGGAAGTATATTTTGACCTTCTGTAGAGGTGAGTGGGTTTCAGGAACAGGGCGGATACACCAGAATGATAGCTGAGCTTAAAGGGTTAAATTATAAGGGCAGGTTGCATAAACTTGGCTTGTGCCCCATATGTTTTTGGAAGATTAAAGGCTTATCTAATCAAGGTTTTTAAAATGCTAAGGTAGGTAGAGGGAAACCACCTCCTCTGGTGAGGGACTCCAGAACAAGGGGATATACATGTAAAATTCGAGCTAAGTCTTTAATAATGAAATCAGAAAACGCTTAGTCACCCAAAGGGGTAGTAGAAATCTGGTACTCTCTTCTCAAAAGGCTGTGGGTGTTAGGTAAGTGTATCAAGGGATATGGATCAAAGGCAGATAAATGGGATTGAAGGTCAGATAAACCATGATCTAATCAAATGGTAGAATAGATCAAAGGGGCTGAATGGCCTCCTCCTTTTCCCGTGATCTCAGCCTGGTTACTGATCGGAGGTCTATAACTGGGGAGATGGTGGTAATATTACTGGACTAGTAATCCAGAGGTCCAAGCTAATGCTTTGGGGTCATGGGTTCAGATTCCACCACGGCAGCTGGTGGAATTTAAATTCAATTAATAAAATCTGGAATTGAAAAGCTAGTCTCAGTAATGGTGACCATGAAACTATTATCAATTGTTTGGGGGGAAAAAAACTTATCTGGTTCACTAATGTCCTTTAAGGAAGGAAATCTGCCGTCCTTACCTGGCGTCTACATGCGACTCCAGATCCAGAGCAATGTGATTGACTCTTAACTGCCCTCTGAAGTTGCCAAGCAAGTCATTCAGTTCAAGGCCAATTAGGGATGGGCAACAAATGCTTCACCAGATGCCAGCAACGCCCACATCCCATGAAAGAATTAAGAAAAAAAATTGTCTCATCGCCCCATGTGAGCTTGGTTGGCTTTCTGCTCTTGACCCAGTGCCCCTTCTGGAAAGTGTATATGATAGATGTGCAGAGAGGACAGCTCAGTTGTGATGGTAGATTAGCTGCTTGGTACTTGTATGATGGTCAATCGCTTGAATAAAGTACAGATACCCGCTGGAAAGTCTGGAGTGTCATTCAATGGCATGGTGAATATTGTGAGTGGATGGAGGAGGAGATTTTAATGAACTTAGAAAGCGAAGCAGGCCTGAGGGAACGAGCAGGAGAATGGGAGTAATTGGTAACTCTTTCAAAGAGCTGGCATAGGTATGATGGGCCAAATAGCTTCCATTTTGTGCTGTAAAAATTTTATAAAATGGTATTCGGGTTGTTTTAATTTTTTAAAAGATACAAAACATCAGTTTTTATAAATCTGTGATGCTGGGCTTATAGCTAAAGTGTTAATGCATAGACATGATGGGCTTCCATTTCATGCTCTAAATTTTTTATAAAGTGATATTTGGGTTGTTCTAATTTTTTTTTAGAAGGTACGAGCGCAAACTTTCAAAAAATCTGTGCAGCAAAGGAAACAATTGAGAGTAAGGGATTGAACTGCAGTATCAATTAGAATGATGGGGCTGGAACAGGACCTGTAATGGGTGAGCGCTAAGAAGGTACTTCAGCCCAGCGTGGGAAATCTCTCCGTGATACTGGGCTTGCGCCTGAAGTGGTAAGTCCCAGTCGTAGTATTACTGCACACACGATAAAACCATGAAGTATCACAGAATTCCTAAGGCTGTGTCTCTTTAAAAGGGTTTTTCTGCCACTCACCCTCAAAGAGACAGTAAATGCATGTCTGAAATCTGATGAACACTGACTGCAATAAATAAAACTGGAGGGTAGGAGATGGCACTTGAATTGAGTGAATTTCCACTGATGTGGTTTAACTGTGGCAGAGGGAGATTCTTCTATCAAACATCATTTTTTGAATTGCTAGAATGGAGTTTTATGACCCTCAATGAACTACAATAAATACTACATCTCTCGCTCGTCAGTTTTCCATTTACCAACTGGAGTGGTGTGAGAATTGTGGAAAACCTCACTTAACACCAAGGCCCAGAGTGCACTCCCAGGTGGGCATAGAAGGTTCTGTGGCACAGTTTTGAAGAGGAGCAGGGGAGTGAGCTCTCCCCGGTGTCCTAGCCAATATTTCTTCCTTAGTTACCATCACTAATGCTAGCTGTTATCTCATTGCTGTTTATGGGGCTTTGCTGTGCATAAATTGCTTGCCACTTTTCCGCAAGAGTTTACATTTCAAAAACAATTGGGATGTCCTGAGGTTATGAAAAGCACTATATACCTGCAAGCCCTTTCTTTAAACTCTTTCGAGTTATCAACAGTCACAGATTGCAACTCTTTCGAGTACAATCACAGTTCTTGGTTTCCGGGAGTGGGACATGAACCCACAACCCTCTGATTCAAAGGCGAGGGTGCTATGAACTGAGCCACAGCTGACACCTCGCCCTTTCTTTAAGGTTGACTTCGCTGTTCATCAACTATATGATCTTGCCACTTGTCCCAAAGGGAGGGATCAAGGCAGTGCCACCAATTGTGGAGCAGGGGCAGTTGCACAGCAGGCTAGAACAAGGAGCACACTGGCAGAGACACTGGGTTAATTCAACAAGCTTTTAGGTGAGGGGTGAAAGTATGGAAGAATTTACAAAATGAGGATTAAGAATTTCACAAATTGGAAATGTAGATTGACAAGGACAGGAGACATGTCCAAGCAGGTGAAGCACAGGGCAAGACACAGGCAATAGATAGTCGATCGTATTACAGCATATAGCTCAGCTCAGGACACTGGAAAGGCAAAAAAAAACCGATTGCATTTATATAGAACCTTTTACAAATTCTGGACGTCCCAAAGCGCTTTACAGCTAATTAATTACATTCAAACTGTGGTCACTGTAGTAATGTAGAAAGTGCGGCAGCTAATTTGCACACAGAAAATTTCCCAAAAACAGCAATGTGATAATGATCAGATAATCAACATCACTAAAAAAACAGCTGAAGTGATAAATGTTGTTCAGGTGCACCAGGTAGAATGCTCTTCTTCAAAATAATGCAATAGGGCCTTTTATATCCACCCAAAAAGGCACATGGGGCTTTGGTTTAACATCTCACCCAAGCGCTAGGAAAAATTGAGTCAGGGCAAGTGTTTTAGCCACAGTGAATTTAGGTAATGATAGAGGCAGACAAATTTGAGTTGAAGACAAGTGGCCTTGCATGCTGTCAGGCTATATATACCACACGACTTCAGGTAATGCTGCCCAGAGGCAACATGCAAATAAGGACAAGGAAGAGGCCAAAGAAGGAATCTTGGATACTATAGGGGTGACCGTGCAGAGGGAAAGGAAGCAGTCAATGGTGGAGAAGCACAAAGGCAGTCTTGCAGAGGTGGACCACAATTGAACTGAACATAGAGGAAAGGCGTCAGAAAAGGATGGAGTGGGCAACTGCTGCAAATGGAGTGAAGGAGGAGAGGTTGCCTGAACATCCTTACTATATTTTATGCTGACTATTGGCAGGCTTTTACTTTTAAATATTATGAAAATATTTATTGAGATGCAGCCTCTCCAGAGGTGTAGGTTTGGGGTTAGGGAGAATGATAAATACCAGTGGATCTCCAGAACCAATTCTGATGGTGAGTTGGGGACTTCTGAGTGATGTTCTGGGAGAACAAAGTAAACAGTTAGTGATGAGGGTTTTTTAGTTCATTACTGGGAGGCATGAGCCAATCAGAATTAGTGAATAGGAATTAAGTGCTTTCTTTTAATTGGTTCCTGAGAAGTTTAAATAAATCATAAGGTGTTGTTTTGGTGCAGCAAAGGGCATATTTAAAGTGTGATGGGCCAAATTGCAAGCCTTTAATATAATTAAATGTGCTTTCTGGAGCGACCGAGGGAGATTTATGACGTATTGGGGGGTTGTAAACTGGTTTTATGCGAAATAGGAGAAAATAAAGGCAGTCAAACACCCGACTGCCTAAGCAACTAGAACAGACATGTAGAATTAAAATAAGGAACTGTTCTACAGTCGAGCAATTAGAGATTGTAATTGGGAACACTTCCCAGAAAAACTTAACCCTATAGGTTAAGTTTGGGACTCCCTCTTTGGGACACTTTAAAAACCTTGCTGTTTTTCCATTTGCTAACTTTAAGGGCCTCCACAAACATGCCTTTTTCAAAGCTTATTTTTGGCCAACTCCCTGAGCTCTCCCAGTACCGCTCGGCATTTATTTCCCCTCTGTGAAGGGCCTAGCATATTTTCTGCGTTAAAGGGGTCTACTAACTGCATGCTGTTGTGAATGATGTTCCAAATTATGCGGCAAGTCATTAGAATCGGTCCTGCAGTTGAAGGTGCTGCCAAAAGGTTACAAATATCACTGCAGTCACGTTTTGTAAGAAACATTGTGAAGCTTGGTTGTTTAAAAAAAAAAGTTTGTCGAGTTCCTATGGCAACATATGGTTAAAGCCATCACAATGTATAAATGGGGCCATTTGGGTCTTCTCCTATGCCAAATGGCAACTACCCCATGCTGAGCACTTGCTGTCATTTTCTAGTCAAAATATTTTACTGCGGTATGCTGTTTAGAAAAAAAATGAATAAATCATGGTAGTTAACAACTCAGTTTCCATGGCAACCTTTGAGCAAAGTTGCTGGAAGTTGGTGTTGCATGAGTGTCTCAAAAACCGTTTATATTTCAGAACTGCTGTCACTGCATGTGGCTTCACCACCTGGTGGGGCTGCAGTGCTCTGAATTCAGCCTGTTTACACTACATGCCAGATTCAGAGCAACATTGCACACGCCAGACTTGCATGGATTTCAAAGTCCTGGACATGAATTTGCAACTTTGGACATCTACCTGATCCTACTGTGATATAGCTGCACAGTTCAGATATGCTTTGTTCAAAGCTGGGTTCAAATGGGTGCAATAAGCTAGAATCATAGAATGATACAGCATGGAATGGAGGTCTTAAGCCATCATAGGTAGAGCTGTAAATTATCCCCACTCCCCTGCTCTTTTCCCCATAACCCTATTTATTTTTCCCCTTCAAGTGTTTATCCAATTTCCTTTTGTATGTTAATATTGAATCTGCTTCCACCACACTTTCAGGCAATGCATTCTAGATCACAAGGAATTGCTATGCAAAAAAAAAGTTTCCTTGCCTCTGGCTCTTTTGCCAATACCGTGAATCTATATCCTCCGGTTACCAACCCTTCTGCCACTGGAAATAGTTTCTCGTTAGTTACTCTATCCAAACCATCAGAATTTTAAACAACTTTATCAAATCATGTTGTATTCTGGTGCCAGCTGTGGTGTCTCAACAATGAGATCTTGAGACTTGTATGTTTAAACAGGAACCGTTTATTGTTAACCTTTAATATTTACATATCAAAGGTATGGTCATGCATGATGCTGTTACCACCATGCCGGCTAATTCCAGAGTGTTCTTTCTAGACTGTTCTCTCAATCTATTGCCATGTGACTCTATATATCATACCGTGGGCTATTCTTCAGTCCCACATTAACTCTTGCTCTGTTGAGCACCTTTGCAATACAGTGGCATGCAGGCACATCATACAATAGCTGTCCGTATAACTGAAGTCCCTCGTTCCTTGTACCATTCTGGTAAATCTTCTCTGCACCCTCTCTAAGACCTTGATCTCTTTCCTAAAGTGTGGTGTTCAGAATTGAACACTAGACTCTACTTGAGGCCTAACCAGTGTTTTGTAAAAGTTTAGCATAGCTTCCTTACTTTTTATACTCTGTGTCTATTTATAAAAGCATGGTTCCCACCTGCTTTTCTAACAGCCTTCTCAACTTGTCCTGTTACTTTCAAAGATGCACCGCAGGTCTTTCTGTATCTGAACACCCTCTGAAATTATGGCATTTTGTTTATAACTGCCTCTTCCAAAATAAATCACTACACATCTCTCTATATTAAATTGTATTTGTCACGTCTTCCCAATTTGCCAGTCTGTCTATGAAATCTGTTACTATCCTTCTCATTCATTATTACAGTTCTGAATTTTGTATCATCTGTAAATTTTGTAATTATGCTCCCTGTAGCCAAGTCCAGGTTATTAATATATATCAAAAAGAGCGGTAGTCCTAATGCCAACCCTTAGGGAATGCCACTGTATACTCCCCTACAATTTGAAGAACAACCATCCATCTCTACTCTCTGACTTCTGCCCCTTGGCAATTCCGTATTCATGCTGCCACTGTCCCTTTAATCCCCTGAGCTTTAATTTTGCTAACAAGTTTATTATGTTGTACCTTATCAAACACTTTCCAAATCCAAATACACAACATCAGTTGAACTACCTTCATCAGTCCTCTCCATTACTTCAGTAGAAGTACTTATTAAGTTAGTCAAACACAATTTGCTTTCCTTGATTACCAAGAATAGGAGCAATCTGTTTACCAACGTCTAACAAAGCCGTCACACCTTTTATGACAAGAGTCGTTCTCTTTATGTGAGCCCTATGTAAGCTGCCTGCTGAGAGTATACTCTTGGGAGAAGAACTAGTTGGCTTGGGTGATGAATCTACAGGGGTTGAAGACACAGCTGTCCCAATGCTGGGAATAGTGAAATGGAAAGGAAAGAAAGAGACACATGGCAGTCAGTCAGGAAACTACCAAGTGTGGGCCTCAGCTAGGGCTTGGGCTTGAGCTTAGAGCTGGAAGCTAAGATGCAAGAGGCCAGTTTTAGGTATAGCCTTCAAAGAAAGGTAATTCCAAAAATAAGCAAGTTAACCTACAGAAGAGACAGTGTGAATTATTATTTTTCTCATTTATGAGAGGTCTCAAAGTTTGAAATTCTGTCTTTAAACCCCTCTAATTTCACCATCATTCTCTCCTCCTTGAAGGCCCTCATCATCCAGATCCACCTCTTTGACCAAATTTTGTTCACCTTTCCTAATATTTCCTTCATGAGCTGATCTTTTTTATTCCTTGTATGCCTGTGAAGAAGCTTGGGGTGTATTTTCTAAGTTGAATGCGCAATATAATTTGATAATGCAAACCCCTGACCACATTCCTTGACCAAGCCTCTCGTGTAAAATCGATTATAGTCCATGCAACAAAGACAAAAATACCTGGAAAAACTCAGCAGGTCTGGCAGCATCTACAGAGAGGAGTTAACGTTTCGAGTCCGAATGACCCTTCAACAGAACTAAGTAAAAATAGAAGAGAGGTGAAATATAAGCTAGTTTAAGGGCGGGGGGGGCGGGGGGGTGGGAGACAAGTAGAGCTGGATAAAGGGCCAGTGATAGGCGGAGATAACCAAAAGATGTCACAGACAAAAGCACAAAGAGGTGTTGAAGGTGGTGATATTATTTGAGGAATGTGCTAATTAAGGGTGGAAAGCAGGACAAGCAAGGTACAGATAGCCCTAGTGGGGGTGGGATGGGGTGAAGGAATCAAAAAAGGCTAAAAGGTAGAGATCAAACAATGGATGGAAATACATTTTAAAAACATTAAAAGACCTGCTGAGCTTTTCCAGGTATTTTTGTTTTTGTTTTGGATTTCCAGCATCCGCAGTTTTTTGCTTTTATCTATAGTCCCTGCAACACTGTCCTAATCCGAGTATTACAGGTTTGCAATCAAATCTTGGGTCATGGAGTGTTCAGTTCAGCTTGGTGCATTTCTCCATTGTGCCACTGAGGAAGTCAGACCCAGTTCAGTTTATAAATGAGCACATCTAATTATGTTTTCTCTCCTTAGGTCTGTGTCTGGAGAAGCTAGTAACAGCAGCATCGCCAAGAAATGATCTGCAGCCTGATACTGAACAAGAAATAATTACATGTTATGAGAAAGCCGGTGATATAGCTCTGCTTTACTTACAAGAAACTGAAAGGGTAAGAATAATCTGCTTGGGTTTTACTGCTAATGTTAATAGGATCACACTGATCTGTATTGTATATAACAGTGCTTTTAATTCTGTTTTGTCCCTCATCGAAATCTCTGAGGAAAGTGATCCCTTCTAAGTATTCCCCTTGCTTTCAGTACTTTCACAAGTTGCAATTTGCTCAAATTGACCATTACCTGAAAGTTCTGACCAGTTGCCAATTGGCAGGATGATTTTACTAATGGTCATTCCATTGGTCATCTTGTTAATGTGTTGTGTTTTTGAGAAATACTGCTCTTCAACATCTTGAACAGTCATCCACTATTGTCCTGAATACTGGCACCCTGCAGTACCACACAGAGAACTGACACGCAGCCTCTCACTTAAGCCTCACACACAGTTATTTCATTTAATCTCAGGGTATTCTGTTTGTGCAGTTGGCGATGGCCTGCTTTTTCTCCTTTAACTTCCAGTTTTTCCAAGGCTGTATCCTCCCAATCCAGTTCTCCTTCAAAAAATTACAAAGAATTTACAACACAGAAACAGGCCAATCGGCCCAACTGGCCTATTCCAGTATAGATGCTGCCAATCCAACTCCCACCCTATTGCAAGTAACCCTATCTTCATATCTTTGAATTCTTTTCTCCCTCATGTTTGCCTCAGTTACTCCATGTAGTAGCAAGTTTCACATTATCAACATTTTTTCTGCTGAATTCCTTGTTGGATTTATAAGTGACTTTTTTTATATTTATGGCCACTAGTTTTTGGACTTCTCCACAACTAGAAACATTTTTGCTACGTCTACCCTAAAAAAAAACTCTTTCATAACCCTAAGAATCTTTATTGGGCCACCCTTCAGCCTTCTCTTTTCTGGAGAAGTTCTATAAAGTCTTTCCGGATGGATATTCTTCAGTCCTTCTCCACATGTCATCTGACTTTATGGTCATCTTTTGCTGACATTCCACTTTGCATTCCTCCAGATTGCACACAGCCATTGATTCTCACCTTCATTCTTCTTACAATGCAATGACTGAATCGCTATACCTTTTTCCCCAACTGGCCAGCATCCCTCCCTCACCTAATAATACCAAAAACAGATCACATGGTCATTCATCCCACTGCCGTTTTTGGAACCTTATGTACAATTCGGCAGCTGTTTGCTAACACGATGAAGGAAAAAAAGTCCGTGCTAAAGCACATTGGGACTTGCAAAAGGTGGAACAAACCACTACATAAATGCTTTTACTCTTTCTTTCTGTCCCTTCCCCCTCCTCTGTTCTCTCCATCTTCCATGCCCACACCTTTCGTCACTTTTAATGAAAGGCTGGATGTTCAAAGGGATTTGGGTGACCACCGGAAGTTAATATGTAGGTATAGCAAGCAATTGGGAAGTCAAATGGAATGATAGCTTTTGTTACATAGGAGTTTGAGTATAAAAACAAGGAAGACTTGCTGCAGTTATATCGGGCTTTGGTGAGACCGCACCTGGAATACTATGTGCATTTTGGTCTCCTCAACTTGTGGAAGGATATAGCTACCTTAGAGGGGGTGAGGCAAAAGTTCACTAGTTTGGAGGACTCACCTATAAAAAGAGAGAGAGCAGAATGGGTTTATATTCTCTGGGATTTGGAAGATTCCTCTCATTAATACATATAAAGTTCTTAGAGGCATTGACAGGATAAATGCTGAAAGGAGGTATCCCCAGAATAGAACCAGAGATCGTAGTCGCAGGATAAGAGATTGACCATTTATGACTAAGGTGAGAAGAAATGCTTTCACTCAAGAGTGTTGTGAATCTTTGGGCTTCTCTGTCTCAGAGGGCTGTGGATGCTTAGCCGATGAGTTTGAAATTTTTGGACCCTAAGAGAATCAAGGGATATGGGGGATAGGGCAGAATAGTGATGTCAAAGTTGAGCAATGATCTAGTTGAATGTCCTATTCCTGCTCATATTTCTTATGTCCTTACTCCACACCATTCAATTATGTGGTCATTCAGGCATAGGTTAAAGTTCGCACTATCCTAGTTTCCTTCGTTTGCTGGCTAACATGCCACCCTTGAGACCACCAAAAATAGATTTTGTTTACCTCCCTTCTGTTTGTGGAATCTTGGTGTGCAATACTGGCTTTCTCATGAGCCTATTTAACTGTCACTTCACACTAATTCGTGTGAAACCTTTGAGACACTTAGGAGAGAGCTGGTGCAATGAAATTTAAATTCATGCCTTTTTTTCTAGCCAGTTTGATTGCTGGCTCAGCAGGCTACTTCATGGCTACGGCAATGTAACAAAAAAAGGAGAAAAAAGGGTATTAGCTCAAACCATTTTTCAGCCGGACCTTTGGTGGGACTATAAATCACCAAATAAAAAATTTAAGCTAACTAATTAAAAATGTGAAGCAAATGGCCCAGGAAAATTTTCTGACTTGGTAGATTCAATTAAATGAAGCACTTTCAGGATAGTCAAGCTAATGATTTTTCTAAAACCTTTCTGACAAGCATCCGAAGGAGCTCAAGCCAATTTCGTATTTAAGGGAAGGTTATCCTAGTATTTTAGTTAAATTAAATCAAATAGGTATGAACTTGCTTAGAGTAAGCAGAAAATTCAAATTGAATGATTGTCGAACTAAAGTGTCACTATATTACCATTTAGTTTGAGAATTTCTTGAGACAGTCACAGAACTTAACATTTGGCAATGTCACTGAGCACAAAAATATGATCTTTACAATCTGAGATCCTGTGACTCTAATCCGAGCTGGTCATATTGCCTGTGTAGTTCTGTATCAACACAATAACGCTGTGGTTATCCCGCAAGTACCTGTATCTGGTACAAGAGCAGTGCTGGAGGATAGGTTTTCCTGGATTTCATGCTGAGATAGACCACAAGAAACAGATGCATTGCGCAGGAAAAATGGGTGCTAATCTTTTTGAGATGATGAAACAAGAATATGCCATTCAGCCCCTTGAGTCTGATCTGCATTCAACTGGATCACACCTGACCTTTTTATATGTAGCCATTTACCCTCCACTTTCTGCACCTGAATCGCACTGCATCCAAACTTTCTCTGTATGTTTTTCTCTGGCTGCCTGGAGAGGGTGCATCAATGTAGAATGTCACAAAGCTCTGTAAGCAACTTCCCGACGCCAGGTGTCCACCAGGGTCGGACTGCACCCTTGGTGCTCCTGCCATATAAGTGTGCTCATTATTTTGATACCAGAACAATGCAAAATCACAAATTGCACTGCAGCTCTTGGGAAAGTGGTATAAATGACTTAATGTTCATATTTGGACCAAAAATTTGCTCTTAAAATCTATTATCGACAACTTTCCAAAAGCAAAAGCTACACCTGGTAATTATTAACTGGTAATATTGTAATCCAAAGCAACTTGAATTGTTAGTAGCAACAGCATCCATCAAATGTAATACAGACTGTGAGTTTGCTGTCATTTTTTTCAAATCAGAAATCAGGATGTATAGAGTATTCCTAGATATTCTCCTACACTTATCCCTTTGATGATGATGACACTATCTCTAAGAGTCCAGAAGGGCCCAACGTTCCTCCATTTTATGGATTGGCGATCAATAAATTCCCTGTTTAAATGAAGCCCCGCAGGTAGGTCAGGCGTTAAAACTGATGTCTAAGTGAAACATTCATCTGCCCAACTCACCTCAGGACGTACCTTCATAGAAGCTTCACCCTAGAAGGATTGTCTGTACCACTTATGGAAACTGGAGCTCATCACTTATGTCGCTGAGTACGTACACAGCGCTCTGCTCTACGACCTGTCCACGCCAGTGCCGTTGCTTAATGGTAAGATAGAGCCATTGGATTATTGGGCTCCCTGCCAACCATAGAAACTCAAGCGGTGAGACTAGAGAAGCTAGGATGGTTTTACTGAAAGCAAAGAAAGTTAAGGGAGAATTATATAGGGGTGTTCAAAATGATGAGAATAAAGAGTAAATAAAGACAAATGTGTCTCTACTGGTGGAAGCACTCACAAACAGAGGATGCAGATTTAAGGTAATTACCAAAAGAACTAGAGGTGAGGTGAGAAGTTACTTTACACAGCGGGATATGATCTGGAATTCACTGTCTGAAAGGATGGTAGATTCAACAGTAACTTTGAAAAAAGGATTTGGATATATATTTGATAAGTTAACATTTGCAAGGCTAAGAGGAGTTGAGTTTGTGGTCTGGGACTCTGTATACTATGCAACGGAGCCCAGCAGCATTACAGAAACCAATTCCTGAGGTGGAATCTAGAAGGTAAGAATGACAAAAATCTATAATAGAACCATGAAAAACATATTCCGTATAAGAGAGAGATAGAGAGAGACTGATCACCCCATCCTTCCTTCTAATTTGTATGACAAGGTATGCTGATCTGTCAGTAAAGTCATGACATTCAATGAAAGACTGCCCCATTGCTGTGGAAGCCCCAGGCACCTTTATATTCCTCTCTATCATGCATAATGGTTGAAAACTTCTGTTGGACTATTAATCACTCTGACATTAGCAGCTGTGCTTTCAGCTGCCTTGGCCTAAGCTCTGGAATTCCCTCCATAAACCTTTCAACTTCGCCTCTGTTAAGATGGTCCTTAAACCCTACCTCTTTGACCAGCCTTAGGTCACCTGCCTTAATATCTTATGTGTCAAAATTATTATTGCTAACACTTTTGTTAATATCTATGGTCATTTTATCAGGTTAAAAGTGCTATATAAATGGAAGTTGTTGTCAAAATCCTGTAGAATATTTTAAATGATGATCTAGCATGCAAATAGTACACAGCAACACTGGAAGCACTCAGCCAGTCAGGCAGCGCCTGGAGAAAGAGCAGATAAGTTGACGTAGTGGGTGTGAACCTTTCATGATGCTGGAAGATATTACAGGTAAACAGCATTTAAAGAGGAAAAGAGCACAAAATGGAAAGGATTGGGATGGTTTGTTAAAGTGCTGTTCAGGTGAGATACGAACATATGAATCAGGAGCAGGAGTAGAGCATCCGTCCGCTGAAGCCAGCTCCACCATTCAATAAGGTCACGGCTGATCTGATTGTGGCCTCAACTCCACATTCCTGCCTACCCCCTCCACCCAACTTTTACTCCGTTATTAGTCAAGAATATATATACTGGATTAAAAATATTCAGTGACCCTGCCTCCACTGCTTTCTGGGGAAGAGAGTTCTGAAGACTAACAACCCTCTGAGAGAAAGAATTTCTCCTCATCTCTGTCTTAAATGGAAGACCCCTTATTTTTAACTGTGTCCTCTCGTTCAGGTCTCTCCCACAAGGGGAAACATCCTCTCAGAGTCTACCTTGTCAAGTCCAATCAGGATCTTGTATGCCTCAATAAGATCACCTCTCATTCTTCTAAACTCCAATGGATAAAGATCCAGCCTGTCCAAATTTTCCTCATGAGATAAATTCCCCCATCCCAGGTATCAGTCGAGTGAACCTTCTCTGAACTGCTTCTAACACATTTATGTCCTTTCTTAAATAAGGAGACCAAAACTGTACACTTTACTCCAGATGTGGTCTCACCAAAGCCCTGTACAACTGTAACAAAACATCTTGACTTTTATATTCAATTTCACTTGCAATAAACAGCAGCATTCCATTTGCCTTCCTAATCACTTGTTGTACCTGCATACTGTTAGGAACTAGATATAGTTTAAGTAAGTTATATTTGTATTTGTGGGTGTTAGGAATAAGTTTTAGCTTTAAGTTTAAGTTTAATTTATATTTTGGTTTTAAGAAAGGGGTGACCTTGAGTTTTAGTTTCACTTTAAAAAGTGCCTGCATGTTAATGAGGTTATATGACTCTTGAAGGGGAATTAAGGCAAACAAAAGGTAAAAAAAAAACTGGGCTGTTGCCTAGCAACAGGAGGCCTAGCAACAGGAGGCCCACACAGTAGCAGAGAGAAACAGAAAGCAATTTTAGTTCAGTTGGAGCCAGGCAAGGCTGGACATAGCAGAGGGAACTGCAGAGAGAGCAGATTTCCTATAAGAACAGGAGAAGGTCCCAGAAACCAGGGAACAGGTCCTAAAGGAAAAAGAGAAAGGTCCCAAGAAGACCTTTAAGTCAAGTTCAAGGACAAGGACAGGAATCTGGAACAAGATCCTGTTCAGTGGAAGTGAAAGCAAGGAGCAGAGAGGAAGGCTTCAAGCTTAGAGAGAGAAAGTTGCAGGAGGCAGACTCGAGGCAAAGTGAAAAGCAAGAAGATCTGAGGAGACAGTCAAGGTTGGTGACTCTTTACTATGGGCATTTGGAGCAGTGTTGTCCTGGTGGCACAGCTGAGTATCTGAGAGAGAGTGTGTGGAAGGCAAAGCTTGAATGCACGTGGCGATCCAGGGGAGTGGAACACCGGATGGAGAGTTTGAAACCCTAGAGCTGGACCCTTATGGACGGTGTTTGAGAGAAAACATCGTTTGGGAGAAGATTCCAAAGCGGGTTCTTGGAGATTGGAAACTTTCATGTGGAAGACAGAGTTCATTGAGACCGGTTGGCTCACGAGTGTGATAAGCGGCTGGGGGGAGTTGATGAGAGACCCAAGCATCTGTTTGGGGTGGCATCTGTCACTTGGTGTGCCTGACTACAGATTGCCTATTGGTTTACATGGACTGTGTGCTTACTGTGAACATGAGACCATAAGTTACAAAAGCTATCTTGTGTTATCCATACAAAAATGTATACCGGTGAAGGAGTATGGTAATGTAGTTCACCTTTTCTTGTTTACTAAATGTTTTATTCTTTTGTTAAAAGTTCATCAGCTGACTCCTGGGACTCTGTTTAGTGGTCACCCTCCAAGTTTCAATACATGTTAGGATCTTTCAAGCTGGGTTCCACCCAAGGATCTAGCTTGTTCAGCAGTAACATCAGCTGGGATCGTAACAATACTAATATTTTGTGATTCATAATGTTAAACCTAGGTGTTGTCTTCCTGCTGAAGTGAACTTAAAAAACCTGGTGGCACTATTTTAAAGTAGAACAGAGGAGTTCTTCCAGTGGGGGTGGGGTGGAAAGACTGACAGGGTATTATAGTTATAGATTTAAAAATAATGGAAATAGGTGGGAAAAGAAAAATTCTTTCCACCCCACCCCCACTAGAGCTGTACTTTGAGTGTCCTGCCATCCATTCTTAATTAGCACATT
This sequence comes from Cetorhinus maximus, assembly GCF_964194155.1. Lineage (NCBI taxonomy): Eukaryota > Metazoa > Chordata > Chondrichthyes > Lamniformes > Cetorhinidae > Cetorhinus > Cetorhinus maximus. The sequence goes on from NC_135896.1 coordinate 6,679,244, forward strand.
CTCTTAGATAATATCACCACCTTTAACACCTCCCTGTTCCTTTGTCTGTCACATCTTTTGATCATCTGTATCACTGCTTGCTTGTCCCTACAACCACACCCCCCCCAACTTCTCCCCCCTCCCCCCCCACAGACCTTAAACCAGCTTATATTTCACCCCTCTCCTAACTTCACTCAGTTCTGCTAAAGGGTCATGAGGACTCGAAACGTCAACTCTTTTCTTCTCCGCCGATGCTGCCAGACCTGCTGAGCTTTTCCAGGTAATTTTGTTTTTGTTTTGGATTTCCAGCATCCGCAGTAGTTTTTTGTTTTTATCTCTGAGTTCTTCCAGTGTCCTGGCCGATATTTATCCCTCAACCAGCTCATTCAAGTCATGCACCATTCTGACTTGGAGCTATATTGCTGCTCCTTCACTGTCACTGGGTCAAAATACTCCCTAACATAACTGTACCCACACCCCATGGACTGCCAGCGACATTCACATCCCATGAATGAATATTTAAATAACAGCGAATAAGCTTTGAAATGCAGAAACTGATACTACATAGACACAGAGACTTTGTTGTGAATTTTGGAGTTGTTTTAACGTGTCAAACCTAGGTGAAGTGCCTGGGCTCCCCAGAACTGCACCACAGTATAGAAGAAAAACTGGGGTAAGGCGTGAAATACTGATGAAGAGGTAAGGTAGCGATGAGGCAATGCTAAATATAGGTTTATAAAAAGTTGCAGATTTTAAGACAAAAAGACAGACCGGTTGGGGCAGAGGGGGTTATGTAAGAGAGATGCATAATTTGAGGTCCTGTGGAAAAATAAGTTAGAGTTGGAGAGAAAGGAAGAACACATTGATGTATATTTGGGATTTAAAGGTAATTTGAGGCATCATGGTGTGAAACGGCACAAAAGCCATTCAGTCCATCATGCCTGTTTTAGCTCCTCGCAAGAGCTATCCAGTTGGTTCCGCTCCACATAGCCCTACAAATTTTTCCCTTTCAAGTGTGTGTGTGTGTATATCTCTCCAGTTCCCTTTTGAAAGTTTCAGGTCATGCATTCCAGATCATATCAACCAGCTGCTTAAAGATATTTCTCCTCATGTCCCCTCTGGTTCTTTTGCAACTTACAGTGCAACAGTACTCTTTTTTCATTTACTCATTTACAGAATGAGGGTGTGGCTGGCAAAGCCAGCATTTGTTCCCCATCCTTAACTACTCTTGAGAAGGTGATGATGATAAGCTACCTTGAACCCCTGCTGTCCATCTGGCAAGGATGCTCCCACAGCACTTTTAAGTAGGAAGTTCCAGCATTTTCCAGCAACAATGAAGGAGCGACAATATATTTCCAATTTAGGATGGATGTCGGAATTGGAGGGGAACTTACAGGTGTGGTGTTCCCAAGGCTACCCTTGTCCTCCTAGGTAGTAGAGGTCACAGTTTTGGAAAGTGATGTTGAAGAGTTGTGAGTTTCTGAAGAGCTTCTTGTACATGGTATATACTACTGCCACTGGTGTTGGTAGTGGAGGGAGTGAATGTTTAAGGTGCTGGGTAGGGTGCTGATCCAGTGCGCTGCTTTGTCCTGGATGTTTTTTTTTATCACCTTGAGTGTTGCTGGAACTGCATTCATCCAGAGAAGTGTGGAGTATTCCATCACACTCCTGTCTTGTGCCTTGTAGATGGTGGTCAGGCTTTGGGCAGCTGCAGGATACCCAACTCCTGACTTATTTAGTAGACACAGTGTTTATACGGCTGGTACAGTTAAGTTTCTGTTTAACGGTGAGCCCCAGAATGTTATTGGTAGGCGATTCAGTGATGGTAACACTATTGAACATGAGGGGCAAGTGGTTGAAATGTCTATTGTTGGAGGTTGCCATTGCTTGGTACTTGTGCAGCACAAAGGTTATTCACCAGATGTCAGCCCAAGCCTGGATGTTGTCCAGGCCTTGCTGTATGTGGGCAAGGACTGCTTCAGTATTTAATTATTGCGATTCCCCACCAGTAATACCTTTCAATTTGTTTGACACTTTTTAAAAATGTGCTTATATGAAAGACTGGTGTGAGGTAATAAAGGAGAATAAAATTAACCATAGGACAAAAAAAGTGGATAATAGAATGGTTACAAAAGCCAGCCAATTGGCCTATTGTGTTCTTGTTGGCTTTCTACAAGAGCAACTGAGCTGATCCCACTCTCCTGTTCTTTCCCAGTAGCCCCACAGATTTTTTTATACTAGATATTTTGAAAGAGAACGAGGAGACTGACCAAAGAGTCATTTACATTGCATCAATGGTGTGGGAAGTTAATCCAGAATCTATCTAGGTTCTGTTCCTGTTGCTTTGCCTAACATTTATTTTATTAGCATTATGTGGCTGCCTTGCATGTAGCATGCCCGTCCCACTTGAAAGCATTAACATTCACAATGTTTTTGTCTCAACTCACATTGATCGACTCAAGTATGAAACTTACAAAACAGTGACTGACAGATAAGGAACATACTGAAAAACACGGAACACCTTTGAACAAAATTATATTTCAACAAACGAGAGCAGTGAGGTAGTTTCCTGCTGGTGTCCTTGCTTAATAGCATCCCACGAGGACAGTGGGCAATTCCACACTGCCTCCAATCTACAGACAACTTTCACTCAGCTTACGGTGGTTAACCTGCATTTCACCTTGGGATATTTTTGCAGCAGTCAGCCAGGCGACCAGTATCTTGGAGAGTGCAGATAGATTATGCTTCAGGTGGGAACCCTGAAACCATAACTAGGATTGCCAACTCCAGCTGCATGTAATCCTGGAGCTTTCATCTCCTGTGCTACTCAAATTTGCCTAACATGTCCATTCTCCTGTGCCAATCTGAAAATCAGTGGACTCTTCATTACCTGAATAGATGATTCTTGATGGTTAGTCAAAAAGCTTTTTATTTCCCATCACCAACATTTTCATAACTAATAAAAGATTTAAATTTATTTTTATACCTCTATGATTTTCCTCCTGGGTTGCTGTCATCAATGTCTTAGAGATTAATCTGCAACCCTTGGAAACTCCAGGGTTAATTAGAACAGGGAGGGTATTAAAAAGGAACACAATAAAAGGGAAATGGAGGATAAAAGTCCTCCTTACTAACATCTAGGGGCTAGTGCCAAAATTGGGAGGGCTGCCCCCCCAGCTGGTCAAGCAACAGCCTGACATTGTCTGTAAGGTATGATTCCTTCAGTAAGACTATGTCCCAGACACCACCATCACAATCTCTGGGTATGTCCTATCTCACCAACAGGACAGACTCACCAGAGGTGGCAGAACTGTGGTATACAGTCATGAGGAAGTAGTCCTGGGAGTTCTCAACATCGACTTTGGACCCCATGAAGTCTCGTGGCATCAGGCCAAACATGGTCAAGAAAACTTCCTGCTGGTTACCGCCTACCCGCACCCCCCGGCTAATGAATCAATACTCCTCTAGGTTGGACACCACTTGGAAGGAGCACTGAGGGTGGCTAGGGCACAGAATGTGCTCTGAGTGAGGGACTTCAATGTCCATCACCAAGAGTGGCTTGGTAGCACCCTACTGACCAAGCTGGTCGAGTCCTAAAGGACATAGCTGCGAGACTGGATCTGCAGCAGGTGCTGAGGGAACCAACAAGAGGTAAAAACCTACTTGACCTCATCCTCACCAATCTACCTGTCACAGACGCATCTATCCATGACAGTATTGGAAGGAGTGACCACCGCACAGTCCTTTTGGAGACGAGAGGTTCTTCTGTGATACAACAACTGCGCCCCTTTTCATCAGCAGATTCGACGGTGATGTCTGGATTAGAACGGAGAAAACAAAGGACTGCACATTCAGAGAAAGATCGAGCGAGTGAGGGAAGTGGAAAAGCTGACATAGCTGATAGCATGCTGACAGTTCCTGAGAAAAAAGATTGTCAGACTATTTACAGCAATTAGGCTGCATTTTACCAGAATAACTCGTTGTGCGGTGTGAACTATAATGCTGCTGTTTTTCTACTACCGCATATTCGTCTAAGCAGCAACATAGATCAGCTTTGTATTAATAATTGTACAATTATACAGTATTATTGAGTCATCCCATTTCTAGGATGATAGAGTAGAGTTTGTTTAATTGATGATGACAATGTACCTTCCTACCTCTGTATAAAACAGAGCTATTTTTCAAACGCTAATGTTTCTCACTGCTTAATTGCTCATTAGCCATATGTTAACATCAGCTGCTATAGCTTCGGCTGATGTCAGCGGCTGACCTCATTTGAAGTGCTGTTGTCAGTATAAAGCAGACAAAAGACCAGATCCCATGATAACCTAGCGCAGAAGTCTCTGAGCTGCAGCCCATGAGTTGTCTGCAGCCTCTGAAACCCAAGCAATGCAGTTCTCTTTGTGCTTCTGTTTATTTACCCATTGCTTTATCCTGATGGAATTTTGTGGTTATGGAGATTTTGGAAAGGGCTGTTATTACTGCTTGATGGATGAATTCTAATTCACAACATCAAGATCCGTTAGTTATCATCTGCTTGAGATACTTGCAAGTTAAAGCAGAATGTCCATTTAATCTTTATACATGGCCCATGGATAGAAAAGCAGGCCTAGTTTGCTAAGTGTACCTGCTGGAGTAATACTGGACCTCATAGACTAGGCAGGACCCTGGTTTGATTGCTGTTATATATTAAGTTAGGAATGGTGGTGTAGTTCCAAGCCAGGATGATGTGTGACTTGGAATGCAACTTGCAGATAGTGGTGTTCCCATGTGTCTACTGCCCTTGTTTTTCTAGGTGACAGAGGTCATGAATTTAGGAGGTGCTGTCAAAGGAGCCATGATGAGAGTTTTTTTACACACAGCAGCCAACGGTGACGGAGGGGATGTATGCTTCTTTTGGAGGATAGAGGGCTAATCAAGCGGGCTGCTTTGTCCTGATGGTGTTGAGCATCTTGAGTGTTGCTAGAACTGCTCTCATCCAGACAAGTGGAGAGTATTCCATTGCACCCATGACTTGTACCTTTGCAGAAGGTGGACAGACTTTGGGGAGTCAGGTGAGTTACTCACTTCCCAGCCTCTGACCTGCTCTTGTCGCCACCGTATTTATATGGCCGGTCCAATTCAGTTTCTAGTCAATGGTAACCCCTTAGGATGTTGATAGTGGGGGATTCAGCGATGGTAATGCCATTGAATGCCATGGGGAGATGGTGAGATTCTCCCTTGTTGGAGATGGTGATTGTCCAGTACTTGTATGTTACTTGCAGCTTATCAGCCTGAAGCCTGAATTTTGTCCAGGCCTGGCTGCAATGCGAATGTTTTGATGTTGGCAAGGACAGGATGAGTTAGACAGATGGTGGTGGTTTAACAAAAACAGGTGCTACCTGCACTTCCAAAAAAGAAGACATGCTATGTTACAAAGGTAGCCATGAGTCATCTATTTTATAACTGATATTCTGATGCTGCAGGAAAGGGTTACTTGTATTCAGAACAGTAATTGTTTGTTTTTCCCCAACCTGCTGATATCTAGTTCTTAAAAATTAACTTGCTTTGGTCAAAGTGCAGATGTTAGGCAGCCAGGATTCATTAAATGGTGCTCTGAAACAAAACCAATACATTATCACGCTCGCCAGGGTTGGAGAGCAGTGCTGATTTGCTAAAGGGAGGAGACATGAAGCATAGCACAGCACACAGGTTTGTCCATTCAGTAATAGTATTTTGCAGAGAATTATTCATGGGTCTGAGAATTACGTTGCCATATGGTACCTTTTCTGTAATACTCCAATCAGAACAATGTCTCCCTCGTGTTTAAGCTCAGTTGGCAGAGTTACACTATAGAAAGTTCCACCGTTTCATTTGTATACTTTGATGTGTACTTTCTAATGCTCTATTTTAAAATAGGTTTCACCTAAGTCATTCATTGCCTGAATATGGGTTTTTGTTTAACCCCAAATTACCCATGACTAAAGCTGCAGAGTTTATTTTCTTCATTTTTCCTCTCTTCCCTTTTTCTCCCTACTCTTCCTCCTCTGAAAACATACAAATCACTGAAAGTAGCCACAGTGGTTTTTAAGACCATTTAGAAAAGCCAACAATGAACTGGGGTTCATTTCAAGAGGGATAGAATTGTAAAGCAGTTATGCTAACCTTGATTAGACCACAGTCTGCATACTGTGAACAGTTTTCAGTTTCTTATTACACAGGAACATGGGAAATAGGAGCAGAAGTAGGCCATTTAGCATCTCATCCCTGCTCTGCCATTCAGTTAGATCATGGCAGATCTTCTACCTCAATGCCATTTTCCTGCACATATCCCATATCCCTTGATGTCTTTACTACCTAGAAATCTATTGATCTCTGTCTTGAACATAATCAATGACAAAGCCTCCATAGCCCTCCAGGGTAGAGAATTCCAAAGATTTACCACCCTCTGAGTGAAGAAATTCCTCCTCATCTCAGTCTTAAATTGACTACATCTTATTCTGAGACTGTGCCCCTGGTTCTAGACACCCCACCTCCCCCCGCCAACCATAGCCAGATATGCTTCCTTCATGTACCTTGTGGAGCCCTGTAAGAATTTTGTACACTTCAGTGAGATCACCCCTCATTCTTCTAAATGCTAGAGAGTACATCTCAGTCTCCTCAATTTCATCTAATAGGACAATCCTGCCATCTGGTAAACCTTTGTTGCACTCCCTCTATGGCAAGTATATCCTTCCTTGGGTAAGGAGACCAAAACTTTAGCAATACACCAGATGCGGTCTCACCAAGGCTCTGTACAATTGCAGAAAGACACCTTTACTCCTGTACTCAAATCCTCTTGCCATAAAAGCCAACGTACCATTTATCTTCCTAGTTGTTTGCTGCACCTGCATGTTAGCTTTCATTGAGCCATGAACAAAGACACCCAGGTCCCTTTGGATATCAACACTCCATAATCTCTCACCATTTAAAGAATACCCTGCATTTCTGTTTTTCCTGTGGATAACATCACATTTTTTCACTTAATATTTTATCTGACGTGTTCTTGCCCACTCATTTAGCCTGCCAAAATACCCTTGAAGCCTCTTTGCATCCTCCTCACAACTCACATACCATTTTGTGTCATCAGCAAACTTAGAAATACTACATTTGGTCCTCACATCCAAAACATCGATATTGATTGTGAACAAATGTGAGCCAAGCACTGATCCTTGCAGTACCCCACTAGTCTTGGCCCGCCAGCCTGAGAATGACCAGTTTATTCCCACTCTGTTTTCTGTCCATTAACCAATTCCCAATCCATGCCAATATATTACCCCAATCCCATACGCTCTAATTTTGTTTACTAACCTGCGTGGGACCTTATCAAAAGCCTTCTGATAATCCAAATATACCACATCATTGGTTCCTCCTCATCTATTCTGCTAGCTACATCCTGAAGAACTGTCAACAGGTTTGTCGAGCATGATTTCCTTTTCATAAATCCATGTTCACTCTGCCCAAACCTACCATTATTTTCTAAGCGTCCAGTTATCACACCCTTTATAATAGATTCTATCATCTTCTCTACCATTGATGTCAGGCTAACAGACTTGTAGTTCCCCATTTTCCTCTCCCTCCTTTCTGAAATAGTGGGGTTACATTTGTTACCTTCCAATCTTCAGGAACCATTCCAGAATCTACAGAGTTTTGAAAGATTACCATTATCTCTACAGCCAGCCCTTTCAACACTGGGATGTAGATCATAAGGTCCAGGGGATTTATCTACTTTCAGTCCCATTAATTTGTTAATTTCTCCAGTACTACATTTTCACTAATACTAATTTCTTTCAGTTCCTCATTTCCACTAGTCCCTTGATTCTCGAGTATTTCTGGGAGGCTTTTGTGCCTTCCTACATGAAGCCAGACACACACTATTTATTTAGTTTCTCTGCTATTTCCTTATTCCCCATTATAAATTCTCCTGTCTCTGTCTGTAATGGGCCCACATTTGTCTTTGCTAATCTTCCTTTTTATATTCCTACAGAAGCTTTTACAGTCTATTTATGTCCTTTGCTAGTTTACTCTTGTGTTCTATTTTCTCTTTCTTTATCAGTTTATTGGTCTTTCTTTGCAGAATTCTAAAATGCTCCCAATCCTCAGTCTTACCATTTTTGTTAAGCAACGTTATAAGCCTCTTCCTTTGATCTAATAGAATCTTTAACTTCTGTTAGCCACAGTTGGATCACTTTTCCTGTTGGGTTTTTGTGCCTCAAAGGAATGTATATTTGTTGTAAACCACGTATTAATTCTTTAAATACTAGCTATTGCTTGTCTACTGTCAGCCAATTTTCCCCTCATATTTTCATTTACTTTGTTTAAATTTAAGACCCTAGTTTCAGATTGAAGTGCATCACATTCAAACTTAATTTAAAATGGTCAACAAATAGTCCTCAACAAACTGTTGTAGAAAATCATTTTGTATATATTCCAGGAATTCATCTTCCATAGCATTAGTGCTAATTTGGTTTACTCAGTGTATGTAGATTGAAACCCTCCATGAGTCCTGTATTATCCTTGTTACATGCACCTCTAATATCATACCCTATATCACCACTACTATTTGGTGGCCTGTAAATAACTCCCACCAATGTTTAGTGCCCCTTGCTGATTCTTAGCTCCACCCAAACTGATTCAACATCTTGGTGATCTGTTCGAAGATCCTCTCATTAACATACTAATCTCATCCTTTATTAACAGCGCTACCCCACTGCCTTTTTTTTTTACCTGTCCTTCCTAAATATTGAATACTCTTGAACATTCAGTTCCCAGCCTTGGCCACCTTGCAGCCATGTCTCCGCAATGGCAATTCGATCAAACCCATTTACTTTTATTTGTACCGCCAATTCATCTACCTTGTTGTGAATGCAGTGTAAATTCAGATAGAGTGCCTTAATTACCTTTTAAATATCCTCCTTTATTATGCTGGCCTTTTTTTCTGTTGTCTTCCAATTTCACTTACTGCTTTTCTTCCTACCATTACCAGCTTTGTTTCTCCATCTGAATTCCCTCTCTGGTTCCCATCCCCCTGCCAAGCTAGTTTAAACCCTCCCCAACAGCACTAGCAAATCTGCTGGCTAGGATATTGGTCCCTGTCTTGCTATGGCGTAACCCGTCCGCATTGTATAGGTCTCACCTGCCGCAGAACGAGCCCCAGTGCCTTAGAAATCTAAAGCCCTACCTCCAGCACCATCTCTCCAGCCATTTGCTCTATCTTCCAACTTCTGTACTCACTAGCAAGTGGCACTGGGAGTAATCCTGATATTACTGCCTTTGAAGTCTCACTTTTTAATCTCTTTCCTAACTCTCTCAAGCTTGTTTTCAGGATCTTGTCCCTCTATCTACCTATGTCAATGGTACCGATGTGGACAACAACCTCTGGATGTTCACTCTCCCCCATGAGAATGCCCTGCAGCTGCTCAGTGACATCCTTGACCTTGGCACAAGGGAGACAACATACCATCCTGGAGTAACGTCTCTGGCCACAAAAACGCCTGTCTGTTCCCTTAACTATTGAATCTCTTACCACTATTGCTCTTCCACTCTACTTCCTCCCCTAATGGATTTGGCTGCACACCTCTTAGGAACCATCATCCTCACCAGTACCTAAAACAGAAAACCGTGTAGTGGGCGAGATGGACTCCGGGAACTTCTGCACTACCTGCCTGGTTCTCCTAAACTGCCAGGCAGTCACCCAGTACCCCCCTGCCCATACTGTCTTAACTTGCAGTGCGACCAGCTCCCACTGTGCTCTCTACATAGTTCTCAGCCTCGCGGATGCGCCACAGTGACTCCAGCCGTTGCTCGAGTTCTGAAACCCAGAGCTTATATTTCTGCAGCTGGTGACACTTCCTGCACATGTGGTCGTCTAGGCCACAGGAAGCACCCACAACTTTTCACATGTTACAGGATGGGCATTCCACATGGCCAAGCTGCCTTGCCATGCCTTTACTTTACAGACTATTATAAACTGGAGACTTAAATCTAGACCCTACTGCTCCTAATAAGCTTTACTACTGCTCATAAACCTTACTCCTACTAATAAACCCTTAAAATTACTACCAAATTGTCTGAGTTTTAAAAGATATGTGAGCAAAATACTTACCAACCAATCACATATGTTTCCCTGTGATGCCATACTTTGAATTTTTCTCAGAACACGGCCACTCCACAAACTGATCCCCCAGCTCTTTTAAACTGGTCTGCCCAAAATTAAGGTAGCTACTTACGTCAACAGCACCCCCTCCCTCACAGCACCGAATTTCCTCACTCACTGAATTCTCTCACTCACCAAATTCCCAAGCGCTCACTCTGTGACCAGCTGCTTTCTTCGCGCTTGCTTACTTTGCGTGCTTAGCAAGGCCACCTCTATAAGAGCTGAAATTCTACAGAGATGAGTCAGCACTGCTGGCAAGAGAATCTGGTTCAAACTAGCTACCTAATTAACTAACTGCAGCTGCCTCTCCTGTAGGGAGCTTGTTTACCCCTGACCATGACTGAGTAACTTTAACAGTAAATTGTAGTTGAATTCTAAATGCGAACTAAACTAGATTTTAGAAAGAAATTAACCCTTAAAATTCCCTCACTTGCCAAATTCCCAAGCGCTCATTCTGTAACTAGCTGTACTCAGTGACCAGCTGTTATCTTTGTGCTTGCTTAATTCGAAAGAAGGATACAGAGGCACTGGAGAAGGTTGAGTTATTTTTTTTACAAGGAAGATACTAGAACTGAGAGTTCATACTTATCAGGAAAGATTGAACAGGCTGGGGCTCTTCATAGAAGGGGAGGCTGACTTGTGACCTGATGGTGGCCTTTAACATTTTGAATGGGTTTGAATGAGTAGACACAGAGATATTTCCACATGTGGGGGAGACTAGAACCAAGGGTCATTACTATAAGATAGACACTAATATATCCAATACGTAATCCAGGAGAAATCTTTTACCCAGGGTGTGGTTAGAATGTGGAACTTGCTAACACATGAAGTGGTTGAGGTGAATAGCTTAGATGTATTCAAGGCAAAGCTAGATAAACATTTGAGGGAGAAAAGGTTATAGGTTATGCTAGTGGTGTGGGTGAAAGCGCAAATGGAACATAAATATTGCCATGGAACAGTCTGCCTAGGGACAAAGCCCCGTCAACATAGTGAGGACACCCACCATTGTGCTGTGTGGCACTACTACCATGCTAAATGGGATTGATTCACAACAGCTATAGCAATTCAAACTAGGCACCTTTGAGGCGTTTGAGTCATCATCAGCAGCAACAGAATTATATTGCAGCACAATTTCTAACTTCATCGTCCGGCATACCCCTCACTATGTCATTACCACCAAGACAGGGACCAACCCTGGTTCAATGAGGAGTGTGAAAGAGCATGCCAGGAGCAGTACCAGCCATACCTAAAGATGATGTGCCAACCTGAAGCTACAGCACAGGACAACGTGCATTAGAAACAGTATGCAATAAACAGTGAGCAATCCTAAAACCAACAGATCAGATAAAAGCTTTGCAGTCCTACCTCATCCACTTGTGAATGACAGCAGATAATTAAACAACCAATGGAGGAGAAGGCTCCATGAATATCCTCATCCTCAGTATTGATGCCCAAAAGCCCAAAATGCAAAGGACAAGGCTGAAGCATTTGCAACCATCTACAGCCAACCATGCTGAGTAGATGGTTCATCTCAGCCTCCTCCTGAAGACCCCGCCATCACCATGCCAGATTCTGCCAATTTGATTCACTGCACTTGATATAAAGAAACAGCACTGGATACAGCAAAGGCTATGGGCCCTGACAACATATCAGTTGTAGTGCTAAAGACTTGTGCTCCAGAGTTAGCTGCTCCTCGAGGCAAGCCATTCCAGTATAGCTACATCACTGGCATCTACCTAACAACGTGGAAAATTCCCCAGATATGTCCTGTCCACAAAAAGGACAAATCCAATCTGGCCAATTACTGCCCCATCAGTCTACTCTCAATCATTTGCAAAGTGATGGAAGATATAATTGACAGTTCTATCAAGTGGCACTTACTCAGCAATGGTATGGTCACCTATGCTCAGTTTGGGTTCTGCCAGGACCACTCAGCTGCAGACCTCATTACAGTCTTGATCCAACCACATGTAGAACTGAAAGAGGTGATGTAAGAATGACTTCTTTGACATTAAGACAGCATTTGACTGGGTGTTGCATCAACAACAACTTGTATAGCACCCTTAACGTAATAAAATGCTCCAATGTACTTCAGAGGATCATTATAAAACAAAATTTGGCACTGAGCTATATAAGGTGATATTAGGGCTGACGAGCAAAAGCTTGGTCAAAGAAGCAGTTTTAAGGAGTTATCTTAAAGGAGGAAAGGGAGGTAGCGAGATTTAGAAAGGGAATTCTAGAGATTGGGTATTAGGTAGCTAAAGGCACAGTCACCACTGGTGTAGTATACTTTCCCCCTCCATAACCCTTGGTTGGGTGGTTTGGAGCAGGGGCTACAGTAGCCTGTTGTTGCATTTCTGCAGCCACTCTAGTTGGGTTCAGTTAAGTCAGCACAGATTGGAGGAAAACCTGGGACTTTCCTGGCTTGTGTGGCTAATCAGACTTTATAAAAATACTTGAAACAAAGCCACCTGTGTGTATTTTCACATATTTTAACACATCTGCAATCTGGTTCAATTGTACGCTGCTAACATGGCATTAACATTTTTTGTTTATTCATTCACGAAATGTGGGCTTCGCTGGCTGGGCCTGCACTTACTGCCCATTCCTAGTTGCCCTTGAGAAGTTGGTGTGAGCTGCCTTTTTGAACTGCTGTAGACCAAGTGGTGTAGGTACACCCACAGTGCTGTTAGGAAGAGAGTTCCAGGATTTTGACCCAACGACAGTGAAGGAACGGTGATATATTTCCAAGTCAGGATGGCGAGTGACTTGGAGGGGAACTTCCAGGGGGTGGTGTTCCCATCTATCTGCTGCCCTTGTCCTTCTAAATAGTAGTGGTCGTGGAGTTGGAAGTTGCTGACTAAGGAACCTTGGTGAATTCCTGCTGTACATCTTGTAGGTGGTGCACACTGCTGCCACTGTATATCAGTGGTGGAGGGTGTGGATGTGGTGCCAACCAACTGGGCTGCTTTTTCCTGGGTGGTGTCAAGCTTCTTGAGTGTTGTGGGAGCTGCACTCATCCAGGCAAGTGGGGAATATTCTATCACACTCCTGACTTGTGCCTTGTAGATGGTGGACAGGCTTTGGGGAGTCAGGAGGTGATTTACTCATCGCACGATTCCTAGCCTCTGACCTGCTCTTGTAGACACAGTGTTTATATTGCTAGTCCAATTCAGTTTTTGATCAATGGTAACCTCCAGGATATTGATAGTGGGGCTTCAGTAATGGTAATGCCATTGAAAGTTAAGGAGCGCTGGTTAGATTCTCTCTTGTTGGAGATGGTCATGGCCTGACTCGTGTGTGGCGCGAATGTTACTTGCCATTTGTCAGCCCAAGCCTAGATATTGTCCAGGTCTTGCTGTATTTGGACATGGACTGCTTCAGTATCTGAAGAGTTGTGAATGGTGCTGAACATTGTGTAATCATCAGCAAACATTCCCATTTTTGACCTTATGATGGAAGGAAGGCCATTGATGAAGGTGGTTGGGCCGAGGACACTACCCTGAGGAACTCCTGCAGTGATGCCCTGGAGCTGAGATGACTGACCTCCAACAACCACAACCATCTTCCTTTGTGCTAGGTCTGACTCCAACCAGTGGAGAGTTTTGCCCCTGATTCCCATTGACTCCAGTTTTGCTAGGACTCCTTGGCAGGGCCAATAATTTTGGCCAAATTGGGGTTGACTTTGAAGTAAACTTATGTGAAAGGAGATCGAAGTTATTTTTGAAGTGAATTAGCTACGGTTGTTCTTGAACCATTATGTGACTTAACAAAGTCTATCTAGCTGGTATAGTAATTGCTATTGTATGCTAGTTGTCGAGTTACAGGTTTATTATCTTCTTAACTCTGAACTACAAAACTGTTGGGTGATTTTTTTTTTCATCTACAAGCAAAGTAGCCTGACTCAAGAAGGTCATTCGGATTATCTTGTATGTCAGAGGTACTGTCTTTTAGATGAGAGGCTAAACTGGCCCCATCTGCCTCCTCAGATAGATATAAAAGATCCACTGCATTATTTTGAAGGAATAGGTGTCTTGGACAACATTTATCCCTCAGCCAACATAATTAAAAGCAGGTAATCTAGTTATTTATCTCATCGCAGTGTGCAAATTTGCTGCCACATTTTCCTATGCTACAGCAGTGACTACACTTCTCAAAAAGGTACAAACTCCATAAAACTAAAGCGAGCACTTGCAAAAGGTAGAGAGGGAGGTGCACCAGTAAGTTTTAAAATTTACCGTTTTTAGCAGACCTAACAGGACATGCAGACAAGCTATTCGGGATGCCCCCAAGTTTATTAAAAGCATTGTTTCAAAAGCGTTGTCTCTTTCCTTTGTAATGATCCCAGCTGATGTTACTACTGGACAAGTCAGATGCCAGGTGGAACCTGGTTGATCGATCCTAACTTTTATTTGTTTGTTTAAACAAAGTGGCTGCAAAGTGGAGAGTAGCTACCGAACAGAGTCACAGGAGTCAGCTGATGAACTTTTAACAAAAGAATAAAACATTCATTATACAACAAAAGGTGGACTATATTATAATACTCCTTCATCCACAACTTTACCTTCACAGATGTATACAGATTTGTAAGGATAACACAAGTTACACAAGCTATCTTATACTTTAATGTTCACAAGTACACAGTGCATATAAACCAATAAGTGACCTGTGGCCAGGCACACCACACTCTGAAACCAAGTGACAGATACCATCCCAAACAGATGCTATGGATCGCTCCTCAACTCCCCCAGAAGTTTGACTCATCGTGAGCAAGTTGGCCTCGCTAAACTCCATCTTTCACAGGGTTTCCAATCTACATTCTCCAAGAACTCGCTTTGGAATCTTTTCCCAAACTGATGCTTTGTCTCAGACACCTTCCACAAGGGTCCGCCTCAAGGGTTTCGAACTCTCCTGGATTGCCATGTGCATTCAAACTTCATTCCACACATTGTCTTTCACTGACTCATCCATGCCAACAGAACACCACTTTCACATGCTCATAGTGAAGAGTTACAGACCTTCAGGTGTCCCCTTGGACCTTCTGGCTTCTTGCGCAACTACATTGTTTTAAATGTGTCCTGCAGCTTTCTTCTCTTTAAGCTTGAAGTCTTCCTCTCTGCTACTTACTTTCACTGCCACAGAACAGAACCTTTTCCAGATTCTTGTCCTTTGACTAAACTGTCCTCTTGGGACATTTCCTGTTCTACTCCCCTGGATTTGGGGACTTCCTTGTTTGGTTTCTGGAACCTGCTTCTGCAGCTTCCTCTCCTGTCCAGCATCTCTTGGCAATTGGCTTCAACTTTAGTTTGGGACTTGCTATCTCTCCCTCTGTTGTCCAGCCTCTCTGGAATCCTGGCTTCAACTAAACTGAAGCTGCTTTCAACTGAACTGAAACTACTTTTCTGTCTCTGTGGGTCCCTTTCTCTGAGTCCCTGTTGGTAGGCAAAAGCGCAGTTTTTTTTTAACCTTTGCTTTAACTCCCCTTCAAGTGTCATGAAATCTTCATTAAAATGCAGGCATCTTTTAAGGCGAAACTAAAATTCAACTTCTTTTCGTAACACACAAATACAGAAATACAAATCAAACTTAAACGTTAAAGCTAAAACTCATTCCTAATACCCAAAATACACGTATAACTTACTTAAACTATCTCTATTTCCTAACACCTTTATTTATATCTCTCCTCGAAGAAGGTAAAACATGTTCATTTGGATGGAATGTAGTGATGAGCTGCAATCTGGGGTATAATTTTTTTTTAGAAAAACAGATGTGGGTAATGGAAAGATGCCACTCTGGATGCCAAGTACCCAAGCGGACAAGTATAACTGTCGCAGGTTTATGTAATAAAAGACATTGTACCAAATAAGTACATGGGAGCATTAAACTGCTGCCTGGGTTATTACTGCAGCTTGGTGTATGGAGCTAATTACAGTGATGTATGAAAGATTGTCTGGAGCTACTCACTGCGTACCCTGTCTCATTTACAGTGCCTTTGAAAAACCAAGGAGATCATTAATTTTTTTTGTGTATGTTGAAAGACATATTTCGGGGTTGACGTCATGAAATTACATGATTAGTTATTTTTTTCCAGCGTGATCATGCTTATTATAAATGAGCTGATTTCCATTCCAAGGTGGCAGTGTTAACATCAGTTCAGTTCAAATGGATTAAAGGATGTTTCTAAATCCACAGCACAGTTTTGATTTGTTTGGAGTTGTGCTGCAAAGTCCCAACTTGACCATAAATATTAGTTTAGATTCTACATTGTAATTTACACAAGTACTTCTCTTCATCATTAAAAATGCCTAGTCCTGACCTTTACGTAAAAGCTTTCATTTAATCATTAAAATAGAATGTTCATGCTGCAAGCAATTAAGAACGTGGAAATTTGTTTTCTATCTTCCACTGACAGAACTCTTTGCTACCACAAGGAGAGGCTTAAATACATTTAAGGGGAAGTTACCTAAGCATAAGAGGGAGAAAGGAATAGAAGAGTATGCTGTTAAGGTGGAAGAAATCTCACGTGGAGCATCAACACAGGCGTAGACCTAGACTGAATGACCTGTTTCTTTGCTGTAAATTCTAGGTCTAATATTCCATCTTTGTTCATTTATTCTACTTTCACCCTAGTAGTTGACAACGCCCCAGAGCAAATCAATTATAAAGGAATTGTGGAGAAACCTCTTTATCCAGAGGGTGGTTAGAATGTAGAGCTCTTGACCACAGGGTTGAAGTGAACAGCACTAATGTGTTTAAGGAGAAGCTAGATAAACACATGATGGAGTTAGGATTAGAAGTATATGTATATTTATGTCATAAATACCAAAATAAACCTGCTGGGCTCGATGGTCTGTTTCTGTGCTGTACTTTTATGTAATTCGATGAGCATGGGTACCCTTGTGTGCCAAGCACTTTCCCAAAACTCCCATTTCTTGCATGTGGGTGCTAGTTGTTAATGTCTTGCCAATTACAATTTAATATTTGTTAATGTCATGCCAATCACATTGTTAAGGTTAAGAGAAATAGGTAAGGGCTATTAATGTTCTTTGAGCGATTATAAATAGGAGATAGCTGGGGCACTCGGGGGGGGGGGGGGGGGGGGGGTGGGAGGGAAGGGATGGAGGGAGGAGAGCTGTGAGACTGACCAAGTCAATAAACTCTCAATAAAGAAAACCTCTGTGCCTTGGTTTTGACTTCACCAACTGGCTTGGATCCTGTTACTACTGACTGTTGCTGGGCTGTTGGCCCTCAAGGGATGCTGCAGCCAAGCGTGATCTGCTCCTATCTGTGTATCTCTATTGTTTGAAACTGCACATTTATGTGGGCCTACAGATGTGTTCATTCCAGCAGGGATTGTGATCAAGATTTGGAACACTGGCGGAATTCCCTCTCTTCTCCCACCCTTACCGCCACCCCCCCAAAAAAACCATTCTTCACCCAAACCACCTGCTGCCTGAGTGAGATTAGCTAACTCTTCAGAAACTGAAGGATTAACCTGAAATTTTCCTGGTCTGTTGCAGACTAATTGATAGGCATTTATTTAACTATATCATTGTCATTGTATCATGTGAATACCAGGGTGGTAAAATATGATCTAGATTGGTCTTTATCATCTGGTAATGTCTCCCGCACTCTGTCCACCCCCACCCCCCTGTCCGCTCCTCCCCGTCCACTCCCCTCCGCCCCACCCTCCCATCCGCTCTCTAAAAACAGACCCTGAAGGGTAATGACTTTAAAACGCAACAACGTTAAGCGGAGCTACTTCCTGTAACTTATTTTGGGGTTTTTTTAGCATGTGCAGCATTGTGGCCGTCTGATACTTTCCAACTGTTTAAGGATAAAGAGCAGAGTGTGTGTTATCTACTGGTTTCTCGTATCTTTTGAAACTTTTGAAAGTTAATACTCAGATGGCAAAAAAGTGACAGCCATTTTATCAGAACAGTGAAAGGCAAATTTACTAATGGACAGAGGCAGCAGTGACTCCCTTGGCACGTCTGGCTTTTTATGTTGCAAAAAAGTAGTTAACTGGGCAAATCTGTTCCAAGTTCTGTCAGTCAAGGTGCCATATACAGATGCATGTTGGTGCCCAGATATACAGGAAGGCTTTTGTGCATTTATAAGAAAGTTACAGTTCTTAAATCTTGAATGGCAAAGAGCTGATTCTGCTTTATGCAGCCAGCAAAGATTGACCTGCAATACTATGTAGGTCAAACTAGTGAACATCTAGAAGGCATTTTTGCTGTTCTTGAGCTGGGAATCAAAATTGTGCTTCATGTTCAAACTGCTGGCTGCGTACTATAAATTTAAATGCCTGGTATGTCTATAAGTTTGTCAGATTCAAAGGCAGAATCACCTTCAAGCTACGTTAATTGGTTTCTATTTTCACACGTTGCTGTAAAAATTATAAACGGCCTGCATTTGAGATATTGTAAGTTTGATTCCTATCTAGATAAATAGAGAGATAACAGGCTAGAATTTCTACAAAGGGTTCCCTAATCTCGCCCCACCCTCCGCACTCACCCCTCCCATAGCTTTGGTGGAAGTTTGAGGGAAGCCCCAGGGAAATGGGAAGACTGGCTGTTTCCTCAAGGTGTCTCCAATCTACCACTGACGTTACTGTGAGAGAATGCACGAGCTCCGAACACCACCACCACCAACCCCCCCACCCTAGTTCAAATTCCAGACAAAATCTCCTGGTGTTTGTGATTTGGTTACGCTATAGGGCTAGTGTTTGAGACTTGTTTGTGTGTAGAGAGATGTATGACTGGCACCTCCATGTATCACTGCTACCACCGCATTGCTCCCCAGCGAGGGAAGACTGAACTCTACGCATGTATAGACGCTTTGGGCAAATGGATCGATTGTCTATCCTGAACGTATTTTAGTTAAAGAAAAACTTGCATGTGCATGCACAGTAACATATTCACACTTGCACACAGATCTACACTATCTGCAAATACTCTTGTACCATACACACAGCTGCACCCAGATGCACTTTCAGCAAGTTTGGGTAGAACTCTGTGGATACCTACATGCTACACTTGGACAAAATTTTGCATATTACAACATGAATTTACAGTACAGAACAGGCCATTTGGCCCAAGGGATCTATGCTGATGTTTAAACATCCCTTCGCACTTCAGCATAGGTTATGAGCAGAACCTTTTACCTAAGCCTGGTCAGATCTCTGCTCACTGGTGTCAAAATATAGAGTTGGGGGACAGCTAATTAATTAACAAAATAGTAAAAAAAATAATTTTCAAAGCTGCCTTTCTGTTAGAATTGTTCAGAATTTGATTTGCACAAATTGCAGCAATACTGCAGCAGGAATTGAGTCAAAGTGCCTCATTGAGATGGTCTCACATTCCTTGTTTAAATATGATTGGGCAACTTTGCCCCAGGCTTAATTTACATGTTTCCTGTTGATGAGAGAAACTGTTTTGCATCAATTCAAAGCATGCTATATAACCATTACAGTATCAAATGTATTTCACTGCACAGCCTCCGTTCAAAGTCTGCATATTCATCTCACTTGGTTATTTTCTGTTCAGTATATCTAAGCTCAGTTTTTTGTCCTTAAGTAAGAGGTGTATTTCATTTTTTCCCTAACCCAGTTAACAGATTGACAAAATAAATAACAATCTGTTCTTGTTTTTGGAGCCAGGTATTGAACACTAATATCCAGAACAGGAGTCCAAAGCCTGGATCAGCATTCCAAGAACAAGAATTGGGATTCTTCCTTGAAACAGGACTTCAGAGAGCTCATGTCATTTATTTCAAAAATGGGTAAGATTCGAGTTACTTGGAGCTTTTTGCATGTGTCCGCGGGCAGGCGTGTGTATAATGATGTGTATGAGGCAACATTGGTGTGTGCTGGGGCATTGTGGGAAATGTGGGTCAGCATATTGAATCTGTGTGCATGGGCATGAGTCGCACATCTGTGTCTGCTCGTGTGCATGCAAGTGAATCTGTATTTCTTCAATTGAAATGCATTCAGAGAAAATGATCAAAAGGTTTCAGAGAGGAAATCTGGCAGGAAGGAAAATTCCAGAAGGATTTATTAGGAACAACTTCAGGATTGTGGAGGGGGGAAATACTTGAAAACCTTGAATTGCTCACCTATTTTCTTGAAAAGCTGAGTGGAATGAATAACTGATTTAACTTGAAGACCAAGCAATGTTTGTAGAGTTACAGAGAGCAGTAATTGTGTTATGTTTTATGCTTTTGCCCTGTTTTGTTTTGTTATTTTTGTCTCCTAACATCTGACCTGAAGTGGTATTTTGCTGAGGAACTAGAAAATGAACATTAAAAATTGTCAACCTGTTCACTTACTTCCATAGCACATGATTTAAAGTGTGCTAACTTATTGTGTTAGTTTAGCACATGCGGCATCGGGGCCATCTGAAATTTTCCAATTGTATTTTAAGGATAAAGAGCAGAGTGTGTTATCTAGTTCTGGTGAAGAGTCATACAGACTCGAAACATTAACTGTATTCCTCTCCGCAGATGCTGTCAGATCTGCTGAGTTTTTCCAGGTATTTTTGTGTTTGTTGTTGTTGTTTGTGTTATCTAGTTATTTCTCATATCTAAACTTTTATTTACTTTTGAAGGTTAATATTCAGATGGCAAATAAAAATGACAGCCATTTTATCAAAACAGCAAAAGGAAGATTTACCAATGGACAGAGGCAGCAGTGACTTCTTTGGCAAATATGACTTTTTATGTCGCAAAAAAGTGTTAACTAGTCAAATCTGTTCCAAGTCCTGTCAGTCAAGGTGCCATATGCAGATGCATGTTGGTGCCCAGATATACAGGAAGGCTTTTGTGCATTTATAAGAAAATTACAGTTCTTAAATCTTGAATGATTAAGGGCTGCTTATACTTTATGCTGCAAGCAAAGATTGACCTCCTATATGTAGGTCAAACTAGTGAACATCTAGAGAGCAACTTTGCAGTTCTCGAGCTGGGAATCATAGTTGTGCTTCATGTTCAACCTGCTGGCTGTGTACTATAAATTTAAGATTCTAGGTCAGCAGTGATTGTGATTTGCTTTGTAGTTTGTTAAATAGTAGGTATGCTTTCTATCTCAGAGAAACTGGTTTCAAATGAATCATAATCTTAAAATTAGAGCTAGGTCATTCAGATATGAAGTTAGGAAGTAATTTTTCACACACACAATCTGGAATTCACTCCCCAAGAATTTATTGGAGTCAATTGAAATTTTCGAGACTGGATTGACAGATTAAATGGACTTGAGATAGCGATCAGCCACGACCTAATTGAATGCTGGAACAGGCTCAAGGGGTGGAAGGGCTGCCTTGTTCCATTGTACTTGAAATGACGGCTTTTGGCCGATGCTCTTTTCCCCATTCCTTCCTCAAAAGTACAAACTCGGAAAGGAGAGCTTCTGTTTACTTGGTGCTGTTATAGGATGTGGTGATATTAAAATTATTCTCATGAGCAAAATCTGAGGAGCATAGAACAAATGCATAAGATGTCGTCTTTGTTTTCGGACCAAATGGGCATACATTTCTCACCTTGTAAGCAAGTTTATATGGCAAGACCACATCCCTGAAATGTGTTCTGGCAGCTGCACGCTAGCTCTCAGTGGATCCCAGCTGTAATAAGCACAATTGTTAAACTTACGGCCTAACAGCTAGGGGATACTGACATATTTTCGCGGTCCCCAGCTTTTTCCAATCCTGCCTATTTGTCTTCTGGTTTCTGCTGTTTTGTTTGCGCTTTATTATACCCTTTCCCATTTGGAATGATTTCCTTTTGAAATTGCCATTTTTTTCTTACTCTTAGTCCTTTCCTCTTCCAATTTATTTTTTTCTTTTGTACAATATAGGTTGTATTTCTAATCTGTTTACTTCCATTTTCTCTCCCTTTACTTTCCCAAAATAGTAGCCTCTTTGTTGGGGCACAATCCAACAGGCACAGGGAAACTTCTGGTCAGGATTGTCAACTTTGATTAGACATATAGACATGAAGTTTACATCATCTAACCTCCCACCTCCATCCACTTAACCTGAACCGCTTTCTCCCTATCTCTAAAATTGAATAACAAATTTGCTGAAGTGTGAAAAGAATTTTTTTTTAAATAAAAAAACACCATTGTTTTTTAATGCCCCTGTGATTTTCTGCTCCTCTTGTTACTCATGGCAGTGTCCAGGAGATTAAGTTTCAACTCCTGGAGGCTCCACGACAATCCTGGAGAATTGACGATCCGAATTCTGGTGTCTCACCCAGCAGCTATTCTTCCTGTGTGGGCTAAATGGAGCATGAAAATCATGGAGTACATCACAGCGCAGCACAAAACAGTCATCATCTCGCTCACAATTCACTGAAATGTGATGAGGAGCAGTGACCTTGGATGATCTTGTCTGTGGCCTGGGTGCATCTGGGTGAATTGTAGCACCCAGCTCTGAGTGAGATCAGCTAACTTCTCTCAGGCTTGGAATCTTTCCGGTCTGTATGGCACAGCATCACATTGAGTGATGCACTTATCCATGAAGCTGTCAATGTGGCTGGTTCTCTTATGCTATTTGTCTTTGAAAAATAGCATCCTATCTATGTATAATATGTATTAGAGATAAAAGAAAGAATTTGCATTATGGAACATCTTTCATGACCTCAGGGCGTCCCAAAGCCTTGTATAGCCAGTGAAGAACTTTTGAGGTGCTGTAACTGTTGTAATGCAGAAAAAGAAATCCTGGGTCAGTTTTGCTGAGAGAACAGCAACCAGCATAAATTGGGAATGGGATTGCATTTAAAATGAGTTTAGCTTTTCTTGCTGAAATGAAGTTAATTGTTTGTTGCGTGCAATAAACAGTGACCTGAACACTGCCTCACTATGTAAACTCTTGAGTTTGCAGTCAGTGTTACTGATAATTAACTAGGACAGTAAAATAAGATAGTGTGCGTTTAGGACATTCACAGTGATCAAGTTGAGGACGATATTGCCCTGATTTCTTATTCAGTCAATGTCATTTCACAATTACATAAGTTGATTGTGTCAATGGGTAAAAGAAGCTTTAAGTACTGGAATGTAATGTGGTAGTTAATTTGCACACAGCAAGCTCTCTCAAACAGCAATTGGTGGCATTATTTGAGGGGAAAATGTTGGCCGGGGTAGTGGGAAAATTCCCCTGCAACAAATGCAGCACTGCAGTGTTTCTCTCACACACAAGATCATCTGCTTCCAGGCACCCACTGAAGGTGCTCAGAGTTACCAATGGTCTGGGCTGGAGCAAGGGATCCCTTGAGGATCCTTCCTCTCTCCCTCCCACAGTGGACAGAGCTGATCAATCTAACATTGTAGTTTTTGCACCTGTTGGAGGACATTGTGAGTACACTTAGATCAGACTGAGTGAAAACAAAAATTAGATTTATCACAAACACACAGATAAATTGTGCTTCGTCAAACATTTGTATGAGACATTTAAATGTAAAAGCCCCCCCCGCTTCCCTTCCCAGTTTCTCAAGCCCTTGTATACCACCTATCTCTGATGGCCAGTAGGAGGGGACAGCACCTCAGAATCCCACCACTGAATTGCAGAATCAACTGATAGAAGCTATGTTTATGGCCAATATTTATCCCTCAGCCAACATCAGTAATAATTACCAGATAATCTGTTTATCTCATTGCTGCTTGTGAGATCTTGCTGTGTGCCCTCCATATTTATGCAGAATACCCTTCAAAATTACATCACTGTCTGTAAAATACTTTGGGATGTCCTGAGGCTTTGAAAGCTTATACATAAGTATAGGTCTTTCTTTTTATGTGAGCATACTTCCCCTTAATTTTCCTCATCCTCTTCCCAGCAAACCCTATCAGGTGCAAGGCAGCGATGAGGCACTCAGCAGAATACAAAATCTGGCTATTGGCTCTTCAGATGCACAGCATCACTTTAAATATCACTATTAATGTAATGGATATCTCAGTAATGCAGAGCTGACTGACTGGTCAAATCATGCACTAACTCAAACCCACACTCGTATTCAAAAACTTGGAATCTATAAGTTAACCACAAACAACTTGGACTAGCTGTGATACAATCTCCCACCAGGTTCAATTCATCAAGAATTGATTCATTTATGGAGTCATCAAGCTTGACCAGATTTAACCACTTGGTCATCACTAACCCAGGATAGAAACAACATGAGGTTGCATATTTATTCATGTGGAAATACATATAATTTAATCAGAAATAGGCATGGAATTCCTCAGGGAGGCAGTATGAAGCTTGAAGAATGCACATTTTCAAATTATTTTTTTCAAGGTGAAGCACAGAAATAGCCTGATGTTGGCTGAGGGATAAATATTGCCCATAAACATATCTTCTGTCAGTTGATTCTGCAATTCAGTGGTGGGATTCTGAGGTGCTGTCCCTTCCTATTGGCCGTCAGAGATATGTGGTATACAAGAGCTTGGGAAACTGGGAAGGGAAGTGGGGGGCTTTTACATTTAAATGTCTTATACAAATGTTTGAGGAAGCACAATTTATCTGTGTGTGTGTGTGATAAATCTAATTTTTGTTTTCACTCAGTCTGGTCTAAGTGTACTCAACCTGATGTGCAGAATGTCCTCCAACAGGTGCAAAAGCTACAATGTTAGATTGATCAGCTCTGTCCACTGTGGGAGGGAGAGAGGAAGGGTCCTCAAGGGATCTCTTGTTTCAGCCCAGACCATTGGTAACTCTGAGCACCTTCAGTGGGTGCCTGGAAGCAGATGATCTTGTGTGTGAGAGAAACACTGCAGTGCTGCATTTGTTGCAGGGGAATTTTCCCACTATCCCGGCCGACATTTTCCCCTCAAATAATGCCACCAATTGCTGTTTGAGAGAGCTTGCTGTGTGCAAATTAACTACCACATTACACAACATTAAACTGACTACACCAAAAAGTGCTTCATTAGTTAAGCTTTTTGGAGTATCCTGAGGATAATAAAGGCACTACAGACCAATCTTAGTTGGCAGGTTCCCTTCCTTGAATAGCATTTGTGAACCATTTGGGTTTTTACAACAAGCCAGCAGCTGTCATGGTCACTTTCTTCACCTGCCTATAAATTACCAAGTCTATTGAAATCAGTTTCATAATCTGTTATGAGAGAGGCTGTAAGTTCCAGTGGTATATTGTAGGTCCAGCATCATAACCATATGACAATATTATACTCAGATTTATCTGTGCTATTGGCTGGGGAGGTGTGTACACACAATTGCAGGCTTCATTTGTATTGCACAATTGCTTTTAACCTTGCATTACAAATGTCAGCTATCAAATATCACCTCAATAAAAATGTCTTTTATTAGTCTAAAGCCTTGAAATATCAGACATATCATACCTAGCACAAAGGAAGAATGTTATGGTTGTTGGAGACCAATCATCTCAACCTGAGGACATTGGTGCACGAGTCCCTCAGGATAGTGTCCTAGACCTAACTATCTTCAGCTGCTTGATCAAAGGTCAGAAATAGGAAAGTTCACTGATGATTGCACAGTGTTCAGTTTCATTTGCATCTCCTCAGATGAAGCAGTTTGCACCTGCATATTGCAAGACCAGGATAACATTCAAGTTTGGGCCGATAAGTGGCAAGTAGCATTAGTGTTGCACAAGTGCCAGGCGATGTGCCAGGGAGCAGCTGTTCCCCTTAGTTGAAGGGTCAGTCATGAGGGGACACAAGTTCAAGGTGAAGGGCAGGAGGTTTAGGGGGGATGGGAGGAAAAGTCTTTTTACCCAGAGGTGGTGACGGTCTGGAATGCACTGCCTGGGAGGGTGGTGGAGGCTGGTTGCCTCACATCCTTTAAAAAGTACCTGGATGAGCACTTGGCACGTCATAACATTCAAGGTCCAAGTGCTGGTAAGTGGGATTAGGTAGGTAGGTCAGGTGTTTCTCACGTGTTGGTGCAAACTCGATGGGCCAAAGTGCCTCTTCTGCACTGTGATTTTGTGATGACCATCTCCAAGAAGAGAAAATCTAACCATTTCTCCTTGACATTCGACAGCATTACTGTTGCCGAATCCTCTTCCAACAACAACCTGGGAGTTACCGTTGACCAGAAACTGAACTGGCCCAGCCATATAAATATTGTTGCACAAGAGCAGGTCAGGGGCTGGGAATTCTGCAAAGAGTAACTCACCTCCTGACTCCCCAAAACCTGTCCTCCATCTACAAGGCACAAGTCAGGAGTGCGATGGAATACTCTTCACTTGCCTGGGCAAGTGCAGCTCCAACAACACTCAAGAAGCTCAGCACCATCCAGGACAAAGCAGCCTACTTGATTGGCACCCCATCCATCACCGACACACAGCGCCAGCAGTGTGTACCATCTACAAGATGCTCTGCAGCAACTCGCCAACTTTCTTTCGGCAGCACCTTCCAAACCTACAACCTCTACCGCCTACAAGAGCAAGGGTAGTAGGTTTATGAGAACACCACCACCTGCCATTTTCCCTCCAAGCCACATAACGTGCTGACTTGGAAATACATTGTCATTCCTTCACTGTTGCTAGGTCAAAACCCTGGAACTGCCTCCCCAACAGCTCTGTGGGTGTACCAACGCCACATGGACTGGAGCAGTTTTCAAGGTGGCTCACCGCCACCACCTACATGAAATCACTGAAACCATTGAAGGATACAATAGACAAATCTGTTGGTATGCCCAAAAACAAGATAACCTCGGGAACTGTCTGGAATCCTTTCACGGCCTCCTAGCATCCAGGAATACCAGTTTAAAAACATAGCGCACTACAAGACAAATCACATATTCCAGAGTCCAATAAAGTTAGTGTCTTTGTTTTTTTAAATATTTTATTATTTAAAGACACAGGATAGCAGTACAATGCTGGAAATCCGAAGTGAAAACATAAAATGGTGAAATACCCAGCAGGTCAGGCAGCATCTTTAGAAAGAGAAACAGAGCTAACATTTCAGGTTGGCACCTTTCATCCTAGTTACTTCAGAATACCTTTGAAAGGTCGGTTTCAAGTAACTAATAAATAATTAAAATTCTGCACCTGATGAGAAAGAGCAGGAATGTTTCATTCCAGTGTTGGGAAATGGGTCTCTGTCTCAATAGGTCTTTTATTTAGTGTTTGTTTCCACGACAACACTTCAGCATTTTCTGGAACTAAGCATGAACTTAGACTGTTTAATTAATGCTGATCAAATATCCCTTCCCCGACTGTCAGTTTCCTTGGAACAATTTTACAGCATTGCACATTAGTGATTACCGACAAGCTCTCTCATACACAGGATAGTAACCTCAGTGTCTGTATTTTTAAATGCATACCCATTGCACCATTAGCTTGGGTATTCCTCAAACATTAAAGCCCTATTGTGAACCTGAACTTCTGTCATGGCATTAATCAGTCTATAGAGAATGGTACATGGCTGATGAATGTTGGAAAGGCTCTCTTACTAAAACAAGCCTCTAATCCTACACCATCCATAAAATGTTTGATTTATTTTTGTAAGATGTTACCCAGCTGCAGAGACAGTTAAAGCCCTGACTAGGATACTGATTGAATGATGAAAAGTAGATGAGAAGCAAAGTGAATTGAGCCTTGAAGCAGTGGCGTTCCGTGCAAGTGAGCAGGTTCATTTCCTTACTCCACTCCCAGTCTAAGTCACACACAGTACGGAGGCACTGGGCGAAGTCTGCAGCCCTTCCCACATGGAGGCTGCTGTGCCCAGATGGTGCCATGCACCCCCCCCATTGGCTGGCCCAAAGGTCAATGAAGGGCCTCAGAGCAGACCGACTCTTCTTGTGGGACAGGCAAAGAGATGGGATTGTTTACATTGGACGGGACAAAATGAAAATGCCACCTGAACAATAAAGTGAGTAAGGATATGAATCCATTAGTTGCTATGGTCATAATTCACTAAACACCCTGTATTGCAGTTGTTTCTATTCGTAATCCTTGACAACAAATGTCAGCATCAAACAGCCACACTGCACTGAAAACTCAGGATAATTAATATTCTGTGTCTGCAGTGTTCCATATTACCCACAAGATTGGAAGGTTCTTCTCAAACAGCACAGGATAAAAGTCAGGGATTAACTGCATTGTATCTTTTGAGAGTCACGGGGCAGCAAGATGAGTTACCAGACCAAACAAGTAAATTCCATTTTCTTCAATAATGGAATTGACTTGTCAGGAGATGAGATCAGGTGGATCACAGTCATCACAATAAATATGGAACTCAGCAGTACTATTGCTCGCTAGTAGCTGGCTGAACTAGAGGCTCGAGTGAAGAATTCAGCCAGACCAGCCTCAATGAACAATTTAGTAAAATAGGCTGAGTACTTCCTGAAGCTTTGATTTTCCTGATGGATATGAACAGTGACCCATTTGCACTTCCCAATTGATTCTCCCAAGAAAGCCTCTGACTAGACCCTGGAGCTCAACTGCTGTGTACCCAGTAACCTTTCTCATCCACAGCAAGGACTGACCAAGGATTTCATTTCTCATATATGTAGCAGAACAGTCATCAGAGATATTGCGTCAAGATGATCCTCAGCAATCAAATCTGTTGTCATTGATATACCTTCCACAGATGCTTCTCTAGATTTACTTCAGCATTGGTGATAAAAGATGTGCTGATTGTTTCGAGTAAGAATGACATACTTGCTTCGGATCCTTGATCCTTTCCAAAGGAGCTATGCATTAGAATCCAGTCCGCTGGACCTTAACAGTTCTTCTGTTCGTAGTCAACAATATTTCCTCCCCAATGAGTCTTATTAACAAGATAGTTTGTTGCTGCTCTGCTGACAACATAGGAATTGTCAAGATAAGGTAATAAAGGGCTGACCAAGTGGCTCCATCATTAGTTTGTGAAGATGATCTTTTTCTTCTCAGTGTTGCAGTCCACTTTATTCCAGTGTTATGTTGGTCCTGTCTCTGGATTCAGGTTGTATTTATATTGTAACTTCGGTACCGCACAAAGCAAGATTATTTTGTGTTGTCTCTACAGTTGTAATATAAAAGCATCCTCCAGGTTAACTTTAACATCAGTCATTAAAGTATATATAGAGTTGAAGCAAATAATTACACACAGCCTTTATTAATAACTAGTTTACCAGCTCCTTCCAGTTTTCTTTCCCAGTATAAAGAAAATTAATGACATCTCAAAATGCCATTTCAATCAACTTCAAATTCCACAGGTTAAAAGGGGTATGTATATCGGAAGTGTCACTGGAGAATCAAGTAACTGAAACAAGCTTTAGCTTCTAAGATTTGTGATATAGGAAATGAATCTAAGGGGTCAGATGATTCTTATTAGATCATGAATTTTGGATCCAAACTGCTTTCATACAGAAGGAATACAATCTGCATGTTAATCAAATAAAGCAGGATCAAGCTGGTGCAATGCAGATTTCTGCATCATTATTATGTCAATCCATCTGTAGCTAGAGATCCTGCAGAAAGTATAGTGAAGCAATACTATGTCTTCTACCTGTTGTAAGCCGTTACTGCTTTGTCTGTACTGCTACAGAGATTGCCTCTTTGAACCTCATTGCATTCTCACTGTTTTGAAATCAAGGCTCATCACACACACTCTGATATTCTGGCTCATTCTTTCATAACTGTGGATCTGTTCACCTCCCTCAGTCTTGCCTGCTTTTTGAAATACACAATGTTTTAAACCCAAGTCAATAATCACTTGTCCTTAATTAGCACACATCCCCAGCCCTCAACCAACATCTCAAAAAGCACATAACTTAGTCAGTTATCTCATTTTTTTGAGTCCTTCCTGTCCATAAATTGGCTGTCATGTTTCCCTCATTTATAACAGTACCTACACATCAAAAGTAATTATAAAAATAAAGCAAAATGCTACCGATGCTAGAAACCTAAACCTGAAACAAAAACAGAAAATGCCAGAAACAGACAGCGGGCCAGGCAGCATTTGTGGAGAGAGAAAAGCAGGATTACTGTTTCAGATTGGTGACCTAGAAGGTCAGCCATTCTTGTGAATCTTATCTGCACCCTCTCTAATACCTTCACATCCTTCCTAAAGTGTGGTGCACAGAACTGTTTTTAAAATTATTCGTTCATGGGATGTGGACATCGCTGGCCAGGTCATCATTTATGCCCATCCCTAATTACCTTTGAGAAGGTGGTGGTGAGCTGCCTTCTCGAACCGCTGCAGTCCATGTGGTGTAGGAACACCCACAGTGCTAATAGGGAGGGAGTTCCAGGATTTTAAGTCAACGATTTTCTAAGTTAGGATGGTGTGTGACTTGGAGGGGAACTTGCAGGTGGTGGTGTCCCCATGCATCTACTGTCTTTGTCTTTCTAGATGGTAAAGGCCACTTGTTTGGTAAGTTGCTGACGAAGCAACCTTGGTGAGTTGCTGGATGCAATACTCCATTTGAGGCCAAACCAGTGTTTTTACATAGGTTTATCGAAACTTCTTGTTTTTGTACTCTTTGTTGCTATTTATAAGCCCTGGACCCCATATGCTTTATTTAACTGCTTTCTGAACCTTCCCAGGCAATTTGAATAATTTGTGCATATATCCCCCCTAGGTTCCTCTGCTCCTGCACCCCTTTAGAATTGTACTCTTTATTTTTTATCACCTGTCCATGTTCTTCCTGCCAAAATGAATCACTTCATACTTGTCTGCATTAAATTTCACCAGCCTGTCTATGTCCTGGTCTTTTTGGAAAGTTAATATGCCTACAATGGCAAACTTGCATTACATCCTTTTCTTTTCCAATCCCAAATAAAACTTAACCTTTCCCAAAGCCGGCCTCTTCCTTCAATTAGCATTTCTCTGGTTCATTTTGAGCGCTGTAGTTCACCCTCAAATACTTCTGTTATCTAACAATTTATGCGCGCTATTGTGATAAAAGCAGAAAATGCTGGAAATGCTCAGTTAGGTCAGGCAGCATCTGTGGAGAGGAACAGAGTTAACATTTCAGGTCGATGATCCTTCATTTTGTTTGTGTTTTGCGCTATTGTATTTGGCAATAACTTGTTATATTGATGAGGTGGGGGTGGAAAGTGTGTAATACTACAGCAATAAGTCCTATAGCTGGCCCGGAATTGCTGAACTAAGCACTCCAGCGCTAATTAAGTGCATCTTCATGTAATTAAACCTCACATCGCTACAAGCCTGTGGTTCGTGTCTGCCTGTACCCTGAAGTTAATTGTGATTTATGCTATAAACCATGTAAGAATGATCTCAGTGGAGACCTTCAACCTGTGCAGCAAGAGAGTGAAAGCTTGAAATATAAATGAGATGGCTACTGTCAGAAAGATTGATTGAATAAATACACCCCAATACCTGTACAGCTTGGTTGGCAGGCTTATTCATCAAGAGCGCTCAGCTCTTGAAACACTTTTGAAACATGATCCAAGGAAGCATAACTGAGCTAGCAGCAAGTATGTCTATCGTAGAGAAGTTCACAGAAAATTCAACTGGGGGACTCTTGTCAGGTATCAGTAGTTCAGATCAATTTAATTACAATGAAAGAGCTTGCATTTCTAAAGCGCCTTTCATGACCTCAAGATGTCCTAAAGGGCTTTACAGCCAATGAAGTTCTTTTGAAGTGTAGTCACTTTTATAATGTTGGTACCAAGAAGCTGCTGATAAAATTAGGCTTCCTGGGGCATCGTGGATTTTTACCCTGAAGTTTTCTTTCAGAAAATGATTAGCAAATTAAAGATGATTGGAGAAACACTGGATGTGGAATGGACACAACAGTAACACTTCAAGGATTATTCCTATGTTGGGACTTGGAATAAATCCGCTGACTGTCATCATTAGCCAGCAGGAGCAGAGTATGAAGACAGCTGTGTCCGTGACACACTATCATCTTGCTCTGGAAATTGAAAGGCTTATGTAAAAATATAACCATCTTTTGGACAACAATAGGACCATTAGTCCAAGCGTGTCAATCATCCCAGTCTACTGAATTTGCCGCTTTATACTTCAATTCCAGTAATTCATTGAATTGTCTTTTGAACCTATTTATACTGTCTGCTTCAATTGCCTTTCCTGGTAACTTATTTCAAATGTTACTGTTCCTCCTGACCTACAGTTGGCGATTAAGCAGACCTTTGACTTGAAAATTGGTGTAGAATTAAATGCCTCCAGTTTAAACTTAGTGGATTAAACTCCTGATACTGAAATTAATTATGAATTAAGGTTGCAATTCTCTCTTTCACTCATATGTGTGCTTGCTTTCTCTCTCCTTCACCACCCCTCTCCAGGTTAATATCTCTCCTTCGCCTTCCTCTCTCTTCAATCATGTGCTTGTCACCATTTGCATTATCACTCAATTAGCCTTTATTAATTCTTTTTGCAGTCTTCTCTCCTCCATAATTAAATCTCTTTCTCTACTCATTCATTGGAAGTTCTCCATTTCTCAAACTCCCCAGTAACCACATCAACAACCCCAGACTTGATGCTTATTAGACTGTTTGGGCACTTCACTGAGCAACAGAGGCTCCATCCTCCATATCCCCACCAAATCCCACTATTTGTACAGGGGCTGGGTAGCAGATTTGTGATTCTGCTGCTGCACGTCCTTGTTCTGGGAAGCAAACTGTGAGAGATCAGTCCATTACACATATGGGTTTTCCAGTGCTGCATCTTAATTCCATAAAACTGAGATGGGGCATGTTTGCATAGTTTACGTCATCTTCATTAAAGCAATCAATCTCTCACTGCAGCCCTTCAGTACAGTACAAGGCTTTCCATTTTGATACTGAGTTTCTGTTGCCAAAGAGCATAAAGAAAATAGCAAAACCATGAACCACAGTTTGATTCTCAATTTGATCATAATATTGATAGTCATCTCTCTAAATGGTACTACCCTGTTAACTCAATGGAGAATTTACATGTTACCAAAATGTAATGTTTGTACTGAGTGACTCTAATAATCAATTTACATTACAGTGCTAATATTTTTCTTCTAGCTGTGAAAATGTGCAGTGCTCTCAGCCTGCACATTTAGGTCAGCAATCTGATTTTAATATTGCTGTCTTGACATTAGGGATGGTCTGTGTACAGACGTGTAAGGACTAATGTGACGTAGTAAAAACTGCCCATGCACAGCTGTCCTGGTGTTGCTGCCAGAACAGTATAAACTGGTGAATTTGCAAGCTGGAACATGGCTCTTCATTAGTGGCAAATCAGTTGCGTTCTTTTCAGTGGGGACATAACTTAATGAACATCTCCAATCTCTTACAATTGTACCAAGGATATAGTAAACGCCTGTTTAGTTCTGTTTGTAATGCAGGAACTTTCCACAGTGGGAGAGACAAAAGAGAGAAGCATTCTCATTAGTATTCTCAGGTACTTATTAGCAGCTGATTTCAACGCTGTATTGGGAGAAGGCCTAGGCTTCCACCAACTATTTAACCAAAAATGCACTAAATGGTGGAGAATAGATAATCTATTAGTTGAAATTTTCACATGCAGGCTTTTTATTTTCTACACAACCATTTTTACAGAGTACCAAAGATGTCTTTAAAATATGCTGAGAGGTAATAATGATGAAAATGTCAGCTGGCTCTTTGGCCTCGAGTAAGACCACAGAACTGTAGGCCACATGCACAAAATCAGTCTTCATTGAGACTAGAGATCAGAAGAATTGAATCTTCCACCAAACTTTGAATGTGTATAACTGACTGAGCAAAAGTTGACTAACTCGTTCAGAGAGGAACCGGATAAATAACTGGTTAGGAATTTCAAGTTATATTGTGGGCTTTGGGCAATTACAGAAATTTGGCAAAAATTGCAAACAAATTTCTTACTGCAAAAATGCAGACTAAAGTGATGTGTATACAAATCTGACTGTAAAGTTTTTAAATTATTTTTAAATTGTTTGTTAATCCACCCAGTTCATGAAGCTTCACAACTTTATATCCCCACATCCACGAATACCCGTGATCCTTCTTCCCTCCCATATCCCTTGCCTTATTCAAGCCCTGTTCTATTACTTTATTTCGAAGCTGGTCGTTCACAGAATTGAATAAGCCAAATTTTTGGAAGGCGTAATTTTTGTTGAGTGGTGTGATTTTCATGATTTTTGGAGTAGTATAACGCACCAGCTGAGTTTTATCCAGTGTTTATGGTTTTAGGTTATAGACGTAAAATTAAAGCGCATGGGATTGGGTGTAGTGTATTGAGGTGGGTAGAAAACTGGTTGGTAGACAGGAAACAAAAGGTAGGAATAAACGGGTCTTTTTCCGAATGGCAGGCAGTGACTAGTGGGGTACCGCATGGATCGGTGCTGGGACCCCAGCTATTTACAATATATATTAATGAATTAGATGAGGGAACTAAATGTAATATCTCCAAATTTGCAGATGACACAAAGCTGGGTGGGAGGGTGAGCTGTGAGGAGGATGCAGAAATCCTTCAGTGTGATTTGGACAAGCTGAGTGAGTGGGCAAATGCATGGCAGATGCAGTATAATGTGGATAAATGTGAGGTTATCCACTTTGGTAACAAAAACAGGAAGGCAGATTATTATCTTAATGGCTATAAATTGAGAGAGGGGAATGTGCAACGAGACCTGGGTGTCCTCACACACCACTCGCTGAAGGTAAGCATACAGGTGCAGCAGGCGGTAAAGAAGGCAAATGGTATGTTGGCCTTCATAGCGAGAGGATTCGAGTACAGGAGCAGGGATGTCTTGCTGCAATTATACAGGGCCTTGGTGAGACCACACCTAGAATATTGTGTGCAGTTTTGGGCTCCTTACCTGAGGAAGGATGTACTTGCTATAGAGGGAGTGCAGCGAAGGTTTACCAGACTGATTCCTGGGATGGCGGGACTGACATATGAGGAGAGATTGAGTCGGTTAGGATTATATTTGCCGGAGTTCAGAAGGATGAGGAGGGCTCTCATAGAAACCTATAAAATTCAACAGGACTAGACAGGATAGATGCAGGAAGGATGTTCCCGATGGTGGGGGAGTCCAGAACCAGGGGTCACAGTCTGAGGATACAGGGTAGACCATTTAGGACTGAGATGAGGAGAAATTTCTTCACCCAGGGAGTGGTGAGCCTGTGGAATTCGCTACCACAGAAAGTAGTTGAGGCCAAAATATTGTATGTTTTCAAGAAGGAGTTAGAAGGAGCTCTTGAGGCGAAAGGGATCAAAGGATATGGGGAGAAAGCAGGAGCTGTTTCTAAAGAAATAGAAAAATTATTCTTTAAACTGTCCATCATACAAATTCTTAGATCAGGGACTGTGTCCTATAGAATTATTCATCCCTGGGGTGCCTTCTAACTAATGTCTATCTGAAAGACTACAAGCATTCAAGGCAGCAGTACACAAACATTATGTAAATACAACAGTTGTCTTATTCTTGTCTTACAGACTTAAATAAGATTGTACCATTCATTTCACTTATTTTTACGCAGTTCTTTCGGTGATTGATGTTTAAAATATTCTTTTTAAAAAATTCTGCAGTAGACAAAAAGCCAAATGCATGGTTTTTGTTTATTTACCCAATTTTCTGTACTGTACTGATCTGCACTGGGATATATTTTCATGGGCACTGAATGTCATGGGTACTGAATATCATTCACCTTGTTGAAATGACTGGTTCATCTGTGAGCCTTGGCAGTTAGTGTCAACAACCTATCTCATTGAGGAATCACAGCTGAGTCTTGATACTTGCTCAGTACCCACACACACACGCCCTCTCATCTTTCTTCTCGTTGTTATACAGTGGATCAGAGATGAGTGAAAGCCAGATACATCTAAAAGAGACCCAATCAGAGTGCACTGTCCTAAAGTGGTCCCTAGTGGTGAGTTATAGAGCACCAGCCGTTGAGATTTACATGCAGGCCAAGGAAAGAGTTTTAAAAATTTTTGTAAGGGACAAAAAGAAACCGTTAGTATAAATTTTCCTGCATAAAGCTTTTGAAATTTGTTCTGTGGCTTTTCTCCAAATGATTTTGAAATTCAACAAACTCTGTTTTCTTAAAAAATGAGGGAGGCAGGGGCAGTTGTGGAGGAAGAAGTCCATAAGCAGACCATTGTTTGGGTACACTACTGAGATAATTGAATTTATTACATGTAGTCACACTACAGGACCAGTCTTTAGTTAACAGTTTAAGTTCTTGTAAGATGTCTACATATTTTGGAAAGATTGACGCCTTTAAGTAAAGACGTTCATTTAAGGTATTAAAAGACACAATCCATTGATAAATTTAACAGTGTTATTGTGAAACTTTTTAAAATAATGTTTTCTTTTGGACATTAGAAAGTTCAGTTAATGAGGAAAAAGAGAAATAACTTTTTTTCAAAAGGTGCTTTGGGCAAATTGGTTGGTTCCTTAACAAAAAGACAGCACAGACAAATTGAATAGAAAATGTGGAAGCAGGAACTTACAATGGGGAGAGTTGACAAATCAGTATGACAAATCACACTGACAGGCATTAAAGCTTATAGGCGGAGGTGTATTTAGGCAGGCATAAGATTTTTAATTTAAGGAGAGTGTAATCAAGCGATGTATGCATACTTTGGACAAGAATCATATCGTACAGAATTAGGCCATTTGGCTCATCATGCTTGTGTCGACTCTTTGAAAGAGCTATTTGATTAGTCTCACTCCCCTTGCTCTTTCTCCTAGTCTCTCAGATTTTCCCTTCAAGTAAAGAAACCACCTGCCATAATTCCATAGTAGATAATCAATGATTCTGTAAAATGTTAGTGATTTGATGCACAGATGCTACTCGAGTGTTCAGTACTAATTATATTGACCTGATCTCTCTTTTTTCCGAAAATGGGTGCCAAATAGTTTGGTTCTTCCAGCTGCAACAGGCTTCTATATATGTTAAAATGCATTGATACTTAACTGGATGTTACTGCTAGAAAATGACAATGATAAGCATTCAAACTGATTTGTCAGCTAAATGTGTTTTATTCATATCAAGCACACAGAGGAGACACTTAAATTGCGCCCACTTGTAATAAATCCCTGTCTGCAATCTACGTAGTTAAATGGCACACATACAGTGGAATTTAACTTTGTAAATACCCCATATATATAATCAATGAATATCAGGTTTGTAACAACCAAATTAGTCTCACTGGGAAACTGGAGTTCCCACACTGAGCGGCGATATTATTCTGGTACAAATGACTACAGATCTGTGAATATTTCACCTTTTAGCATGCAACAGGTCAGTGGCAGTGGAAATGGTGCCTTGATCTTGTATCTGCTTTGTCTATTTTCACTGTACGAATCATTTAGACTTGACAGATGAGCAGCAGCTGCAGCTTCAGGGTCTGATTGGAGAGAGGCAACAGCATCAGGGTCTAATGGGAGAGACAACATTGAGTGGTCAGTAGAGTGTAGTTGTAGAACAGAGAGCATTGTAAACAGAGTGCAGAAGTTGGGGAAATTGGTGCAAGTAGGAATTCAGTGCAGGAGGGGAGGAGGTGCTGCTTTTTGCCTCCAAACTCTTGAAGTGGTTCAAGTAAGTTTGAAGCACTAAATATTTAAAATTTTATGCAAGTTAGGGTATAGAGAAAGGAAAAAAGTACAAATTAAAAAGTAGATATAAATAATACAGACTAAGATATTGCAGAGCAGATTGTATGTGTGGACTGAGGTATGTGGGCGTTTGTAGACAGTGAGACTGTCCCAAGGGAACACATCTGCAGTAAATGTCTCTGTTCCAAATCTCTCTGGCCCAGAGTCATTGAGCTGGGGTGTGAGTGGAGACACGCTGACAATAAAGGAGGGGTAACAGTACCTGGGCAGTTAACTCCAGACTTCAGTCACACTTCATGGATTGGTCTAGGTTCAGAGCAGAATTTGTGTGACTGATAGTTTACAGAGACAGGGGAACCCAGGTAAGATGGCAAACAAGGATTTGCAGATAAAAACAAAAAGCTAAAAGCTACTGCGGATGCTCAACTCGCAGACATTTCCTCCTACCTCTCCCTGGACCATGACCCCACCACAGAACATCAAGCCATTGTTTCCAGGACTGTCACTGACCTCATCTCCTCTGGAGATCTTCCTCCCACAGCTTCCAACTTGATAGTCGCCCAACCTCGGACGGCCCGCTTCTAGCTTCTACCTCCTACCCAAAATCCACAAACAGAACTGTCCTGGCAGACCGATCGTGTCAGCCTGTTCCTGCCCCACGGAACTCATTTCTCGTTATCTTGACTCCCTTCTCTCTCCCCTTGTCCAGTCCCTTCCCACCTACATCCGTGATTCCTCTGACACCTTACGTCACATCAACAATTTCCAGTTCCCTGGCCCCAACCGCTTCCTCTTCACCATGGATGTCCAATCCCTCTACACCTCCATCCCCCATCAGGATGGTCTGAGGGCCCTTAGCTTCTTCCTTGAACAGAGGCCCCAACAATCCCCATCCACCACTACTCTCCTCCGTCTGGCTGAACTTGTTCTCACACTGAACAATTTCTCCTTTAACTCCTCTGACTTCCTCCAAATAAAAGGTGTGGCTATGGGTACCCGCATGGGCCCCAGCTATGCCTGTCTCTTTATGGGGTATGTGGAACATTCCTTGTTCCAGTCCTACTCCGGCCCCCTCCCACAACTCTTTCTCCGGTACGTCGATGATTACTTCGGTGCTGCTTCATGCTCTCGTCGGGACCTGGAAAAATTTATTAATTTTGCTTCCAATCTCCACCCCTCCATCATCTTCACATGGTCCATCTCTGACACTTCCCTTCCCTTCCTTGACCTCTCTGTCTCAATTTCTGATGATAGACTGTCCACCAATATCCATTACAAGCCTACCGACTCCCACAGCTACCTCGACTACAGCTCCTCACACCCCGCTTCTTGTAAAGACTCCATCCCATTCTCTCAGTTCCTTCGCCTCCGTCGCATCTGTTCTGATGACGCTACCTTCAAAAACAGCTCCTCTGACATGTCCTCCTTCTTCCTTAACCGAGGTTTTCCATCCACGGTCATTGACAGGACCCTCAACCGTGTCCGGCCCATATCCCGCGCATCCTCCCTCACGCCTTCTCCTCCTTCCCAGAAACATGATAGGGTCCCCCTTGTCCTCACTTATCACCCCACCAGCCTCCGCATTCAAAGGATCATCCTCCGCCATTTCCGCCAACTCCAGCATGATGCCACCACCAAACACATCTTCCCTTCACCCCCCCTGACGGCATTCCGTAGGGATCGTTCCCTCCGGGACACCCTGGTCCACTCCTCCATCACCCCCTATTCCTCAACCCCCACTTATGGCACCTCCCCATGCCCACGCAGAAGATGCAACACCTGCCCCTTCACTTCCTCTCTCCTCACCGTCCAAGGGCCCAAACACTCCTTTCAAGTGAAGCAGCATTTCACTTGCATTTCCCCTAACTTAGTCTACTGCATTCGTTGCTCCCAATGTGGTCTCCTCTACATTGGAGAGACCAAACGCAAACTGGGCGACCGCTTTGCAGAACACCTGCGGTCTGTCCACAAGAAAGACCCAAACCTCCCTGTCGCTTGCCATTTTAACACTCCACCCTGTTCTCTTGCCCACATGTCTGTCCTTGGCTTGCTGCATTGTTCCAGTGAAGCCCAGTGCAAACTGGAGGAACAGCACCTCATCTTCCGACTAGGCACTTTACAGCCTTCCGGGCTGAATATTGAATTCAACAACTTTAGATCTTAAACTCCCCATCCCCACCCCGTTTCTTCCCCCCCCCCCCCCCCCCCCCCCCCCCCGCTTTTTTTTCAATAATTTATATAGATTCTTCTTTCCCCACCTATTTCCATTATTTTTAAATCTAAAACTAAAACCTTGTTAGCCTTTCCACCCCACCCCCACTAGAGCTGTACTTTGAATATCCTGTCCTCCATTCTTAATTAGCACTTTTCTCAGACAAAACACCTCTTTGACCCTTTTGTCTGTGACATCTTTTGATTATCTGCTCATCTCCACAATCACCACACCCTCAATGTCGCTCCCCCCCCGGCCCCACCCACCTTAAACCAGTTTATATTTCTCCCTTCTTCTAACTATGCTTCAGTTCTGCCGAAGAGCCATGAAGGCTCGAAACGTTAACTGATTTCTTCTCCGCCGATGCTGCCAGACCTGCTGAGTTTTTCCAGGTAATTCTGTTTTTGTTAAGGATTTGCAGAAACGGATCCTATTCAACAAGTACAAAGTACTTTGCTACTTGTAAGGATGAGCGTAAAGAACGTCGAAAGGAAAGCAAAACTGCTGACCATGGCACCTTGGGGCAGGGGATTTGTTCTTGGAGGGGAAGAGGAGAAAGAGAACTGTAATGTAGAGGATTTAATAACTGAGGGAAAATAGCATCCTTTGTAAACAGATTTCAGAGCCCTAAATGGTGCGTTGCCTACCTGATCCCAGGGTGAGGGATATTTCAAACTGGCTTGAGAGGATACTGGATGGGGAGGGGGAGAATCCAGTTGTTGTGGTCCAAATTGGGACCAACAATGCAGGAAGAGTACCAGGAACTGGGAGCTAAATTAAAGAACAGAACCTTGAGAGTAAAATCCCTGGATTATTACCTAAACCTCATGCAAATTAGTTAAGCATATTAGAGAGGTGATCATATGGTTGAAGAAGTGGTGTGGGAAACTGGCACCAGTATTGGTACAGGAAGGAACTGTATCATAAGGACAGACTCCTCCTGAAGTGGGCTGGGAGCAGAGTCCTAATGGAAGGGTGGTCATAAAAACCTTAAACCAATAAATGGTGGGGAGTGCTCAGAAAAGGTCGTATTATTAATAGTTTAAAAGCAAAAGAAGTGGGAGATTAGAGTAACATTCTGAAATTGTGGTTTAGGCAAAACTAAAGGATGCAGATTGATTAAGCTATGAGAAAGAAATAAGAAACATGTTAGTAAAACATTAGCGTTGAAATTCAGATTGTGAAGCACACAGTGTGTGACTCAAACAAACATCCTTTATGCAAACATATGTAGTATAAGGAGCAAATTGAATGAATTACAGGCGTAAATTCAACTCGGATGCTATGACACAGTAGCCATTATTGAGATATGGCTGCAAGACCATCAGGACTAGGGACTAAATGCATTAGCTTACAAAATGCAGATAAAAGATAGGGACAATGGTATACAGAAAGAGGTAGCCTTGATGACTAAAGATGAGATCACTTCAGTGATAAACAGGCAATGGGTAGAATTTATGGATAGCATTAAGAAATTCAAAATGATTTAAGATCGTAATGAGAGCTCTGTATAGGCCCTCTGGAAGCAGCTGTGAATGGTAGATTGCATAAATGAAGAGATTAGACAAGCATGTAGCAAAGGCAGGGTGATTTTAATGGGGGATTTTGACTTTCATATTGCTTTGGACAAGCAAACTAGGTTTAGGTAGGGCTGACTGAAATGCCACGAGGTGGAGACTGTTCACAGTAAACTGGACAAGCCTGTTTGTGGGTAAAATGTGAGACGATCTGGGCGGGGTTCAATAAAATAATTTAATGTGATACAGAACCAGTTACACTTATCATATAAAACAACCATGGACAACTAAAGGGGTAAGTGATTACATAAAAAACCAAAAGAGAAAGCGTCAAGATAGTACAGATCCTGGCTAATGGGACAGGTGCAAAGATTGTCAAAACAGATGGTAATAACTACAGAAAGGAGTATGAAAAGAAACCTGCATGGGGAAACAAATGTTTAACTGGTAAAACAGTGTTTGCTCTGTACAGATTAATTGCATTTCTTTGTACAATGATTTGTCTGATAGTGGTGTTACTAGAGCTCAGGGTTATTAAACCACTTTTGTTGATTTTACTCATTGATGTGGAACCGAGGAGATTAAATTCAGAACCAACCTGTAATTTCTTTAACGATAAAATATTCAGTGAACATGATGTTGGGGGTGGGGAAGATCTCGCCGTCAAATTCCACTGTGCTCCCATTGCTTCTTTAGCAGAGCAATGTAAAAATAAAACAATAATCCATGGACAAACTCGTGGGAAAGGAATAATGCTTAAGGTCTTGAAACACCCAGTAACTGCACCCACAGTATTTTGGCTTTATTAATTCTTGATCCTACTCACTTTTCTAGAAAGGCTTGAAATTCTGTTAAGTGTAAGAAGATTGTGTCATTATAACAACCATTGCAAACTAAATTATCACACAGCAAGCAGTGCAACACAAAGTTGCAACACTCTTTATCAGATGGACTCCCCCGAGTATCCAAAATTGAACTGGCTGACTTTTCTCCTTTCTCTTGACAGCACCTGAAAGCTAAATGGTCAATTAAAGCAGGATATCTTGATTAGCTGAATTTATTTAATTAAGTTAATATACTGCTTAAATTGTATGGGTTCCCAAGTTACCTGATGTAGCAATAGGAATGCTGCAATCCACCCAGGTTTATCTTGTCGGCATAACATGCAATCCTGCATTTATTTTTTCTGCTGCCTGCTACTGTCAGGTTCAAATTCTTATTGTTCAAAGTTGTCTGACAGCATCTTACTAATATACTAAACCAATGGCTGCAGCGAGTACTATCTACAGGTTACACTGCAGCAACTTGCCAAGGCTTCTTCAGCACCTCTCAAACCTGCAACCTCCACCATGTAGAAGAACAAGGGTAACAGGCACATGGGAACACCACTACTTGTAAGTTACCCTCCAAGTATGTTGACTTGGACATATATCACCTTCATTATTGCTGGGTCAAAATTCTGGACTTCCTTACCTGACAGCTTTGTGGGACTACCTTTGCTATCCAAATGCAGGCAATACTCCTGCAAAATCAACTACGATGGACTGCACACTGTGTCTGAATAGTCGAAAAGCGTTTCCCCCGCTAGGCTGTATTTTCTCAACTGCCAAATGGCCAGCGTTCCAGGAGAGGACAAAGAAAATGCTTTAAAGACACTCTGAAACGCTCCTTGAAGCGCAGAAACATTGACGTTAATGACTGGGAGGAGCTTGCTACCAGTCTTTCAAAATGGCAACAATTTGTCCATTGGGCTGCATTGCGCTTTGAGTCCAAACATCTTGATGAGGTAGAGCAGAGGCAGAGAAGGAAGGTAAAGGAAGTAAATCTTGCACTCTGGACCCCATTACCTTGTGGAACATCCTGCCCATTATGCCCAAAGACCTGCAGGCTGAGAATTGGCCTGTTCAGTCACTTGAAGACCCATGGCAGAAACTCACAACCCGGAGTAGACATCATCCTCGAATTGAGGGGCTGAAGACAATGCAGCAGTTCAAGAACGCAGCTCACCACCATCTTAAGGACAATTAGGGATGGACAATAAAGGCCAGCCCTCCCAGTGGATTTGTTGCCAAGTGGTCTGCCTGATTTTGTTCTTATTCTTTTTTGTACTGGCTTGCTGGGCCATTTCAGAGAACCATTGCCAGTCAGTCACGTTGGTGTGGATATGGAGTCACATATAGGCCAGAACAGGTAAGGACCAGAGGTTTCCTTCCCTGAATCACATTAGTGAACCAGTTGGGTTTTATGACAGTGCGACAGCTTCATAGTCACTTTGCTGATGCTGGCTAAGAGGCCTGAAGTATTAGAGTATTGTACTCATTTAAGAATGAAATTTTTATTTGCTTATTTCATAATTGCTCCTTCTTTATCCTATTGTTTATGCTACGTTATATTTATACAGAAACTTGACAAGAGGAGTTACTCGGTTTCGAGAAATCTTGAGAGCTGTAGAAACAAGGACCACACAGAATTTGCGTATGGTGAGTGACCAGACTTGTTCCACGATGTCGGAAGGGTGCTTGCTGCTTTAGGCAAATGCCCACATCAGTAATATTTAAATTAACTGTTATGACCATCTGAAAACTGCCAAGGTAGCCATGTACAGATTGCTTCCTGTGGGTAGTCTAAGCAGCACTGATTAATAGCCAAATGCTAACCTTGGGCTATGTGGGCAGTGTTGCACAACTCAGGATAATTACACCACATTTATTGTTCAAGTTACTTTATCCCATCTCCAGTTTTCTTCCTCTTCTGAAGCTGCTGAGATGAAGTTCCAAAGTCATTAGCTGCCTCTGGAACCTTGCCCAGACTGTTCTTCATCTGTAACTTGTGTGTCAGCAGTCTCCACCATGGGTGATTTTATAGCTGAGCCAACTTACAATTTCCAGAATGGGTCACTGGTTACTGGCTGGCCCCCTACCTTCCATCCTCCACCAACTTGAGCTGATCCAAAATTCTGCTACCCGAACCTAATTTGCATCAAGTCCTGTTCATTCATTACCCCTGTACTCACTGACCTACATTGGCTCCCAGTCCAACAACACCTCGTTCTTAAATTCTCAGTTTTCCAATCCCCCTATAGCCTTGCTTTTACTGTTTCTGTAACCTCATTCAGCCCTACAACCCTCCAAGATATCTGCACGTC
The DNA here is from genome assembly GCF_964194155.1 of Cetorhinus maximus. Taxonomy (NCBI): domain Eukaryota; kingdom Metazoa; phylum Chordata; class Chondrichthyes; order Lamniformes; family Cetorhinidae; genus Cetorhinus; species Cetorhinus maximus. The sequence goes on from NC_135896.1 coordinate 6,723,747, forward strand.
TCCAATTCTGGCCTCCTGCGCATTCCTCTTTTTAATCAACCCACCATTAGTGGGTGTGTTTTCGACTGCCTAAGCTCTGGAATTCTTCTCCTAAAGCTCTTTCTCACCTCCTTTAAGACGCTTCTTAAATCCTCCCTCTTTGAAGCTTTGGCCGCCTGTCCTGCGATTTCTTTATGTGGCTTGGTGTCAAATTTCATCTGACAGCACTCTGTGAAGCACCATGGGAGAGGAGCTTTTATTACGTTAAAGACACTATATAAATGCAAGTTGTTTTTTGTTTAACAGTGACCAAGACAAGAACCCAGGATCATTATTTTTATCCATCTCCAAAGCCCTGGTGCTGTACCAATTAATGTGTCTTGCTTTCTGGCCTTGTTGGTCATCAGCCAACTCGGCTCCCTCTGCATTTGAACACCTGGCATGTACAGGTCAATCCCGCCAATTGGTTTGTATGAGGAAATGGGTAGAAATTAAATTAGTTACAGGTTTATATAGAATTTACAACACAGTAAAATTTGTGCTCACGGTCATTTGGCTCAACTAGCCTAGTTGAATTAGCAGCAACACCAAAGCGAAGTGCTGCGGATGTTAGAAATCTGAAGTAGAAACTGAAAATGTGGGAAATACTCAGCAGATCAGACAACATCTGTGGAGAGAGAAACAGAGTTAATGTTTCAGGTCGATGACCTTTAGAATTATAGAATCATATAACAACGACAAACTTAATTTTATATTGAGTCTTTAACGTAATAAAAGGTTCCAAGGCACTTTGCAGGAATATTATAAAACAAAATATGATGCTGAGTCACGGCAGCTGAATTCACATAATAAATCTGGAATATGAAGCTAGTCGCTGTAATAGTGACCATAAAACTATAATTGATTGTCATAAAAACCTGTCTGTTTCACTGATATCCTTCAGTGAAGGAAATCTGCTGTCTTTACCAGACATGTAGCCTGGCCTACATGTGACTCCAGACCCACTGCAATGTGGTTGCCACTTTAACAGCCCTCCGAAATGGCCTAGCAAGCCACTCATTTCAAGGGCAATTAAGGATGGGCAACAAATGCTGGCCATGCCAGTGACACCCAGATCTCAAAAAAGAAAAAGAAAGCGGCCATTCAGCCCATTGTACTTTTGCTGGCTCTAAGAATTTGGATGGCTCTTTCAATGATACAATTATTCGAAACCATTTGTAGTCTTTTAAATGTATCGAGATACAGTTTCTAATGGTTTAGTTGTAAAAGTGCTTGGAGATTGCCATTCTACAAAAATACAAACAAGATCATATAGAAGTGATCAACACAGTTCTCCCCACCTCTGTGGTTAAATGCATTGGCTACAGCATTGGGTGAGGAAGTTTGCAGGATTGGTCCCTGCTCCATGTCATATTATCCAATCTTAGGCAGCAGTGTAGGTGTTGGTGCAATTCACCTTAATTTCCTTTCTTTTGGATTGCGTCTCTGCAATGTGCTTTGAGATTTTCATGTTATAGATGATAACCGTGCTAATTAAATGCAATTTGTTGTGTTGCGTAAAGAAAGAAAAAACATCAAGCAAGTTCCCTACTCCTGGTTCTTATCCTGTGACTCCATGTCTGTGGGCACAGCTGCCACTTAGTTTGCAGTCAGGCATGATGAATGATTACTTGACCAAGAAATCAGAAATCTGTTGGCACCTGCAGAACCAAATTGCAGGAATAAACAATGCCTTCGGAGAAAGTGGGATGGATGGAGGGAGCGAGAGAATGAAAAAATTGCAAATCTGGGAATGATTTTGAAATTCCCAACTGAATCAGCCAGGAGTAGGCGGTAATGAGTGATAGTTGCAAAGATCTGAATGTGGCATTCATAGTGCCGTCTGAGAGGGCATAAAGCCAAAATGGATTCCTTCTTCCACTCAATAATTGAAGACAACCCCAGAACACAAGCCAAATGGCCATTGACAAAAAGAGTACACCACTTGAGCCTGTAGTGATGCCCAATGCCTCACTTTGACCTCTTCTATTCCATCATTGTCAGTAGGGTAGATGAGGAGAAGATTTTTAAGCAGTTGATGTTTTCACCCTGTTGAAATAAAAGAAAATGAAAGACTGAAGGGTGATTAGAGTAATGATTGCACAGCACCATTCTTACCTTAAACATTCACTCCCTTCTCCACTGACGCAGTGGCAGCAGAGTGTACCATCCACAAGATGGACTGCAGCAACTCACCAAGACTCCTTCAATAGTACCTTCCAAAACTGTGACCTCTACCACCTAGAAGGAGAAGAGCAGCGGATGCATGGGAATGCCACCATCTGCAAGTTTCCCTCCAAGCCACACACTATCATGACTCTGAAATATATTGCTGTTCCTTCACTGTTGCTGGGTCAAAATCCTGCAACTCCTTCCCTAACAGCACTGTGGGAGTGCCTACAATCTCACACTGCAGCAGTCAAGACGGTAGTGACAACCACCTTCTCAAGGACAATTAGGGATGGGCAATAAATGCTGACCTTGCAGTGGCACTCAAGTCCCTTGAACATATAAAAAAACTTCCCCACCCCTATCTTAATATTGCTTATAGTCTAGTGAAAATACGTATGCTGTCAAGCTGCTGTAAGATCTCCAAGTATGAAACTCTTTTGAGTTATCAACAGTCACAGATTGCAACTCTTTCGAGTACAATCACAGTTCTTGGTTTCCAGGAGTGGGACATGAACCCACAGCCCTCTGATTCAAAGGCGAGGGTGCTATGAACTGAGCCACAGCTGACACCTCAACCTGTACCAAATCAAAATAAATAACAATTAGTTGCAGTGAGAAATCATTTAATCCTGTCCTTTTTGGAAGCCTCTTGCTTTTTTATTGTAAAGTATTATTACCTCAGTAGTCCCGTGTATATCATATGCAGCACTTAGTTACAATGAATTTAAGGTTGTGTTGAAAACCCAAGGACAAGGAAAGTCCTTTTTCTCACCATAGCTCACCCCTCTACTGGCCAGGTTTTCCCAGCCTAGCATCTAATTGTGTTTGAACAGGATCTAACATCAACATCTCTACTCTCCTACCTGGAAAGTTATTCCATTACCCCATTTTATAGGAAGACATTCTTTCTGCTTTCTCTTCTAAATTCATTTTTCATATGTTTATATTTAGATAATATTTGGTCCTAATATTTTACTTTAAAATAATACTCAGGATTTACCTTCTCTAATCCAATTTAATATTTTATATGCTTCACAAGGTTCTTTCTCTCTGCCCACCCACCCTAACTTCTTCTCTCTAGACTTTAGAGGTTGAGTTTTTTAAACTCCTCATTAGAATACTTTTTGTCCTTTGTACCCTCTCCATTGCTCTTTCTGGTGAATTCCTTGTGATTGACAAGATAAGCAATCTCATAGCCGAGTGGTGAGATACTTTTTGCATTTTGCTGGCCCGCTAACAGCATCATGTGCCTACAAGTAAGGTCACTTTGCAAATCGTAACCTCCACTGCTAGAAGGCAAAGGTGCACGGGAACACTATGTTCCTTTCCAAGTAACATAATCATCCCAACTTAGGCATGTGTTCCCCATGCCTTCATCGTTGCTAGGTCAGAATCCTGGAACTCCCTACCTAACAGTGTTGTGGAAGTACCTTCGCCATACAAACTGCAGTGGTTCAAGAACGCAGTTTACCAGCTTCTCGAAACAACTAGGGGTAGGCCTCATGTCGCCCATATACTGAGAAGGTATAGCTCATGTCAGAAGCAAAATAAATCTCATTTTATTCTCCAGTAGTATCTCTTTACATCAGTTGTAGAAGAGCAGCTCCCAGCTGCACCTGTCTTCTCCATATTAACCACCCCTTGGGTGTCTCAGAAAGAGATTGCCAAATTAAAGGCATGTGCCTTGAACCTGCAGCCCCCTGGATACTAGGCTTGCACTGGATAAACTCATTTCATGTAGGATCCTTATATCACTTACAGTTTTCATAAATAACCTGATGTTAGACGTTTTGGCAGAGCTACCATCTGTGATATGACCTGTGAGAGAACTGAAAGTTGAGTCATTTTCACTGGCATAAAATCTGTTTCCATCAGAAGATTTGCGGTTAAATATAGACAGTGTGGGTGTCACACAGACTCTATAGTTTCCTTCTTAATTATCAGGACTTTTTGTCTTTCCACCAAACCGTTTCCAAATCTTTCCCTTATGGATAATTCTTTATACTCTGATTTTCTCCTTTGACCATCTGTTTAATTACCCTGCAATCATGAGCTGTTTTTTTCCATTTATTGAACTGCAAGTGTTCCTGGCCTCCCAAAACCTTTTCTTCTCTTGCACATCATTTCAATCAAATTAGGAGTCCTGTTATAACGGTTTTACATTTCCACATTTGCAGCTACAAATTATGCTTTAAGAATAAATATTGATAACTTTATCTGGGCGAGTAATATCATTCTTAGCCCCCCTACCCCCAACCCCAGCATCACCTCCAATTTCTTCCAAAGTTTTGACTTTTAAAACCGTTTTTATACCTGTGAAACTTTTCAAAAATGCAGAGATTTGCTATCGCAGAGGACCACAGTTGAGAACAGCTAAGAAAGGAAAGCAGTCGAGAAATGACTGAGTACTCCTCAGCAAGGTCTTGAGTCCCTTTAGTGCCTTACTCTGGCCTGGCCACTGGCCGAACAAGTTACATTAGAAAGAAAAGAAAGAGCAAACTTGCATTTATATCACACCTTTCAAAATCTCAGGACATCCAAGAGCACCTTGCAGCTAATGAAGTACTTTGAAGTGTAATCATGGTTGGAAAGTAGGAAACATAGCTTCCCAATTTTTGCACAGCATGCTCCTGCAAACAACAATGAGATAATGACCAGGCAACTTTTTTAAGATTATTGAGTAATAAACATTGTCCGCAACACCAGGAATAACTCCCTTGTTCTTTAATTTAGTGCCATAGGATCTTTTATGTCTACCTAAGAGGGAATACGGGGACTAGGTTTAATGGCTCAGCCAAAAGACAGCATCTCTGACAGTGCTGCTCTCCTTCAGCACCACGCTAGTTGAGACTCTGAACCCACGACCTTCTAACTCGAGAGGAAAGATACTTTTTTCTGGTGGAGTTAGTTGAGGGATACTTGTTGATCAGGACCTCGAGAGAACTCCTAACTCTTCCTTAAATAGTGCCATGGGATGAGAGGAATGTCCAGTTGAGTAATAAAAACAAAAATACCTGGAAAAACTCAGCAGGTCTGGCAGCATCTGCGGAGAGGAGCACAGTTAACGTTTCGAGTCCGAATGACCCTTCAACAGAACTAAATAAAAATAGAAGAGAGGTGAAATGTAAGCTGGTTTAAGGGGGGGTGGGACAGGTAGAGCTGGATAGAGGGCCAGTGATAGGTGGAGATAACCAAAAGATGTCACAGACAAAAGGACAAAGAGGTGTTGAAGGTGGTGATATTATCTAAGGAATGTGCTAATTAAGGGTAGAAAGCAGGATGAGCAAGGTACAGATAGCCGTAGTGGGGGTGGGGTGGGGTGAAGGAATCAAAAAAGGCTAAAAGGTAGAGATAAAACAATGGATGGAAATACATTTAAAAATAATGGAAGTAGGTGGGAAAAGAAAAATCTATATAAATTATTGGAAAAAAAGTGGGGGGGGAATCGGAAAGGGGGTGGTGATGGAGGAGAGAGTTCATGATCTAAAATTGTTGAACTCAATATTCAGTCCAGAAGGCTGTAAAGTGCCTAGTCGGAAGATGGGGTGCTGTTCCTCCAGTTTGTGTTGAGCTTCACTGGAACAATGCAGCAAGCCAAGGACGGACATGTGGGCATGAGAGCAGGGTGGAGTGTTGAAATGGCAAGCGACAGGGAGGTCTGGGTAATGCTTGCGGACAGACCGAAGGTGTTCTGCAAAGCGGTCACCCAGTCTGCGTTTGGTTTCTCCAGTGTAGAGGAAACCGCATTGGGAGCAATGAATGCAGTAGACTAAATTGAGGGAAGTGCAAGTGAAATGCTGCTTCACTTGAAAGGAGTGTTTGGGCCCTTGGATGGTGAGGAGAGGGGAAGTAAAGGGGCAGGTGTTGCACCTTCTGCGGTTGCATGGGAAGGTGCCGTGGGAGGGGTTTGAGGTGTAGAGGGTGATGGAGGAGTAGACCAGGGTGTTCCGGAGGGAACGATCCCTGTGGAATGCCGCTGGGGGGGAGGGGGGGGTGAAGGGAAGATGTGTTTGGTGGTGGCATCATACTGGAGTTGACGGAAATGGCGGAGGATGATCCTTTGAACGCAGAGGCTGGTGGGGTGATAAGTGAGGACAAGGCGGACCGTATCATGTTTCTGGGAGGGAGAAGAAGGTGTGAGGGCGGATGCGCGGGAGATGGGCCGGACACGGTTGAGGGCCCTGTCAACCACCGTGGGTGGAAAACCTCGGTTAACGCCTCCGTCGCATCTGTTCTGATGATGCCACTTTCAAAACCAGTTCCTCTGACATGTCCTCCTTCTTCCTTAACCGAGATCTTCCACCAGGTGCAACACCTGCCCCTTTACTTCCCCTCTCCTCACCGTCCAAGGGCCCAAACACTCCTTTCAAGTGAAGCAGCATTTCACTTGCACTTCCCTCAATTTAGTCTACTGCATTCGTTGCTCCCAATGCGGTTTCCTCCACATTGGAGAGACCAAACGGAGACTGGTGACCGCTTTGCAGAACGCCTTCGGTCTGTCCGCAAGCATTACCCAGACCTCCCTGTTGCTTGCCATTTCAACACTCCACCCTGCTCTCATGCCCACATGTCCGTCCTTGGCTTGCTGCATTGTTCCAGTGAAGCTCAACGCAAACTGGAGGAACAGCACCTCATCTTCTGACTAGGCACTTGACAGCCTTCCAGACTGAATATTGAGTTCAACAATTTAGATTATGAACTCTCTCCTCCATCCCCACCCCCTTTCCGATTCCCCCCTTTTTTTCCAATAATTTATATAGATTTTTCTTTTCCCACCTATTTCCATTATTTTTAAATGTATTTCCATCCATTGTTTTATCTCTACCTTTTAGCCTTTTTTGATTCCTTCACCCCACCCCACCCCCACTAGGGCTATCTGTACCTTGCTTGTCCTGCTTTCTACCCTTAATTAGCACATTCCTTAGATAATATCGCCACCTTCAACACCTCTTTGTCCTTTTGTCTGTGACATCTTTTGGTTATCTCCACCTATCACTGGCCTTCTATCCAGCTCTACTTGCACCCCCCCCCCCCCCTTTAAACCAGCTTATATTTCACCTCTCTTCTATTTTTATTTAGTTCTGTTGAAGGGTCATTCAGACTCGAAACGTTAACTGTGCTCCTCTCCGCAGATGCTGCCAGACCTGCTGAGTTTTTCCAGGTATTTTTGTTTTTGTTTTGGATTTCCAGCATCCGCAGTTTTTTGCTTTTATCCAGTTGAGTAATGTTGGTTGAGGAATAAATGTTGCCCCAGGGCACCAGAGAGAATTCTGCTCTACTTCAAAACAGTGCGATAAGATATCTTATGTCGACCTAAAAGGGCAGGCAGGGCCACAGGTTAATCTCCCTTCTGAAGGATGGCACCTCCAACAGTGCAGCACTTCTTCAGTGCTGTGCTGGAGTGTCAGCCTGGCTATTGTCCTCAAGTCCCCGGACCTCAGTTTGAGACTGAGCTTTAGGAAAGGTATAAGGGAGAAAATTGGAGCAGGAATATGTAAGAGAAAGATTTTAAAAATGCAGAAGTCAGAAGTAATTTAAAAGTGTTTGCCACTGAAATTCTTATTTTTATTGGTAGTAAAACTGATGATATTAAAAGTACACCTTTTTCTCTTTGTCCATGACCATGTTTCTCACACGTTCGTTTACCTTGCAGACAATTGCCAGGCAACTAGCAGAAATACTCTTACGAGGAATGTGTGAACAGAGCTACTGGAATCCACTGGAAGATCCTCCACAGCATTCACTGTTGGATGACGTTCTACATGCAGGCTCCAATACCAAGAACTATGCACTCAGCAGGAGGCCAAAAGTGTACACTGGAGATAGGTAAGTCGTAGAGACATTAGAACAGGAATAGCCCATTCATTCTCTCAAGCCTATTCTTCCATCCAAATAAACCATGGCCTATAGTAGCCTTGCCTAATGAAATAAAATCTATCAATCACAAGTTTTGAAATTTTCAGTTAACTCACATCCTCAACAGCATATTGGGGAGAGAGTTCCAGATTTCCAGCAGCCTTTGTTTACAGCAGTGCTTCATAATATTACCCTTGAACAACCAAGTTTTATTTTTAAGATTATGCCTCCATGTATTAGACTCTCCACACCAGAAGAAATGCATTCTCTCCATCTTGCCTATCAATTTCTTTAGTCATCTTAAAGACCTTAATTCGATTACCCCTTAATCTTCTATGTTCTATGGAATACAAGCCTCATTTATACAACCTGTCCTCATAATTTAAGCCTTTTAGCTTCAGTATCATTCTTGTGATTTTTATAACGTCATTGTAGGTCCGTTGTAATGTGACAAATGCTGGGTCACTCAGCTGGTACCTCTATAATGTTTGCGCCATGTCAAATATCAGTATGCTTTTCTTTCTCGTCCATTCTGAAGACGTGGGATGATGCTGAGATAGGATTTCAAAGGCACTGGCAGGTCTTTGCTACCTCAGCCAAGTGAACATCCTTCACTGTGAACCTGGATGGTGAGTGCCTTTAGCCCATGGAGAGCGTAACAGTTGAGCCTTATCCTGCTGTCGTCTGACATCTACACACCCATACAACACAGGTTATTGGATAACTGTCAAGATGGGGAATTCTGGTTATTTCCCCCTGCTTCCCCATTTAGTGCTGGGATGTTGAGGCCATTAATAATCCTTTCCCCATGACTCAGCTGAGACGAACTGACTGTATTGACTCAGCACTTAAAAGGGTGGTGACTTTACTCAATGCCAGAAATTCACAATGGCTTCCTGAAACATACAGAACTGTTGGGGGCTAATTTCTAGTTTTCTCTCTCTTGATTTCATTGGTCTTTGTTCATATAAATTACAGTAATCGTCATTAAGCTACAGAATGGACAATTTCAGGTGCCTTGGAAAGTTTTTAGGTGCTGAAGCTTCTGAATGTTTGGCCCCAGATGGTTTAACTAATGAAAGTGTCCTTAATGTCAGCAACAGTGATAATTGTGATCCTTAAGAGCTGCAGAAATGCGTCTGATAGTTTGCACAGAAAATGATTGTGGTTTTATGATGATAAATTACATCGTTCGTATTGATCGCACAGCTGGGACAGCAGCTCAGTTATACAGATTTTCAATGATGAACACATATTTCCCAAGGTGCATGCTACCTAATCCTCTTAAACCACCAGCAGCAACTGAGAGCATGTCAATTTATTTTGAGGCTTACTTTTATTCTTTTAAAACGGGATGCCATGTCAGCTTCCCAATTTGGTTTACCTGGCTGTTGCAGAAAGCAGTCAACAGTTCTAAAAGGAACCCCTGCTAGGATCTTTGTCTAAAAGAAACTGCTTTTGTAAGCTATTGAACCCAAACTCAAATCCACAGCTTAGTTTTCTTAAATTCTCTTATAGTAGATGCTTTTGGAGATAACAGTAGAATGATGCTGAAGAGGCTGGGGTTTTCCTTTGAGTGGAGAGGATTAAGGAAAGATTTAATAGAGGTGTTCAAAACCATCAGCGGTTTTGATAGAGTGAATAAGGAGAAGTAATTCCCAGTAATCAGAGGGGACAGATTTCAGATGATTGACAGAAGAACCAGAGGCTGGATGCAGCAAGCTATGATGATCTGGAATGCCTCGCCTGCAAGGGTTGTGGAAACAGATTAAATAGTAACTTTTAAAAGGAAATTGATACATACTTGAAATGAAAAATTTACAGAACAATGGGGAAAGAGCAAGGGAATGGAACTAGTTGCATAGCTTGTAGCAGAGCTTGCACAATGGGCTGAATGGGCTTCTTTTGTACCACATTGTATCAGGAAAGATTGAACAGGTTAAGGCTCTTTTTGCTAGAAAAGAAAAGGCTTAGGGGTGATCTGATAGAGGTGTTCAAAATTATGAAGGGTTTTGATTGGTTAAACAGTAGAGAAGATGTTTCAACTTGTAAAGGGATTTCAAAACAAGTGGCCATAAATACAACAAAGTCACTAATAAATCCAGTAAAGAATTCTACAGAAACTTGTTTCCTAGAGACTGATTAGAATGTAGAAATTGAAGCCACGTTCAGTATTTGAGGTGAATATCATAAATGCATTTAAGCGGAAGCTAGATAAACACATGTAGGAGGAGGAATAGAAGGATATCCTGGTGAGGTTACATGACTAAGGGAGGGAGGAGGCTCATGTGAAGAATAACCACTGGCATAGATCCATTGATCTGAATGAATTGTGTTGTAAATTCTATATTTTAAAAAATGTGCATTCAGTTCTATCGATGGCTCAGTTGTTAATGGTAATGTGCTAATTGGAAACTGGGCCCGAATGGTATCCATCCCAGAACAATGGAAGAAGCAGGGGAAGAAATTGTGGTAGCACTGACCATTAATTCCCAGAAATCTTTAGAAACAGGAATGGAAGCAAATATTGAAGAGTGGCACCCTATTCAAGAAGAGGATCAACCAGGAAGTTATAGACCAGGTAATCTTGCCTTGCTAGTGAGTAAACTGCTCTGGCCCCTATTGAGATTTAATGAAAACTTAGGCATAGACTAATCAGGGACTATCAGAATGGAATGGATTGGATTGGTAAAGAGCAGGTCCTTTTTGATGAATTTCATTGTGTACTTTGAGAAATTCACAAAGTGGATGTTGCTCTAAAAAGAGATTTTTTGTCAAAGCACTGTCTTACACTCATCAGGACAATTTGCAAGAAAATACTGATGTCAGGGAAACAACGTAGTTATACTGTATAAGGAGAGAGTGCTGATTGGTTGACAAGTGGACTCTGATTGGTAGAGGCTTTGCCATGGAGAACAGCCCTGGGAAATGAATCAACGAATTTGTTCGAACCAGGGCTATGTCTTGACCAATCAGTCAAGTTGCCTGATTTAAATTTTAAACAATGCTTGGCAATCACCTGTCTGTCACCATCAACTGATGCATTCTCCATGGCAATGTCTCTACCAATCAGAGTCCACTTGTCAACCAATCAGCACACTCTCCTCATACCGTATAAATATGTTGTTGCCCCTGACATCAGTATTTTCTTGTAAATTGTCCTGATGAGTGAAAGACAAAAAGCCTTGACAAAAAACCTCTTTTTTCAGCAATAGTCAAGTTCTGTACGACCAAACGACTATTTATAAAATGGATGTTATGTTTGTAATTTTAGACGGTATAAGTTGCCACTTGAGCGACTTGTTACAAAAATTACAGTGCATGGTATTAAAAGAAATGCAGATGAATGGTTAGAGAAATGTCTATAAAACAGAAAGTAACCAGTTAGGGTAAATGGATTTTTTTTGGATTGTTAGAATGTTGGTAACTCTGATCCAGGGATCTGTGCTAGAACTTTTTTGTTTTTCATTTGAAATGATTTGGATTTAGGAACAAGTGCAATGATATTGAAGTTTACTAATCATACTATTAGAATGCAAGGCAAACTGTGAGGGAGATGAGAGGACATGAACAGGTTAGTAGAGTGGGCGGGCAGGTAGTGGATACAGTTCAATACAACTATAACTGCAGTTAGCATTAATGTAATGCCTTCAACATAGAAAGGTATTCAGGATTCTTTCAAACAGGAGTTGGGAAAGCAGCTGTAGGAGGGGTGACCAATTTAGTCAGAGGAGTGGGTTCTCAGAAAGGCCTAAGGCCTTAAAAAAGCAGACTGAGGTGAAGACTTGAGATTTAGTAGGGAGTGCATTCCAGAGAATGGAGCCTTGACGACTAATGGCACAGTCATTAATGTGAGCGCAAAGGGAGTGGGGTTGTGCAAGAAGCCCGTTTCAGAGCAATAGTTGTTGTACTGGAGGAGGTCCCAAAGATACAGGGTGAATGGTTTATAAAAGGAGCAAGAATTTTACACTTGGGCTGTTGGAAGAACTGCATATCAGTGAAGTGGAGTGAATATGGGCTTATTTGGATAGTAGTAGAATCTGATCACAGAGTTTTGAGAAAACTGAAGTTTCTGTTCTGAAGAGTACAAAAAGGGAGACCAGAAAGGAGATCATTAAGTAATGAAATCATAGAATAGCACAGCACAATGGTCCTTCGAGCCTGCGGCTGCTCATTCAAGGAGCAATCCAGTTAGTCCTGCTCTTCCCCATATCTCTGCAATTTTTTCCTCTTCAAATATTTATCCAATTTCCTTTTGACAGCTGCTGAAATCTGTATTTACCACCCTGTCAGTCAGTGCATTCCAAATCCTAACCACTCATAGCATTAAAAAAAAAAATCCTCATGTTGTCTCAATTCTTTTGCCAATTATCTTAAACCTGAGCCCTTAGGTTATCAATCCTTTGGCTATTGAAACCATTTTTTCCTTAATTACTCTATCTAAACCCTTCATGGTTTTAAACACCTCTATCAAATCTCCTCTTAGCCTTCCTGGCTCTAAGGAAAACAACCCCAGCCCCTCCAGTCTATCCATGAAACTGTAAACCATCAACCCTGGAACCATTCCAGTAAATACCTTATTTACCCTCTCTGAAGCCTTCATTGCCTTCCTAAATTGAGTCCTGAGGTGATAAGGCATGTGTAATGGTTTCAGTAGCAGACATATTGAGGTAGGGGAGAAAATAGGTGATGTTACAGAGGAAGAGGTAAATAAGCTTTCCTATTAGAGAGAATCTGGGGACAGAATTTCAGCCTTGGGTTGAACAAAATGCGGAGGTTGCAAACAGTCTATTTTGAACCTACACTGTGGCCGGGATGTGGGAACCAGAGTAGTAAGTGGTGAAGGAGTTGAGTTTGTGTCAGGCTGAAGAACAAGGCTTTGACCTGAATGGACTGCTACGTGGGAGCAGAATTGACTCAACTATGACGTATTTCAAACAGCATTCACCACCCAGTGTCACAGACAGAAAATGTCCGCTAGTTGTCAATAGCAGTGGGATCATACCCAGCTCAAGACATAACCTTCTGGAGATGACGGGAGAAATGAAAGAATGGTGAATCTGACCATGTGGAGCATTAAGACCAACATAGACGAGTTGGGCCTTAAGATCTATTTCTAAGTTTTGAATTCTGTATCATTCCAGAGCGCAAATTTTGACCTAAACAAAAGAGCTTTTAATCATAGAATGAGGCCATTGAGCCTGCCATCTCTGTGCCGGCTCTGTGCAAGAGCAACCGTGCTAGTCTTTTTTCTTTTATCTATCAAACCTCTAATTATGATCCATCCAAAATAGAACTTTTGAGTAATAAAATCTGTCAGATTTCTGTTTCCTAATATTACAATTTTGGAAAGTTGGTGTTAGCTCTGACTGCAGCTTATTGGTGCGGAAAGGCTTGGTACGCAGCTGTTATGATAAATTTATTGATGTTTCCTCTCTGGAGTGCATCAGAGATATAAAACAGAAGCTTTGTAGATTTTGATTAACTAGTACAGGCTTGGGAGAAGAGGGATATGGTTAAATCTAATTTGTTATGTGGTAACTGGGAATCAGGATTGGAACATACGAAAAGGTGTAGGTTACCCAGCCCCTTGAACCATTCAATTAAGTCACAACTTGTCTGTATCTTAACTCCTTTGTTCCATATCACTTAATACCCTTACATCATAAAAATCATCAATATCAGTTTTGAACTTTTCAAATGACCCCTAGCCTGAACACTGTTTGGGGAGGGGAGATGGTGGAGGAAGATCTCCAGATTTCCACTATTTGTGTGAAGAAGTGCTTCCTGATATCACCTCTGAATGGCCTATCTTTAATTTTAAAGTTCCCCAACTACGATCCTCCCTTAAGGGAATACAAGCCTAATTTCTGCAAACGACTAAGGGAAGTTCTTCCTTCCCTTCTGGTGCTGAACAATATTAAATGGCAAGAGACACTGATGCACATTTTCATGGCACTGACGCTGACCTAGAATTGTCACCCTTCACTAGCTTGAAGCTTATGCTTTCTGGGTTTATCCAGAGCCAAAGCTTTGTGTTCTTGTCTGCGCAGCAGTTGAAGTCACATTGGAAAATTTTGTTTCCGCTTCTGAAGTACCTTCTGCTGTCCCAAAAGTAAAGGTAAGTCCTGAGGCAGTCAGTCCAACCTCACTGATAGGAAAACCAAACTTTCTTTACTAAAGAGTGGTCAGAATATGAAACTCCCCTACCACATGGAGTAGTTGAGGTGAAAAGTATAGAGACATTTAAGGGAAAGCTAGATAAATACATGAAGGAGAAGGTAATAGACAATCCTCATAACATTTAAGAAGTATTTGGATGAGCATTTGCGATGCCATGGCGTACAAGACTATGGGCCTAGTGCTGGAAAATGGGATTAGAATAGTTAGGTACTTGTTTGACCGGCGCAGACTTGATGGGCCGAAGGGCCTTTTCCCGTGCTGTAGACCTCTATGACTCTATGAGACAGATATTTTGAATAAGATCAGAGGAGACTTACATGGAACATAAGCATTGACCATTGCAACAGTTAGGGGGAAGTGTGGCTTAGTGGTATTGTTACTGGACTAATATTCCAGAGACCCAGGTTAATGCTCTGAGGACTTGGGTTCAAATCCCATGATGGCAGATCGTGAAATTTTTAAAAAGTGTGATGATTCATTGATGCCCTTTAGGGAAGGAAACCTGTCGCCCTTATCTGGTCTGGCTTACATGTGACACCAGACCGACAGCAATGTGGTTGACTCTTAAAATGCTCTCTGAACAAGGGCAATTAGGGATGGGCAATAAATGCTGGCCTAGCCAGCGATGCCCACATCCCATGAACAAATAAAAAGAAATGGCCCATTGCAGTTCTATATAGCCATTTCCATCCTCTTTAATTCATAGGCACATGGCATATGCAGGATGGGAATGCAATTGACAGGTACAGAGCTGATGTTTACCTTCTGATGCAGTATGTAACAATGTGATGACTTAGAGGGAAAATTCTTGCAGATCAGGAAGTTGCAAGGTTTAGTTATTGCACTGTTCTGGGTTAGCTGATCTCAAAGCCAGGATGATAAAGTCTTGTGAGAAGGTGGGAGGAGAAAATTCAGCAAGTGTACCTGCTGCTGATAAAGATCCACTGGATCCCTGGTGGAATATTTGCATATAGATAGGAGAGGCTGTGATTTTAGGCTATAATCCTATCGCCAGCCAGCACTTGCTGCCCAGTCTCAGAAATGAAGACCAATGAGGTGAGTTATCCATGAAATGCTTCAATACTTCAGAGTGGGAGTTCTATTTTAAACAAAAAGCAGATGTTGAACCTATGGATGACTTTAATGGAATAATTTCAAGGCGATATTGAAGAAAACTGTTTTACTGTCAATAGATTTTTCTTCAGCTGCCATCTTGTTGTATTCTTCCTGCACCCACATTTGCTTTTCCAGGGATGACTAAAGCTTTCCCTCAACTGGGGAATATTGAACCTGTTTTCCAGATCACAAGGGAGGGAATTAATGACCTTATGGTATAAAAAAAATTTGTATGAGTACAAAATGGGAACTCCTCACACTGACTTTCTCGTTAAAATTTGCAACAGGAGAAACTTCACCCTGACCTTCCCCTAAGATGTTCACAAATCACAATTAAAGATTTTTCTTGACAACTTTTTTTCAAAAAAGATGCTGCTGAGTGAAGCTGTTAATTGTATTCAAAACAAAAACAGAATTACCTGGAAAAACTCAGCAGGTCTGGCAGCATCGGCGGAGAAGAAAAGAGTTGACGTTTCGAATCCTCATGACCCTTCAACAGAACTGAGTAATATTAGGAGAGGGGTGAAATACCCCTTAAACCAGCTTATATTTCACCCCTCTCCTAATATTACTCAGTTCTGTTGAAGGGTCATGAGGACTCGAAACGTCAACTCTTTTCTTCTCCGCCGACGCTGCCAGACCTGCTGAGATTTTCCAGGTAATTCTGTTTTTGTTTTGGATTTCCAACATCCGCAGTTTTTTGTTTTTATCTCTGTTAATTGTATTATTGTATCCTCTTATTATTCCAGCATTTTCTGTCCGCAAGAAAACACAGAAGAAGCTCTTTTGCTGCTGCTCATTAGTGAATCTATGGTAAGTGTAATCGTTCAACAACCGAGGAAAGTTGTGTGGTGACATTTAATGTAATTATAATTGTCCCAACAGATGTGATAACTTGATGCATGTAAAATGGAGCTGTTGTGAAAAAAATAGCACATTAATAAATTCTGATCGCTTTGGCAAGCACATTGCACTGTACAGCTATAGCAAGGAAAGAATCATATTTAACTGGGAATTCCAAGTTCCTAAGCACAGAAACAGGCCATTTGGCCCAACAGGCCTATGCCAGTGTTTATGCTCCGCATGAACCTCTGCGAACTTATTCCATCTCACCTATCAATGTAGTGTTGTGGGATCTACAGTAAAATTTGTGTTATCCGGCACTGTACCAACCAGAATTCTCTAGTAACCGTAAATTCTGACAGCTTGATTTTTTTAAAAAAATTAACAGGTAAACTCACCACGAAACTCATGGCAAAAGAGACGACGATAAACCAGGAAGCTAAAAGCCACCTTCTCAAGGGCACTTAGAGATGGGCAATAAATGCTGGCCCAACCAGTGATGCCCACATCCTGTAAATGAATAAAAAAATGGAAGCGGGAATTTGAAAATTAGGCCAAATATTTAAGATTTAAGATCAAAGATTTAAGTCAGCCTTCTAGGGCTTCTATAATGCCTGAGCCAAGGGAAAAAAGAGCAGCGCTGGCACTCCTTTTCCAGAGTCAGCAACCTGATCAGGAAAATCACAAGATTTCACAGCCCTCTCGTGAGATTGTGAGTGAGCCTAGGCTTGACTGAGAAGTTGTCTATCTCGTGATCAATTCACGAGAGTTGGTATGGCTGGGGATGACAGCAGGCTAAGTCACAAGTTAACATATGCACGGATACAGTGAAAGGCTTATTCAGGGACTTTAACCCCACTAATGTAACCACGGGAATGCTGACAGCCCTGTTCATTCCTCGCACGTGTCCTGGAGTTTGAGATTCTTCAATTTCAACAACCGAAGAGCTGTTTCCCTGTTCGGCCTTCGAGGATGGATTTTATGCGGTATTGCATACCATGAGATCACCCAGGATTGGTTGAAAGCGGAACTCTTAGGTTACTATCATTTTTATTAACCAGCACCACCCATTCCCTGCGCATGCCAGATAATAAAGGTTTTACTGTACTATGTCCGTCTTGAGAGGGGCAGACAGGGCCTCGGTTTAATGTCTGACCCAGAAGATGGAAATGTGACTATAAGTCTGACTATAAGTGCAGTACAGAATAGGGGGAGCACTGCACTTATAGTCAGGATGATGGGTTTAAAGTCTCTGACTTGCAGGCTAATGTTCTGTTAATCGAGCCATGGCTGGCACTTTGGTTGAACAAATGGCCATTTTGCTCTTGGTGTTGAGACTTTTTAAATTTCTACACAATAAAACCGGTAGTTCATCTCCAACTGCCTTTCAACACCGCACCACTCCATCCACCCACCCACCCCCACCAACACTGGTTTAGTGAGGACAAATGCTGACTACTGTGGCACTGAGTCATATAGACCAGGAAGATCCCTGATTTGATCCCTACATTGTGTAGAAGTTAACCAGCTAGCTATATTTGTGTGAATTCAATCAATGATAGTGAGGGAATTCAATTTCACTTATTCAAATATTAATGCTCCAAATAAGATGAAGTATTTACAAATCAAACAAACTTGACTTGGTGAAACAAGCCTATCGAGCATACAGTTCTTGAGCTTAATCTTTCTGGATAGAAACCAAATTCCTGTTAGAATTTACTGTTTTAAATGCCTTACTTCACTACAAATCACTAATCTAATTGCCTATATAAGACATTCAGCTACCTTTCTACACTATATATCATGTGTATATGTGAGTGGGTAAAGTTATACTGTTGATTGACATGGGTGAACATACCTTCATCCTTCAGTCACCTTTCTATTTCTCAGCTTCCTTATCTCATTTCTGAGGTTACCAATGACGTCTTAATGGGCAGGTGTCCAGCAGTGTTCTCTCTCATGGTCCATGCTATGGTGAAGATATACATGTTTATATCAAGTGACATTCATTTTCTCTCTCAAGGGCTTTGGTATAGAGGGATAATTCCCCTGTCTGTCTTTCATTGTGTGCTGAAACAATGTTATGTCTTTTTCTTACTGAAGTCTCCTAACAGTCACCACAGTTGGAAACTCAAGTTGCCTTTCTGTTTAACCTTTGCTGTTTGCAAGATCAACTAGTGCACAAAAAAAATCATTGTGTTCTGAGTTAATACCTATATTTACCCAAACTATGTGGAGAGCTCAATTTGTAAAAGGTTTTTGCGTTTTTGTTTATATTCTTTATTTCCTATCAGTGGACTATTGATCCTTACTGTAGTGCATTGGTGCTTCAGTGTACTGCCAACAAGAACTTGTGTCAGTCAGTGATCCCCCACAAAACAATGTCTTGATCTAAGGGAAATGTTGAGCAAAGATTGGGAACACTTCACGTGGGGAGCAGAAAATACCTGGGAACTCACTTGTGCATCTTCTGAGGATTAAGTGTTGTCGACCTGGAAGGCCATAGTCCTGACCTTATAGGTAGACAGCAAGCTCCTACAGAACTAGGAAAATATATTCAACTCTTACAGATGCATTAATGGGGAAAAAAGTACAAGAGTGCGAGCTTATGTTGCTTTTGACAACAGCAACGTGGATTTATGTAGTACCTTTAATGTAGCAAAACATCTCAGGGTGCTTCACAGAGTGTTATCAGACAAAATTTGACACCAAGATACATGAGATTTTAGTACACGTGACCAAAAGCTTAGTCAAAGACCAAGGTTTTAAGAAGCATCTTAAAGGAAGAGAGGCAGAGAAGTTTATGGAGGGAAATTCTGGAGCTTATAGAGCCTAGGAAGCTGAAGGTATAACTACCAGTAGGGGGTGGGGGGTAAAGGAAGCATCAGAGGCCAAAATTAAAGCAACTGAGTATTCTCAGAGGGTTGTAGGGCTAGAAGAGGTGACAGAGGTAGGAAAGGTACAAACCATGGAAGGATTTGAACACATGGATGACAGGTTCAAAATTGAAGCATTTTAATGATGATTTGGAACTTTTATTGAATGATTGGTGTATGTTTGCCCCTTGTGCACCCAGTATGATGACTCCCATATAAGGCCTCAGCATTTAAACTTGAGATTAAACAGTTACAGTTTACAAGTATAGTATAATTGGGCATTCTGATTTCTCCATTTGACTTGTCACCTTATTTTTAGACTGAAACCCTCTTTGTGGATGAGGAGAATCTTTTGGATTTAGCTCACTTTCATACCTCTGATTTATTGAGAAACACAGGGCTGGTGAACTCTCTCATGCACTCTTCTTACACATTATTCTTTCAATTTTATTTTATTTAAAAACAATACATACCGAATGACCAGTTCATCATATCTTCAGCATGGATCAGAAGTAGTACTGATAAGTGCCTGAGTTGGAACTATGATCAATTAAAATATCATTGTGAGCATACGGCCTGTTGTGATTTGCATGTGTTGTCATGATGAAGTTGTGATTTTCTTGTCTGTTTCTCAAGCTGTATTTTCTCAAGCTGTGCTACACCCTGTTTTTCTCCTGCTGCTCATGATTGTTTTATTTTTAAGCTATCTATTCACAGAAACATGATGTAATGTATTTTCTTTGTTTTCAATAAACTTGGTCTCCGTTAGTCCCCTGAGGGTGCACTGGCGGCTCGCTGAGTAAAAGTAGCACCTGGTGCAGTCCTGAGCGTAGATCAGAAGAGTCCAGGTTCTTTCGTTGCCCTGTGCTGATTTTGACCACGACAGTGAAGAAGCAATTTGATTGGTCTCAGTGACTCTGACTCTGAGTAAAAGAGTCAGGGTTCTGCACTACTGGTCATCATCCTCTAGCTCTTGGTAATAAAAGACAGGTATGTAAGACCGTGGCCAGACTTGGTTGTGACCTACTCTCTTACCCCCTTCCCTCAGCTTGAGTAGTCTCACTGTCGAGGCACATGCATAAAGAATGGGAGGGTTAGAGGAGGGCTGCCAGCATTTGTGGAACTCTCTACTTCTCTAGAGAGCAAGGAAGCAGACTGGGAGAACTCAAAGGAAAGCCAAAAGTGATGCTACTTTTTGACCGGTAGCGAGGTTTGTGCTTTAAGCAAAAAATTGAGGTGCAGATGTTTAATTTGAGTTTCCAGGGTGGCTGCAGTTCCAATCTTTTAATTCACTATGACAAAAAATAAATTAAAACTTTGAGTTCTGAAAGTAACTCTGTAGTCAATGACTTCGCTGTGTCATGTTTTCCAGGCTAACAGGGATGCAGTGCTGAGCCGGATCCCAGAACATAACAACGATCGCATTATCAGTTTACAGAGTGCCTCCATTGTCTATGATCTTCTAACAATAGCGCTGGGAAGACGTGGTCAATACGAAATGCTGTCAGAGGTGAGTTCAGTCCAGAAGCCAGTTCGTTGCAGGCTTACCTTTCCACAACATTGCACCAGTCATATATGTTTTATAGGACCCACCATGATGTTTCACTCTGAAAAGGAGTATTGCATGCAGCCCATTATATCCCTCATTTTTTTCACGTTACAAGAAATAGCAATGTCCTCAGCAATTTTAAAATATAAATTTCAGTGACAGGAAATGACTAAGAGGCAGTGTTCAATGTACAAAACTCTCTATTTACATTTAGGAATTAGGGAGAAGTTGAGTCAATTTTAAGAAGTGAAGGGTATGCCCATAGTCTATCCCTGCTCCCTTACCATTTCCCTCTACTCTTTTGCTCTTTCGCATTCATTCTCACTCTTCCTCTCTCTCTCCGCTGCTTCTTCCTTTGTTTTCGGTGCACCCTCTCTTTTACACTTAAGTTATTTTCTATAAGTTGGCCTCCTCCCCCTTCCCTCCTCCTCTCACGCTTCTTTCTTCCTTTCTGTCTTAATACTTCTCTTCTTCCCCCACCTCAGTTATTCTGTGTTCTCTCCCATTGTTTCTCTTTTCCTTCTCTCGAGCTGGCTGGCTCTCACCGTCTGTCTGTTTTTCATTATCTTTCTTCTCCTCTTACCTCACCTCCTGGTTATTTTCTTTGCTTCCACCTCATGTATTCTTCCCTTTTTATCTTTCTTCTCCTGTTCCCAACCTCTGTTATTTACTCTTCACCCATCTCCGTTCCATGTCTCTCTCCTCTCATATCTCCCCCTACCCTAACAGTAGGCCAGTACTGAGAGCACCAGGTAGTTAATGCAAGGTAAACTATGGTTGGAAACCTAAGCATTGCTGCCTGAATATATAGTATTGTAAAAATAAATGCAACTATAAATTATCATGCAGAATGATCCCTGAACTTCTCAACCTCTCCACCTCCCTTTCTTCCTTTAAGGATCTTTCCTAAACCCACCTGTTAGAACCTTTTGGCCATCCCCTAACATTGGCACACATTTTTTCCTTTTCTCACTGTCCAGCATCAAGTGATATTTTTCTATGTAAGTGCAAGTTCTTGTTTGGTAACATACATAAATTGAGGCACTACAAAAGTATTTTCCTTTCTGGATTCGAATCCAGGCCCAGTCTAATAAAGTGAAAATCATCTTAATCTACTGGCTCTGAGGGTCCTATGTACAATAATTTTGGACTGTCTCAATCCAATTTCTAATGGCAGTGAGCTACAGTATAAAATTTCCCATTATTGGACATGATTACTGATCTCACTCAGGCTGCAGAGTGGTTGGTGTGGGAATGGAGGCAATATCTCCCTGATGAGGTGAGGGGTGGTTTTGGGACTGGGCTACAGTTCATTGTTGGGGGCAGACTAGAAAGAGCTCTATTCTGTGTCTGACTATACGGTACACAGGGACAGGACAACTGCTTGCACTGTCCCACCACTGACAATAGTAACTTACATTTATATAGCACCTTTAATGTAGTAAAACATCCCAAGGTACTTCACATGACTATTGTCAAACAAAATTTAACATCTAGCCACCTAACGAGATATTGGATCAGACTTGATCGGAGGTGTAGGTTTTAAGAGGCATCAAAGTGGGAAAGTAAGATAGAGAGGTTCAGGGAGGGAATCCCAGAACTTTACGGCCTTGGCAGGTGAAGACATGGCCACCAGCGGCAGGCCAAATACAATCCGGGATGCTCAAGGCAGTGGAGCACAGATCTCTCTGAGAGTTGTAGGGCTGGAGGAGATTACAGAAATAAGAAGTGAGGCCATGGAATAATTTGAAAACAAGGATGAGAATTTTAAATTCGAGCCTTTGTTTAACCTGGAGCCAGTGTACGTCAGCGAGTACAGGGATGAATTGTGAATAGTATTTTGTGCCTAATAGGACTCAGGAAGCAGAGTTTTGAGTAACCTGAAGTTTACGAAGGGTAGAATGAGCAAGGCTGGCTAGGAATGCTTGGACTAGTCAAGTCTAAAGATAGCAAAGGCATGGGTGAGGGTTTCAGCAGCAGATTAACTGAGATGGGCAGAGTTGGGCGATGTTATAGAGGTAGAAATAAGCACTCTTAGTGATGGCGTGGTTATGCAGTTGAGAGTTCATTTCAGGGTCATTCGTTTCATTTCAGGGTCAAATGAGGCAGGTTTAATAATTGATCTCAGAGTAAAAGATCCCCTCGGAAACAGTGACCATAACATGGTTGAATTTAGCATTCAGTTTGAGTGAGAAACTTGGGTCGGAAACAACTGTAACATTCGCGCCACACAAGTGTCAGGCAATAACCATCTCCAACAAGAGAGAATCCAACCATCGTCCCTTGATGTTCAATGGCATTACCATCACTGAATCCCCCACTATCAACATTCCGGGGGTTACCATTGACCAGAAATTGTTCTGGAGTAGCCATATAAATACTGTGGCTAAAAGAGCAGGTCAGAGACGAGGAATCGTGCGATGAGTAAACTCACCTCCTGACTCCCCAAAGCCTGCCTTCCATCAGGAGTGTGATGGAATACTCTCCACTTGCCTGGATGAGGGCAGCTGCCACAGCACCCAAGAAGCTTGACACCATCCAGGACAAAGCAACCCACTTGATTGGCACCGCATCCACAAACATTCACTCCCTCCACCACCAATGCACAGTAGCAGCAGTGTGTACCATCTACAAGGTGCACTTCAGGAATTCATGAAGGCTCCTTCGACAGCACCTTCCAAACCCACGACCACTACCATCTAGAAGGACAAGGGCAGCAGATAGATGGGAACATCACCACCTGGAAGTTCCCCTCCAAGTCACTCACCATCCTGACTTGGAAATATATCGCCGTTCCTTCACTGTCGCTGGGTCAAAATCTTGGAACTCCCTTCCTAACAGCACTGTGGGTGTACCTACATCACATGGACTGCAGTGGTTCAAGAAGGCAGCTCACCACCACCTTCTCAAGGGCATCTAGCAATGGGCAATAAATGCTGGCCCAGTCAGCAAAGCCCACATCCGATGAATGAGTATAAATAAATGTAAATAAGGGTGACTACAAAGGGATGAGGGCAGAGTTGGCTCGAGTGGATTGGGAAAGTAGTTTAGCAGAAAAGACTGTTGTTGAACAATGGCAGACATTTAAGAAAATAGTTCATGACTCACAACAAAGATATATCCCAATGAGGAAGACGGATTCTAAGAATGGGATAAACCAACCATGGTTAAAAAAGAAAGTTAAGGATAGTATCAAATTGAAAGAAAAATCATTCAATCATAGATTAGTGGTAAGCCAGAGGTTGGGAAAGTTTTAAAAACCAACAAAAGATGACCAAACAAATAATAGAGGGGAAAAATAAACTTTGAGGGTAAACTGGTAAGTAGTATAAAAATGGACAGTAAGAGCTTCTTTAAATATATGAAAAGGAAGAGAGAGGCCAAAGTGAACATAGGCCCCTTAGAGAATGAGGCTGGGGAAATAATGGGGAACCAGGAAACGACAGGAGTTGAATAAATACTTTGCATCAGCCTTCTCAGTAGAAGACACTAATAACATTCCAAAAATACTAAATAATCAAGGGGCAAAAGCAGGGGGCGGGGAAATAAATACAATAACTATCACCAGAGAAAAAGTACTAGCGAAACTAATGGGCTAAAGGCCAATAAGTCCCCTGGACCTGATGGGTTACACCCTAGGATATCAAAGGAAGTAGCTACAGAGATAGTGGATGCACTGGTAGTAATCTTCCAAGAATCCTTAGATTCTGGAAAAACCCCAGAAGGTTGGAAAACTACCAATGTAACACCCTTATTCGAAAAGGGAGGGAGACAAAAAACAGGTAACTATAGGCCAGTTAGCTTAAGATCCCTCAGTGGGAAAATGTTGGAGTCTATTATATAGAATGTAATTGCAGAGCATTTAGAAATGCATGATATAATCAAGCAGAGTCAGCATGGCTTCATGAAGGGGAAATCATGCCTAACAAATGTATTAGAATTCTTTGAGGAGGTAACAAGCAGGATAGGTAAAAGGGAACCAGTAGGTGTAATGTATTTGGATTTACAAAAGGTGTTCTATAAGGTACTGTACATAAGCCTACTTAATAAGATAAGAGCCCATGGTGTTGGGGGTAGTATATTAGCATGGATAGAGGATTGGCTAACTAGTAGAGGATTGGCTAACTAATAGAAGACAGAGAGTTGGGATAAGGGGGCATTTTCAGGATGGCAGCCTTGAGACAGCGGAGGGGTGGGAGGGATGGTGATTGTGGCTGATCTGTGTCCTAGCTCCATACCGCTTAATATACCTGGCAAGGAAAAATCTATCAGTGTCAGAATTAAGGCTCTTTATTCAGCTAGCCTCTACAATTTTTTGTCAGAGAAAGCTCCACACTTCTGCCACCTTTTGCGTGCACAAGCATTTACTAACTTCTCTCCTGAATGGCCTGGCCCGGATTTAAGATTATGTCCCTTTGTCCTAGACTCCCCCAGCAGCAGAAAAATTTATCAACCTAGCATGTGTTTTCAAAATCTAAAAGCCTCAATGACATCACCACTTAACCTTCTGTATTACAGGAAATGCAAGCCTAGTTTATGCTGCCTTTCCTCATAATTTAACCCCGGGAGCCCTGGTAACATTTTGGTGAACCTGTGCCTCACCCCTTCCAAGGTCAATATATGTTTCATAAGGTGGTGTACACAGAACTGTACACTGCCTCAGATATGCTCCAGCTAGGGCTTTATATAGCTCTACCAATGCTTCTTCCCCTTTATATTCAAGCCCTCTTGTTATAAAAGCGAACATTCCATTAGCCTTTTAGCTTTTTTTTTCTACCTGACCCCTCCATTTTAGTGATATTTGTATCCCCCTAAATCTCTTTGGACTTCTACTGTTCTTAATGTTGCCCCATATAAAAATTGTCAGAGAGCTAAACGTTTAATGATTAGGGTGAGGTTTTTCTTCATGAAAGTCTGATACAATTAAGGAGAATGTTAGAACCTTAAAGATCTTTCCACTTGCCGTATTTGAGGCATAGAATGTCAGATTTCCTGCTTTTGATGGAGACAAACATACCTCCACACCAGCAGAAGCTTTATGCCTTGATGCTCAGACAGAATTTTAGCCAGAACACTTATTATTTCAAAAAAAGAACTTAAAAATAAATAATTGTCATTCTATGTATAGTGAAACACTTTTTAAATATATGCTCATTCACAGCTCCCTTGTGGTCCTAGACTTAATAAGCTATTATTCAAGCCTTTGGGGAGGAAGAAATTATTGCTGTTAATTCCTTTAAACATCTGCATGTTGGATATAAAGAGTAGGCTCTACAGCCCTAATTCTTATGATTTAACCCCATTATCATACAGTTGTGACTATTCTACTTTGAAAAGTACCCATGGATAACCTCAGTAAATAAGATGCCTAGTTTGAGATTTTTGTTAATTATTTTTAATAATATGTAGGTCATGGGCATTCACTTGAGCCCGCTATAACTAGCACAGACTAAAACTGGTTATTCAGGAGGTGTATACTTGTAATGTGTAATATAAAAATGTGTAAAGATTGGCTCCAGTTTTGTCCTTTATCAACAGGACTAGACAGGGTAGATGCAGGAAGGATGTTCCCGATGGTGGGGGAGTCCAGAACCAGGGGTCACAGTCTGAGGAAACGGGGTAGACCATTTAGGACTGAGATGAGGAGAAATTTATTCACCCAGAGAGTGGTGAGCCTGTGGAATTCGCTACCACAGAAAGTAGTTGAGACCAAAACATTGTATATTTTCAAGAAGGAGTTAGATATAATTCTTGGGGCGAAAGGGATCAAAGGATATGGGGAGAAAACAGGAGCAGGCTGTTGAGTTGGATGATCAGCCATGATCATAATGAATGGCGGAGCAGGCTCGAAGGGCCAAATGGCCTACTCTTGTTCCTGTTTTCTATGTTTCAACTGGCTTTCTGGATTAGAACATGGTAGCAGAGAATGGTTGCCTAAAGGTGAAGATTGGAAGTTAAAAAAATTTTAGACAAGAAAAACTACAGTCCTAGTAACCATTGTGAAAAATGACAGAAATCAAGTATAAATTGTCAAAGTTAGAGTATTATGTACAGTTTTGGTTTCCTTAACTAAGGAAGGATATACTTGCCATAGAGGGTGTGCAAGAGATTTCACCAGATTGATCCCTGGGATGAGAGGTGATTTCATTGAAGCATATAAAATTCTTACAAGGCTCGATGGGGTGGATGAATGAAAGATGTTTACCCTGGCTGGGGGACCGAGAACCAGGGGACACAGCCTCAGAATAAGAGGCAGGCCATTTAGGATTGAAATAAGAAGGAATTTCTTCACTCAGCGGGTGGTGAATCTTTGGTATTCTCTTGAGTATGTTCAAGACAGAGATCGATAGATTTCTTGTTATTCAAGATATCAATGGATATGGGGATAGTGCGGGAAAATGGCGTTGAGATAAAAGATCAAATATGGTCTAGTTGAATAGCGGAGCAGGCTCGATGGGCTGAATGGCCCACTCCAGCTCCTATTTCCTATGTCCCTATAATCCTCCAATGCCCTCTAAGTATGAACCACATACAATTGGAAGAATAAAGTGGACATCTGGGCACTAGTAATGTCTGTACCAAAGCGGCAACAAGGTTGATGTTGTCATTTCCTACTCGAATTAAAATCAGAAGTAAAGTATTTTATGAGCTGTATACCTAGCAGTTGAATAGTGATGAAGGTTGGGACCTTCTATTCGAGTTCTTAGATAAAATTTTTTAAAATAATGACCTGTAAATTGCCTATGAGGTCAGACTTTGACATATCTCGAAAAACAGATGGTTATTGCTTGGAGGAATATATCATGGACTTTAACAGATTGTGTGAAAGATTGTTGAAATTCAATTTGGGGATTCCTGTGTTATCGTTCAAGTTGTTGGATTGTGCTAAGCCGTCTCATGTAGAAAGGCTCCTGGTTCTAAATGGTGTTTGGTTCTTGAAGAGGGAGACCCTGTTGGATAAGATGTCTGCTGCCTTGAAAAACATCCTTAGGAAACAATCATTTCCTTCAGCCTCTGTGGAGCAAATGAGACATTGCAAGGTGACACAAAGATTAGAGGACTCGTTACAAAAACAGAAACACCTGGAAAAACTCAGCAGGTCTGGCAGCATTGGCGGAGAAGAACAAAGTTGACGTTTTGAGTCCTCATGACCCTTCAACAGAAGTAGAAATAGGAAAGGGGTGAAATATAAGCTGGTTAAGGGGGGTGGTGGGGGGGGGGGGGGGGGGGGGGTTGTTGGGACAAGCAAGCAGTGATAGGAGGAGATAACCAAAAGATGTCACAGACAAAAGAACAAAGAGTTGTTGGAGGTGGTGATGTTATCTAAAAAAATGTGCCAGGAAGGTCTGAGGGCTCTCAGCTTCTTCCTCGAATAGAGGCCCGATCAATCTCCATCCACCACTACTCTCCTCCATCTGGCTGAACTTGTTCTCACACTGAACAATTTCTTCTTTGACTCCTCTCACTTCCTCCAAATAAAAGGTGTGGCAATGGGTACCCGCATGGGCCCCAGCTATGCCTGTCTCTTTATGGGGTATGTGGAACATTCCTTGTTCCAGTCTTACTCCAGCCCCCTCCCACAACTCTTTCTCCGGTGCATCGATGATTACTTCGGTGCTGCTTCATGCTCTCGTCGGGACCTGGAAAAATTGATTAATTTTGCTTCCAATCTCCACCCCTCCATCATCTTCACATGGTCCATCTCTGACATTTCCCTTCCCTTCCTTGACCTCTCTGTCTCAATTTCTGGTGATAGACTGTCCACCAACATCCATTACAAGCCTACCGACTCCCACAGCTACCTCGACTACAGCTCCTCACACCCCGCTTCCTGTAAGGACTCCATCCCATTCTTTCAGTTCCTTCGCCTCCGTCGCATCTGTTCTGATGACGCTACCTTCAAAAACAGTTCCTCTGACATGTCCTCCTTCTTCCTTAACCGAGGTTTTCCACCCACAGTGGTTGACAGAGCCCTCAACCGTGTCCGGCCTATCTCCCGCGCATCCGCCCTCACGCCTTCTCCTCCCTCCCAGAAACATGATAGGGTCCCCCTTGTCCTCATTTATCACCCCACCAGCCTCCGCATTCAAAGGATCATCCTCCGCCATTTCCGTCAACTCCAGTATGATGCCACCACCAAACACATCTTCCCTTCACCCCCCCCCCCCCCCCGGGCGGCATTCCGTAGGGATCGTTCCCTCTGTGACACCCTGGTCCACTCCTCCATCATCCCCTACTCCTCAACCCCCACCTACGGCACCTCCCCATGCAAACGCAAAATATGCAACACCTGCCCCTTCACTTCCTCTCTCCTCACCATCCAAGGGCCCAAACACTCCTTTCAAGTGAAGCAGCATTTCACTTGCATTTCCCCCAACTTAGACTACTGCATTCGTTGCTCCCAATGCAGTTTCCTCTACATTGGAGAGACCAAACGCAGACTGGGTGACCGCTTTGCAGAACACCTTCGGTCTGTCCGCAAGCATGACCCAGACCTCCCTGTCGCTTGCCATTTTAACACTCCACCCTGTTCTCTTGCCCACATGTCTGCCCTTGGTTTGCTGCATTGTTCCAGTGAAGCTCAACGCAAACTGGAGGAACAGCACCTCATCTTCCGACTAGGCACTTTACAGCCTTCCGGGCTGAATATTGAATTCAACAACTTTAGATCTTGAACTCCCTCCTCCATCCCCTCCCCCTCTCCGTTTCTTCCGCCTCCCTTTTGGTTTTTCCAATAATTTATATAGATTTTTCTTTTCCCACCTATTTCCATTATTTTTAAATGTATTCCATCCATGGTTTATTTCACCCCACCCCCACTAGAGCTACCTTGCTTGTCCTGCTCTCCTACCTTAATTAGCACATTCTTTTAGATAATATCACCACCTTCAACACCTCTTTGTTCTTTTGTCTGTGACATCTTTTGGTTATCTCCTCCTATCACTGCTTGCTTGCCCCAACAACCCCCTCCCCCTTAAACCAGCTTATATTTCACCCCTTTCCTATATCTACTTAGTTCTGTTGAAGGGTCATGAGGACTCAAAACGTCAACTTTGCTCTTCTCCGCCGATGCTGCCAGACCTGCTGAGATTTTCCAGGTATTTCTGTTTTTGTTTTGGATTTCCAGCATCCGCAGTTTTTTGTTTTTATTAGAGGACTCGATGATTGCCACACTTTGAAATGGACTAGATACTGGGCATAGTCGTCAATATAATGGATGGATTAAAGACAGGTAGAATGAGGATGAAAACGCCTTTGGCAGATCCACAATCTCTTGACCCCAAGAAATGTTCTCATGCACGTTTCATCTAATAGGCATATAATAGTTGCTCAGTGATTGAGACTGGTTAAGATTCCAAATAGACAGTTGTTACAAATACAAGATGACTTTCTGAATATCTCAACTTGAGGCAGGAGGCTATTGCTTTAACACTAGAGAACACGATTCTCTTTGGTTCTCCGATTGCTTGTATATTAGATAGCTGTTTGGATTCACCATTGAGGGCAAGAATCTGTGCAGAGTCCTGAGAATAACTACGCCCAATTTAACTGTCACTCTCGGCAGGTGGATCAAGTTTGCAATGAAAATCTGGAAAAGTCATCTATCCAGCTATCAAACCTTCACAACTTGATCTTTGCTTCATTTGCCCAGAGTCTCTGACAATCCATCAGGATCTAAGAAATATCCAGGTGATTATTCCATTTTGACAAACTGAAGATTAGAAAGAGTATTCATCAAACTTGTACTCTAATTCTGTTGAGAACTGGTTGGAAGAAAATCTACTGTGTTGATTTTGGATCGACTGGCCACTGAGCAATCATCAGCTGACTAGAGTCTGGCTGATTTTTGCCTCCCAACCAACCCCAATCCCCCTCAAGGGCACGGAATCCATTTGTAGCCACAAACTTATGAGCCAGAGATCAAACCTTTCTGGACCATACGGCTTCATTATCTCATCAGAGATGGAACTCGACTGTGATGGTGTCACAAAGCTTAAATCACTGACGTGGTCTGCTTACTGATCCTTCCTTCTAATGGACTTTGCTATGATGGTTAATAGCTCCCTGAGTGAAGTACAAAACATCAGACCAAACTGACTTCTCTACTTTGGGCAGTTCAGCTTGGAGAATTTATTCGTTCATGGGATCGAGGTATCCCTGGCTAGGCCAGCACTTATTGCCCATCTCTAATTGCTCTTGAGAACTGAATGGCTTGCTCGGCTGTTTCAGAGGGCATTTAAGAGTCACATGTAGACCAGGTAAGGACGGCAGATTTCCTTCCGTAAAGGGCATTATGATGGGTTTTTACGACAATTGACAATGCTTTCATGGTCATCATTGGATTTTTAATTCCAGATTTTTTATTGAATTCAAATTTCACCATCTGCCATGCTGAGATTTGAACCCAAGCCCCCAGAGCATTACCCTGCGTCTCTGGATTACTAGTCCAGTGACAGTGCCACAGCCTCATGATGTAATGATATTTCAAGCCACACCTGAAGCACCTATTAATTGTTCCTTGGGCATTCTGGGATTCATTCACCTGGTCGATCAAGTGTTTTTTTTAAACTCAGCCCTTAACACTGTCATAAGGACTTAAGAAATCAAAACAGGCATGGACCATATGTCCTTTCGAACCTGTTCAGCCATTCAGTAAGATCATGGCTGATATTCTACCTCAATACTACTTTCCTCAAATGCCCATATCCCTTGACTTCCTCAGTATCTAAAAATCTATCGACCTCTGCCTTGAATATACTCAACTGAGCATCTGGGGTAGAGTGTAACAAAAATTCACAACCCCCAAGTGAAGAAATTTCTATGCTCTCCAACCAGGGAAACAGCCTTTCAGTCTGTCAAAAGTGTCAAACTGCTTAAGAATTTTCAACATTTCAATGAGATCACCTTTCATTCTTCTTAACTCCAGAGAACATAGACCACTTTACTTAATCTCCCATATGACCTAATCTAAACCTTCAGCTTTCTGCCCTTACTGCTTGTTTCCTGAAAGTGATGAAGTGTAATTTCATGGGTGGCAGCCTGCTGCTGCTTTTTTTACCCATTCTTCAGCGAATGCTGGACGTTATTTCCACCATAGGGAACCCTCAGTCAAACCTCACTCCTCACCTGGTGCCCACAAACATTTGTTATCAGGGTCATTAAAGAATGATCAGAAATGGGAACTCTGACCTTTTCCCTATCCATTTGCCTGAGAGCACTGACAATATTGTAGTGACCTGACTAACACCTTAAGTGAATTATCTAATTTAGTATAGGTTAGGGAGCAAACCCAGGACCATCCTGATCTGTGTTTTTTTTTAGTAGTAAGAATAAACTTGTTCTTAAAAACACCTTTAATGTCCCCGGGACTTGCAAAATCACTTCAGTCAATGAATTTCTTTTGTAGTGTGACCACTGTTATGTAGGCAAACACAGCAGCCAATTTGTGCATAGCAGGGTCCTACAAACGGTAGTGTGATAAATAACCAGTTAATCTGTTTGGCTGGTATTGAATGAAGGATAAATGATGGACAAGATACCAGGAGAATTTCCCTAATCATATTCAGTTAATGCCATGTGATATTTTACAACCGCCTGAGAGGGTAATCAGGGCCTCTGATCAGTGTCTCATCCAGGAGACAGCACCTCTGACAATGCAGCACTCCCTCAGCCTATTATGAAAGGATGGGACAGGATAGATAGACAGGGGAGATGGTGGTGTAGTGGTAATGTCATTGGACCAGTAACTCAGAGGACCAGGCTACTGCTTTGGGGACACAAGCTCAAGTCCCACCATGACAGATGGTGGAATTTAAATTCAATTAATAAAATCTGGAATTGAAAGATAGTTCCAGTAATTGTGACCATAAAACTCATCATCGACGCTTGTAAAAACCCTATCTGGTTCGCTAATGTCCTTTAGGGAAGGAAATCTGCCCCACCCAGTTTGGCCAAATGTGATTCCAGACCCACAGTTAACTTTTAACTGCTGGCTGAAATGGCCTGGTAAATCACTCAATCCAAGGGCAATGAGGGATGGGCAACAACTGCTGGCCTTGCCAGCAATGACCACATCCCATGAAAGATTTAAAAAAGCTGATGGTATCCAGCATTTGAGAGGTCAAAAACACGAACAATAGGCAGAAGATTAAATGTAAGAAATATAAAAAAGGCCCACAGTCTTGGGACCTGTACACAAAGCGGTGTGCGGGTATGGAATTCTCTTCCAAGGTTGGTGGTTGAGGCAGAACCAATGTTAACATTTGTCATGAAGCTATTAATATCATTGGAAATTATTTTTCTTTTAAAAATAGAGGGTTTGTCTGTGGGTGTGTCTTAATTGGATTAAAGCCAGCTAGTCTGGGTGCTTTGATGTGTACTAGTTTTGAGATTTAAGAGTAGAGAGCATTTGCATTTTGTTGAATAGAGCATTCAACAAGGCGAGTGAAATCTGGCACCTAGCTAGCAGAGTCCAAGCAATATATTCATATTACTAATAAAATTGGTACTATGAAAGGGGTTTTATTGTTAGAAGAGGTGGAGTTCAAAGGGCCTGGTGATACATTGAGAATTTACATTCAATGAGATGTGCTGGATATAATCGCTAGCAGTTTTGTGTGTGCAGGGCAGAAGCAATGTAACATCAAAGCCTACAAGCCTACCACTGTGTCTGCAAGGAACCAAAGTGAAAGGAACCTCATTTTGAATTTGTAAGGTGAAAATGCTTTGCCTGGTGTCTGCTTAAAAGTCTATGGGTTGCTGTTGCCTTAATGGAGATTAGTTTGGGAATTTGTTAAAAGTTATGATAGTAGTAATTTGTAGCCATGTGTATATATTTAATTTGTGTAAATTAATAAATGTCTCATGTATTTTGATATAAAACCTCTTGAGAACTGGTGGCCTGACTCCTGAATTTAGAGCTGCATCTCAAACATACAAAAATAAAAATATAGGTTATGACAGTTGTTTAAAGTTTCCCTCTGGGATTTTTAAATAACTCAGCTTTGCCAACTGCTGTGCCATAACAATTGGGAGCTCTAGCGGGATAAAAATATTTGTAATTCCTTGATTGATGAATCTTAAGGTTATGAGTACGAGAAGCACTTTGGATTCAGGAGTTTGAGAGATATTTTAGAAGCGGTGAGACTGCAAGATGGCTTTGGCAATTGCTAAGACGTGTCTAGGAGTAGAAGGTATAACTCTGATTGGGTTGGAAAAAAATAACCAAAAGTAAGTTAACTGAGTTGGCAGATAAGTTAAAATTGGGGTTATCTGAAGGTGCTAGGAAATTAGATATAATTAAAAGTATAGCACAGCATCTACAGTTGGAAGTGAAACCTGACAGTAGTGAGTCACAGCTGGAGGTAGAGAGACTTCAGTTACAAATGAAGACACTTGAATTTGAACAAGCAAAGGAACTGAAAAAACTTGAATTAGAAGCACAGAGAAATGGCTTTAAAAAGGGAAATTCTTCCAAAGTTTGAGGAAAAAGATATTGGAGCATTCTTTATTTCATTTGAGAAGCTAGCTAGATGAAATGGCCACAGGAAACCTGGATGTTATTATTACAGTCTAAGTTGCGAGGTAGGGCGCCTGAGGTATATGCTTTGCTATCAGAAGAAATGTCGGTGAATTATGATGTGGTGAAAAAGGCTATTTCGAGTGCATATGAGTTGGTTCCTGAAGCATACAGGCAGAAATTTAGGAATATGAGAAAACAGCCTGGGCAAACTTATACTGAAAGAGTAAAACAAAGTAATGTGGATATGGGCGTTAAAAATAGAAACAACATATGCAGCTCTTAGGGAAGTAATTATTTTGGAAGAATTTAAAGATTCAATCCCTTTGGTGGTGAGAACTCATGTGGAGGAACAGAGGGTTCATTCTGTAAGAAAAGCAACAGAGATAGCTGATGATTATGAGTTAGTTCATAGAGTTAAACCTTTTTTTCCATCACCCTTTCAAATTGGAAAAAGATAAAAAGTGGGAAGGTGAAAGGAAGGTAGTCAGGGAAGAGAAGGAGTAGCTGGAAGTTCCCAGGAAATTTTTTCTCAGAATAAAAAGGAAGATGCTGAAGGTAGAAGTGACAGTCGAAAATTGACATGTTTTCATTATAATAAAGTGGGGCACACGAAGTCAGTGTGTTGGAGATTGCAGGAAAAATCTGCTGGAATTGTTGGGGATACAGAAAAGCTCTGGAGGTAAAAGTACTGTGTTCTGAGGTTCAGGCACAGGACAAAACCAGTGGTTTGCCTACAGGTGAAACAGGGAGAATCAGTGATAGATGAAGAAGTGGGAATGTGTTCACAGTTTACTTGAGAATTCTGAGGACCAGGTTACAGAAATGTTTAAAGACTTTGTGTGTGAAGGGAAAGTCTTTCCATGTGTACAGGGTGGAGTGGGTAAAGATCTTAACATTTTAAGAGACACGGCCACACTAGTCAATCCTTAATGTTGTGGGATAGTGATATTTGTTGTTCAAAGGGAATATTGCAGGAACAGGTGGGGTTCATGGAGATGCTAAATCTATTCCATTGTGGAAGGTAAATTTAAAGAGCAAATGGAAGACAGGTGAAGTTATAGTTGGAGTGGTGGAACAATTGCCCATTGCAGGGGTTCAATTTATTCTGGGTAATGATATAGCTGAATCGCAAATGTGGGTCGCCTCTTACTCCTAGATTCTAGTGGATACAACCCTTACCTGTCCAGCCCTTCCTCATAAGACAACCCGACCATTCCTAGTATTAGTCTAGTAAACCTTCTCTGAACTGCTTCTGATGTATTTACATTTTTCTTTAAGTAAGGAGACTGTATACTACTAATACTGTCCAGATGTGGTCTCACCAATGCCCTATACAACTTAAGCATAGCCGCCCTACTTTTATAATCAATTCCCCTCACAAATTATATTCTATTAGTTTTCCTAACTACCTGTTGTACCTGCATACTAACCTTTTGTGATTCATGCACTAGGACACCCAGATCCCTCAGAATATCAGAGCTCTGCAATTTCTCACCCTTTTACCCCTCCTGCCAAAATGAACGATTTCACATTTACCCACATTATACTCCATTGGCCAGATCTTTGCCCACTCACTTAACCTACCTATGTCACTTTGTAGCCTTACATCCTCTTCACAACTTACTTTCCTACCTGTCTTCGTGTCATCAGCAAATTTAGAAACCATTCCTTTGGTCCCTTCATCCAAATCATTTATATAAATTGTTGAGGCCCCAGCACTGATCCCTGTGGCACACCACTCGTCACATCCTGCCAACCAGAAAAAGACCCATTTACACCAACTCTCTGCTTCTTGTTAGCTAGCCAGTCTTCTATCCATGCCAATATGTTACCCCCTATGCCATGAGCTTTTATTTTATGCAGTAACGTTTGATGTGCTACTTTATCAAATGCCTTCTGGAAATCTAAGCCCAGTACATCCACCGGTTCCACTTTAACCACAGCACATTCTTCCTCAAAGAGCTCCAATAAGTTGGTTAAACACTATTTCCCTTTCGCAAAACCATGTTGACTCTGCCTGATTGCCTTGAATTTTTCTAAGTGCCATGCTATAACATCTTTAATAATAGCTGCTAACATTTTCCCTGTGACAGATGTTAGGCTAACATGGATTGGTTGGGCCATTAACCTGTTTCCATGTTGTAACTTTTGTGTATTTCTATATACTCAAGTGTTGGAGTGGGGCTTAAACACATCCAATAACTAATACGGGTTACTGATAAGCCAAACTGACATTTTACCGACTGAGCTATGATGAGGGTGCTGCTTTGCATAAATCATTAGTGCTGTTTGGGGGATAGGGCTGAATGAGCTACTCCTGCTGGAGAACGAGCTCAGAGACTGATTGATGATGGAGTTTGCCTGTCTATTGTTGACCTCAGGAAATTAATTTTAGCTATTTGAAAAAAAATAAAGGGAAAATATTGTACAACACTAAACTTCTGTAATCTTTTGGCTTTATATTGCTTATGTTTAATCACATTCTTGGCCTTAGTTTTGATGCATCAACTTGGTGAGCTTCAGACTGTCACAATAAATCTACCAACATTTATTTGGTCTTTACTCAGCCAATTGTTACACCCTGCCTGGAGTTGAATTTTTTGTTAAAGTTATGCGTTATGTCTTTTTTGAGAGAATGTGAAATTTCCCCATCCCCCTCACACCCCAGCCACCCCAAACCTCTCCAAGATTAATTGCGGATTTTAGTCACCCAATGACTTTAGAGGGCATTCTGTACTAGGAAGATCTAACAGTCTGCACACATCCGAAAGAATATATTAATTAGTTGAAAAGAGATACCAAAGGATAGAGGGAAAGAGAAGGAACAGAGTGTTAGAATAGATCACTGCAGTTGACCAGCACAGAGGTGATGAGTCAGTGATGGGCTTGTTCCATGAATTCTCTGACCTTGACCATTAATTAATTTAACAATTAATCTACAGTAATGGTGTCATAAAGCTACAACTGTGGAGTGGGAAACAGAATTAACCTTTCAGGTCGATGACCTTTTGTCAGAACCTTTCTTCCATATTCTGAAGAATGGTCATCAATTTGAAACATTAACTCTGTTTCTCTTTCTACTGATGCTGCCAGACCTGGTGAGTATTTCCAGCATTTTCTGTTATAATTTCAGATTTGCAGCATCCATATTTTCTTCTGTACCAAGTCCCACTGTAGGTTGACACTTCAGTGCAGTACTGAGGGAGTGCTACACTGTTGGAGATGCCGCTTTTGGATGAGACATTAAACTGAGATCCCGTCTGCCTGCTTGGGTAGATGTAAAAGGTCTCATGGCATTATTTTGAAAAAAAACAGGAGAGTTATCCCCAGTGTCCTCCCAATGTTTATCCTTCAATCAGCATCAGGAAAACAGATTGTCTGGTTATTATCATGTTTGTGAGAGCTTGCCCTGCGCAATTTGGCTGCTGCATTTCATACATTACAACAGTGACTACACTTCAAACATACTCCATTGGCTGTAAAATGCTTTGATACTTCCAGTGGTCATGAAACGCAATATATAAATGCAACCTTTTTGTTTAAAGCAAGACAGCCTCTGGAAAATGTATTTCTGAGCTGTCTGGAGGATGCATTAAGTGATGAATTGGCAACTAATGGTAGCCATTCTGTAACAAAAATTACATCCAAAGAATTTTTAATAATTAATTCATGGGATATGGGCGCCGCTGGCTAGTTCAGAATTCATTGCCCATCCCTAATTGCCCTTGAGAAAGTGGTGGTGAGCTGCCTTCTTGAACCGCTGCAGTCCATCTGGTGTAGGTACACCCACAGTGCTGTTAGTGACAATGAAGGAACAGCGATATATTTCCAAGTCAGGATG
Organism: Cetorhinus maximus; assembly: GCF_964194155.1. Lineage (NCBI taxonomy): Eukaryota > Metazoa > Chordata > Chondrichthyes > Lamniformes > Cetorhinidae > Cetorhinus > Cetorhinus maximus. Next base: position 6,761,723 of record NC_135896.1, read on the forward strand.
GTGTGTGGCTTTGAGGGGAATTTCCACGTGGTGGTGTTCCCGTGTGTCTGCTGCCCTTGCCCTTCTTAGGTGGTAATGGTCATGAGTTTGGAAGGTGCTGTCTAAGGAGCCTTGGTGAGCTCCTGCAGTGTATCTTGTAGATGGTACACACTGCTGCTACTGTGTGTTGGTGATGGAGGGAGTGAATGTTTGTGGAAATGGTGCTAATCAAGCAGGCTGCTTTGTTCTGGATGGTGTCAAGCTTCTTGAGTGCCTTAAATGCAGTAAAATGTCCCAAGGTGCTCCACAGGAGCCTTATGAGAGAAAATTTCACACCAAGCCACATAAGAAGATAGAAGGCAGGTGACAATTAAAAGCACCTTAAAGGAGGTGAGTGAGGTAGAGAGATTTGGGGATGAGATTCCAGAGCTTAGGGGCCCAGGAAGCTTAGGGCATGGCCACCAGTGGTAGTGATTAAAATAAGCAATGCACAAGAGAGCATATTTAGCACAAAGCAGAGTTTTTGCAGGGTAGCAGGACTAGAGGAGGTTACTGACATAGAGGAGAGTGAGGCTATGGATGGATTTGAAAATGAGGACGAGAATTTTAAAATGGAGCTGTTGCTGGAGCGGGTGCCAATGTAACACAACAGTGATGGGTGAACTGGACTTGGTGCAAATTTTGGATCTGCTCAAGTTTGAGGAGGGTGGAAGATGGGAGGCCGACCAGGAGAGCATTGGAATAGCCAAGTCTAGAGGCAGCAAAGGCATGATTGAGAGTTTCAGCAGCAGATTGTTCTTCAACCTCACATTAAGCTGTGTTTGCACTGGAATTGTAGTACCAGTACAGATCAGTTTTGCTCCTCTCAAGTACTGAGGTTGTTGAAGTTCCTGGAGAAGGACGTGTTGCTCCATTTTGTACTCGATTGAGGTCGAACCTTGGGGTTCAGATTTACACTGCAGCTTCATTAGCTTCACAGAGATACCACAGTTCATAGTCTGAACGCAGCCTTTGAGAATCAGGGAAAAATGCTTCTGTTCAAATGCTGAATGTGGACAGTTTTGAAATTAAGGTGTTTTTCATGTTCTTTTTCAATTCTAGTGCTTGGAACGAGCAATGAAGTTTACATTTGAAGAGTTTCATCTTTGGTACCAGTTTGCATTGTCCCTCATGGCTGCTGGCAAGGTAAGTACAAACTAAATAAAATTTAGTTGTGATACATATTTTTAAATCGTTTCAAATAAAATTGTAACTGCCAATAAATGTATTAGTTCTATTACTCTGCTATGTTCCCTCTGAGGGACTGCTGCACCTTTCAAAGGTGTCATCTTTTGGACAAGATGTTAAAGCAAGGCCCTGCCTACTTTCTCAGGTGACCATAAAAGATCCCATGGTACTATTCGTAGAAAAGAAGGGGAGTTATCCCAGCATCCTGGCCAATATTTATCTCTCAATAAACTTCACTATTCTGTTTATTTATTTTATTGCTATTTGTGGATCTTGATGTGCACAAATTGGTTACTGCATTTCCCACATTACAACAGTGACACTTCAAAAGTACTTCATTTGGCTGTAAAGTGCTTTGGGACATTTTAAGATTATGAAAGGTGCTTTAGAAATGCAAGTCTCCCTTTATCGCTGCTAATTGTGGCGGTCAGTTTGCATATAACAAGGCCCCAGAAATGGCAATGAGGTAATGAACAGATGGTCTGTTTTAGGTGTTGGTTGAAGGATAAATGCTGGTCAGAACACTGGGGAGAACTTGCCTTGTCTTTGAATGTGCCAATGGAATCTTCTACACCCACTTAAGAAATTGACAGGGTCTAGGATTTAACATCTCATCTGAAAGACGGCACCTGAATGATATCCTTCTGTGCTGTATAATTCCCTGATACTAAGTGTGGTAGTTGGAACTGAAGCTGTAAAGTCAATATCAACTTCATCTGGTTTTTAGTGACTTAGCTGGATAAGACCCAGAAAGAGAAGGGAAATGAAAATATAATATGAAACAGTTAGACCTATGAATAATTTTAAAATAGTGTTTTTCTACCATTGTCTTTCCTTAGTCTGCCCGGGCAGTGAGGGTACTGAGAGAATGTATAAGGCTGAAACCAGATGATCCCACAATTCCACTTCTCGCTACCAAATTGTGCATCGGATCTCTTCACTGGGTAAGTCATGTGAATTCTCTTTGTATTTAAATACTGACTTTAATTTGCTTCTTAAATTCTCATCCTCTTTTTCAGTCCCCTCCATGACCTTGCCCCTTCCTATCTCGACACCCTCTCCAGCCCTACAACCCTTCACGATCTCTGCGCTACCCTAATTCTGGCCTCCTGCCTACCCCATATTTTAATCACCACACCATTCGCGGCTGTTCCTTCAGCTGCCCAGGCCCTAAGCTCTGGGATTCACTCTGGAAGCCTCTCAGCCCCTCTCTCCACCTTCAAGTAATTTTGCCACTTTGACCAAGTTTTCGATCACCTGTCTGAACCTCCCCTTATTTGGTTCAATGTTAAATTTTGTCCAATAAGGTTCTTGTGAAAGCACCTTGGAATATTTTACTATGTTAAGACGCTATATAAATGCAAATTGTTTTATCCATCAGAGTTCTTTTGCTTTGCTGCACTCCATCTCTACAGCCATCCCCCATCATTACACCAGTGCCTTTCCCCACCCCTCTCCTTCCTGTTGCGTCTTGTCATACATATTGAATCTCCTCCCTTTTCCCTGCTCCTTTGTGCCACCTGTCACCACTTCCACTCCAAATAATTATCAGTTTCCCACTTTTCTCGATGCTGATCAGACGTCAGTAGTTTATCCCCAGGTTCCCTCCTGCCAAATTCCGCTGCTTCTGCCCCAAAAAGTACCCATACCTTTTCCCTCCTTGTGGCAACCAATCCCCAAAAAAGCCTAATCACCATACTGCTCTCCTCACACCCTAGGATTCTTCTCTTCCTAACTGCCCCCTCTCCCATTTAACTAATACCCTCATACTCGGTCCAATGCATCTACACCTTATACTGTCCATACCTCATCAGCCCCAGTCCCACACCCTAACCTCCCTAGTATGATCAAATTCAAACAACATACCCTCTCATCACTACTACACCCTGACCTCCCACCAGTGCAATTGAACACTCCCATGTTACTGCACCGATATGTTGAACACGTCACTGTACTGCAGTTACAATTATAAGTGACATCTCCCATCCAAAGAACAGGGCAGATTGGAAATGAGAAATAGAGGAGGATTGAAGAGAATATTATTGGAGATTTACCCTTCCTAACAAACTTTAGGTCAGAACTTAAACGTACACAGCCGACGTTTTATAGGCAACAAGTTGCTTTGTAAAGATGATATGCACTCTTTCTGATGTTTCTGTTGTTGCAGAACCTTTTGTAAATCAGAGCATTGATCTGTGTGGCAGGTTTGAGCTGCTCAGCATTCTGTGAAAGCAGCATTGTTAGACTGAAGCCCATTAAATTGCAGACAGTGTTGTCACTAGCGTTTCAGTGCAGAGGGCCAAGACCCATTGAGCATAGGTGGGTACCGCTGGCTCTCAAATCAGCTTTACTGATTATTCTTCATTTGGCTGATACTCAGAATAAAGCTGTCCACCAGATGGGGAACCAAAACCGAATCACGGTGGGGAAGGACAAATAAGCCTGTCACAAACCAAATCAGATCAATGCAGTGACAGGCTCAAAGTTTTCTAATTGTTGAATACAGATATGCAGATAAATGCATTGCCTGTTGTGGGACTGTGACAGTGGGCACACAAGCACCATGTTTGATCCCAGGTTGATGCTATGTAAGCTGATCTTGACCATGGAACCGTTCCATCCAGCCTGAGGTGTGATACGCTTAGTCTCCCAGAATGGGGTGTGAATCTCCTGTGCGCCACTACCAGCATCCAAGAGAACTGTTGCTTTTAAATCCCTTGCTGCAGCCACCATCGTCTCTTTGTTCCATAGCATCACCCCAGTTCCCTACCCACTCCCTCCCACAGACACACAACGCCACCACCTACTGACGGGTGACTGGAAACAGGACCAGCTGGTGAACTGACACACTGGAAATTGGTATACAACAAGTTTGTTTTCCACCTGTAAAATGGGCAAAATCCAGACCAATTTCCTCCCCCAGCGTGTCCTCCTCCTTAGACAGTCCCTCGGGATCAAGGATGTCTTGCTTCTACTCCAATGCAGTGGCTTCTGAGGTGGCTGATAGGTCCAATGCTCAAACTTCAGCCTCTGCTGCAAACAGGGTAAGTAGTGCTTAAAGGGCCAGGCAGATGAGTTGTTTGGAGCTTTATGCGCTTCCTCCTATTCTTCCACTTCGCTTCTTCATGTTCCCGACAAAGTCTCTTGCTGTGTTCAGTGACTTCCCAAATGAACCTTGTGCATTTTGGTTGGTCACAAGCCAGGGTCTCCCATGCGTCAGCGGGGATGTTTGACGTCTTCAGGGATGTTTTGAGGACATCCCGCAAGCGTTTCTGCTGTCTCCCTGGGAGTCTCCTGCTGCAGCTGAGTTCTGAGTAGAGCAGTTGCTTTGGGAGTCTGGTGTCAGGCACACGAACATGTCCTGCCCAGCAGAACTGGTTTTGAGTGATTAGTGTCCCCATGCTGGGCGAGTTGGTTTGGGAGAGGACACTGCTGTTGGATCGCCTCTCTTACCACCAGATTTGGAGGATCTTGCAAAGACACTGCTGGTGGTATTTCTCCAGTGCTTTGAGTTGCCTGCTGTAGTCTCCAATGCAGGGATCGCTGCTGCCTGGTAAACCATGACTTTTGCCTCAGGTTTGAGATACTAGTTCTCAAATACTCTCTTCCCCAGTCAACCGAATGTTGAGCTGGCATGGTGAATTTTTAAATATATTTCTGCCTTTGTTGAGAAGAGAGTCCCAAGATACGGTAATAGTCCACATATTCTAAGATCTTGCTATTGATCTTAATCAATTGGGGAAGGTGTTTTGCTGTGGGAGTTGGTTAAAAGAAGATCTTAGTTTTCCTGGTGTTTAGTGAAAGGTCCAGTTTTTCATCTTCCCAGGAGTTGACAATGACCTGAAGCTCAGTTTCTGAATGAATGCACACACAAGCATTATCTGCATACTGAAGCCCTATGACTGAGGTTGGAGTGGTTTTGGTTTTGGATTGAAGGCAGCGTAGTTTGAACAGTTTCTCACCAGTTCTGTAGATTATCTCCATGCCTGTGGGTAATTTCCTGAATGTTTTGTGCAGTATTGCAGCAAGGAAAATGGAGAAGAGAGTTGGTGCAATAAGACAGCCTTGCTTAACCCCGGTTTTCACTGAGATACACACTAAGTGTGTCCAAATAGCTTCTAGTGAACATGGCCTATGCCCAGTGTCAGGATGTCAGAGCAGGCACACCATATCAATTGAGTTTGACACCCCTGGGTTATTAGAACTCCTGAGCTAGAGGGTAGAAACCAACCAGGCCTTCCTGCTGTTATTTGGCATTCAATGCCTTCTGCAAGAAAGTGAGAGAGAATTGGGAGTGTGAACAGGATTGAGCTTGACAGTGATGCTCATCCACCCCCCACCTTAATGAGTCCCCACTGTTAAATACACAGTTGACACTATCTAGACTCAAATTGAAGTGATCACCTGAATGGTTGTGAACCTTTGGAATTGTCTACTCCAGACAGTTGTGGATGCTTTATTGTTGAGTATATTTAAGGCTGGAATAGACAAATTTTTGGTCTCAGGGAATCGAGGGATATGGGAAGCGGGTGGGAAAGTGGAGCTGAGGCCACAATCAGATCAACCATGATTGTATTGAGTAGTGGAGCATTCCTGCTCCTATTTCTTATATTCTTATGGAGCCGGAGTGTCTATAATGTGTACCCAATCTTTCTGGAGAGAGGGAGGCAGATATTGTTCAATTCAAAGCTCCAAGAAGACATGGTTCTGAATGATCGATTACTGCAGATCCCTTCAGTCCATTTTTGAAGATATATCTGAGAATAAAGTGAGCCAGAGGTTGGCATTTTCTACATTAGTACATTGCAGAGTGTGTCGATAACGGTGAAATTAATCATTTAATTAGTTGCTCTAAGTTAGTGCTGTTGAGAGGGATACAGAGGAGAATGGTTAATGTAATGTAATATTAATACGTTGCTGAATAAAACACCTGGACTGATGTTATAATTGGATATACATCCTTTAATTTATGATAAATTACTGCTGTCTCATATCATTTGCAGCAACAATTTAATTAACTCTTGGGATCAAAGAAACAGCTCAAATATTTCAAACTATGATTTCAAATAACATGCAAGAGCTTTTCCCCCTCATTAATTTTTGTTTGCTCTCTTTTAGCTGGTTGCCTTAATCTTAATCTGAACCAGAGGGTTGAAGGTTCAAGCTCTACTCTAGAGTCTTGAACAGATAATCCAGACAGATGCTCCAGTGCAGTACTGAGGGAGTGCTGCACTGTCAGAGGTGCTGTTTTTCAGATGACATGTTAAACAGAGACCCTGTTTGTCTCTCCAAGGTCATGGTGCACTGTTCAGTGGAGAGATGGGAGCTCTCTTGATAATGTGGTTATCTTCACCTTCACTAACTTGACCAACTGACTGAAAAAAAGGATGGATCAGTAGGTTATTTATCCCATCACTGACTGTGAGATCTTGCTTTGTGCAAGTTACTTGACACAACTGACTATCAAGACGTAGCCACTGCTCTTCACAAAGTTCACTATAAGCATAACATTTTTGGGTTTGGAGAGATATGATTAAACTACCAAAGAGTTTGTTGTTTAAGGGGAGGTGGGGGAGAGGGTGGGGAAACATAGACTGAATCTCAGAGCATCATATTCATCTTCAGCTCTGAAATCTAAATGAGGGAAAAAATGAGCAACAAACACTCAAGCCTGTAATTAAACAGCATAAAAATAAGCTTAAATGTTTACCTATGTGACTTTGAATTCATCAGGGTACATTTGAGCACAGCGGGGTTTGTCTATGCACTTTCAACTTCTCCATAGTTGAATTAAACGCTCAACAAAGAGTTTGGTACATTGTTGCCTAAATCTATACCTCGGCAGAATAGATGGCAATAATAATAATAGCACGCTGAAGACCTCTTATTTTTAAGGTATCAGTGGGCATCCTGGTATATTACTGTGAAGCTCATATAGGCCACAAAAGCTGCTGGGGCTGAGTTGAGTCTACTGACCTCAGACAGACAGCAATAAGCCTTATAAAAAGAAATTTGCGAGGAATATCAATATTAATACAATTTTGTTTTACAATTAAATTAGAAGGAAAAGCATAGTCGAGGCTCATGTAGGCCCTTGAAAACAGATGAGAGCAATATTGTGAGAAAAGGGTACTGTAGACTTGTGTAATTACTTGGTGTCAGCCTTCACAGTAGAGGAAAGAGGATAATACACTTGACATTCTAGAGAAATTAGTAACAAATCAAGGACTTGAATTTACTAAAGTTAATGTCAGCAAGAAAACAGCATTGGAAAAAAATAATGACACTAAAGACTGACAAATCCCCAGGATTTGATGTTTTCCGCCCCATAATTTTAAAGGTAGTAGGTGAGGAAATTGCTGGTTCTATAGCCATAACCTTCCAAAGCTCTCTTGATTCTGGAATTGCCCCTTTAGATTGGAAAATCGCATATGTAATTTCATTATTTAAGAAAGACAAGATAGAGAAAAATCAGGAAATTATAAACCTGTTGGCCCAACACTCGTTCCGGGGAAGGTATTGGAATCTGTAATTAAGGACAGTGACTGAGCACTTACAGTAATTTCAGCTGACCAGAGATCAACACAGATTTATAAAAGGAAGGCCATGTCTAACAAACATCATTGAATTTTTGAGGAAACAAGTATTGGACAGGGGAAATCTATGGACTGAGTTCATATGGACTTCCAGAAGGCATTCGATAAGGTTTTACATAAGAAACAGTTGTCTAAAATTAAAGCTCATGGAATTGAAGGAGAACAGTTAGGAGATTGGTTAGGTGGTGGGGGACAGAGTAGGGACAATGGATATTTACTCGAATTGGAAGAAAATGTCTAGTGGTATCACACGGGATCTATGCTGGACCTCAACTATTCATTATATTCATTAATGATTTAGATAATAAGTTTGCCATTGGCACAAAGATTGATAGTAAGCGGTGTAAATGGAGCATAAATGTACAAAGCAACATTGATAAAGTGACAAAACTGCAGCAGAAGGATTAAGTGTGAGATATTCCATCTTAGACCAAAAAGAGGACAGATCCACTGATGGGAGACATAAACTTAAAATCAGAGGCAGGCCATTGAGGAGAGAAGTTAGAAAACAATTCACACTTTCACGTAAAGTGTTGTAGAAGTGTGGAAAACTCTCCCACAAAAAGCAATAGATGCTAATTCAATTAATAATTTTAAATCTGAGATTGATATGTTTTTGCTAGCAAGAGTATTTACTGATTTAGAGCCAAGGCAGGTGGATAGAGTTAGGATACAGAGCAGCCATAATCTCATTAAATGATGGAACAGGCTCGAGGAGCTGAATAGCCTCCTATGTTTTAAGACTGAGTAAATTGGGCCTATATTCTCTGGAGTTTAGAAGAATGAGAGGTGATCTCATTGAAACATACAACGGGGCTTGATAGGGTGGACGCTGAGAAATTGTTTCCATCGGTCAGGGAAACTTAAACACGGGGCCACAGCCCCAGGATAAAGGGCCGATCATTTGAGATTGTGATGAGGAGAAACTATTTCATTGAAAGAGTTGTAAACCTTTGGAATTTGCTGCCCCAGAGAGTTGTGGGCACTCCATCGTTGAATACATTAAAGGCTGGGATGGACAGATTTTTGGTATCTCAGAAAATCAAGGGATATGGGTGGACAAGTGGGGTTGAAGCCCAAGATCAGCCTTGATCATATTGAATGGCAGAGAAGACTCGACGGGAGGTATGGTCTTCTACTGCTCGTATTTCTTGTATTCTTCTGTTTCAAATTTTAGACTCTTAAGAGATCGCCCCCAAGAAATGCTAACTCTCTGAAGAACCTTCCTGCAAACATTGTAGGTTCCCAGGAACCCCTGCAAACATTTTGAGTTAGAATTAGCCATGTCTCAATGGTAGCATTATCATCTCAGAATTAGAATGCTGTGGGTTCAAGTTCCACTCCAGAGACTTGAACATAATGCAATCTTTAATTGCTGTTTGTGGGCCCTTTCAGTATGCAAATTGGTTGCTACCTTTCCTATCTTATGACAAAGACTATATTTCAAAAGTATTTAATTAGCTGTAAAGTGCTTTGGGACATCTGAGGTCTCAAGAGGCGCTATATGAATGCAAGTTTTTTTTAATTAGTATCTCCAAGACTGCCTTATAACTATTAATATCCCTGGAGAGCTACCTGCGATTACTAACATACAGCAATGTCCCACAAACAGCAATGTGATAAAGAACAGATAATCTATTTCAGTGAGGTTGGTTGAGGGATAAATATTGACCAGGACAGCAGGGAGAACTCTCTTGCCCATGGAGGAAACCAACTTCAATGGGGAGAGAATAGATCTGACCCAGATAAATTGGAATCAAAGGTTGGCGGGCAAAACTGTAACTGAACAATGGGCTGCCTTTAAAGAAGAGATAGATTGGGCATAGTCGAGGTATGTTCCCATGAATGGGAAAGGTAAAGCAAATCCAGAGCACCCTGGTTGACAAAAGAGATAGAGATTGGATGAAGAGGAAAAAGTGTGCTTATGACAGATACCAGATGGATAATATAACCAAGAACCAGATGATTATAGAAAGTTCAGAGGAGAATTGAAAAAGCAAGTAAAAGAAGCAAAGAGAGTTGAAAAGAGACTGTCAGCTGAAATAAAAGGAAATCCAAAAGCCATTTATAGGCATATAAATAGTAAAAGGGTAAATAGTAAAATAATAAAGGGAGCAGTGGGGCTGATGGGGACCAAAAAAGGGGATTTATGCATGGAGGCAGGGGGCATGGCTGGGGTAGTAAATGAATACTTTGCATCTGCCTTTACCAAGGAAGAAGATGCTGTGCAGGTCATAGTGAAAAAGGAGATACTTGGAAGGGTTTAAAATTGATAAAGAGGTATTGGGTAGGTTGTCTGTACTTAAAGCTGATACGGCAGAAGGACCGGATGAGCTGCATCCCTGGATGCTGAGGGAAGTGAGAGCGGAAATTGCAGAGGCACTGGCCGTAATTTTACAGTCTTCCTTAGACTTGGGGCTGGTGACAGAGAACTGGAGAATCATAAACATTACACCCTTGTTCAAAAGAAGAGTGTAAAGATAAGCCCAGCAACTACAGGCCAGTCCGTTTAACCTTGATGGTGGGAGGGTTTCTAAAAATGATAATTAGTTACGAAATCAATAGTCACGTGGGCAATTGTGGTTATTAAGGAAAGCCAGCACGGATTTAAGGGAGAATCATGCTTAACTAACTTGCTTGAAGTTTTTGATGAGATGACAGAGAGAGTTATTTAGGGTAATGCTGTTGGTCTGGTATACATGGATTTCCAATTTGATAAAGTGCTGCATGACAGACTTGTGAGCAAAGTTATAGCTCATGCAATAAAAGGGAGAGTAGCAACACGGATACGAAATTGGCTGAGTGACAGGAAACAGAGAGTAGTGGTTAATGAATATTTTTCAGACTGGAGGAATGTTTATAGTGGAGTCCCCCAAGGATCACTGTTGGGACTGCTACTCTTCCTGATATATAAATGACATAGACCTTGGTGTACAGGCACAATTTCAAAACTTGTTGACAATGCAAAACTTGGAAGTATTACAAACTGTGAGGAAGGTGGTGTGCAACTCCAAAAGGACAGAAACAGGTTGGTGGAATGGAGGGGAAAATAGGAGATTAGAAATTTAGTGCAGCGTGAAGTGATTCATTTTGGTAGAAAGAGCATGGGGAGACAATATAAAATAAAAGGTATTATTCTAAATGGGGTGCAGGGACAGAGACCTTGATGTATATGTGCATAAATCATTGAAGGTGGCAGGGCAAGTTGAGAGAGCAATTAATAAAGCATACAGCATCCTAAGCTTTATTAATAGGGGCATAGAGTATAAAAGGAGATTCTGTTAAACTTACATAAAACACTAGTTCGGCCTCAACTAGGGTATCCAGTTCTGGGCGCCACACTTTAGGAAGGATGTGAAGGCATGCGAGAGAATACAGAAAAGATTCACAAGAATGGTTCCTGGATGAAGAGCTTCAGTTACGTATGTGGAGTAGTTGGGACTATTTTCCTTGGAAAAGAGAAGGTTGAGAGGGATTTGATAGAGATATTCAAAATCATAAGGGAGTCAGAGTAGATAGGGAGAAACTGTTCCCATTGATGGAAGGGTGGAGAACAAGAGGGCACAGATTTAAGGTAATTGGCAAAAGAAGCAATAGAGACATTCGAATAAACTTTTTCACGCATCAAGTGGTTAGGATCTGGAATGCATTGCCTGAATGTGTGGTGGAGGCAGGTTCAATCAAGGCGTCCAAGAGGGAATTGGATTACTATCTGAAACGGGAGAATGTGCAGGACTATGGGGAGAAGTCAGGGGAATGGCATCAGGTGATTGCTCCTTCAGAGAGCCAGCACAGACATGATGGGCTGAATGGCCTCTTTCTGTGCTGTAACCATTCTCTGATTCTGTGATTTATGGAAATGGAGATTTACTAGCAAACAACATTGCCCTTTTTTGCTATAATTTTTTAAAACATGATCTCTGTCTTTATTTTTGTTTTCCAGTTGGGAGAGGGTGAGCAGTTTGCTAAGATGGTGACCGAGATGAGTGAAAAAGAACCTGAGTTTCGAGCTAAAGGCTTTTTAGCTGTCGGCTTGACCTACAGTCTCCAGGCCACAGATGGTAAGGGCACTGTAGAAACCCACAAAGCTTGGCAGTATAGCCCCATGATATATGCAGTGACATGCAATTCTCCACCTTGTATTCTCATTGTGATGAAATTGAGAATACTCACTGTTTCCTACTCTAACTCATTCTTTCCCAGGGCTTCAAAGCCACGAAAGCTCATTACCTCTCTATTTTTTCCTACAACTTACAGACCTTCAACATCCAAACTTGATGCCACCAAACCTCAATTTAGTTGGACTTAGTGGTGTCCTACACTGTGGGCTTTGGCCATGGATTCTTAAGTTCGTATATATGTCCTAGCTCTCACGAAACCATGTGTCAAACCAGTTTGGAAAGAAGTTTCATCTTTCATGGTTAATGGACCGACAACCTTCAACTTTTAAAATGATACCTCAATTGTGTCTACGTAGAGCATGAGAAGTAGGAGCGAGAGTAGACCATTCAGCCCCTCAAGTCTGTTCCACCATTCAATAAGATCATGGCTGATCTTGTGTTTCGATTTCCACATTCCCATCTACCCCTGAAAACCTTAGATTCTTGTTAGGCAAGGGAATCAATCTACCTCTGCCTTAAAAGTATTCAATGACCCTGCCTCCACCACCTTCTGAGGCAGAGGTCCAAAGTTGCACAACCCTCTTAGAGGGATCTAAAAGGACGACCCCTAATTTTAAAACAGTGCGCCCTAGTTCTGTAGTATTATAAGGGCATTTTTAAGAGTCAACCACATTGCTGCAGGTCATATGTAGGCCAGAGCAGGTAAGGACGGCAGATTTCCTTCCCTAAACAACATTAGTGAACCAGATGGTTTTTTACAACAATCGACAATGGTTGATCATGCTCATCATCAGACTTCTAATGAATTCAAATTTCACCATCTGCTGTGGTGGGATTCAAACCCAGGTCCCCAGAGCATTACCCTGGGCCTCTGGAATACCAGTCCAGTGACAATACCACTTTGCCACTGCCTCCCCCATCAAGTTTCAAAGAACAATTCAGTTAGTCCCACTCCCTCGCTCTTTCGCTATATCACTGCATTCTTTTTCTCCTTTAAGAAATTGTCCAATTTCCTTTTGAAGGCTAATATTGAATTTTTGCACCTCAAGTAATCACTATATTTATTCACAACTTAGATGGCAGAATAGAGAGCCACATCTGTAAGTTTGCTGATGACACAAAGATCATCAGTATTGTGAATAATGTAGAAGGAAACATAAAATTACAAGAGATATTAATAGATTAAGCGAATGAGGAAAACTGTGACCAGTGGATATTCATGAGTGTGAGGACAGCCACTTTAGACCTAAAAAAGATAGAACAGAGTATTTCTAAATGATGAAAAACTGGAAGCAGGGAAGCTCCAAAGGGACTTGTGGGTCCAAGTACATAGATCATTAAAATGTCATGAAAAGGTACAAAAAATAATCAAAAAGACAGATGGAATGCTGGCATTTATATCTAGAGGACAAGAATAACAAGGGATTGGAAGTGACGCCCCAGCTTTACAAAGCCCTGGTTAGAACACGCCTTGAGTACTGTGTTCACTTCTGGGCGACACATCTTCGGAGAGAATGCAACGTAGATTTACCAGACTGATACCTGGACTCTAAGCATTAAATTCCAAGGATCGAAAACACAAACCAGGGTTGCATTCCCTGCAATTTAGAACATTATGGGGTGATTTGATTGAAGTTTTCAAAATATTAAGGAGAAGGGTAGATAATTATTTTTGCTGTTTGGGGAATCTAGGACTAGAGGACATAGCTTTCAGGAGTGAAATTAGGAAACACTTCTTACAAAAGTTGGTAGAAGTTTAGAACTGTCTTCCATGAATGGCAGTTGATGCTAGATCAGTTAATTTTAAATCTCAGCTTGATAGATTCCTGTTAACCAGAGGTATTAAGGGCTATGGGGCAACGGCAAGCATATGGAGTTAGGCCACAAATCAACCATAATCTTGTTGAATGGCGGAACAGGCTCAAGAAGCTTATTTGCCACTTCCTGTTCCTATGAACCTGTATTCATAACCCAGTCAGACAGTAGATTCCAAATCCTAACTACCTGGTGAATAAATTATTTTCTCCTCGTGTTGCCTCTGGTTCTTTTGCCAATCACTTTATATCTGTGCCCTTTGATTATCAACCCTTCAGCCATTGGAAACAGTTTCTCTTTATTTACTCTAAACCCTTGATTTTAAATGCCTCTATCAAATCTCTTCTTAGCCCCAGTTTCTCCACTCTATTTCTGTAATTGACTATTGAAGATAAGCTTGGGCCCTGGTCATTCTGAAAAATTCAGGCTACACAGGGCTGCACAGCAGCGTGTATGTTTTTTTGGATATTTATACATATTCCATTCAAATGATGCTCCAGAATTCACCCAAGCTCATAATCTTGTTGAATGGCATGGAACAGACTCAAGAAGCTTATTTGCCACCCCCTATTCCTATGAATCTGTATACATTACCCTATCAGACAGTAGATTCCAAATCCTAACTACTAGTTAGGCTAGTGGGCAAAATTAAAGCGCGTGGGATTGGGGGTAATATACTGGCATGGATTGAGAATTGGTTGACAGACCAGAAACAGAGAGTGGAAATAAATGGGTGTTTTTCCGGTTGGTAGGTGGTGACTAGTGGGGTACCTCAGGGATCAGTGCTTGGGCCCCAGCTATTCATGATATATATAAATGACTTGGATGAGGGAACCAAATGCAATATTTCCAAGTTTGCTGATGACACAAAACTGGGTGGGGTTGTGAGGAGGATGCAAGGAGGCTTTGGGGCGATTTGGACAAGTTGTGTGCGTGTGTGGGCAAACACATGGCAGATGCAGTATAACGTGGATAAATGTGAAGTTATATGCTTTGATGTGAAAAACAGAAAGGCAGACTATTATTTAAATGGTGATATATTGGGAAATGTGGATGTACAAAGGGATCTGGGTGCCCTTGTACACCATTCAATGAAAGTAAATAGGCAGGTGCAGCAAGCTATTAGGAAGGCAAATGGTATGTTGGCCTTCATTGCAAGAGGATTTGAGTTCAGAAGTAGGGATGTCTTACTGCATTTATATAGGGCCTTGGTGAGACCACGCCTGGAGTATTGTGTGCAATTTTGGCCTTCCTACCTAATAAAGGATATATTTGTCATAGAGGGAGTGCAGCAAAGGCTCACTAGGCTGATACTGGGGATGGCAGGTCTGTCGTATGAGGAGGGATTGGTTTGACTGGACCTGTATTCACCATAGAGTTTAGAAGAATGAGAGGGGATCTGATTGAAACGTATAAAATTCTAACTGGACTAGACAGACTGTATGCAGGGAGGATGTTTTCCCTGGTTGAGTCTAGAACCAGGGGCCACAGCCTCAGGATACGGGAAGGCTATTTAGGACAGAGATGAGGAAAAATTTCTTCACTCAGAGGGTGGCCAACCTGTGGAATTCTCTACCACAGAAGGCTGTGGAGGCCAGGTCACTGAGTATATTCAAGAAAGAAATTGATAAATTTTTGGATTTTAGGGGCATCAAGGGGTATGGAGAGAAAGCAGGAATATGGCATTGAGATAGAGGATTAGCCATGATATTGAATGGCGGAGCAGGCTCGAAGGGCTGAATGACCTACTCCTAGTTTTTATGGGTGCCTTCCTCTTTTGAACTATGCTTCATTATTAGTATCAGGCTTGCCATCTCACCCAGTTGTTTCAGTAGGCATCGGTCTTGCCCCCACTCCCTCTTTAATCTCACAGATACAGATCTTGCCCATTCTGTATGCTAAAGCCTTGCTAAACCTGGCAAATCTTGAAACTTGCACTTCCCACCCCTCACCTCCATATCCTGGAGGCTTTACCCCACTCTTTCAAACTCTTGTAATCAGAGGTCTACATCTTGTAGTCACAGGTAGGGGTTGCCAGCTCGGGTCGGATGTGTTGCAAGAGGTTTCATTACATGATCGCCCACAAAACTGCTCCTTAGTCGACCAACACACTACCTTTTTGGCTTGCAGCCTTCCCGCATCAATCAGAATGCAAACAGTCTCATCGTTACTCTTTCAAATTATTCTTGACAGTCAGACTGCTTTTTTCCCTCCGTCTCCGATATTTTTTATACCCCTCTGAATTTTCTCCCAGATTGCTCACAGCAGTGTCCAGGGGTTTAATCTTCCATTCCTGGAGATGCCACAACAACCCAAGAGGGTTAGCAAACAACAGATTTCTCCCCCACCCCTTTCTCTCCCCACTGCCTGCCCAAACAGTGCAAGCATAGCAAACATTTCCTCACCTGGCATACTCCAGCCCCTGTGGTCTCTTTTACACACCAGCCTTATCACTTGTGTTCACCTGATGAATCTTTCATCTATCAAATACAAAAGCAAAACACTGTGGATGCTGGAACTTTGAATTAAAAACAGAAAATGAGGGAAATGCTCAGCAGGTCTGGCAACATCTGTATGGAGAGAAACAGTGTTAACCTTTTACATTTATGACCTTTCATCAGAACGTGATGTTGCCAGACCTACCGAGTATTTCCAGAATTTTCTGTTCTGATTTCATCCATCAATCCCTGGTCTGTGCTCATTTCATTAACAACCTACTGATTTTTCTTTTTAAAGCAACATTGAGAGGAGTGCAAGAGGACCTCCAGAAAAAAGCACTTCGAGCATTTCAGAGGTGTGTGTTTAAAAAACAAAGTAAATAAGCCTCTTTGTCAGAAAAGGTAAAACATAAATTCTTACTGTTGCCATGACAACTAAAATGGAAGTGATATTTTACTTGCAAGCTTTAGTCGCACACAGCATTTCTCTGAGCTCTCCAGTGGAGAACAAGCACCGTTTCTGACTACAAAGTAAGTGCTAGCAAATTACTGGCAATATGAGGCCTATTTTTAGGATTAATGGGAGCATATATTTGTGTAGCTGCCTGATAGTCATTAGGTGTGGCAAAAAGAGCGTCACCAGAGCATAGAAGTACAGGAATGGAAATGATGTTCTTTCTTCAGGTGTTCCTGTGCTCACTGTGGGAGGGACGTTAGCACTGAGAAAATGGAACAACCTTATTTGAAGTACAGCCAGCTGCAAAGTAAAGTCTGAACTTCCCCTAACTATTTGTCGCAGCCCACCTCCAGAAGACTATAACATATTGTTTACAGATTTTACCCCACCCTAAAGACAGGGATGTCCACCACATTGAGTTGGTGGAGGGGGGGTGGAAGGTGACGTACATAAGTCTATAAGTAGAGCATTAAATAAAGCCAATTACATAGGTGTGAGAGGCAGGTTGACTAAGGTAGGTTGGGAAATTAGGTGTCAAGTATGGTGGTTAATAATTAAATAAATATTTCATAATTCTCAACAAATATACAAAACGTTGAGAAATGAAATAACTCCTCTGGAAAAGTGATCCGTGTGTGGCTAACTAAAGGAGGTAAAGGAGTATTAGATTAAAGGAAAAGGCTTATAATAACGCCATAAGGGCCTGAGGATCGGGACAGTTTTAGAAAGGATGGCCAAAAAATTGATGAAGGGGGAGAAAATAGAATCTGAGAGTAAGCTAGCAAGGGATATAAAAGCAGATTGTAAGAGCTTCTACAAGTGTGTGAAGAGGAATAGAGTGGTGAAAATAAACATGGGTCCTTTACATGCGAGCATACAAATTAGGAGCAGAAGTAGGCCACTCGGCCCCTCGAGCCTGTCCCCTTAACTCAATAAGATCATGGCTGATCTGTCTGCAACCTCAACTCCACATTCCCACCTACCCCTGGTAACCTTTCGCCCCTTTGCTTGTCAAGAATGTATCTCGTTCTGCCTTAAAAATATTCAAAGACTGCTTCCACTGCCAAAGACACTCTACCCTCAGAGAAAAGAATTCTCCTTATCCCTGAATCAAATGGGCCACCCCTTATTTTTAAACAGTGATCCCTAATTGTAGGATAAATCCTTTCCACATCCACCCTGTCAAGACCCCTCAAGATCTTATATGTTTCAACCAAGTCACCTCTTACTCTTCTGAACTCCAGTGGATACAAGCCTAGCCTGTCCAACCTTTCCTTATAAGACAACCCTCCCATTCCAAGTATTAGCCAAGTAAACCTTCTCTGAACTGCTTCCAATGTATTTACATCCTCCCTTAAATACGGAGGCCAATACTGTACGCAGCACCCCAGATGTGGTCTCACCGATGCCCTGTATAATTGGACCATTACCCACTATATTCAATTTATATTCAATTCCCCTCGCAATAAACGATAACATTCCATTAGCTTTCCTAGTTACTTGCTATACCTGCATACTAACCTTTTACGATTCATGCACTGGGACACCCAGATCCCTCTGTATTTCAGAGCTCTGAAACCTCTCCATTTAGATAATATGCTTTTTTTATTCTTCCTGCCATTATGGACAATTTCACATTTTCCCACATTATGCTCCATTTGCCAGATCTTTACCCACTTATCTATATCTCTTTGTAACATCCTTATGTCCTGTTCACAACTTAATTTCCTGCCTATCTTTGTGTCGTCAGCAAATTTATCAACCATACCTTCGGTCCCTTCATCCAAGCCATTGATATAAATTGTAAAAGGTTGAGGTCCCAGCACTGATCCCTGTAGCACACCACTTGTTACACCTTACCAACCAGAAAATGACCCATTTATGCCTGCTCTCTCCTTCCAGTTAGCTAGCTAATCTTCTATCCATGCCAATATGCTACCCCTTATCAAATGCCTTCTAGAATCTTACAGTATATCCACCAGATCCCCTTTATCCACATCACATGTTTCTTCTCCATAGAGCTCCAATAAATTGGTTAAGCATGATTTCTGTTTCACAAAACCATGTTGACTCTGCCTGATTATCTTGAATTTGTCTAAGTTCCCTGCTATAACGTCTTTCATAATAGCTTCCAACATTTTGCCTGTGATAGATGTTAAGCTAACTGGCCTGTAGTTTCCTGTTTTCTGTCTCCCTTTTTGAATAAGAGAGTTATATTTACTATTTTCCAATCTAATGGAACCTCCCCCAAACCTAGGGAATCTTGACAGTTAAAACCAACCCATCAACTGTCTCACTAGCCACTTCTTTTAAGACCGTTAAGATGAAGCCCATCAGGACCCAGGAACTTGGCAGCCTGCAGCTCAAACAATTTGCACAGTACCACTTCCCTGGTGATTGTAGTTTTCTTGAGTTCCTTCCTCCCTTATATTTCCTGTTTCACAGATATTTCTGGGATGTTGCTTGTATCCTCTATCGTGAAGTCTGATGAAAAATGGCTGTTCAATTGATCTGTCATCTCTTTATTTTCCATTATTAATTCCCCAGATTCACTTTCTATAGGGTCAACTTTCACTTTAATTCCTCTCTTTTTTTAAGTATCTAAAGAAACTCCTACTATCTGTTTTTATATTTCTAGCTAGTTTTCTCTCGTACTCTAATTTCTTCTTTCTTATTAATCTTTTTGTCATTCTTTGCTGTTTTTTACATTCTGTCCAATCTTCTGACCTGCCACCCATCCTTGCACAATTATATGCTTTTTCTATATTATCTTTAACTTTTTTAGTTAACCACAGATGTGAGTCCTCCCCTTGGAATTTTTCTTTCTCTTTGGAATGTATCTATTCTTGTATTCTGAAATATCCCTTCAAATGTCTGCCACTGCATCTCTATTGACCTATACCTTTAACCTAATTGACTAGTTCACTTTAGCTAGCTCTGCTTTCATGCCCTCATAATTGGCCTCATTTAAATTTAAAATACTAGTCTTGGACCCACTCTTCTCTCCCTCAAACTGAATGTAAAGTTCAATCATATTATGATCGCTGCTACCTTGGGGTGTTTTCACTAATAGGGTATTAATTAATCCTATCTCGTTGCACGATGCCAGGCCTAGTATAGCCTGCTCTCTGGTTGGCTCTAGAGCATGCTGTTCTAAGAAACCCTCCTGAAAACATTCTATGAACTCCTCATCTAGGCTACCTTTGCCCATCTGATTTTTCCAGCCAGATGTAGATTAAAATCCCCCATGATTATTGACATACCTTTCTAAGAAACCCCCATTATTTCTTCCTTTAGAATCTGAAACAGGTGAAATTATAATGGGAAATAAAGAAATGGCAGAGATATTAAACCAATATTTTATATCTCCTCCCAATAGAAGACACAAAAATACCAGAGATCATGGGGATCTTAAAGAAGTTAATATTAGTAACAAAAAAGTATTTGATGACTTAGATGAAGGGACCAAATATAATGTATCCCAGTTTGCTGGTGATACAAAGCTAAGTGGGAAAGTAAACTGTGAGGAGGGCATTAAGAGTCTACAAAGAGATCTTGACAGATTACGTGATTAGGCAAGAAGGTGGCAGTTGGAGTGTGTGGTAGGAAATGTGAGATTATTCACTTTGGTTGTACTGCAGAAACTTGCCAAAGATTCCTTTAACAACACCTTCAAAACACATGACCTCTACCTCCTAGAAGCAAAGGGCAGCAGATGCGTGGGAGCACCACCACAAGCCCTCCCCTCCAAGTCAAACACTATTCTGACTTGAAACTATATTGCTGCTACTCCACTTTCACTGGGTAAAAATCCTGGAACTCCCTTCTGGCACTATGGGTGTGTTCAGGAAGGTGGCCCACCAGCAGCACCTCAAGGGCAATAGGGAATGACAATAGATCTTGGCCTTGCCATCCCATGAATGAATGAAAAAAAAATTTCTCATCTACACTTCTTACAATACCATCTTAGCTTCGTGTTAGCAGGAAATTTGTTTTCTATCCCCTCACGTAAGTCTTTAATAACATGGTAAATAGTTGAGGCCCCAGCACAGATCCTTATCTGTCACATCCTACCAATTAGAGTACTTGCCCATTACTTTCATGCTCCTGCCACTCAACCATTTTCCTAAATAGGCTAATAATTCACTTTCAATTCTGTAAGCTTCAACTTTAGCTAACAGTCTCTTATGAGGCATTTTATCAAATGCCTTCTAGTAGTCAACGTAAATAACATTCATAGATATTTCGCTGTCCATTACATTAGTCCGCACTTCAAATAATTCATTCAGGCTTATCAAGCATTAACCCGCTGTTTACAAATCCATGTTGGCTCTCTCCGATCAGTTGAAAATTTTCAAGGTGTTCAGTCAACCTGCCCTTAATTTGCTGACAACAGATGTTAGACTAACTGGTCTACAATTCCCTGGTTTCTTTCAGTCACCATTCCCAGATGGAGGAGCGACAGACCCAATTTTCGAATCTAAAGGAACAGTTAGGACATCTGCATTGTTCTCATCTGCCTACTTTAAAACTCTGGATGAAACATAAAACTGTAAAATGTTGCCAATGCCTTTGTACATTAAAAGCTTACATGCAGGCACAACAAGCAATCAGGAAGGCAAATAGAATGTTGCCTTTATTGCAAGGAGGTTGGAGTACAAGATTAAAGAAATTTTGCTATAATCATAGTGGACTTTGGTAAGACCACACATGGAGTGATATGAACAGTTTTGATCCCTTCAGCCCAGAAGCCTATACTTGCCTTGGAGTGGGTGCAACAAAGCTTCACTAAATTGATTTGCTAGGGTGAGGGGTTGCTCTATGAAGAGAGATTGAGTAGAATGCCTATACCTCTAGAATTTAGCAGAATGAGAGATGAGTTTATTGCAACAACATAACGTTCTGAGAAGGCTTGCCAAGGTAGATGATGAGAGGCTGTTTTCCCTTGCTGACCAGTCTAGAACTAGAGATTATAGATACAGGATAGGGGGTCTGCCACTTAGGACTGAGATGAGGAGAAATTTCTTTCATCAGAAGATTATGAATCTTTGTCATTCTCAACCTCAGCGTTGTGGAATCTTAGTTGAGTATATTCAAGGCTGAGATTGCTATGTTTTTGAACTCCATGGGCCTCAAGTAATTATGGAGAAATAATTACTTGAACATACTGCAAAATAGATTTGAGATTGAAGATCAGCTGTGATCATCTTGAATGGAGGAGCAGGCTCGCGGGTCCGTATGGCCCTCTCCTGCTGCTATTTTTTCAGCAAAAGCTAGCAGGAAAAAAATTTGGTCCGCTCTAAAATATTTCATCTTTAAATTGACTTTTTCAGACAAAAGTAAGCCTTTATACTCATTGTTGCCTTTTCTGTCACTTTCCCAACCCAGAGCTCATGGGTTATGTCCTACCGATCACCAAGCTGCTTTCTACCTGGCTCTTCAGCTTGCTATATCAAGGCAGGTCAGTACTGGACACCACGCATTGCTTTATTCAACATGTTCAGTGAATTGTGTCATTTTTTTTGCACTTTAGAGAGCAAAGTATTGAAGGGACATATAGGGCAGAGCAGTGTAGTGGGTGAGACATGGGACTATCAATCCAGATACCATGAGTTCCGGCTCCATTGTAGCTTGTGACTTTTGAGTTTAATAAATCTGCTGAAGTGACCATGAACACTGTCAAAATTGTTGCAAAAAGCCCATTGATGCACTAATGCTCTTCAGGAAAGGGAATCTGTTCTCCTTACCCAGTCTGACCTACACACTATTCTAGTCCAAGTGATCACTGTTCCCTGTAAGCTGTGCAGCAACCCAGAAGTGCCTGTGCAGCCACAAAGAATACATTGGGTCACGCACTTAAATTTCCAGCACAGGGAATGTTACTCGTGGCCTTTTTTAAAATTCATTCATGGGATGTGGGTGTTGCTGGCAAGGCCAGTATTTCTTGCCCATTCCTAATTGCCCTTGAAAAGGAAGTGGTGAGCCACCTTCTTGAAGTCCGTGTAGCCAGGATACTCCCACAGTAATTATACTTGTCATCGTGGTTTTGCACAACTGCGTAGCTTGCTAAATCATTTCCAAGGACAGTTAAGAGTCAACCACATTGCTGTACACCAGAAGTCACATGTAGGCCAGACTGGGTAAGGACAGCAGATTTTATTCCCTAAAGGACATTAATGAACCAGATGGCTTTTTCCAACAAATTGATATTTACATGGTCATCATTAATAATACTATCTTTTTAATCCTAATTTATCTTGTTGATTAGTTTTATGTTCCTCAGTTGTCGTGGTAACCTGCTTCCGGATCATTAGGTTAGGGCTCTGGATTTCTTGCCCAGCAACACCATACTACCATAGCCAACCTAGTTGTTGCTTAATAATCAACACTTTTTCAGGGCATTTAGGTAGTAGAGCCTGTAGCAATCAAAGTCTCTTGTTCCTAATCTTTCTGGTACTCAGTCACACATTCTGCAGTCATCAATATAGAAGGTTTCAAAGGGACTCCAGTGAAAGCAGTCGGGGTCATGACTTTAAGAAGAAATCAAGAGCCAAATGATTATGGAAATGCGGGCTACCAGCTGAGCTTATATCTTACAGAAACATCAAAAAATATCTCTCATTTGTATTTTTTCAGTATAAATTGGGGAAAATATATACAGTTAGCTTTGAACAGCTCACCAAATGTCATTGGCCTCTTTTTCTATCTGAATTGTTTCCACAAACTCATGCTAGGTGTCCCTTTTTTAACGTTGCTTGCCTGAGCACAAGAAGTGAGGGATTCAGTGTTTACAAATCATGCAGTGGAACTGATAGCACTGAAATGAGTGCAGTGTTTTCAGAGGATTTCACTTTGGCTTGTTGTCGTATTTACTGTTTGTGCCGCCAATTTATTGCTTTCAGATCCCAGAAGCACTGGGTTACGTCCGACAAGCTTTGCAGCTGCAGGGAGACGACGTGAACTCCCTGCACCTACTGGCATTGTTGCTTTCAGCCCAGAAGCACTATCACGATGCTGTAAACATTATCGACATGGCACTGAGTGAATATCCTGAACACTTCATGTGAGTACCTAACCCTTTTGTTTTTAAATATTAATGGGTAATTAATAAGCTTTGCAGCAACTGCAGTGTTGCAGTAATGAAGGGCGTTCCTTGAAGTTCAACCAGAGCATTCACAACTTTGTCGACCTATTTGGCCCTGAGCTAAGCTTCTGACACCATATCCTCTCCATCGTCAAGTCTGCCTACTTGCTCTTCTGTGACAGCGCCTGTCTCTGCTCCATCTCAGCTCCTCAGATCATCTGCTGCTGAAATCCTCATCCATGCCCCTACTACAATTTATGCAATTTAGGCTTTGGAATCAAAAATATAATTTCTAAAATTAAGTAGGACCAAATTGGGGTCAATCGTCAATCCTGAGGAAGACCACAACAAATTGCAAGAAAGCATTAATAAACTTGCAGAATGGGAGCATAATTGCCAAATGAATTTTGAAGTAGAAAACGTTTACGTTTTGGTAAGACAGGTGAGGAGATCACATATTAACTTGGAAAACAACAATCTATATGGGGTAATGGAGCAAAGTATAAATACACAAATCACCAAAAGTAGTGACCCAGGTTAATAAGATTGTTTAAAAAAAGCAAACCAAGCATTCAGATTTATTTCTAGAATGGTAGAGTTGCCAAGTAGAGAGGATATGCTAAACTTGTATCAAACCTTGGTGAGCTCACACTTGGTGTACTGTGTACAATCCTGGTCACCATATTATAAAAAGTGCCAGGTTCCAGGATATTATGAACTTTCCTTCAATGCTTTATATTTTTGAAAACTACAAAAGGCTACAAAAAGATGGTCACCCCAAGGATCACTTGACTTCTCTTGTGGATTGAACCAGATCAGCCATGATCTTATTGGATGGCGGAGCAGGCTCAAAAGGCCGAATGGCCTACTCCACCTAAGTCCTGTGTTCATCGAGAAATCAAACAGGGAATTCAGGAGAAACTTTATAACCAGAAAGCGGTTAGAATATAGAACTCTCAACCACAGGAAATAGTTGAGAAAAAATAGTATAATTGCATTTAAGGGGAAGGTAAAAAAAAATAGGCACATGAGAATTAAGGGAATATAGAGGGTTATACAGAATAGAATTACATGAGGGAAGATGGTAGGAGATCAAGTGGAACATAAACACCTACATGAATTGGTTGGACTGAATGGCCTGTTTCTTTGCTGCATGTTTTATGTCACCTCTAGACACAACTATTCCAGTGCTCTCCTGGCCAGCCTCCATCTCACACACACTAATCTTGAAGTCATCCAATAATCTGCTCCCCTTGTCCTAACATGCACCAAGCCCCATTCTCCCATCACTGCCTGTGCTCCGTGCCCAACAGTTTCTCTGGTCTGGAAACGCCTGTTTCAAGGTTCTCTAATCCCTTTGTGGTCTCGTTCCTCCCTATTTCTGTCACTTCCTCCAGTTCTAAAATCCCCCAGGTTCCCTGTGCTCTTCTAATTCTGGCATCTTGCCTATCACCAATGTTAATCACTCCACCAATGGTGGCCTTACCTCAGCTACCTAAGTCCTGTGAGGCATTGTGAGAATATAGCATCACAAAGCTATCCCTTTAAATTTCCATGTGCAGAACAGGTGGAATTTGAATCAACGTGAGGTAAGAGTGTGGTTGTGAATTGGAAGCTGCAAATCAGCCAGCTCCTGTCCACTTAGGTGTTGCGTGCTCCTGTGTGGATTTTCTCAGGTGGCACTGTTCAATGTCTATATGCTGGATTAAAGTAGTAGAGTTAAGAATTGTGAGTGACTCAATGTCAAGTACAAGAGTACAACTTTGCCCTTGGAGAGATCCTGCCGATATCCCCTTCTATTTTAAGAAGTAGCATGAAACAGTATGTTGCAAACTTTGCTATCCTTCACTACACTACACCCCTCTACCTTTCTCTCCTCTTTAAGAGTCTTCTTATAATTTACTGTTCAACCAAGTATTTAATCAGACCTAATGCCTCCTTCTTTGGTTCAGTGTCAGTTTTTGCCTGATTACGCTTCAGTCAAGTGGGATGTTTTCCTAAACTATTGGCTCTATACAAATGCAGATTGACGCATTGCACCAACTTCTGTTGTAGCTAAAGACCAGGAAATTTCCAGGTTAGGACTGTGGTCAGAGTGGAGTTATCTGGCCTCAGCTGTGGTGGCAAGTAGAGGTGATACAGTTGACTTTGAGTGTGTGTGGGTTAGGGATGGGGGCGGAGGGGGAGGAGTAGGTGAAATGGGGCATTGTTCTGGTTTTTGTTCAGTGCTCTAACCCCTTCTGAATAATATGCACACAAGGACAGAATCAGGCCCCCTCCTATGAAACCCAATGGTCAAATGGCTAATCTCGCATAAAGAAGAACTACTTGAATGGAGTAATAAGAAGCAAACATTGTGGGAGGAGTAGAACAGCAGGAATTCACAGCTCCTAATCACAGAGAAGTCTTTTTTTTCCAATCCCCATTTTTATTCTTGTAATTATAGTTACTTAAAATACTCCAGCACCTTCACAATTATATTGTCAGTGCAAGAGTTGCATTGAACATAAGGCTTTGCCTGCCAATGCATTAAATGTATGTTTAACCAGTCTGACTGAGGTATCCATCTGTGCTTTTTAATTTTTCAATTCCCCCTTCCCCCGTTCTGCACAATGGCCCCAAAGGTGCTGAATTATATATCACACGTACAATTCTTTTGGCTGGGAGCCCCGCTTCCTTCTCTCCCCCACCCCCCCAACCAATCCCTGTATCTCGTCCGAGCTTCATGCAAATTAGTGAATATTGGCACAATATTTAACCTAGGTGGCCGTCGTCATCCTAAGGAGCATAGGAACAGGAGTAGGCCATTAATACCCTGAGCCTGTTCTGCCATCTGTTGAGATCCTTGCTGATCTAACTCCAGGTACTCCTCTTTGCCCATGTCCCTTAACACCTTCAGTTAACAGAAATTTACAAATCTCAGATTTAAAATTAATAATTGACCCAGAAGAAACTAAGAAGAACTCTTTTACATCATTGAATGCATGCACCTTTTCAATAGGGAATTGGACCACTGTTAGGTTTAGGAGCCTTGTTTGATTTATTTATCCACCCTACACTATTCCAGAGATGTTGGGCTCTTTGACCTGCCATTGTCACCCAAACTGAGATTAGATAACTCAGTAAGAAACTGCAAATACACCTAGAACATTCATGATCTGTATGACTTGTAACCATGACATGAAGTGTATTTGCTGCCCAAGCCAATCTTTTGTTAAATTTAGTGTCAGCATTCCACAGCTAATATTTAAGTTTTAAATCTCGTACTCTTACATGTTTAAGTTTAAGGTGTCAGCTTTCACTTAGTGGGTAGCACTGTCAACCCTGAGTTGAAAGGTTAAAAGTTCAAGTCCTGCACCAGAGACTGAAGCTGGCACTGCCCTTAGGTTTTTCCAGACTCCACTCTCCCAGCTGCACTGAGCTGTAAATGGCTCCCAGAGCTCCCCCGAGCCCTAACTGCCTCCAGCATGGATCCAGCGACCTTCTGGGCTCCCCAGGACTTCTCTGAGCCCTAACTGCCTGGAGCCTGCTAACAACAACACCTTTTTGGTATTCAGCCTCTTCTCCTGCTGCAGAACACTCACTCTCCCAGAAAATACATAGATAAATTGAAACCAGAGAACCTTCTTAAGCTCCACCTATCTCCATGATGACGTAGTCTGCTCTGGTCTACCCTCAAACTGAGCTCCAAGCCAATTATCCCTCCTTTACAATTTCTCCAGCTAAGTAAGCCCACCTGTTTTAAGGTGCCATCTATTTTAACTCTATTGGACAAACATGGGTAACCTTCCTTTAGGTGTTCTGGAAATCTCTAAAGCCCAGCATTTTACTTACCTTACCTTCACAACAATAACTTTTCCAGGACAAACATTACCTCTAAAGTATTAGCATGAACTAGATATTTGTCACAACCAACTTAAATAAGATTATCTGGCCATTTATCTCATTGCTGTTTGTGGGAGTTCTCTGCAGGAATTGGCTGCAGCATTTCCTATGTTACTACTGCTAGCAATGGCTGCACTTCAAAAGTTGTCAGTTGGCTATAAAGCACTTTGAGACATCCCACGATCATGAAAGGCACTACAGGAACGCAAGTCTTTAGTTCTTTTATGAGTTGGTCGGTGCTTGTAACTTAAGATGGAGGAAATCAGTGAAGTGGCTGCATTACACCCGACCCTTGAAGCATTGAATGCTGATACTGTTTTGCAGGCTAGCAGAAGTATCAGCTGGCACGATCATGGAACTGGAAAGCACTGGGTACCTCTGAGGTTACTCAAGAAGCCTGTTCATGTTAATTTAATACCTAATACTGTTAATAAAATTAATATCATGCCTGAAAGGCACATCGTAAGTCATGCAGCCAGAAATGTTGAGCAGTGGGGATTTCTCAGTTACAGTCATGCTATGAGCTACAACCTTATTAGACCTTAAAGAAAATTCTCCTGATAGTTTTGCTGCATTATTATTTGGCTCAGGTTGCAATACTATGTCATATAAAGAAAAAAAAATAGTATTTCTGTGACACCTTTCACAAGATCAGGAAGTCCTAAAGTGCTTTTAAGTGTAGTAAGTGTCGCCTCAGGAATGGGAATTGACCCAATTGAACCCATAACCTTCTGACTTAGAGGCGAGAGCGCTGAGCCACAGTTGCAAGAATAGTAAATTTGTGCCATTCCTGCTTCAAATCTGTCGTTGTGGAATATTTTCAGATGTTATTAAATGTTATTAACTGTTGTGATATAGATAGTATGTGTGGCGACCAATTTGCATGTAGGGAGTTTCCACAACCAGCAATGTGCTAAATACCCAGGTAATTTGGTTCAGTGCTGTTGGTTGAGAGATAAATGATGTTCAGAATATCGGGGTGAACTCCCTTGCTCCCCTTCAAAGTAGCGCCATAAGATCTTTTACGTCCACCTGAGAGGTCAGATGGGTAGAGATGACTAAAAGCTTAGTTAGTGAGGTAGGTTTTAAGAAGCATCTTTAAGGTAGAAAGAGGTAGAGGGGTTTAGGGAGGGAATTCCATTTTTTATTCACCTTATTGCAAATTTGGATGAACTGGAGGTAACCCTATCATATTCAGTGACATCAGTCGCTCTCTTCAACAATCTGAGTGTCTTACTTTTATGGGACTTCATTAGGTGGCTTTCGAAGAGCCAGCACAGGCATGATGGGCTGAATGGCTTCTTTCAGTGCAGTAAGATTCTATGATATCTAAATGTTAATCATACTTTCTTTCCTCTCAGATTGCTGTTCACTAAAGTAAAACTGGAATCAGTGTGCAGGGGGCCTGATGAAGCTTTACTCACTTGCAAACACATGCTTCAGATCTGGAAGTCATGCTACAAACTCACAAACCCCAGGTAAGCGAGTTGGAGTTCCTAAACCTAGATTCTAAACCTAGAATACCTAGAAGGAACAATAGAAAACAGGAAAGGGAAATGTAATGAATGTGATTGATATTATTTTCAAAGAACGAGATAAGGTACCACATTAGAGATATAGCTGGTACATAAAGTTGAGGAGGGTGAGTCAACATGGATTGCTGAAAGAAAGAAACAAAGTCTGGTGGATAACGGTTGGTTTGTCAAACTGGGTTCTTTTTTCGGGCAGCTTTTATATAATGTTAGAAAAGAAAGAAAATGTTTGCACTTAAGGACATCTTAAATTGCTTCCCAGTAAACAAAGTACTTTTGAAGTGCTATCACTGTTGTAATGTAGGAAACGCAGCAACCAGTTACATAAACAATCTGAATTTAGAAATTTAGTGAACAATTTTGAAATTTGATGATGTCACAGTGGCAATTTATGACAGGAATTGTGAAAGCCTGCAAGAGAATTAGGTAGGCTGGCAGGATGAGCAAATAGGTGGCAGCTGCAGTTAAATGTAGAGAAATGTGAATCTTTCATTTTGAAATCAAAAATGGGGGAAAAAGGTATATGTCTAAGTTTTCAAATGAAGCAAAGGAGCCTTGTTACACTGGTAAAAGTGCAGCTAGACAAGTCTTTAACTCGGGCAAACGGAATTCTTGGTTTTGTATCTAGAAAAGTAGGATAAAATAACATCAAATTCAAATAAGACCTTAGTTTTTCTGCAGTTAAAATATTGGATATGGTTTGAGAACTCCATTAAAGGTACAATCTAAATGCACAAAAATGTAACTGGGATTGAAAAGTTACAGTTATGAAGTAAGGCTTGAGAAGTTTAGTGCTTTGTTCATAAGACCATAAGACATAGGAGCAGAAATTAGGCCAGTCGGCCCATCGAGTCTGCTCCGCCATTCAATCATGGCTGATAAGTTTCTCAACCCCATTCTCCCGCCTTCTCCCCGTAACCTTTGAACTTCACTAGAGGATAAAGGGTGATCTCATAGCGGCTTTGAGATTATGAAGGTTCATGATGGGCTAAATAATGATTGATTACTTCCATTTGTCAAAACCCACCATGGCAAACTGTGAAATCAAATTCAATAATTATGATAATTTAGGGATGGACTGGCACAAGAGAAAATTACAATGAAAGCTGCCAGATTGTCATAAAAGCACAATGGGTTCATTAATACCCTTCAGAGAAGAAATTGTGCCATCGCCATTTGGTTTAGCCTACATCACTCCAGTTTCATTTTGTGTGGTTGACTCTGAAGTGGCCTAGCAAGCTAATCAAAAACAATTGACCTCAAGAAGATGGCCCAGCCCAGTCTTCTCAAGGCTACAATAGATGAATAGCTGTTTGGTAGTACAGAACGTGAGTACTGTGATAAAAGAGACATGTTTTTGTCATCTTGCACTCAGGACAATTTGTAAGAAAATACCGATGTCTGGGGAAACAACATATTTATACTGTATGGAAAAGAGAGTGCTGATTGGTTGGCAAGTGGACTCTGATTGGTAGAGGCATTGTCATGGAGATTGCACCAATTGATGGTGACTGACCATTAACTGCCAAGCATTGTTTTAAATTTAAACCAGGCAGCTTGACTCTGATTGGCCAAGACATTGCTCTGGGGAATGAACCAGAAAATGGCTGTCACTTATCTTGTTTAGCTGAAACAGGCGCAGTGTGTGTACATGTTCTTTTTGTCTGCAAAGAACAGGGCCCCCTGCATTAATATATGTACACGCAAATGTGCCACACTGTGAGCCCGACTGACAATCTTAAACTGGTTGTCAGCGTAATTCTTACCACATTGAGGATTATTCAGCAAATGTCTAATTGCAGAATCAGTATTAATATGTTGTTTTTATTGACATCAGTATTTTCTTGCAAATTGTCCTGATGAGTGCAAGATGAAAGCTTCGACAAACAATGCCTTTTTTTCAGCAATAGATGAATAATAAATGTGACCCCGTCAGGCTCACTCACATCCTGAGGAATGTATATTTTAAGAAGGGGAATTAGGTAGTTGCTTGTAAAAAGGGTAACATTAATATGTGGGATTAACATATGGCAACAAGCACTGTCAGACTTGCTGGCCCAAATGGTCTCTTTCCGCCCTGTGATTCTGCCCTTGAGGAGTGGAACATATTTATTTGCAATGAATTCAGTGACAAAGCTGGAATCATATCTCACAGTCCCCTGGATTCATTGGACTCCTGTCTGATGGCTACCCCGAAGCTGTTTATCAATCTAAAGGACGCTTTTATATTCTTCTGCCACTGTCTCCTCTATTGGGAGTCTGCCACTGCTGATGGTGTAGGAGGTAAACTTGGCATAACTTGTTAGATCACTGAAAGATAGAGCTTACATTTATATAGCACCTATCATGACTTTAGGCCATCTTAAAGTGGTTCACAGCCCTTGATACACTTTTCACATATAGTCAGTATTATAATATGTGGAAATTCTGAAGCCAATTTGTTCACAGCAAGGTTCCACCAACAGCTGTGGAATAAATGTCCAGACAAATGAGGGCAAATTTAACTTTGAAAGGGGTGCAAAACAGGCAGTAGCAGATTGATACACTTCCATCCATTTTGGAGCCCTGCTGTAGTGAGATTTTAGCCCCAGTCTGTTTTAGTAATGCTCGTTGAGGGATAAATATTGGCCAGAACACCAGGAAAAACTCCCCCACTCTGTTATATTCCACAAAGCCAGGTGGTGAAGGATAGAACTGGAGGCGATCTTTACACATTTTTATGTGCTTTATTTACAGAGATGCACTTGACAAGCATACTGCTTCTAACCTAGTTGCCACCATTTTAGCCTGTTCCTATTTATAGGAGGCACAAGTGAATCCCCAGTCAATGCCCACCACCTGCATACAATTAAACAAAATTAATATACAATTAACACTCCCTTCTTTGAATAATGCCATCGGATCTTTTACATCCATCTGAGAAGGCAGAGGGGGCCTCATTTTATCATGCCTCCAAAAGACAGCGTCTCCGACAGTGCAACACTCTTCAGTAGGTTGATTGGAATCTGTAAAGAGATCAACAGATGTTTCGATGGCACCCTTCAATAGAGCTGCGACTGGAGAATCCTATTCACAGGATTGACATAAACAAAGGGGATGAAAGTACAGAAGGTCAAGATTGCAGATCTGCTAAACTCTTTAGCAAAGAAACAAAAACGGAAAATGCTGGAAACACATCAGGGAGTTGGCATCTGTTAAGAGACCAGACAGGTCAATGCCTGAAGTAGGGACCAGCTAGAAATGTTGACCCATCTGCTCCCTCTACAGGTGTTGGCTGACCAGTTTGGTTCCAACATTTTTGGTTTCTGATCCTGATCTTCAACATTTGCAGTTTTTACATTATTATTTTTCCTAAGGAATGGCTGGTAGGATTAATTTCATAGCAACCATTTGTAACCATAGAAAGAGATGGAACCTACATATTTTATAGGAGTAGAGCAATTAGCTGCTCGAACCGGCTCCGTTTTTCCATCAGATTATGTTTGATCTGTTCATTGACTCCATTTACCTGCCTTTGCTCAAGATTCCTCACCCAGTAAAAATCTATCGATCTCCATTTTGAAAGTCTGAAACTCCAGCATCCACAGTCTCTTGGAGGAGAGAGTTCCGGATTTCCATTGCCCTTTACATGAAACAGTAATTCCTGAAAGATCATGCTGCCCTAGTTTTTTTATTTGTTCATAGGATGTAGGTGCTAGTGGCAGGGCCAGCATTTATTGCCCATCCTTAGTTATCCTTGGGAAGTTGGCAGTGAATCAACACCTTGAACCACTGCAGTCCATATGTTGTAGGTGAACCCACGGTGCTGTTAGTGACGGAGTTCCAGGATTTTGACCCAGCGACAGTAAAGGAACGGTGATAAATTACCAAGTTTAAATGGTGTGTGACTTGGAGGGCAATTTGCAGGTTTATGGTCTTCCCATGCAACTGCTACCCTTGTCCTGCTGGGTGGTAGAGGTCACAGGTTTGAAAGTTGCTATCAAAGGAGCCTTGGCGAATTGCTGCAGTGCATCTTGTAGATGGTGCACACTGCTGCCACTGTGCGCTAGTAGTGGTGGGAGGCAAAGTTTAAGGTGGTGGATGGGGTGCCAATCAAGCATGCTGCTTTGTCTTGTGTTGATTTTCTTACGTATGTTGGACCTGCACTTATCCAAAAATGTGGGCAGTATTTCATCACACTCCTGACTTGTGCCATGTAGATGATGGAAAGACTTTGGGGATTCAGGAGGTGTCTTGATATAGAGTTTGCAATCTCTGACATTTTTTTGTAGCCACAATATTTATGTGGCTCATTCAGTTAAGTATCTGGTCAATGGTGGCCCCCAGGATGTTGATGGTAATGCCATTGAATGTCAATTGAGGGATTTTTAGATCCTCTCTTATTGGAAATGGTCATTGTCTGGCAAATGTTACTTGCCACTTACCAACCCAAGCTTGAATGTTGTCCTGGTCTTGCTGCATGTGGGCACAAACAGCTTCATTGTCTGAGGAGTTGTGATTGATTACGCAGTGTACAGTACCAATCTTCCGTACTTCTGACCTCATGATGGAGTGAAAGTCATTGATGAAGCAGCTGAAGATGGTCAGGCCTAGGATGCTTATCTGAGGAACTCCTGCAACGATGTATTGGAGCTGTGCTGAATGGCCCCAACTAACATAAGCATCTTCCTTTGTAGCCAAAAATTCACACCTGCATGTAGCTTTCACTGCCAGTACACAGATGGCAGCCCTGTGATTCAAAAGTAACTTTGAAAAAGCAGCACCCTGAGGGTGTCCACAACATAAACAGATACTTAGGTACAAGTCAAAATGGCCCACAGGATGGGATAAGTCAGACAACCATGGTTTAGGCTGTCAGTGAATGCAATCTATCTTTGATCCTGGCCAAAATAAGTCCCAGCTTCTAATCTGTGTGTGTGTGCGTGTGTGAGAGATGTATTGAAGTAATCAGAGATGATAACAGATGCCTGTCGATACAATTTCACTAAAAGTAACAAATATTGTAAAGAACTTCTGCCAGCAGAAATCCAGAAACAATCAGTTTGCAGGCACTGTATGAAAACTTTCCTAGGAGGAAAGCATAGCCCTGGGCATAAAGACTTTTATTGACTGTTATTCAGGGAAGATATTGAGTTGGCTTGAACTGTGATTGATAGGTGTAAACTCTTTCAGGATCACGATGGAATTTACACACACGTTTGCATGCTGGTGTTGACGTACTGGTCTGAAGAATTTCTGTGCCACAGCCAGAAGTCACTGCCTACTCCAGTTGAGAGGTTAACCAATTCAGTTCTGTCATTCCAAATCATCGCCTTTTGTCAGTCTTTTTTATTTCTTCTCTTCTGCAGATTTTGACTCCTTGTTGGAGTACAATTCTGTGGGTACAGCGGGAATAAAAGGGTAAAAGAGA
Organism: Cetorhinus maximus; assembly: GCF_964194155.1. NCBI lineage: Eukaryota > Metazoa > Chordata > Chondrichthyes > Lamniformes > Cetorhinidae > Cetorhinus > Cetorhinus maximus. Next base: position 6,796,267 of record NC_135896.1, read on the forward strand.
AGATGGAGAGATGAGATAAATGGAGTACTGATAAAGCTGGAAGAGAGACAGAACGCTCATAGCATGTATCTAAGGGAAATCATAGAGGAGACAACAGAGGCTCTGACACAATCTTTCAAACATTATTGGATATAGAAGTTGTGACAGAGAATATGAGTATCTCACTCACCACTGCTCCCCCCCGCCAAATTAGTCATTTGTGAACAAGGTTATGTGACTGTGGAAAGTTAGGTCTGATCGAGTCCTCACCTGAAACGGTGAAACAAATAGGATATTGTGTTTACCTGTCAAGCTGTTTGACTGTGGATAGGGGTATTACCACTGAACCTGACCCAGTCTTCATCTGACAACTGTATATGTGGCGAAGCAAATCTAGTGATGTATAAGCCTAGTAGGCTACCAGATTCCCTTCAATCATGGTTCATTTACTAACTGGGATTGGGTCAAAGTAGATCATCATCTCCAATAGTCCTAACTGAGCCTATTGTGGATAAGGGCCAGAAATTTTTAACTATAGTGTACTTCAAATGCTTGAAATATATGCACTTACCTAATGCATAACCATCTGCAAACTATCTTTTTACATAGAAATTGCAGCCAGAAACAGGCCATTTGGCTCTACTGGTCTATGCCATTGTTTATGCTTTGCAAAAGCTACCTCCAACGGGAAGGCAGCGGGATTCCCCCCCCCCCAACCTGATTAAATGCCCCCCTTCACCATCAGGGAGGGCTCAAGTTTCTACTTCCAATGATATTTGAAAAATTGTGCTAGAGCATCTTCTATCTCCTCTCTGCTGTCCCTCAGATATATACCATCATGATCCTGTCTCTCTCACTCCTGTGTTTCATCACCTTTATCAATACTGCATTCCTTATTATAGTTACACGATCTCATTTCTTCAATACCTTTTATACCCTTTAATTCACTCTTCAATGACAACCGACATGAGTGCTAATTCTAGAAATTCTGCATACAAGGGTAAACGTTCCTTCATTCAGTTTTACGTCAACTGTGGCTTTGAATAGAGCAGATCAGATCCTGAATGACAGGGGTGCTCTAACAAAGTAATCTTTTCCAATTAAGTAAATGACAATATGATTGTGGGAATCCACAGGGAAAAGATGATACTATACCCAGTTTACAGAGCTGCTCATTAGCACTACATCCACAGCCAGTTGAGAGAGGAAGAACAGACTTGCAATACTGTGCAGTCAGGAACTGAAAGCCAGTTGAACCTCAATGGAAAGGCTTTTTATTCAAAAACAAGACTGGCGATCTTAGATCTATCTTTTACAGGCAGAAACTGAAGGATATTGGAAATCAAATTTCTCTGCTGCGTTTTACTTTGAATGAAGCTCCTCAACTGAATCAGTGGATGTGTGTGTGTGGGCCCTGAAAAATATACGGAATCAAGTCAATTTTTTGGAGAGACACTGATTTCTTGAAAAAAAACTAATTTTGTTCATAACCACACACTCTAATGATGCGAAACTGTGTTAAACTGCATTTATGGGGCATTTGCACTTCAAAAAATAATACAGATATTCTGGCTTATCTCCATTACATAGAATTATACAGCACAGAAACAAGCCATTCGGCCCAACCAGTCAAATTTATGCTCTGCTCGAGCCTCCTCCCATCTTTCCTTATCTAAGTCTACCATCATAACCCTCTATTCCCTTCTCCCTCATATGCTTCTCTAACTTGCCCTTAAATGCATCTATATTATTCGCTTCAACCACTCCCTGTTTTAGTAAGTTCTACATTCTCCCCATGCTTTGGGTAATTAAGTTTCTTCTGAATTCTCTGTTGGATTTCTTGGTGACCATCTTATATTGACAGCCTCTAATTATGTTCTTCCCCACATTCTCTCTCTATCCACTCTATTGTAACCTTTCATGTTTTAAATACCCTTATTCAGTCACCCCACGGTCTTTTCTTTTAAGAGAAAAGAGACTCAGCCTGTCAATTCTTTCCTGATATGCATACCACGCAATTCTGGAATCATCCTTGTAAATCTTCCCTGTATGCTGTCCAGTGTCTCCATCTCTTTATAATATGGTGACCAGACTACACTGTATCTTAAGTCCAGCCAAGGCTCAATATAGTTTTAGCATATCTTCTCTATATCCCAATTCCCTCACTCAGGAAATAAAGCCTAGTACTTGGTTTTAATGCGGTGCAACTTTTAGTGCTTGGTGTATTTGTGCTCCAAAATCCCTTTGTTTCTCTATCCCACCTAGCCTGGCACCTTCCAAGTAATAAGTGACCTCTCTATGCTTCCTACCAAGGTGTACTGCCTCATATTTATGTGTTGAAATTCATTTGCCAACTATTTGTCTATTGTGTGAATTTATTGATGTCCTTCATAATGTGTTGCTCAATATTGAATCCCTCCACCCCCCCCCACCCCAAATTGATGTCATTCGCAAATTTAGAAATTGTGTTTTAAGATTCCAAAGTCCAAGTCGTTAATGTAAATTGTAAACAGCAGTGTTCCCAGCACTGATCCTTGTGGAACATCACCTCCCACCTTCTGCCACTCTGAACAACTACCCTTTACTCCCCTTCTCTGCTTTCTGCCTTGAAACCAGCTAACAATTCTTTCTGCCACTGGCCACTGGCACATTCTCTGACCTTATTCATTAGTCAATTGTGGGGTACCTTATCGAAGGCCTTTTGAAAATCCAGATAAATTACGTGTACTGCATTATTCTTGTCCTCTCCATTACCTCCTCAAAAAATGCAATAAGGTTGGTCAAGCAAGATTTTCCCTTTTGAAATCTGTGCTGACTATTCATTGTATTTTTTGTTTCTAGATCTTTTATTCTTTTCCTTAGTAGAGATCCCATTATTTTTTACTACCACTAATGTCAAGCTGACTGGCCTGTAATTCCCTGGACGTGTTTTGTCCCACTAGGAATTACATTAGCTATCCACCAATCCTCTGGCATTACACCATTTTCTAACAAATTAGTAAATTTTTCTATCTCTTCCCAAGATTCTTGTAAAATACAAGGATGTAATCCATCCATAACAAGGACTTAATTCTCTTTTGAGTTTATTTACTTTATTTCAGTACATCCCCTTTTATTTTAAATGCACTTATCTCATTGCTTATCTCATCATTCAATGTCAAGTCTCCATGTTCTGTCCTCCTGGGAAATACCAAAGTGAAATAATTATTTAATATTTCTGCCTTCTCTCTATTGTTAACTGGTATTATTCTGTCTATCCATTAATGGTCCTATTCTCATCATACTCTTCCTTTTTTTTATTAATGTGCCTGCAAAATATTTTACTATTTTGTTCTATGTTCCTTGATAATTTAAATTCACAGTTCCTCATTACCTTCCTAATTGTTTTTTTGACTTCTCTCCTAATTTCTTCATATTCTCTTTTATCATATAATCCTCTGCTGTGTACTTAATTTATGCTACTTAACTTTCAGTTGTTTCCTTATGTCTTCATTCATCCATGAAATCCTGCTAGTGTTTAACTTGTTCTTTCCTTTTAGCAGAATGTATTTTTCCTGCACTCTGAACATCATTTGTTTTATGCTATTGTTTGCTAATATTGTTGGCCATTTTATTTTATCAAGTCTATTCTCAGCCCTTCAAAATCAGCTATTCGCCAATCTGTTAACCTGGTTTTCATCATACTTATGTCCTTCTCTATCATGATCTTAAATCATATTATATTCTGATCACTATTGCCTTTTTTCCAGTGCCCAAATAAATCACTTTACTAAATATTTTTCCCTAAAGAAACTTCCTTATTATTTCTTCCCCTTCTATTTTGTTCTCCATTGTCAATACGGCACAATTGGTAGCAGTCTTGGATCAGAAGGTTGAAGTTCAAGCTGCACTCCAGGATTGCAGCTCATATTCTAGGCTGACATTAATGTACATTAATGATGAACTGTTGAGCTTTCAGCCTGATATCCTCTCCATCACCAAGATCCATCTCCTTAATATTGCCTGTCTCTGTCCATGCCTCAGTCCATCTGCTGCCTAACCCTCTTCTTTTGTTCCCTCCAGGCTCGACTATTCCAATGCCCTCCCACCTTTCAGAAACTTGAGCTCATCCAAAACTCTTCTGCCCATTTCCTAATTTGAATTGTCCCGTTCACTCATGTCCCTCTGCTTGCAGATCTGCATTAGCTCACATCACACAAACGTCTCCAATTAATAATTGTCATTTTCGTATTCAAATCCCGGGATGGCCTTGCCCCCTCAATTTCTCTGTAATTTCCTCCAGCCAGACAACCCTTCAAGAGCACTGCACTCTCCCAATTCTGGCTTCTTGTCCATCCCATACTTATCCATGATTGTGACCATGCCTTCAGCTATCTAGGCCTTAAGCTCTTGAACCCTTTTCCTAAACCTCTTCACCTCTCCCTCCTTGTTTAAGAACTTCCTTCAAAGCAAACTCTCAACTAAGCTTTTATTACTTGTACCAAGGCCTCATTCTTTGGAGCATTTTACCACATGAAAGGTGAAATGTAAACGCAAGCTGTCATTGTTGAACCATCAAGAGCAGCTGTCAAAGTTATTTTCAAAAAGAACTCTTTAAACTGCTCTTTTAAAAGGGTATTCAACAGGTATCTAAAAATCAAGTCATCAAAGCTTTAGTGGTTGTTAATGAGGGTTCCTTTAAAGATTATAGTGGAAATCTGCAGGTGTTGAGTTGTCATCAGCTTGTTATATCCATAGTGAGGTGCAGATAGTATTAACTTCAGGGCTTGAGTGAAGGGGCTATTGGGGAGATTGTATTCATTGTGGAAATTAAGAAGTTTTGTCTCGAACAAGAATTCAACATTAGCTTCAGAATTGATCAACACCTGCTAACAGACGTCCCTCTTATAGAAAGAACAATAGGCTTGTGTTCTCGAGAATTGTTTTAACTGTGTTTTCTGCATCTATAAATCCCAAGGCTGACGTCCCACTAATTTACCTTCCAACCATCCATCATATCTCTATTTGTTTCTATCTTTCTCTCTCACGTGCGCATGCACACATACACTCTTTCCCTCTCCCTTTCTCCCTCTCCCAGCAGCCTATCAGCTCCACAAAGTGCCAGTCATTCAGTCGTGCTCTCTTTCCTGATGATCCCCTGTCAATCATATTGAAATGAATGAAGCATTTTTTGAAACTTAACTCCCTGAGCACTTCAAGTTTGCTTGGCAGATGTATCTTCTGACTTGTGTGTGGATTTTGCATCTGTGATAGAATCATTTCAGTCTTCTGAATTTAACCTTTTAATTTAGAACGTTGCCCCTTTAATTACTAGATTTCAACCAATGAAAATTGGGTGTTAGGAGCAGCGGACAGAAGATTAGAGGTAAAATAAACATTTAAATAGCAATTTGCAATTTTATAGCAGCATTAACATAAAACGTCCCAAGGCACTTCACAGAAGTGTAAAAAAATAAAATTTGACATGAACCACATCAGGACAGAGTGTCAGGAAGATATAATAATTTTCATAATGTTATTGGAACTTATTGAAGAGGAATAGTGGGGTCTGTGTGTGTGGAATTGAATTAAAGACAGCTGGCCTGAACAGAAGCTAGGTTTGAAATGCTAAATAGGTAAACATGGGTGAAGATTTAGAATGAGAGGTGTAAAAGGAACATTTGCATTTTTAAATAAACCAGAGTAGCTTGAATTCAAAAGAGGGAGTGAAATGTTACACCTTGCCAGAAGAAGTTAAGAAACAGTATGGTTATTTTTCCCAAAGATTACTGGTAAAATTAGTACAATGATAGATTTTTATTATTAGAAGGGTAAAGTCCAAAGACATAGTGAAACAATGGGAATTTGCATTCAAAGGGGAAAATATGTATAAAGGAGAGAAGACTGTGTAAGGGCAAGCATTTTTAAGATCTAACACGAGTGTGAAAAGCCTCCAGCATCTAAGCCTCAAGTTGCTGTCTACGAGGAACCGAAGCTGAGAAAAATTCACTTTGAAGTTGACTGTTCAGGGTATTGTGTTGCTTTGCCTGGGTCTGTTTAAATCTGTGTTTTTGCTGTTGCCTTAACGGAGGTGTAACTGGGAGTCAGATTAATTAGAGGAACTGGGAGTTATCATGGTAGTAATTTGTCGACCCATGTATGTGCTTAAATTATTTCTTTTAGATATAAATGTTTAACAAAATTGGGGGCTTGTTATGGCACAGCCGATGGTAAATGCTGAGCTGCCCAAATCCCAAAGGGAAACTTGAAACAACTGGTACAACTGATTTGCAATTTGTATATTTATTTCGAGACGCGTGCCTTGAATTCAATAATAATAAGTCCACCGAGTCGTAGAGGGTTTTTACAAAATTAAATTAAACATTTATTAATAAAAGAAATAATTTTAAGCACATAGGTCTACAAATTACTACTGTGATAACTCCTAGCTCTCCTAATTAATCTGATTCCCAGTTACACCTCCATTAAGGCAAAAACACACAGATTTAAACAGACCCAGACAAAGTAGCATGATAAAAACAAAAATACCTGGAAAAACTCAGCAGGTCTGGCAGCATCTGCGGAGAGGAGCACAGTTAACGTTTCGAGTTAATGTTAACTGTACTCCTCTCCGCAGATACTGCCAGACCTGCTGAGTTTTTCCAGGTATTTTTGTTTTTGTTTTGGATTTCCAGCATCTGCAGTTTTTTGCTTTTAAAGTAGCATGATACCCTGAACTCGAATTCAAAGTGAGTTTTTCTCAGCTTTGGTTCCTCGTAGACAGCAGCTTGAGGGTTAGATGCTGGAGGCTTTTCACACTTGTGTTAGATCCTAAAATGCCTGCCCTTACACGCAGCATTCTCTCCTTTATTCAAAGGGGAAAATATGTATACAAATCCCCATTGTTTCACTATGTCTTTGGACTTTATCCCTCTAGTAATGAAAAATCTATCATAGTACTAATTTTACCAGTAATCTTTGGGAAAAATAAACACAGTTTCTTAACTTCTTCTGGCTAGGTGTAACATTTCACCCCATCTTTTGAATTAAAGCTATGCTGGTTTATTTAAAAATGCCAATGTTGTCTTTACACCTCTCATTCTAAAACTTCACCCATGTTTACTTATCTAGCATTTAAAGCCTAGCTTCTCTTACATCAAAGCCTTCAAACCAGCTGTCTTTAATTCAATTAAGTCGCGCGCACGCACACACACACACAAACAGACCCCACTATTACTCTACAATAAATTCCAATAACATTATGAAAATTATTATATCCTCCTGACACAGCATGTAAAAGGAGGAGAGAGGCAGGGAAGTTTAGGAAGGGAATTCCAGAGCTAATAGCCATCAATGATGGAGCGTTTAAATTCAGGGGAAGGCAAGAGGCCAGAATTGGGGGAGCGCAGATTTCTCAGATGGTTGATTTGGCAGCTTATTCTTTAAGACCAAGTTAAAATAAGAGAGAGAATATAAGGGAAATAGGTTAAACGCAAATAACTATGCAATTGTTAAAAATCGTCTGTGAAATTTTTTGATTTTAGGTGGTGCTAATAATCCATATAAAGTAACTAAAACTGTTGAAACGAATAATTACTCTAATACAGAATTAGCGTTTCTTTCATTGTCACAGTTAGTGAGTTGAAAGCAACAAGAAAATAATGCTTGGCCAACAGACTCTAGTGCCTCTGAGCCAACCAGGAGACTGGCGGAGCTTTGATGGTGGGCTAGTGCATATAATGTCAGGCGCACAGGTTTCACTCCGATAAATCCCCAGGACCTAATAACCTGCATCACAGGGTACTAAAGGAGGTGGCCATGTAAACAGTGGATGTGTTGGTTGTCATCTTCCAAAATTCTGTAGACTCTGGAACAGTCTTGGCAGATTGGAGGGTGGCAAATATCTGTTTAAAAAAGGAGGGAGGGAGAGAACAGCAAATTATAGACCGGTTAGCCTAACATCTGTAGTAGGGAAAATGCTGGAGCCTATTATAAAGGATGTGATAACTGAGCACTTAGAAAACATCAACGGGATTAGACAAAGTCAATATGGAATTGTGAAAGGGAAATGATGTTTGACAAACCTACTGGAGTTTTTTTTGAGGACGTAACTAGCAGAATAGGTAAGGGAGAACCAGTGAATGTGGTATTGTTGGATTTTCAGAAGGCTTTTGATAAAGTCCCACATAAGAGGTTAGTGTGTAAAATTAAAGCATGTGGGATTGGAGGTAATATATTGGCGTGGTTTGAGAATTGGTTTGCAGACAGGAAATAAAGAGGAGGAATAAATGGGTCTTTTTCGGATGGCAGGCAGAGACTAATGGGGCACCGAAGGGATCAGCTATTCACATTATATATCAATGATTTGGATGAGGGAACAAAATGACGACATGAAACTTGGTGGGACTGAGAGTGGTGAGGAGGGTATTAAGAGGCTTCAAGGCAATTTAGACAGGTTGAGTGAGTGAGCAAATACATGGCAGAGGCAGTATAACATGGATAAGTGTAAGGTTATCCACTTAGGTAGGAAAAACCGAATGGGATAGTGCAATGACTATGGGCCCTTACAATATTCCGGCAGAAGCACTAAAGACTTGTGCTCCAGAACTTTCCGCATCCCTAGCCAAGCTGTTCCAGTACAGCTGTAACACTGACATCTACCTGGCTATGTGGGAAATTGCCCAATTGCCCAGGTATGTCCTGTACACAAAAAGTAGGACAATTCCAACCCAGCCAATTACCGCCCCATCAATCTACTCTCGATCATCAGTAAAGTAACGGAAGGGGGTCGTCAACAGTGCTATCAAGTACACTTGCTTAGCAATAACCTGCTCACTGATGCCCAGTTTGGGTTCGGCCAGGACCACTCGGCTCCTGACCTCATTACAGCCTAGGTTCAAAAATAGACAAAAGAGCTGAATTCCCAAGGTGAGGTGAGAGTGACTGCCCTTAACATCCAGGCCGCATTTGACCAAGTGTGGCAACAAGGAGCCCTAGCAAAACTGGAGTCAATGGGAATCGGAGAAAACTCTCCACTGGTTGGAGTCATACCTAGCACAAAAGAAGATTGTTGTGGTTGTTGGAGGTCGGTCAAGTCAGCTCCAGGAAATCACTGCAGGAGTTCCTAAGGGTAGTGTCCTCAGCCCAACCATTTTCAGCTGCTTCGTCAATGACCTTCCATCATAATGTCAGAAGTAGGGATGTTCACTGATGCTTGCACAATGTTCACCATTCGCAACTTCTCAGATACTGAAGCAATCCATGTCCAAATGCAGCAAGACCTGGACAATATCCAGGCTTGGGCTGACAAATGGCAAGTAACATTTGCGCCACAAGTGTCAGGCAATGACCATCTCCAACAAGAGAGAATCTAGTCATTGCCCTTGATGATCAATGGCATTACCGTCACTGAATCCCCCATTATCAATGTCCTGGGGATTAACATTGACCAGAAACTGAACTGGACTAGCCATATAAATACTGTGGCTACAATAGCAGGTCAGAGGCTAGGATTCCTATGATGAGTAACACACTTCCTGACTCTCCAAAGCCTGCCCGCCATCCTCAAGGCACAAGTCAGGAGTGTGATGGAATACTCCCCACTTGCCCGGATGAGTGCAGCTCCCACAACACTCAAGAAGCTTGGCATCCAGGACAAAGCAGCCCAGTTGGTTGGCACCATATTCACAAATGTTCACTTCCTCCATCACCGACACACAGTGGCAGCAATGTGTGCCATCTACAAGATGCACTGCAGAAATTCACCAAGGTTCTTTAGACAGCACCTTCCAAACCCATGACCACTGCCACCTAGAAGGACAAGGGCAGTAGATAGATGGGAACACCACCACCTGGAAGTTTTCTTCAAAGTCACTCACCATCCTGACTTGGAAATATATCGCTGTTCCTTCACTGTTGCTGGATCAAAATCCTGGAACTTCTTCCTAACAGCACTGTGGGTGTACCTACACTACATGGAGTACAGCGGTTCAAGAAGGAAGCTCACTACCACTACCTTCCCAAGGGCAACTAGGGATGGGCAATAATGCTGGCCCAGCCAGCGAAGCCCACATCCCATGAATGAATAAAAAAAAGGAAATAGATTTCTGGGCTTTAAAGGAATCAAGGGTATGGGGAGAGATAGGGAGTATGGCGTTGAGTTAGAGGATCAGCCCTGATCAAACCGAATAGCAGAGCAGTCTCGAAGGGCCGAATGACCTATTCCTGCTCCTATTTTCTATGTTTCACTCAACTGCATCTCTGAGTGTAAACAATCCAAGTTAGTGAATCAATGGCATTGGGACCTGCTCTAACAAGCGCTTTGGGATGTCCTGAGCTTCAAAAGATACTATATAAATTAAGTTCATTCTTTATAACTTAGAATAAAACAGATAAAGGATACAAGTGACAGATTCTTTAGACTGGATTATTGCTGCAAAGTTATGTTTTAATCAAATAATTTTCCAGCGCAGGAGAAGGCCATTAAGCTCATCAAACCTGCACCATCTCTGTTTAGCCCTGTTCCTTCACCCAATAAAAATTTTCTTTTTCAAATATTTATTCAGTTTCCCTATTAAACGTTATTATGGATTCTGCTTCCATCACTGACTTAATGGTCACCCTAACCACTATGGAGGGCCGCGGTGGAGAGTGCATAGGGGAGGCGGTGGCATAGTGGTATTATCACTGGACGAGTTAGCCTGAGACCCAGGTTCCGGTGACCCGGATTTGAATCCCATCATGGCAAATAATAGAATTTGAATTCAATAAAAATCTGGAATTAAAAGTCTATGTGACCATGAAACCATTGCTGATTGTCTTAAAAACCCATCTGGTTCACTAATGTCCTTTAGGGAAGGAAATCTTGTGGAGTCTCATTTAAGAGTCAACCATGTTGCTAGAGGAATTGAATTGAGGGGCTCCTATTTCTTATGTCTTATTATGTTTTGGTGTTCAGTTTTTGCATGAAATGAGTTAAGTTCCAGCTAAGCTGCCCTATTTCAGTCTTACTCAGGGGCACCACAGGTCGTTAGCTCGAACAAGAAAGCATGTCACACTGAAACAGTATTGTTCATGTTGAGGCTGAAGAAATGGAGGTTCAGTATAACATAATGGGTTAATAGTTATGGTAATGAGATAGTGATGTGTATCATGATGTAACAGTGCCATCAGCAGTGGTGTGCTGGAGACTCTGTAGAGCAGATGGAATAGTCTATATATAAGAGAGATCTACGTCACTATATCCATGATGAGCTACTAGTTTAAATAAAGTAGTTTTGAAGTAACATACCCTAGTCTGACTGAGTCACTCATGAGTAAAGGAAAACCTTCCCAGTATAGATTATTCCACGAGACAAACCACAAAACCGTTAGTTTACATTTAAGCATACTGTATCTGACCTGGGAGTGCCTGAGTGTCTGAAATAGAAAGCTTTCCATTCCTCACCAATATCCTCAATCAGAACAAATAAAATAAAATCTGATGTCAGTGCAATAACTGTTTTTTGCTCACTGAACAAAAAGACTGACAAAGCATGTAGCCAAGTGGAGTTAATACATAGTTGTAGGTTCAAGTTCCCCGCCCTGTAAGCTGACATTCCAGTATAGTACAGAGGGAGATGTTAAACTGAGGCCCTATCAGGTGGACGTAAGAGTCTGCTTGGTACCATTCCAGGAGCAGGGGAGTTCCCTCAACCAATGTCACTTGAAAAAAATACATTGTTAGGTCATTATAGCAATGCTGCTTGCAAATTGGCTGCCACATTCCCTACATCACAACAGTGACTACACTTCAAAAAAGTATTTCATTGACGAAAGCACTTTGGGATATCCTGAGGTTGTGAAAGGCACGATATCAACAAATCTGTGTCAGTCGCAAATCTGTCTGTCTTTTGTACAGCACTTAACATGTTAATGGTTCAGCTCATCATCTTTTGGCATAGAACAACATGATAGAATTAACACCTTTTACTATGTTGTGGTGAATTTTGAAATCTGTTACAGTGATTCAGGGAGAGGGAGCAGCCTGCTGGACAGAGTCATAGCTGACAGGCGGAACCTTAACACCATCTCTCTGCCTGATTTCAGTGATCCCGAGACAGGTAAATATTATTTTCTGTCATCCTTAATCATTACCGTCTTGGTCTGGATGAGCTACACGGGTATGTTGCTAATTTGAGAGTTGACTTCGTTGTCCAATTCAACCACCTGTTATATGGCTCAGAGATGATGCAACAAGAGGCAAATCCCTCATGCAGATGATCGGAGCCCAGGGCCAACATGGTGTGAGCTCCTACAGTGAACAGTAAGGTAGAATAATATATACATGAAATAGACAAGGCCCAGTTATTTCTTTAAAATAACCTACGTCCTTATCTCGATGCGTTTAAAATTACCATGCTTTTTTAAGTCCTTTGGAGGCAGAGGAAATTTAATGCATTTACTTTGAGACAGAAATTACTTTCATATCACACAGAATTTACAGCACACCTAATCAGTCCAAATGGTCTGTGCCATTATTTATGCTCCACACAAGTCTCCTCTCAGTCTCCTACATCTCACCAATCAACACACCCTTCTATTCCTTTTCCCTTGGTTTATTTGAATTCAGGTTTCAGAGACTTGGCCATAAACTGGCTCCCAGCTGTTAACCTCCTGTTCCTGAAGGTAAAACTGGGTTATGGAAAGTGGATTTAACAGCCCAACTGGAAACTGAAAGGAACAATTTAAAAGCCTATTAAGTACAAAATAAACAAGAGACTTTTTTTTATAGACCAGTTTATGCATGTGGAAGCAACCTCCAAGTTTGCCTTTTTGTTAACCTGTTAAGTGCCCCTATAGATTGCGCAGCTCCAATCCCAGTAAATCCTCTGCACAATGCAGGAGGAGGCAATCCGGCCATTGTGCCTGTACCAGTTCTTTGAAAGAGCGATACAGTTAGGTAATTTCCCAGCTCTTTCCTCATAGTTCTCTAGCTTTTATTCCTTTCTAAGTTTTTATCCAATTCTATTTTGAAAGTCAGCATTGAATCAACTTCCATTACCCTTTCAAGCAGTGTATTCCAGATCATCATCATAATTCACTGGTACCATTCTAAAAAGAGATTTTTTTTTCAAAGCTTTTCATCTTGCACTTATCAGGATAATTCCCAAGAATACCAAATGTAAAGGGAACAACAGTTTATACTGTGTGAGAAGAGAGTGCTGATTGGTTGGCAAGTGAACTCTGATTGGTAGAGGCATTGCCATGGAGAATACAATGGCTGATGGTGACTGACAGTTAACTGCCAAGTATTGTTTGAATTTTAAACCAGGCAGCTTGACTCTGATTGATCAAGGCATTGCCTTGAGGAATGAACCAGCGAATGGCTGTCACTTATTTACAGCGCGAAATGATCTGATCAGGGTAGCCTTTTCACGCTGCATATAGCGCAAACTCATAACAGGCCTAAGGCCGTCACTTTCGGCTCCGAAAAGTGCCCAGATTACCCTGGAAGGGGAAGGTATCTCAAACATTTGAGCAACAAGTGAAGCTAGCTGTTTCAAGCTGCTACTATGCAGTAGCAACATGAGTGGAATTCGTCACTAACAGGATGCTGCCATTAAGCCAAAAGACATTCTGCCTTTCATACGAATGAGTAATGTGGTGAATGAATTTCAGTGCCAGTGTAATGCTAGATATGTAGGCCATACGTCAAAAAGACTGGCAGATCCTATCAGACAGCATGTCCCTTCTGCTGTTTGCAATGGGCAAGGTACAAACTATATCCAACCACCCCATGCTTGCAAAACTCAAAACACAGGGTCCAACATTAGATGTGATTCTACAACTGGACAACATTTTGTAAATAATCCTCAGTGTACTAAGAGTTACGCTGACAACCAATTTATAATAGTCGGGCTCGCAGCGTGGCGCATTTGTGTGTACTGGAAACTACATATGTTCATACACAGGGCCCTGTTCTTTGCAGACAGGAAGAACATGTACATGCATGTATTACACATGTTTCACTTTCAGCTAAACAAAATAAGTGACAGCCATTTGCTGGTTCATTCTTCAGGGCAATGCCTTGACCACTCAGAGTCAAGCTGCCTGGTTTAAATTTCAAACAATGATTGGTAGTTAAGTGTCAGTCACCATCTATGTGCGCAAATAATTTCCACACTACAACAATGACTATGTTAAATAGTACACTAATGTAAATTGCATTGGGGCATTTTGAGGTCATGAAAGGCGCTATATAAATGCAAATTCTTTATTTTCTTTCATTCACGTTTATCTGTATAATGGAAACTACACTTTACAAGTAATTTGTTTTCTTTTTTTATTTGTTCATGGGATGTGAGCATCGCTGGCAAGGGTAGCATTTGTTGCCTACCCCTCATTGCCCTTGAGAAGGTGGTGGTGAGCTGCCGCCTTGAACCTGATTTTGACCCAGCGACAGTGAAGGAAGGGCACTATAGTTCCATGTCAGCATTGTGTGTGACTTGGAGGGAAACTTGCAGATGATGGTGTTCCCAAGCATCTGCTGCTCTTGGTCTTCCAGCTGGTAAAAGGTGCTGTTGAAGATGCCTTAGCGAGTTGAGGTAGTATATTTTGAAGCACTTGGAGAGTGCTCGGTATCCCAAAGTGCCGTAAATGAAAGTTCTTTCTTTGTTTTCTGCTGTAATGTCTTTCCAGCCTCTATTGTATATTGTCTGATTATTTGTCTTAATTGTCCCTGCACTTAAATCTCTGAGGGCCCAGCTGTTGGAAAGAATCACTGCTTTAGTTGCCTTCCCATTTCAACACGTTCCAACTAAACCCACTGAGCTGCCAAGTTTCTAACAGTATTAATGATGAAGTCAATATCCTTTCCGGTCTCTTGATGCATTGCCTGCTAAATTGTCTTTACTGTTCTCCTCCTGTCATTATCATTATGAGCCTGAATCCTGTCCTGCTGAATTTCAGGGCTTACTAACTGCTGAATCCTCTGACAATTCTGTAGCTAAGTATCTCTGCTGTCTTTGAAAACTGAGCCCCCAACAAATTAAGCAAGAGAGAAATATGAATCTGGAACAAGCTAGATAAAAAGAAGAATGAAATGGAAGGGAAAGAAAGAATTGAAGGGTTAAAAATAAGCACCTGAATCTAGTTTCATGCCAAACACTGACACACTCTCCCTTAAACACTTAGAAACAGTCCCACACATGCTTTACCTCACATTAGGAACATAGGAATGGGAGTAGGCCATTCAGCCCATCGAGCCTGCAACGCCATTCAGTTCAATTGTGGCTGATCCATCCACTTCAATGGCCTTTTCTCACATTATCCCCATATCCCTTTATGTCGTTGGTGTTTAGAAATCTGTCAATCTCTGCTTTAAACATACTCAATGACAGCTTCCACAGACCTCTGGGGTTGGGAATTACAAAGATTCATAACCCTCTGAAGGAAAGAAAATTTCCTCATCTTGGTCCTTGGTGATTTCCCCCCTTTTTTGAAATTGTCTCCCCTGGTCCTAGACTCCCCAACCAGGGGAAACATCTTACCTGCATCTACCCTGTCTATCCTGTTAAGTATTTTGTAGGTTTCAATGAGATCACCTCATTCTTCGAAACTCTAGAAAATACAGGCCCAGTTTCCCCAATCTCTCTTCATAGAACAGTCCCGCCATCCCGGGAACAAGCCTGGTGAACCTTCGTTGTACTCCCTCTATGGTAATAATATCCTTCCTAAGGTAAGGGTACCAAAATTGCATACAGTACCCCAGGTGCAGTCTAACCAAAGTTCTTTAGAATTGAAACTCTTTCGAGTTATCAACAGTCACAGATTGCAACTCTTTCGAGTACAATCACAGTTCTTGGTTTCCGGGAGTGGAACATGAACCCACAACCCTCTGATTCAAAGGCAAGGGTGCTATGAACTGAATTGAAGCAAGACTTTGCTACTCCTGCACTCAACCTCTCTTGCAATAAAGGCTAACATGCCATTAGCCTTCCTAATTGCTTGCTGCACTTGAATGTTAGCTTTCAGTGACTTATTGGACGAGGTCACCCAAGCCCCTTTGTACACTTTCTAATCTCTCACCATTTAAGAAATTCTGTGCACATCTGTTCCTCTTGCCAAAGTGGATAACTTCACATTTTTCCACATTATATTCCATCTGCCCACTCACTAAGTTTGTCCAATCCCCCTGAAGCCGCTTTGCATCTTCCTCACAACACACATTCCCACCTAGCTTTGTCATCCACAAAGTTGGAAATATTAAATTTGGTCCTAACATCCAAATGCTCAATATATATTGTGAACAACTGGGGCCCAAGTATTGAACCTTGCAGTACCCCACTAGTCACAGCCTGCCAATGCGCTAATGACTCATTTATTCCTACTCTCTGTTTTCTGCCTGTTAACCAATCCTTAATCAATGCCAGTATATTACCTCCTTTCCCATGAGCTTTAATTTTGCTAACCAACCTCCTGTGGGGGACTTTATCAAAAGCCTTCTGAAAATCCAAGTATACTACGTTCACCGACTCCCCTTTATCAATTCTGTTAGTAACATCCTCAAAGAAATTCCAATAGGTTCGTCAAACATGATTTCCCATTCATAAACCCATGTTGACCATGCCCAATGAGATCATTATTATCTAAGTGCCCATTTCTTACATCCTTTATAACAGATTCCAGCATTTTACCTACTAATGATGTAAGACTAACAGGTCTGTAATTCCCTGTTTTCTCTTTCTCTCCCTCCCTTCTTAAAAAGTGGGGTGACATTTGCTACCTTCCAATCTGCAGGAACCGTTTCAGAATCTACAGAATTTTGGAAGATGATCATCAATGCATCCATTACCTCCATAGCTACCTCTTTCAATACTCTGGGATGTGGAATATCAGGTCCCGGGGACTTAACAACCTTTAGTCCCAGTAATTTCTCCAATACAACCACCTTGCTAATATTAATTTCCTTCGATTCCTTATTCTCCCTAGTCCCTTGAATCTCTAATTCTGAGAGATTTCTTGTATCCTCCTCAGTGAAGACAGACACAAGAGAATCATTTAGCTTCTCAGCCATTTCTCTATTCCTGTAATGGACCCACATTAGCCATCACTTTTCTTTTTTACATACCTATAGAAGCTTTTGCAGTCCATTTCAATGTTTTTTGCTCGGTTACATTCATATTCTATTCTCCCGTTCTTTATCAATTCTTGGTCCTCCTCTGCTGTATTCTAAAATGCCCCCAATCTTCAGGTTTACTACTATTTCTGACAACTTTATCGGCCTTTTCTTTTAATCTTATACAATCCTTAACTTCTTTTGTTAGCCACGATTGACTGACTTTTTGGGGTTTTGTGCCTTGAAGGAATGTGTAATTGCTGTAGACTATGTAATAATTCTTTAAAGACTATCCATTGCCTGTGTACTGTCATACCTTTTAATGTATTTTCCCAATCCACCTCAGCCAATTTGCCTCATACCTTTCCTTTTATCAAATTTATCACCCTGGCTTCAGATTGAACTACCTCACTTTCAAATGCAACGTAAAATTCTATCATATTATGCAGCCGTTTGGTACGTACTGATCCCATCCCTTATTATCAGTGCAACACCACCTCCTTTTCCCTTTTGCCTGCCCTTCCTAATTGTCGAATATCCTTGAATATCCAGTTCCCAGTCTTGGTCACCCTGCAGCCATGTTTCCGTAATGGCAATTAGAAGGTACCCATTTACCTCTATTTGTGCCTTTAAATCATCTACCTTGTTGCAAATGCTGTATGCATTCAGGTAGAGTGCCCATAATTTTGTATTTTTAACATTATTCCGCATTCCAAGCCTAGTTGATGCTCGCCTTCATTTCACCTGCCTTCTAATTGTGCTTGCTACTTTTCTACTTCATTTTACCATCTTTACTTCCTTCCAATTTGAGCTACCCCTCAGGTTCCCATCCCCCTGACAAGCTAGTTTAAACCCGCCCCCAGTGGCACTAGCAAATACCCCTGCAAGGATATTAGTCCTGGTCCTGTTGAGGTGTAACCCGTCCATTTTGTACAGGTTCCACCTGCCCCAGAACTGGTTCCAAATGCTTCAGAAATCTGAGGCATTGTGACAATTGTCACATTCTGACAATCTCTCTCGTAAGCATGTGCATGTTCACACACTCTCTCTTGCACTGTTTGCACTTTCGCACGCACTCTGTCCATAACGCTACCCACAATCTCCTGTCTACTTTTTCACAAATTCTCTATCACTCTGTCACACCCTTACACATACTGTCACTCACACTATCTCAGTCACTCTATTTTGTGCTATACATAGTTCACTTCCATCCAGCTGAAGGAACTGGGGGAAGGGAATCACAGAGACACTTGCTAGTCTTGTCAAGCTTACCTGTGGAGTGAAAGGAGTGAACCTTTGCAAGGACGGGTACACTTTCTTTAATGGCTCAAGGTGTTGCCAGTTAGATCAAACAAGAAATTGAACTGATTGCATAAACGGGCTGTATTATCCTCTTCAAACCATGGTGCAGATATTGAAGGACTAAATTAAGGAGATGAAATTAGCACAGGAAAAAAAAGAATTTGTGCTGCTCCAGCAGAAAACTGAGTCCATTTTGTTTGGCAATAACAGGAAGTTATAGATTAGATTTAAGTCAGTTCTGAGAACACAGTGCCCATTTTACAACCACTCAAAGCTGGTTAAACATAGGCTAATAAATTTACTGTTGAAACACTCAGATTGCTATCAACTGAAACAACACTTGCTGATATTTTTTCCTGTGCTTGTTCCAAAATGCATTTTTTGTTGGATTCATTTGCATGGACACTGTGGGCAACCCTAGCCCCTCACCCAGGCGCCCATTGTTAATACATGTGCCTTGGCTGTGAATGTCTGCAGGCGATTAAGTGACATTGGGGTTGTTACAGTCGAGTCCAATTCTATTAATGCAAGCATACTTCCCAACTGGGATTTGCCAGCTAGGAATTGGGATAGAGACAAGTGGGTGGACTTAGACGATTTATTTCACCTTCCCTTATCCATAGAGAACTAATGCTAATTGTAGCTGCCCTATCTGAGATCAGGTAACCCAGCACACACACAGGGAATCAAATCTTGGCATCACACTGGTCTGCATGGTTCAGCTACTCACTACGTAGACCAGCTGAGCCATCAGAGAAGCTCAGTAGTTGTAATAGTGCCTGTTAAACGCTTCACATTGAATGGTACTTCCTATTCTGTATCACTTAGAAACTTCCAATGTCTGAATATAAGTCTGTATGAGTTTAGAAAGTGAGCATCCCATTCAAATACCATTCACCCAAATCCATGCTGATCTTCCCCCTCCCCTGCCAGCTCCCCGTCACAAACCCAAGACAGTAAAGCTAATAATTGCACCCCAATTGCTATCCGAGCTGACATCAGTTAACTCAGCATCAACCAGTGATCAAACCAGTGAACTTCCTTACTTTGGCTGGTCAGCTACTACCACAGGATAGTGCACTAACCAACTGAGCCCTCAGTGGAGTTGTTAGCATACTGTTTAATTTAATTACAAGTTTTATAGCATTTCAATTTAAATCGATTTAGACTGACTAGATCTTAAAAGTCCAGACACAGATCTGAGGAGGCAGAGAAATTAAGGTGTCTCAGTGAGGGTTGCAAGGTTGAATTGAACACTAATCTCACTAATGGCAATAATGAACCTGTATTGTGGACTAATTAAGGAGCCTTAACTGTCTGACAAAAGATCATGAATGGAAACATTATGCTGATATGTTGAGGCTAAGATTATAGCTGCACTTTGTGAAGATTAGGACATACAATACTGTTTATGATCTGAGGTGTTTATAATCTATTTATACATGGGGAAGCAGTGTTCTGAAACAAAAGGATATGTAACAATTCCAAATGCACACTGAGGGATTTTTCCCCCATTTCAATTAACTGGTTTGACCTGCTTTCAGCTCAGTTTAATTGGTCCAATCCATTTCCCCAAGTGACAGGAGGCTAAAGAGAGACAGACTTGTCCTGATCCAGAGGCACCAACTAAATGCATTTTTCAGTAATGAAAGAATTAATATTTCCCCTGATGGTACAGTCTTTTATTGCAAACTCATGGGGTATCAGTAAACATCAGGGAGCTAAGCAGATTAATCAAATGGAGTGTTCCAGGGTCATTCCAGCAAACAGTAATATGCTCAATTTGGGTAATGGTTAGCACCATATCTAAGAAAGGCAGTTATAAATATCCAGCCTTGGTTCAAACATGAATAAAAAAAACTGAACTCCAGGGGTGACGTGAGAGTCATTGTCCTTGGCACTAAGGCAGCATTTGACCGAGTGTGGCATCAAGGAGCCCTAGCAAAACAGGAGTCAATGGGAATCGAGGGGGAACGCTCCACTGGTTGGAGTCATACCTAGAACAAAGGAGAATGGTTGTGGCTGTTGGAGGTCAGTCATCTCAGCTCCAGGACATCACTGCAGGAGCTCCTCAGGGTAGTGTCCTCAGCCCAACCATCTTCAGCTGCTTCATCAGTGACCTTCCTTCCATCATAAGGTCAGAAGTGGGGGTATTCGCTGATGATTGCACAACGTTCAGCACTATTTGCAGCTCCTCAGACACTGAAGCAGTCCATATCCAAATGCAACAAGACCCGGACAATATCCAGGCTTGGGCTGACAAGTGGCAAGAAACATTCACACCAGGCAATGACCATCTCCAAGAAGAGAAAATCTAACCACTGCTCTTTGTCATTCAATGGCATTACCATCACTGAATCCCCCACTATCAACATGCTGGGGGTTACCATTGACCAGAAACTGAACTGGACTAGCCATATAAATACTGTGGCTACAAGAGCAGGTCAGAGGCTGGGAATTCTGTGGAGAATAACTCACCTCCTGACTCCCCAAAATCTGTCCACCATTTACAAGGCCCAAATCAGGGGTGTGATGGAATACTCTTCAATTGCCTGGATGAGTGCAGCTCCAGCAACACTCACGAAGCTTGACATCATCCAGAACAAAGCAGCCCGCTTGATTGGCACCCCATCAAACATTCACTCCATTCACCACCGACACACAGTGCTCACCAAGGCTCCTTAGTCAGCACCTTCCAAACTCACAACCACTACCATCTTGAAGGACAAAGGCAGCAGAAAAATGGTAACATCACTACCTGGAAGCTCCCCTCCAAGCCACTCCCCATCCTGACTTGGAAATATATTGTCATTTCTTCACTGTCCCTGAATCAAAATCCTGGAACTCCCTTCCTAACAGCACTGTGGGTGTACCTACGCCACATGGACTACAATGGTTCAAGAATGCAGCTCACCACCACCTTCTCAAGGGTAATTAGGGATGGGCAATAAATGCTGGCCTAGCCAGAAATGCCCACATTCCATGAATGAATAAATAATAAGTGTTAGTTTCTCTAGTTCCTCAGATCGGTTACTGGAAGTACATAGAGGCTGATGTAATTTCGACAGACCTATTGAAGAGTTTTGATCTAACTGTCCCTGAACAGTATATCAACATTCAAGGCAATCTGCCACCCATCAAGGTGTAGCAATCATTCATTGGCTTTAAATCCAGCTTTAAAATTATGAAGCGAACTGGGGAGGACTTTATGATGCCTTTCTGGCACTAACACTGTCAGCAGCAATGCTACATCATCCTTATAGCACAAAAACAGGCCATTTGGTGCAGTAGGTCCATGCTGGTGTTCATGCTCCACACAAGCCTCCTCCCACCCATCTTCTTCTAACCCCATCAATGTAACATTCTAATCTAACTCCTTTCTGTATTAAATACGCCTACACTAGTTGCCTCAACTATTCCTCATGGTAGCGAGTTCCACCGTCTGATCAAAGTTTTCATTAACTAAAACCATAGAATACTGCTTAAATCTCCCCCACCAGACCCCCGTCACCTTCCTTCAAACTGCACAACTTCCTCAAGCGTATAGCAACTTTTTTATTAGTGGAGAAAGTGACACATTGATGATGAACTAATTGGTACTTAATTTCACACATTATTTTTAAAAAATAATTTGCCTTTATAGAAAACTGTGTCACAGACCCAGGACCTCCCAAAGAACTTCACAACCAAAGGATTATTTTATGAAGTGAAGTTATTCCTATTAGTTAGACAGGTGGAGAAGCAAACATGCTCATCCCCAGGTCCCACAAACAGCATATGGAAAAGATTATCTGATAATGTGTTGGTAGTGTTGGTTGAGGAATGAATCTTGAAATGGGGAACACCATTTTGCTGCAAATTGGATTAGGTCTACTGATTGTGTGGAGGATTAGTTCCCAGTCAGTTGGCCACCTAAAATGCCTGTTGATTAGTTGCTTTTTCAGTGTGTTAAAATGCCTCCATTCTGCAGTTCAAACCCAGGCATTGAACTGAAACAAAAATAATTCACTGAGTCAGCTACCGACAATGACCTCCTTCAGATCAAACCCACCTGCCCCTGGTTCCCCTGGAATGCTATGGGATCTCCATTATTCTAGAAAGCACACCTTGAAGCCGGGTTCCATTGCTTCAATGGGAAATGCTACTGTAGAGTCACAAACATATGAAGTCCAGGTAGCCATGGAGAGTGATCGTTGCTTTCATTCATTAGACTAATAAGACTTTGTCACTTCTAAGCTACCCAGTTAGCTTCACTTTCTGGGAGATATTTATTGCAGCTCATTGCCAGCTCTGACGCATCTCTGTCTGTCTGCCTGTTGAAAAATGGGACTGTTCATTCCAACACATGGATTTGAGCTCAGTTCCATTATTGTACAGGACCTGCATAAATTTGTCCTGTTTATTAATTCCCAAGTCTGACATAAGCAGCAGTGACAGAGAGAAACCTAGAAAAATTAATATTTCTTCTTATTCATCCAGAAATGATTTCTCCAGCAAAATGGAGTGAGGGAGGAGAACAGTTGCATAACACAAACTACGTGCTTTAAACCAATCCCAGCCATTTACAGCAGTGTGGTCTTCGAGCATGATTGACAGGTGAATTAGCCAATCACCACCCTTCTGGCTAGGAATAGTGATGCAGCTGCTAAAAACAGCCAATTCCAATCATCCAGCTCTGCAAGATTCAAATTAGAAATGTAAGCACATTGCACGGAGTGCCTGAGATTCAAGGAACGGGTTGCCAAGCATCAGGCTGCATGCAGCCCACACACCGTAGTTTGGAGTTTTAGTGTACAGACAGCAATAGGCATTGGAATAGAGCAAACTTAAGCCAATGCATGCTGATGTTGTGCCAATACACTACTAATGTGATGCTGTTAATCTGCCACCTCTAGTGTTGCCAACCATCCAGTATTAACCTGGAGTCACCAGGAATGATAGATTGACCTCCTGGGCAGTATTGCATGCAACCCAAGAGATAAAATCAAAAGGACATTAAGAAAAAAGTTTGCAGCCATGAAATTGGGCTGGCTAGCATTGCTGGTGCCAGTGCTGTGGCAACCCCAAAGGCCGAAAATGGCATGGGCCATGCTTCTGGTCACCTCCATTGGACCCCACTTGGTGCCCTGTGCTGGAATGTAGACAAGCACCGGCATGCCATGTGTATGCAGGAAACGTCAGGCAAGGTCCTGTCACCATACCAGTTGATTTCATGCACATTTCAGAAACTGAACGCTTGTGCTGATCACAGTCAGCTGAACAGCACGAGGAACACCGTCCCATACTAAATGTAATTTAAAGGACCAGGCATTGAACTTGCAAATGAAGCACTTTTGGCTTACTTCTGCTGGGATAAAGTTATTGGAACTGCTGAAATTTGTTTTTGGAGATTTTTTGGTGAGTTGCTGCACGCATTCAGAGAAGCGACAGGATCCAACTCTGCATGTGGTGTTGGGGCTCTGTTTGCAGTGCCACTGGGGTCTGCTACATCATTGAGAAACAGTGAGGGAAAAAGAGCAGGACTCTGCACAGAATTCCCTACCCACCAAGGATTTTTCGTGGGCACTTCCCTCACCTCCAGTTAACCCAGGAGCAGTGCTTGGAGCAGCGGGAGTGTGGCTGCTTTTGAACAAAGGCTATCACTTGTATATGTAGCTCACGAGCCCCCTCCACCACCTGACCACATGAGGACAGCAGACATATAACGAGAGCCATGGAGGAGCCAGGAACATCGTGGAGCAGACCCACTGGCATATTGAAGCAACACTTTTGATGCCTGGACCAATCATGCTGATTGGGGGAGGGAGAAATGCATGGGGGAGGCCCCCAGTGCATGCTGCAGTAGATATCCAAGCTCGTAGTGGCCTGCTGAATCCTCCATAATGTTGTCGTCATGAGGACACAGCCATTGCCTCCAAAGGAGCAGGAAGATGTATCCTGGACACTTTCACTCTGGACAAGTTATCCGATAGCACCTGTTCAGACTCCACTTCCCATAGGTCAATTTCCCATTATCATCATGGATCCACCATTCCCCACGATTACATCCATCTGAGATGCTCCACTGCAGCATCCTATTGGTCAACATTGTACAAACGAAAGCCACCACCATTAACATCTTTATCCAACAAACACCCATGACCCAAACAAAACTGAACCATTCACCCCATACAGCCCCCTAGTGCCTATCTTGTGGGAGCCTTAACCTGACCTAGACGGTGCTACCCCATTGGCTGCAGCATAACTGGAAGGCTACTGAATTTTACTAGGAGAGATTGCAGTTGGCCTTGCATGATGACCTCAAGCATCTCTCAGCCTTGTGGGCTGGCTTTGGACTGCACCATATTGGCGTGGGTGCAGGCTGGCTAAGAGGCAGCAGCAAGGCCACTGGCAGAGTGCTCCTAATAATCTGTTGGAGGACAGACTGCTGGACTGCCATGAGAGCATGCGCATTTGAGCACTCAGATCTGCAGCCATGATGGCAGTAAGCCTGAATTTTCAGGCCTCTGTCTGAGTTTCTACTGAGCACTGAGGCAGTGTGGCTTCTGCCTGTGCTGAAATGGAAGACATGGCAGCAGCCATGTGATGCTGTATCACAGATGAGTCTGCACGTGCTGTCATGGAGTTGGCCATTGGTTCGATGCTGGAAAGGATGGACTCTAGGCTCTGTGCGATACTCTATTCCATGCTCCCTGACAACGACAGAAGACCGTGGCAGAACTGTCAATGCACCAAGTGTGCATGTCGTCCTCCTATATGGCATCTCATCTGAGTCCGCAGCAACAGGACGTGTTTGTGACCTCACCCTCCACAGAGTTGGTAGATAAGCTATCCTTTCCCACCCGGCCTCACTGCAGCCTACTCGTGCCTGGTGACTCACCACATGCAGATCCTGACTCTGAATTAACCCCTGGTATTTGTGCAGTGCAAGTATGTGAACTGGTAGCTGAGTGTGTCAGGTTCAAAGGCAGAATTTTGCCCTCATCGGGTGGGTGCGGTGGGCGGGCCTGGGAGCGGTCGCGAAGCTGACTGCCTCCCGCAACCGGGCCCCGACATGTATTTCACGCTGGCTGCCCAATTAACGGTCATCCAGCGTGAAACACATGCTGCAGCGCTGCCGGGGTGGGGGCAAGAGGAGCACGAGCACGGAAGTGTGCCCGGTAAAAGCTCCCTGAGGCACACAGCTGCTTCAGGGAGCTGAAGATTTTTAACAATAAAAACAAAGATATTAAAAAAATAATGAAGACATCCCCTCATGTTACTCTTTCACATGAGCAGGGACATGTTAAATATGAGTGTTGAAAGATTTTTTTTATTCCCTGGTTGAAACCTCATCCTGCCCGTGGATGAGGTTTCACCAAAAATGCAAAAGCCGCTTGGCCTTTTTGCCCGCCCGCCAACTGAACGGTTGGACGGGCAGCGAAAAATTCGAGTCAGTTGGGTTCTTAAAGGCCTTAATAGTCTGTTTATTTAATGGCGGCCGCAGCTCCTGCTCCCGCGCGCACCAGCCGAGTGAAATATCACGCGAGTGTGCAATGACGTCGGGATGCTCGCCCGACGTCATCACGCTCATTTTACGCTCGTTCGGGTCGGGCGCACGCCCGCCCAATGAGAGTAAAATTCTGCCCCAAGTGACGATGCTTCTTCCTTGGAGGTCTGGTGCAGCATTGTCTCTTCCTCCTGGGGCTGCTGTGGCTGGCCAGGTAGCGATTCTTGGCTATCTGAAAGTATAAAATCAATAGGCAAGGGTTGGATGAGGAAGGGAGGAGGAGAAGATGGGATGCAATACTCCCTGGAATTACTCTTTGCTATGCCTCGAACAATATGTTCTGAATCCAACCAGGGATCAGGCTATTTTAGATCTGGTAATGAGGCAGGTTTAATAAATGATCTCAGAGTAAAGGATCCCCTAGGAAACAGTGACCGTAATATGGTAGAGTTGAGCATTCAGTTTGAGAGTGAGAAACTTGGGACGGAAATAACTGTGCTAAACTTAAGTAAGGGTAATTACAATGGAATGAGGGCAGAGTTGGCTGGAGTGGGCTGGGAAAGGAGTTTAGCAGAAAAAAGGGTTTAAGAAAGTAGTCCATGACTCTCAACAAAGATATATCCCAGTGAGGATGAAGGATTCAAGCAAAGGGATAAGCCAACCATAGTTAACCAAGGAAGTTAAGGACAATATCAAATTGAAAAAAAAACCCAGACCCTGTGGTAAAACAGAGGATTTAGGAAAGTTTTAAAAACCAACAAAAGATCACCAAAAAAAGGGGGGGAAAAATAAACTTTGAGGGTGAACTAGCAACTAATGTAAAAATGGACAGTAAGAGCTTCTTTAAATATATAAAAAGGAAGAGAGAGACCAAAGTGAACATAGGTCCCTTAGAGAATGAGGCTGGGGAAATAATAATGGGGAACGAGGAAATGGCAGAGGAGTTGAATAAATACTTTGCTTCAGTCTACATGGTAGAAGATACAAATAGCATTCCAAAAATACTAAATAATCAAGGGGCAAAAGCATGGGAGGAAATAAATACAATAAATATCACTAGAGAAAAAGTAGTGGGGAAACTAATGGGGCTAAAGTCCCATAAGTCCCCTGGACCTGATGGGTTGCACCCTAGGATATTAAAGAAAGTAGCTACAGGGATACTGGATGCACTGGTAGTAATCTTCCAAGAATCCTTAGATTCTGAAAAAGTCCCAGAGGATTGGAGATCGGCCAATGTAACACCCTTATTCAAAAAGGGAGAGAGACAGAAAAACAGGTAACTATAGGCTTAACATCTGTCATTGGGGAAAATGTTGGGAGTCTATTATACATGATGTAATAGCAGAGCATTTGGAAATACATAATCTAATCAAGCAGAGTCAGCATGGCTTCATGAAGGGGAAATCATGCCTAACAAATTTAGTAGAATTCTTTGAGGAGGTAACAAGCAGGATAAATAAAGGGGAACCAGTAGATTTAATATATATTTGGATTTCCAGAAGGTATTTGATAAGGTGCCGCACATAAGGCTACTTAGTAAGATAAGAAGAGCCCATGGTGTTTGGGGTAGTATATTAGCATGGATAGAGTATTGGCTAACTAGTAGAAGACAGAGAGTTGGGATAAGGGGGACATTTTCAGGTTGGCAAGCTGTAACTAGCGGAGTGCCACAGGGATCAGTGCTCAGACCACAATTATTTACAATATATATTAATGACTTAGATGAGGAAAGTGAATGTACTATTGCCAAGTTTGCGGATGACACAAAAACAGGTGGGAAGACAAGTAGTGAGGATGACACAAGGAGTTTACAAAGGGACATAGACAAGTTAAGTGAGTGGGCAGAAACTTGGCAGATGGAAGATAATGTGGGAAAATGTGAGGTTATGAACTTTAGCAGGAAGAATAGAAGAGCTGAATATTATTTAAATGGAGAAAGATTGCAGAAGGCTGCAGCACAGGGATTTGGGAATTCTTGTGCATGAATCCCAAAAAGCTAACATACAAATTCAACAGGTAATAGGGAAGGCAAATGGAATGTTGGCCTTTATTTCAAAAGGAATAAAAATAGGGAAGTCTTGCTGAAACTATGTAAGGCACTAGTTAGACCATGCCTAGAATACTGTAAACAATTTTGGTCCCCTCATCTAAGGAAAGATATACTGGGGGCAGTCCAGAGGAGGTTCACTAGGTTGATCCCGTGTATAGAGGGATTTTCTTATGAGGAGAGGTTGAGTAGTTTGGCCCTGTACTCATTGGAGTTTAGAAGAATGAGAGGCGACCTTATTGAAACATGTAAGATTCTTAGGGGGTTTGACAGGGTGGATGCTGAGTGGTTGTTTCCCCTTGTGGGAGAGTCTAGGACCAGAGGGCATAATCTCAGAGTAAGGGGGCGCCCATTTAAAACAGAAATGAGGAGGAATTTCTGCTCTGAGGGGAGTCAATCTGCGGAATACTTTACCACAGAGAGCTGTAGAGGCTGGGTCGTTAAGTATATTCAAGGCTGAGATAGACAGATTTTTAATCAGTAAAGGAATCGAGGGTTATGGGGACAAGGCAGGAAAATAGAGTTGAGGATTATCAGATCAGCCATGATCTCATTGAATGGCAGAGCAGACTTGATGGACCGAATGGCCTCCTGCTCCTGCATCTTATGGCCTTATGGTCATGCACAGCCTGTTTGTTGAATTGAGTGGCACACCGCGCATCTTAAAAGGAACATTGCTTGTCTGCGGTCTGCTTTTCCCATGCGCAGTACATTCCAGTTTGCTGCACAGTCGTCCACCCTCTTCAACTTAGATGGAACTTTGGTGGGGTGTAAAGCAAGAGATCCATGAGCACACCAGCTTGCACTTTGTCATGTATCATGATGAAGTTAAAGTGGGAGTTGAGAAGGGGCTAAGGCAGTAACATACTGTCACCCTCAATTCTCTCAGCGAATGTTACAGGCTCTGTTCCATGTTGGGCACATGAGATGAAGTCATGCCTGGCTCCCGCCAGTTTTCTGCTTATCGCTTGTATTTTGTACCCTCTTGTCTTGCGAGAGAGGTGTGGCAGAATGTCAGTGATTGTTTTGCACTGTTTGGGTAATGTGCCTGCCATAGCTGAAAGCTGGTGCTCTGGAGGCAGTGAGAGGTGGGTGTGAGACTTAGCCCTCTCTGTTTTGGTGCCTCATTTCTATTCTCTCCATTTGCAGCAGTGATGGTCAGCGGCAGCCTCCTTTGATTCAGTGCAGCTTCTCTTTTAAGAAGATCACCCTGCCTTAAGAGGCTGGCTGGAACAAATGCCACCCGCGCATGCTGTTAGGCGGCTTGTGTATGCAGCTAGTCATGGGCTGCATGCAGTAATCATGGAAATGGGGAGACGGGGACTGATTGCGACCCCTTTCCCTTCCGACCCCACCCCTGCCGAAAAACAGTCCTTTACAAAATTTCCCCCGTGTGCATCTTTAATTTTCTTTGATCACTTGAAGATGCGGGAAAATGTTGTTTGACTGGGTGGGTAGCTATAACGAACCAAGTCAGCTCTCTAAGCGCTTCCACTATTACAAGTACCTGTAACCACCCCTAGTGTTACCTTAGTGATATGCAGCTTCAAATGCTTTCTCCAGATACAAACCCAGTTTGCAATGGGGAGGAGCCTGTAATTGTACTGCATGTTCTTTACTATTCTAGTTAACATAAGATTAAAGTGTCAGATGCACACAGTCTTTTGCTTCAATCAAACCAGCAGCACCCAAAAGGAAGTTTTACAATAAGTTGGAGAGAAACCCACAGAGCTTTAACCAGACATTGGTGTCTACAAATGTTCATGACAGCAGGACTGGAATGAAGTAGATGGAGGATGAGGAAGTCCATACTGTATTGTGACTGTTTAAAAGGTTCCATTGTATATTTTTTGTAGACAACACTGATTCCAAAACAATTAAGTGTGTGATTGGCCTTGTGTCTATAGATTAGGAGGGGGAAAATTAGCCAAAATTCTCATTTCTGACCCAATTACCCCTGCTGTAAATGCATCAGGTGAGCACAGGATTGGGCTAGGCTGTGAAACCTCTTACAGAGGGAGATTATGCTGGCACTCCCTGGTTTATTCATGAAGAGTGGGCATTGGTACATGTTAGCTGACATCATTGGAGCCATGACTCTTCAATGACTAGAAGCTTCAAGTGAGGATGGACAAAATCTACCTTATAAATTCTAATAGCAAACTGCCACGGGTTATCAGATGGTGCAGATCTTCATATTTCATTGTATTTGGCTTTGCATTTAAATAAATAGCGTGGACCCATTACACAGCCACAGCACACCTTCATTTTGAAAAGCCTTTCAAATGCCCTGTCTTATCTTCAGTTTAGAGAAAGTGAACTAGCCACATTAATGAACAGTGCTTGTTAGCAGGCGCATACATGCTTTCCTAATGTGCATTTTTGCAACAGTAGGCAAGGATTTCAATCCCAGAGCTTCTCAAAGTTGCTAAGTGCATCAACTAAGTGTAGTGTTGAGTTATGCAGACCAGGAATGTCCCAGGTTCAATCCCTCGGTTCGTCCTCAGCCCAGGGAGCAGGGGACGTGCTGCAATTAGCCAATGCAGCCCTGGGTTGCTGGTCTCTTTACTGTTTTAAAAAAAAGTGTGTGGGTGTTAGATTAAGCTGATTCTCCCCACAGTCAAACAACCTGCTGATCTTCATTAGGCATGGAGAAAGATCATTTGGGCGAGGCATTGGATAGCACCATTCAGTGCTATCAGGAGAGATGGAGATTCATCCTTACATAAACCTGGCATTGCATTGTCCTAATGTGGCTGTCATCCACTCCACTCCTTCCCTGAATCTCATCATTACTCAGAGGTTGAACGTACACACAAGAGTGGGTCAACAACACTTGAAAAGTATTGAAAATAATCACAAATCTACTTGCAAGAGGTTTTAATGAGATTTTAATTGCTGGTTTGATTTGTTGTTTGAAGGCAATCCTCCAGACGCTTACTTTCATGGTTTTTTCTCCCTTTATTCAGTTAGTAAGTAAGAATTCATTTACAGCCCTACTGGTTCAACTCAGTCACGTTATCGTCCACCTTCGAATGTGAACGCTGACTCTCCATCAGCAGTAGCGTGTTCTAGTGCTACAAGCCAAGGCTGCGGCTGTTTGTCCCCATCCCGTGCTCTGTCTCCTCAGGCCCTGTAATATCATGAGACCTGAATGCACTCGGCCAGCAATATTGGTTTCAATCTATTAAATACAGCTCCTGTTGCCTGTCTCATGCTGCGACGCAGTCTGCCCTCCCTCTCTTTTCCTCCTTCCCTCCCCCACCCCGCATGTGCTAGGAGGCTGATGTTGTGCGGTTGTTTAGCATTGCCGGGCTGCTGCTGATCTGCACACAGCCGCTTTGTTTGTCTCTCTGTGCCTGTCTGACTCTAAAGTCTATTTATTTTGCATGAGTCATATCTCTGTAAGATTCAGATCTCGATCAATAGAATACATTAGTGCAGTTAAATGTTTTATTGATTGAAATGTTAATCCAGGCAAGTAGGACAGTATAACCAGAACAACCTGGTCAACTGGAGTACTAGATACACAAGACATATCAAATCCATAATGTAACTATTTTAATGTGAATCTATTAAGTCCTAGAAATTGCATCAATCATTTAAAATATTTTTTCTTCACAATATTTAACATAAGATGTTCCCTGTTTTTACTGCATAGCTTCTGATCGATTTTTAAACTCTGCTCTTTTAGGGGTTTTAAAGCAGAGCACACTTTTACGTTGAGATTTAAAAGTAGTAGCAACTAAAAGCAAAGTGTTAATGCTAAACCTGTAAGTTTCAAATCTTATTGAACGGCAAAAGAACTATAAACCAAAAGCAGCCAATGCAGAGCAGAGCAACCAACATCCGAAAGAGGAAGGTTAATGGTTAGAATTGAAACATTTTTATTAAAACCCAACCCTGCCAGACTGAGACGATCCCATTCTGGAATTGACCAACAAAAAGGCAAGGATCCTACAAATGATAGCAATTGGGTACTTCTCAACCAGGCAACTCCGTCAGCAAAGCAGCTGGTCAAAGTTGGCCCATTGGGGTAGACCCAAGTGGGGTAATTCCGACCCTTGTGTGGTAGCGTAAAACAGGTGGTAATGAGTCAGCAGCTCAGTCTCACCCCATTTTAATTTCAATTGACTCTAAAGATTGGGAGAGATATAAAATGGGCTGCTGTCTCTCAGCTATTTTACACTTATCATACAAAATCAAGGTCTACCCCAAGGGGTTACATTTCAGCTTCTACATAATATCCTAACAGTCAAGGTAAAGCCCACCTGAACATATACTGGCTGTGGTTCCCTCCTTAAAAGTATTTAGAATTATTTGCCTATAACTTTTGTGATGTTTTTTATCTGATTGTAAACATGCCATATTTCCAGGCCACAAGACACTCAGTTTTCTTTTGGATTTTTAACCCTGTTTAAGTCCTCTACATGCCTTATGAATGCGCACTGAGGGATCGAGCTGATGGGCTGGCAACATGTCTGTTCTCCAGCAGGGCATCACTGAGGGGTAAATAACAAATAATGCTGCAAGAATTATTATTCACACTCTTCCACTGGCCTAGTTACTACATCAGTGACCCCTGTAGGAGGGTAGGAAGACTGCGTATCCACTCAAGTGGCAGACATATCCTGTACACGGAGGGAATGACCATCTTACAAAATGCAGCCAGTTTACAGGCTAATGTCAGCTTTGAGTGATTTTTAGATTTGGGTTTGGATATAAAATCACCTCAAGGAGTTAATTTCACACGGTATGAACCAGTATAAGTGCAAAAAGTGTAATGCTTGTGATGCTGGTAAAGTCCTAATTTAAAGGCAATCCAACATGGGAAAACTTTAAACTTTACCAATATTTTAAAAGAAAAATCACTCGGGTTCCTGGCCTAGGGTGAGGTATGGAGATAACAGAACTGTGCACCAACCGTTTGCATCAGTCTAAATGAAGATACACACACTGGCAGTAAAACTGCATACTGAACAGAATATATTCACAGAGGCAACGTAGGCAGCATCTCCACTGGGCCGTTAACCAAATGATAAATTAGCCAAAAATAAATCAGGTTAAGCCAGCATGTTGTTGGGCTCAACTGCAGTTTACTTTCACTGTGATCCTATCAAAAGCTTTAGCTGTAACAAATCTTGAGTAGGTTTGATGCCATCAGGAACCATCGATTAATCTCATCCTGTTAGAGAAGTAGTAAATGGCGACGTATTCATTTTTAGTTGCACTCTGTTGCAAAAGCTGCATCTTGCTTATTTCCATTCATAATTTATTTGTTGTTATACATCCTATTAATATAATTTAATTAGAATTCTCCAGACAGCTAATAAAAATACAGTTCTAAAACCTTTTAGTTTCTTGCTCAGTGCAACTGCAGCTGAAATACAAAACTGGAAAAAAAATCCTAATTAACCAACAACAATCTGCATTTGTATAACACCTTTAACATGGTGAAACATCCCAAAGCTCTTCACAGAAGCGTTATCAGACAGAATTTATCAATGAGCCAGATAACGAAATATTAGGACAGGTGACTGAAAGCTTGATCCAAAGAGGCAGATTTTCATGCACCTTAACCCCCGATACATCACAAAGGATAGCTTAGATTGGCAGGCTGCTTCAGTGAGTGGTTGTTGAGTCTGATGATGTGAAGTACTGTTCCGTCTCGTTAGTGCATCTGTTATGAGTCCTTATGAAACTTTGGCCTGATATTCGCTGTTCATGATGTCCGTCTTTCTTGCATCCCTGCAGGTTCAGTGCACGCCACATCAATCGCAGCCTCGAGAGTGGAGCAGGCACTGTCAGAGGTGGCCTCATCCTTGCAGAGCAGTATGCCGAAGCAGGGGCCGATGCACCCCTGGATGACCCTGGCCCAGATCTGGTTGCATGCAGGTTAACATATGGTGATTCTGCACCACTCCTTTTTTTACTTCCATTTTGTAATCAGCTGTGGAGTGCAAGTGAGGTTAAAAAGATGCAAAGTAACACTCCCAGCACAGGGGTAAAAGCAAAATACTGCAGATGCTGGAAATCTGCTGAGTTTTCCAGCATTTTCTGTTTTAATTCCCAACACACACATGGCTTTTAAAATATGTGAGCATTTTCAGCAAAATTCTCCAGCATTGCTGGTGTGTCTCATGGTAAATTCGATAGTATGAGGTTTGACATTGACAAGCTTTAGATCACACATTGGACAATAACCTAAACTTGCATTTATATTATTTGCACTAGTAAGGGAATCTAAAACACTGGAGCATAGTTTCAGGATAAGGGGCCAATCATTTAGGACTGAGATGAGAAATTACTTCACTCGAAGGGTTGTGAATCTTTAGAATTCTCTACCCCAGAGGGTTAGGATGCTCCATCATTGAATACGTTTAAGGCTGGGATAGATCAGATTTTTGGTGCCTCGGGAATCAAGGAATATTGGGATTGAGGGTTGGTGGGGGGAATGGAGTTGAAGCCCAAGATCAGCCATGATCGTATTGAATGATGGAGCAGGTTCGATGGGCCATATTGTCTGCTCCTGCTCCTATTTCTTGTGTTCTAGTGAAAAACCTCACAAGTTGCTTCACAAGGCATTGAAAAACAGACACCGACCCAAACAAAAGATTAGGTGGGCAGACCAAAAGCTTTAGTCAAAGAGGTAGATTTTAAGGAGAGTGCTAAAGAAGAGAGAGGTGGAGGGGCAGAGAAGTTTACTGAAGGAAGTTAAAAATGGGAAAAATAGGAGGCCGAAAGCTTTGGACAATTTGAAGTTAACGAACTTCAAGGTTGGAAGGCCAGTCAGGCAAGCATAGGTGTCTGAAGGCCACAGAAACATGAATGAGGATTTAGTAGCTGATGGGGTGAGGCAGGGATGGATGTGGGCTGCGTTACAGAAGTAGAGTTAGGCAGTTTTTGTGTGGAGTGAGAAGTTCAGCTGAGGTTCATATAAGACACTTGAGATTGCATTCTGGTTCAGCCTGTGATGGAACCAGAAGAGTAACGGAATTGGTGCCAAGTGGCATTTGTGGCAGGAATTGAATACAATAGCTTTGGCTTCCCCAGTGTTTATCTGAAATAAATTGCAACTCATTGAAGACTGGATGTTGCATAGCACAGAGGGAAGGGGAAGTGTCCAGAATGATGGGGCTGGGTGCCATCAGCATATAGGTTGAAGCTGTGAATAATGTTGCCGGAGGCATCAGGTAGATGCAGAGGTGGTGGGGGGTCCAAGGATAGATCCTTGGGCAAAGGGGTTCCCAAGGTGACTGGAGGGTTGGGAAGAGAAGCCACTTCTTCAGATGTTGTAGATATGACTGGATAGGTAAGAGTGGAATCAAGTGAGGACAGTCCCACCCAGCTGGAAAGCAGAGGGGTGTAGTTTAATTGAAGCCACAGAGAGGACAAGGCGGGGATAATGTGCCACAGTCACAGAGAATGTCATTTCTGACTTTATTTAGGGCTGTTTGGTGCTGTGCAAAACCAAATTGAAAGGATCCAAATGAGTGCAGTATAGGTGGACATCTGGAAAGCAGCACACTTTGAAAGGTATTGGAGAGAATTCAATTCCATGATTGTGTATTTATTTCCATATAGTGTGTTTGATAAGGAGAAGAGGGTTACATGGTGTGCTGGAGAATATGTTGTGCTGGTCTGTTTTAGCTATTGGCATTAAATGGAGCATCAGTTCAAACCAAAGAAATAAATATAAAACAGACTAAATAAAAGGCAGCTTCTGCAGGAGGGAGCACTAGAGAATGGTTGGTGGATTTATATTTTGATAATTACAGGTTTCAGCGTTCCAGATTTGTTGATCTAAAAATGTGACAGAAATTATTTCTTTTTGTTCCAAAAATCAGTGTTTGTTCTTCGGATTCTTAAGTTGGAGTTGCATAATTGGTAACAAATAAATAGACAAAATGTTGGCATACAGCTTGTGATGCCGAGTTTGATTGCCTGTTCTGAAAACTGTCAGCAGAAAGGAGAATTTCAGAGTCAGTTGACTTTACTGCCCAAGGTGGCTTGGCTGGTACTGAGGAAATGCTGCATTGTCAGAGGTGGTGCTGTCTTTCAAATGAGATATTAGACGGAGGCTCTATCTGTTTGCTCATAGGGGATGGAAAAATTCCACATACACTCTCCTGACTAACGTTTATCTCTCAGCCAACAACACCAAAACAGATTTATCATGCTTGGCATTTCCAGTTCTCACGAAAGGCTACCGATCTGAAATGTTAACTCTGTTTCTCACTCTGCAGATCTGTTGATTGTCTCTAGCATTTGCTGTTTTTGTTTCAGATTTCCAGCATCTGCAGTGTTTCGTTCTTGTAGATATTTGTTTCATTGTTGTTTGTGAGACTGTGCTGAGTGCAAATTGGCTGCTACATTTGCCTACAAAACGACAGTGACTACACCTCAAAAGTAATTTATTGACTGCTTTAGCTTTGGCTGCATTTTGGTATGTTATAAACCAGTATTTGTTCCTTAATGTTGTAGAGTACACTTCCTGTGTGATACCCTTAATTTATCACTTCAAAATAATCCCAAATCTACAACAAACAGTATTTTACCCCAGAGTTGTATAGCTCAAACACACTTGTTTAGAAGGGCAGAATCTAATATTTAACTGAGTGTTTTCAGCACCACACTTCATTGAAAGTAAGATTTAAAATGATAAAAGAGATCAATAGGGTAGACACAAAGCAGCTATGAAGAAGCTTTTGTGAGGAAATTCAGAACAAGAGGGCACAATCTTAAAATTAGAGCTAAATCATTTAGGAGTGAAGCACTTCTTTACAAACAAATTAGTGGATATCTGGAATGTTTTTTCTATATTTTTTCATGGGATGTGGGTGTCGTTGGCAAGACCATCCCAAATTGCCCTTGAACTGACCTAAATTGCTGTGGGTCTGCAGTCACATGTAAGCCAGACCAGGTAAGGATGGCAGATTTCCTTCCCCAAAAGACATAAGTCAACCACATGGGTTTTTACAACAATCAGTGATAGTTTCATGGTCACCATTACTGAAACTAGTCAGATTTATTAACTGAATTCAAATTCCACCAGCTGTCATGGTGGGATTTGAACCCATGTCCCCAGAACATTAGCCTGGGTCTCTGGTTTACTAGTCCAATGACATAACCACTACGCCACTGTCTCCCCTTTTATTCTTCCAAAAGATTGTGGTCATTTGAAGATTTTTATTTCAGTAACAAGGGGGAGACCTGCACACTGTTCAACTCCACAAAAGTCAGAATAGCCTGGTGTACTGTGAGTTTCCGATCTCAACGCCCGCTGTAGAGCGAAAGCCATTTCCAGTAGTAGGGTTAGTCACCCAGGGCTGTTAGACTTTTCAGAATGGTTGTAGCAGTGGACAGCTCATCTCCAGCTCACTTCCTTACCCTGGGAAGGTGCAAGGGGGAAATCTTCAAGAGACAGGACTAAATAAATTATTGAATGGAATAATTGTGTTGCCAAAAGACATGCAGCAGTGAGAAAGTTAAATAATCAGCTTGAACATACGGAGGAAGTGAACACCTTCTGATCCGTGTTCATGCAGATGATCTCTGTGAAACTCTGGCAGCTCTCAGCTCACCGAGATTTTATTTTCCTGTATGTGTGACTGTATTAAGATGACGTATTCATTAACAAACATTTAAATATTAACCAAAAATACTTTCTTCAGCCCCATTGTGCATGCTTATTTCAGTGAGTCATAATTCTGCACTTGAAATACAGAATAAATCTAGAAGTGAAGTATTTTACTGGGAAATAAGCCCAACATGTGTTTCCAGATCCCTTGGTGGCCTCGCCCCCTCCCTATGTGTAATCTCCTACAGCCTGCCGAGATCTCAGCGCTCCTCCAATTCTGACCTCTTGTGCTTGCCAGAATTTCTACTCCATCCAATCCCATCTCCTACCCCACCCAATTACATTATATTCAGGCTGATTGAGCAGCCTTAGAGAGTGCTTTAGTATC
The DNA here is from genome assembly GCF_964194155.1 of Cetorhinus maximus. Classification (NCBI taxonomy): domain Eukaryota; kingdom Metazoa; phylum Chordata; class Chondrichthyes; order Lamniformes; family Cetorhinidae; genus Cetorhinus; species Cetorhinus maximus. Next base: position 6,834,129 of record NC_135896.1, read on the forward strand.
AGCCAAACAGGATGGCTTCAGTCATGCAAGTTTTGAGCTGAAGTTTATTATAGCTCATACAGGACTTGAAATCAGGCAGGTAATGCTATGACAGCCGTGGAATGAAGAGTAGAAGTGTAAGCTGAGCATCAGCATATAAATGGAAAGTGTTTGCTGATGGTGTTGCCAAGGGACAGCAACAACATGGTGTATTTATAATAGCACCTTTATTAAAACATCCCAAGGTGCTTCTGAGGATCATAATTGAACAAAATTTGACACTCAGCCACGTAAGGGGATATTAGGCCAGATGCCTTATCAAACAGCATTAAGCAACATCTTAAAGGAGGGGAGAGAGATAGAGATGCAGAGAAGTTTAAGGAGGGAATTCCAGAGCTTAGGGCATAAGTAGATGACTGTACAGCCACCAGTGGTGGAGCAATTAAAATCGGGGATGTTCACAAGGACAACTTACAGTTAATAGATCAAAGGAAAAGATGAATAGAGCCTGGGGCACAATAGAAGATATAAGGACTGCATTCAACTGGATGGAACCATCAAAGAGCATGGAGGAGAGGCAGTGGGAGAGGATGGGCTGGTCTTTTGTATCTAAGGGAACAGAAATTGAGGGGAAGTATCCAAGATGTTATTAGTAGCTTTGGCCATGGTAGTTTTGCTGTTGGTTCAGGATAGAAACCAGATCATGAACGCACATGAACCTCAAGGTGGAGGGTGAACAGGCAGTTTAGGTTTAACAGTTTTACTTGGATAATGATTGTATGGAAAGAACTGCCAAAATACCATCAAATTCAAATATCTGGTGATAGATTTGATAGATGGGTATGATGGCTGTCATGGGATATGGTACTTCCTAGACAGGTGGACCATAGTGGACTTTTCTGGCCCTGTTGATTCCACTAATAGTTTGCAATTACATAATGCCAAACTTGGCTTAAAATGGATTGTAGGATGAAGACAAGACTGAGAGAAGTAATGAGTTCCACATCTTTGAGACCCATGGAAACAACAAGTTAGAGTAGGAGTTAATATAGTGAGCCCTGATTTCCAATATGGTGCCTCTATCAACACCTCTCCCCCCTCAGAGAGATAAACTAACTCAGCCCAAACACTGAGGATAGCCAACACATTTGAAAGCAATATATTCAGATGTACATTTTGCTAGAAAAGCACTTCACACACTGATATTTTAGTAATACGTTATGTTCTCCGTTCTCTATCAGAGTAGTTCATCTCCTTTACAAAATCAAAATAATGCAGATGGAACTCTGAAAAGAACACAAAATGGATGACATTTTATCAGAACTTGGAAGGTTATCAACCTGAAATGTGAACTCCATTTTTCTCTCCACAGGCACCACCTGACCTGCTGAATATTTCCAACATTTTCATGTTTTTATTTCTGCTGCTTATTGTTTCTTTAATGGCATTGAGGATGACTGATAAGTTTGCTGAGCTAACTCCATGTTACTGTGCATAGTGATTTTTATTCCCCTCCCTAATACAGCAGCGCATCCCTAGCTCTGCTGCAATGGGAGACCCACCATCTTAGCATCGTAATGTGGGGCCGCCTTCATCAGGGAAACTCACACTAATATAGACTTATTCAACACTTAAAACTGTTAGAGCTATTCTCGAATTCCACTGCTTCCCACATCGGTTCCTATCATAGATTGAAAGTTAGGTGAATCACAAGTATTGAGTGATAGATTCTTTTTGCCTACCCTAGAAGCACACAGGCCAGTATATCTGCTGGCAAAGAAAGAAAGACTTGTATTTATACACTGCTATTCACAAGCTCAGACTACCCCAAAACACTTCACAACCAATGAAGTCCTCTTTTAAAGTGTAGTCATTGTTGTGATGTAGGAAGCGCAGCCAATTTGCACGCAGCAAGGTCCCATAAAGATAAATTGCTATGATACGGCAGGTGGTATTTGCCAGGCTGACCAAATCCACAAGGGAAACTTGGCCATGCTATGACAATGGTTTTGCAATTTGTATTTATTACAAGGTTTGTGGACTGAATTTAGAAGTAATGAGTCCACTAATGCATTTAGAGATTTTAAAAATTAAATTAAAACATTTATTAACAGAAGAAAAGAAGTAAACCACATGCATAAGATTACCGTTACACTGTTACTTAATGTTATAACAAATCCCAAATTCCTAATTAACCTGACTCCTAACTACACACCCTCTTTAAGGCAACAGCCCAAAATAGATTTTAAAGTTATATAGGCAATCCGGCAAGGTTACCACAATCACCCACTCAACAGTGGAATTTCAATGGCTTTTAACACAAGTTTGGTCACTGGAACAGCAGACTTCTGCCTAGAGGCTTTCTCCCCAAGTCTGTTTCACACTGTACCTTTTAGATCTTACACGGCCACCCACACATAGCCTTCCATCCTTCTTTAAGTATGTATCTCCTTCTTTGATTTGTAAATCCTAGTGTTCCCCAATGTCTTTGGGATTTACTTTTCCCATAATATAAAAAACCTTTTAGGTTGTCCTTATGGTCAGCACTTTTAGAAAAAACCTACTTAAAAATCTTGCCCTGTTTATCTTGCCAGTCGGAAAACCTTATCATGTTTCTTTGAAAATCGAACAACTCTTCCCCTTATCTAAAAATGCAAATTTCATTCACACCCTATTTACTGACTTTACCCTAGTTCACTCATTAGCATTTCAAATACCCTTTTTACATCTAACTCTTTTGATAAGTTAAACTTTCCAGCCTAATTGTCTCTAATTTAAATTAAATCAGCCACACACAGACAGAACCATCCACACACACACAAACATAAGCCTACTTTACAATACTCCACAATAATATTATGAAAAATATGATAGTTTCGTGACAAAATGACCCAATAATCTGTTTGAGTGATGTTGACTGAGCGATAAATATTGACCAGGACATTGGGAAGAACGCCACTAAACTTCTTTAAAGTAGTACCATGGGATCTTTTGCGTCCACCTGGAGAAGGTATATGGAGGGCTCGGTTTAATGTCTAATCTGAAAGGTGGCGCCTCTGACAGTGCAGCATTCCTTCAGATCTGCATAGGGAATGTCAGCCTAGATTTTTGTGCTCAAATCTCTGGAGTGGGACTTGAACCCTCAGCCTTCTCACTCAGAGTCATTAGTCCTAATGCTCCTTGAATAGAACCCAAAGGCATGACACCTGTTCCCATCAGCCAAAACCAAAGAAAAAAAAATTCAACCTTAAAAAGAGCCTTTCTAAGACAGTGTATCTTTCAGGGATGGTGATTTTATTTGTGCCTGAAGTTGTCATCATTAAATCTAATCTGCCCAGAAAACACACGTGAATCAAAATGAAGCTGATTTAAATGGAACAGAAAAAGCAGAGTAATGCGACTGGAAAGTATTTAATCATGAGCCTGGCTGGAAGATGTTCCGAGTGACTAGAATGTCAATTCACAGAACATCAAACTGCATCAACATTTCCAATTCACTGATGTGCAGTACAAAATAACATAGATGAAAAGAGTTTCCTTTTTTTGTTCTTTCCTGGTATAATGTCCTGGTGTAATGTCTTTCAGGCTGGGCTATGATACCACTGCTGGAGGCTGATTTTTTGCAGTGTGGGCTATAATTTCACAGCTAAGAACTGATCTTTTACAGGGTGGGCAATAATTGCACAGGTGAAGCCTGTGATTTTACCGGGTGTGCTGTGATTCCACTGCTTGAGGCTGCAGTTATGCAGACTGGACTATAGTCCCTCATCTGGGGGTCTATGGCTTTACAGGGTGGACTGTGATCCCACAGATGGGGCCTACAGTTTTGCAAGATGAGCTACGATTCCAGTGCTTGGCTCTGCAGTGTTGCATGTGGGCATGATTCCATAGCTAGTGGCAGCCCTCTACTCCTTCATTCTATTCTACGTGTGTGATTCTAAACGATTCCTGTCATGGGCATGACAGCTAAAATCCACATGCATGTCCAGTTTTCAACTGGAGTCTCCATGTATTGATCAGGAGCAGGAGCCCCAATCTTTCTGAATCTAAATCATTCTTTAACCCGGGCCCACTGCAGCCAATTATCGTAACTCTATGACCACCTAGCTGGGATCACCTAACTCAGTACAGTGCGGAGAACCATGCTTGAGGCCTTCTTGGTGTCTGTGGTTTTGTACTAAACTGGGTGGTGCATTTATGATTGACCATGGTAGGGATCTTTGCAAGAGCAGCATTATTTCTGTAAATTTACTGGCATTGTTCTTGACCTTTTATTCTGTGCTACTCAAAAGTAAAGCATTGTGGCACAGAGATTTGGGAAACCCTTTCCCATTTTGCCACTGAGCGTCAGTGCTAAAGATTGAGCTATAACAGAGGGTAGCTGCAGCTTAAAGTTCTCTCCACCATGTACCTTACCTCTAACCTCAGAGGAGCCTCGCTTACCCTACATTTCCCCATTTCCCAAAACCCTTTTAGCCTCACTGAGTGAAATGAACAAGTTTGCCTGTGCCTAGTAGGAATTGCAGTAATTCAGTCAGTCCTCACTTCAAGTTGCTTGTTTTAAATTGTTTTAATTTAGCTATGTGTTTTTAATGGGGCCAGTATTCATGTTTAGCGTTATGATTCTCATTAATGTCGTTTCGCTCCGGAAGTGACGTAGGGTCATACAACCTGAACAGTGCCAATTTGGAGCAGCCTTTCATGCTCCCCAACGCCCCCCCATTCACCACTGACCCTCGCGCTCCTGTCCCTCCCACTCACCAACCCTCCCACTTATCGCCTCTCCAGCTTGCAGTTTATTTCTGTGCCCCTGCAACTCAAAGCTGCTCTCATTCTGTAGGTTGCTTCCGGCCTGTCAATTTCAAAATTCTTGTTTTAACCTCTCTCCACTCTATCTGTGCAGTCTTGACTAGCTCTGCACTCTAACTCATACACTCAGCTCTTTCAGTTGGTTCTACTTTTGACTTCTTGGACCCTTCTGTATTATTAATGGCTGAGCTTCAACCATCATGCCTCTACACCCTGAAGCTCTACCTGAACTGCCTTGCCTTGCTTGCTCCCTTCATTCCTTAAATCCTAAACCTTTGATAAACTCCCTGACCTGTCCATTTCCTGCTCAGCATCTGCTGCTTTCTTCATTGCTGTTTGTGGGACTTGGCTGCCTCGTTTTCTATGTTACAGAACCTCAAAATTCATTAAGGTGCTTTTTGATGTCCTCAGGTCATGAAAGGCACTATAAAAATACAAGTTCTTTCTTTACCTGTAAAAAGCTTTAGGATATTTTGTAACATTAAAGGTTCTTTATAAATGTAAGTTGTCTCGTTCATCATGGTGCAATCATTCACATTGCCAAACAAAAAATTGTATGTAACGTCAGAATGATGAGAAGTGAAAATGAACTCCTTCAGAACAAAGCTGCTGAAATTCACTCCTGAAATAACAGCACTCTCACCCTTTAAGATAAACACAATGCGCAGGTTGTAATGTTAGCAGAATTGCTGGATTACATTACCTACCAAACATAGTGCTGTTTAATTTGTTGATAGAAAATGTTGACTCTACTTCAATAATCTGTTGAGTGAAGGTCAGCTAGTTAGCCACAGATTTTAACCCCTTACACTCTAAATTGTTCCAATGAAACCATGGTTGATTTACTTGAAGTGAAGTTGATAAATATTTTGAACGTTTAAAAAAAAAAGCAGATAGCATATTAGGTTGCAAAACTAGAGCATTGGCGTATTAGCTACCCCAGGATTGTGCCAAAATCTCCTATTAATGCAGTATTCAAACTTCAGTCAGAGTACTATATGCAGTGGTCACCATACTTTAAAAGCAGCACTGGAAAAACTGCAGAAAAGAGTAATGAGGAATGAGGGGATGAGTAATGAGGAAGGTTTAAGATGGAAGATTAAGAGGCAACCCCACTGAAGTGTATAAAGTATTATTTGGTTGATATTGACCCCTCCTTAATAATCAGCTGCATGAAGATGAGCCAGACTGATTTGTCAATCCTCACCTCAGTCATAAAAGAGTGACCCTGATCCTGAGAATGTGCTCCCGTGTTACAGATTCTCCAGCCAGGGGAAACAACCTGTTAGTATCTACCCTGTCAAGCCCCTTCAGAAGATTCTATGTTTTAATGAGATCACCTCTCATTCTTCTCACTCATACTTGCTAGACTTGCACATGAAAAATGGCGGGGAAGGGGTGGGGTGGGGTGTGAGCCTGTTGCTTTGGAGCTGTATTCCTCATTAGTTCAGGCCCATCAGTGGAGAAAGTTGAGAATGTGCAGTGTTATTAAGCTTCATTTTAATTTATCTTCCAGCTGAAGTATACATTGGAATGGGAAAACCTACTGAGGCCACAGCATGCATCCAGGAGGCAGCTAACCTTTTCCCCACATCACACAATGTGTTGTTCATGCGTGGCCAAGTTGCAGAGCTCCGAGGGAATATTGATGAAGCCAAGCGCTGGTATGAAGAGGCTCTGTCTATCAGTCCCACTCACGTCAGGACAATGCAAAGACTGGTAAGTGAATTCTTTGTGGCTGTGTTTCTAAAATGATGTTTTTGTATTGATGGTTTAAGTGCTGTAATGTTATTTCCATCCATAATTATTTGCTTCATTAGCAGCATCACCAGCATCCCTGTTGATATGTCCATCATTATTATGTGCGCTTTTATAATGGAAACATCATTATGTCTGCAGCACCACCAATGGTGGGAAGATGTAATTACATTGTGACATGTACATAGGCAATCACCATTATAAATTTGCAATCACCAATATAAACCTGCGCACAATTTATAATGGAAATATAACATAAGGATAGCGTATATATTTTAAAAAGGAGACTAAATTGCACCTGCATGCCTGATACAATTATCCCCGCCCTGGGAATTTGAATTCTGTTTTAAAATCTGGAAATAAAAACTTGTATCAACAAAAGTGACTACAAACCTATCGGATTGCTGTAAAAGAAAAACTAGTTTACGAATGTCTTTTAGGGAAGGAAACCAGCTGTCCTTGCTTGGCCTGGCCTGTATGTGACTCTAGTCCCACATCAACATAGTTGACTATTAACTGTCTTCTGAAGTCACCTAGCAAGCCATTCAATTGTATCCAACCATGAGGATTCAAGGATAAGTCAGAGTCACTGATTTAATTATAAAAGGCTGTGTGATATCTGATAATCGTCATTGTTTGATAGTCTCTTCATTGTCTTGGGCACTATTGCAAAATTATTTTTATAAAGAGAACAATTGTGAGATTCATGAGTTAAACACCAGGTATCCTTGAGTTACAGAGACTTGTTTTGGATAATGCAAAAACATTTGGTTAAGAAATCTTTCCCTTTGAATCTCTGATCTGGAACTGTACATTCCATGTTCTTACAGCCCTTTGTGTGAAGAATTTATTTTCTGGGTGCAGCTTGAACTGGCGTAGTTTGCATTCCAGGATCATGTCATCTGGATTCCCTGTTCCCTATCTAATCTGCCATGGTATTGATGGAATAACGTTTGGCTAAATAACCTACTGGTCACTGGTTTTGATTTAGTGAGTGAATGTCCCGTCCAATAAGACCATAAGAAATAGGAGTACTGTAGCAAACCACCGAAGCTACTTTGATAGCATCTTCCAAACTCGCAACATGTACCACCTAGAAGGATATGGGTAACGTGTATGGAAACTCACCCTCCATGCCATGCATCATCCTGACTTTGAAATATATCACTGTTCCTTTACTGTTATGGGGTCAAAAACCTGGAACTCCCTCCTTAAAAGGACTGTGGATGTACTTGAACCACATGGACTGCAACAGTTCTGGAAGGTAACTCACCACCACCACCACCTCAAGGGCAATTCGAGGTGGATAGTAAATCCAACACCTAAACCCCGTGAACGGATTTTTAAAAAGATAGGAGCAAGAGCAGGCCATACAGCCCCTCTAGTCTGTTCCACTGTTCAGTAAGACCATGGCTGATCTTCTGCCTTAAATTCAGTTTCCCACCTGTCCCCATATCCCTTAATGTCCAAAAACCCTGTCAATTTCAGTCTTGAATATATTCAGTGATTAAACGTTTACAGCTCTCTGAGGTAGAGAATTCCAAAGATTCACAACCCTTTGCTTGAAGAAATTCTACGTCATCTCAGTCCTACATTGTCGATCCCAAATCATGACACTATCAAAGGGTCATGAATCTGTGGAATTCACTACCTCAGAGTGCAGTGGATGCCGGGACGCTGAATAAATTTAAGGAGGAGATAGACAGATTTTTAATTAGTAACGGGTTGAAAGGTTATGGGGAGAGGGTGGGAAATTAGAGTTGAGGCCGAAATGAGATCAGCCACGATCGTAATGAATGGCGGGGCAGGCTTGGGGGGCTGAATTGCCTACTCCTGCTCCTAGATCTTATGTTCTATGTTCTAGACTCTCTGGCCAGGGGAAATAGCCTCTCTACCCTGACAAGCATGCTAAGAATCTTATATGTTTCGATGAGATCGCCTCTCATTGTTTGAAACTCTGGACTATGTAGGCCCATTCTACTAAATCTCCACACGTAGGACATCCCTCTCATCTCAGGCATCAAACTAATGAACACTGGGCATCTGAGCCGCAGGACAGCCCCAGCTTCAATGCTTAGTTGGGCTGAGTTAGCTGATCTGATTTGGGATGTCAGTGGTGGTTGCTCTATAGATGTTAAACGGGCTGAATTGGGGTCAAGTCTAGGATCCATTTCCTGATTGCTTGCCAGTCACTCCTATTGGAAAGTACACATGCTATGCCTTCAAGTGAGAACAGGATCAAGCTTTGGCTGTGACATGGGATCAAAGTGAGAGGAGGAGACCATTCAGCCCTCCATCTACCTGCCTTGATTCCCTAAGACTTCATACCCTTGCGTAACAAGAATCTATCAATCTCAGTTTTGAAATTCTCAATTAACCTCCAACATTTCTGGGGGAGAGAGTTACAGATTTCCATTACCTTCTGTATGAAGTGCTTCCTGGCATTAGGACTGAACAGCCTAGCTCTCATTTTAAAGTTATGTACCCCTCAGCCGAGTAGCATGCTGACATCCATTACCTTGGCCAGCACACGAGGAGTGGCCACCTAGGTCCGTGAAATTGTACCCAGCATGGGTCAACCTTTCAGGGGGGCGGGGGGAAGAAAACTGGACATAAATGCACTTGAATCATAAATTATCAGCGGTTTCCAATGGGACGTCAATCAGTTCCCAGCTCAGTGATGCTCTAACTTGCTTTACCACTGAATTAGCTCAGTAGCCAAGACATGCAAAGCTGCAGAAAACATGAATAATTTATCTTAGACAGAACTGTCTAAGTTCTGGGTGGAGAGAAGGAGTGGAAAGAGAATTTTGCAACAGCATTTCCTCATCTGAAGTGAGCCTAATGGGAGGTTATTTATGTTTTGTAGGTGGTATTCTTTAATAGTTTCTCATTTTTGTCAATAATTCTTCTCCAGTAATATTTTACTGATGTTTGTAAAATCTGAAGTGGTAAGTCACCTCGAAGGAGTGACTGACGCTCATAAATGTGTACAGTTGTGCAGCGGTTACAGTTCTGGGCTAGCAGCCCTGAAATTATCGGTTCAAGTCCAACTATAGCATGTGGAATTGGATTCAGAAAATGAAAAATGACCATGGAAGCTACAGAATTGTTGTGTTAAAAGAAAACCAAGCTAGTGCATTGATGTGACCTGACCTATGACTCTAGTCTCTCAATATTACACAGAAGTTGCACTGCAGGAACAAGTCATTCAGCCCAAATACTCAATGCCAATGTTAATGTTGTGTACAAGCCTTCTCCCCTACTTCATCTCACCCAATCAGTATATCATTCTATTCCTTTCTCCTTCATGTGTTCATTGAGTTTCCCCTTAAATGCAATATATACTTGACTCTGTTGCCTGCTGAAATGGCCTGGAAAACAACTCAGTTGTTTAAAACAAATTAACTATGGTAACTAAGGATGGGCAATAAACACAGACTTGCTGGAATCACTCACCTTTAGATCAAATAAAGGACAAATCAGATACAGTAACTGTTGGCTTATTGTCAAAAGAAAGAAATGTGAGCCCTTCATTGTCACAAACCATCAATTCCACCCTCCCAAAAGGCGCAATTACTGCTTACACAATCGTCTCTTTTGATATTTGTAGAAACCTGGAGTACAGAAGGAGACTATTTGGTCCATCATCTTCTGTTGGCTCTTTGAAAAAGCTATCCAATTAGCCCCACTCCCCCGCACTCTTTCCCTATAGCCCTACAAATGTTGCAAGTTTCCGTCCAGTCCTACTTTGAGAGTATCAGTTGAATGGTTTGAGTTTAATTAGTTGTCAGGTCTGTTGCTGTTTTAAAGGGGAAGAAAATGGGCCAATCCTTGAAACATTTGGAAATTTTAGAGGAGCCTTTTCAAAAAAACTGCCAAGAATAAATGTTGCTCATTTCTTAATGGACCTGAACCTTTAGCTAATTTCTTCTCAAATAAGTGTTTCTTCAATATAAAATCAAAATACTGCGAATGCTGGAAACCTGAAACAAAAACAGAAAATGCTGGGAAAACTCAGCAGTTCTGGCAGCACCTATGGAGAGAGAAACAGAATTAACATTTCGAGTCCATATGACTCTTTTTCAGATTCCTTCAGACTCTTTTTGTTTTGTTGGCTTGAAGGTGCATTCAACCTGAAGGCACAATCATTTCATTTGCAGTGTCTCCCTTGATAGTATTAACTAAATTGATATTTACATAAGAACATAAGAAATAGGAGCAGGAGTAGGCCATTCAGCCCCTCAAACCTGCCCTGCCATTCAACAAGATCGTGGCTGATCTGCCCAAGGCTTCAACTCCTCTTTCGTGCCAGCTCCTCATAGCCCTCAACTCTCGATATTTCAAAAATCTATCTACTTCCTCTATAAATACTTTAAGTGATCTAGCCTCCACAACTCTCTGAGGTAGAGAATTCCAGACATCCACTACCCTCTGAGAGAAGAAATTCCTTTAACCGCATGGGCCCCAGCTATGCCTGTCTCTTTATAGGGTATGTGGAACATTCCTTGTTCCAGTCCTACTCCGGCCTCCTCCCACAACTCTTTCTCCGGCACATCGATGATTACTTCGGTGCTGCTTCATGCTCTCGTCTGGACCTGGAAAAATTTATTAATTTTGCTTCCAATTTCCACCCCTCCATCATTTTCACATGGTCCATCTCTGACTCTTCCCTTCCCTTCCTTGACCTCTCTGTCTCAATTTCTGGTGATAGACTGTCCACCAATATCCATTACAAGCCTAGCAACTCCCACAGCTACCTCGACTACAGCTCCCCACACCCCGCTTCCTGTAAGGACTCCATCCCATTCTCTCAGTTCCTTCACCTCCATTGCATCTGTCCTGATGATGCCACTTTCAAAAACAGTTCCTCTGACATGTCCTCCTTCTTCCTTAACCAAGGTTTTCCACCCACGGTGGTTGACAGGGCCCTCAACCGTGTCCGGCCCATCTCCCACGCATCCACCCTCACACCACCTTCTCCCTCCCAGAAACATGATAGGGTCCCCCTTGTGCTCACTTATCACCCCAACAGCCTTTGCATTCAAAGGATCATCCTCTGCCATTTCCGTCAACTCCAGCATGATGCCACTACCAAACACATCTTCCCTTCACCCCCCCTGGCGGCATTCCGCAGGGATCGTTCCCTCTGGGACACCCTGGTCCACTCCTCCATCACCCCCTACACCTCAACCCCTTCCCTCGGCACCTTCCCATGCAACCGCAGAAGATGCAACACCTGCCCCTTTACTTCCCCTCTCCTCACCGTCCAAGGGCCCAAACACTCCTTTCAAGTAAAGCAGCATTTCACTTGCACTTCCCTCAGTTTAGTCTACTGCATTCGTTGCTCCCAATGCGGTTTCCTCTACATTGGAGAGACCAAACGCAGACTGGGTGACCGCTTTGCAGAACACCTTCGGTCTGTCCGAAGCATTACCCAGACCTCCCTGTCGCTTGCCATTTCAACACTCCACCCTGCTCTCATGCCCACATACCCGTCCTTGGCTTGCTGCATTGTTCCAGTGAAGCTCAACACAAACTGGAGGAACAGCACCTTATCTTCCGACTAGGCACTTTACAGCCTTCCGGACTGAATATTGAGTTCAACAATTTTAGATCATGAACTCTCTCCTCCATCCCCACCCCCTTTCCGATTTTCCCCCTCCTTTTTGTTTTTTCCAATAATTTATATAGATTTTTCTTTTCCCACCTACTTCCATTATTTTTAAATGTATTTCCATCCATTGTTTTATCCCTACCTTTTAGCCTTTTTCGATTCCTTCACCGCACCCCACCCCCACTAGGGCTATCTGTACCTTGCTCATCCTGCTTTCTACCCTTAATTAGCACATTCCTTTAGATAATATCACCACCTTCAACACCTCTTTGTCCTTTTGTCTGTGACATCTTTTGGTTATCTCCACCTATCACTGGCCCTCTATCCAGCTCTACTTGTCCCACCCCCCTTAAACCAGCTTATATTTCATCTCTCTTCTATTTTTACTTAGTTCTGTTGAAGGGTCATTCGGACTCGAAACGTTAACTGTGCTCCTCTCCGCAGATGCTGCCAGACCTGCTGAGTTTTTCCAGGTATTTTTGTTTTTGTTTTAAATTCCTTTGCATCTCAGTTTTAAATGAGTGTCCCCTTATTCTGTAACTATGTCCCCTAGTTCGAGATTCCCTCACTAGCGGAAACGTCTTCTCAACATCTACCCTGTCAAGCACCCCCAGAATCTTATACGTTTCAATAAGATCACCCCTCATTCTTCTAAACTCTAATGAATAAAGGCCTAACCTGTTTAGTCATTCTTGATAAGTCAATCCCTTCATCCCAGGAATCGGCCTAGTGAATCTCTTTTGAACTGCCTACAATGCCAGTGTATCCTTTCTTAAATACAGGGATCAAAACTGTACACAGTACTCCAGGTGCGGCTTCACGAACACCCTGTACAGTTGTAACAAGACTTCCCTATTTTTTAACTTCAACCCCCTAGCAATACAGACCAAAACTCCATTTGCCGCCTTCATTACTTGCTGCACCTGCATGCTAACTTTTTGTGTTTCAGCCCTCTGTGCTGCACTTCTTTGGAGTCTCTCCCATTTAAATAATAGTCTGCCTTTTGATTTTTCCTACCAAAGTGCATGACCTCATGCTTTCCTACATTAAACTCCACCTGCCAAGCTTTTGCCCACTCACTCACCTGTCTATATCCCCTTGCAGATTCCTTATGTCCTCATCACAACATGCCCTCTTACCTATTTTTGTATCATCAGCAAATTTGGATACATTACACTCTGCCCCCTCCTCAAAGTCATTAATATAGATGGTAAATAATTGAGGTCCTAGGACTGAACCTTGTGGACTCCACTAGTTACGTCTTTCCAACCTGAAAAAGACCCATTAACTTTGTTTGATTACATTAAGCTTTTCTAAATGTCCTGCTATTTCTTCCTTAGTAATGGACTCTAACATTTTCCCAATGACAAATGTTAGCCTGACTGGCCTATAGTTTCCTGCTTTTTGTCTCCCTCCCTTCTTGAACAGGGGCGTCACATTAGTGGTTTTCCTATCTGCTGGGGCCCTCCCGGAATCAAGTGAGTTCTGGAATATTTCGACCAATGCCTCCACTATCTCTGCAGCCACTTCCTTTAAAACCCTTGGATGCAGGCCATCAGGTCCTGGTGACTTGTCTGCCTTTAGTCCCATTAGTTTCTCAAATACTTTGTCCCTCGTGACAGAGACGGTTACAGGATCTTTCCTCCCATTAGCTCCTTGCTTATCTGATGTTTTTGAATGTTTATAGTGTTCTCCACCATGAAGACCGATGCAAAATATTGATTTAAATTATCTGCCGTTTCCCTGTTCACTTATCCTCCAAGGGTCCCACACTCACTTTAGCTACTCTCTTTTTATATACCCATAGAAGCCCTGCTGTTTGTTTTTCTATTTCTTGCCAATTTACTTTCATAATCAATTTTCTCCCTCTTTATTAGTTTTTTAGCAATCTTCTGCATGTTCCTAAAAAAAAATTCCCAATCCTCTGCTCTACCATTAGTTTTTGATTGGATACTCTCCTTGACCACCTTTGTTAACCAAGGGTGGTTCATCCTTCTCATCAAATCCTCCTTTTTGACTGGGATAAATTTTTGCTGAGCTTTATGAAATATCTACTTAAATGCCTGCCACTGCTCATCCACTGACCTTCCCCTTAGTTTATTTTCCCAGCCTGCTTTAGACAACTCTTTGTTCATACATCTGTAATTGCCCTTATTTAAGTTGAAGACACTGGTTTGAGATCCAAGTTGCTCGCCCTCAAACTAAATTTGAAATGTTGTGATCGCTAGCCCCCTAGAGGATCTTTAACTACGAGATTTCTTATTAGTCCTACCTCATTACACATTACTAGATCTAAAATAGCCTGTTCCCGGGAAGGTTCTGCAACTTATTGCTCTGAGAAACAATCCCTGATGCACTCTACAAACTCGTCTTCCATGTTACCCCTGCCAATCTGACCCCAGACAATTGTAGCACTCTTCTTACACGCCTCCATTATTTCACAATTTATACTTTGTCCTGCAGTGAGGCAACTCTTCAGGGGCCTATAGACGACTCCCACTCATGACTTCTTCCCTTTGCTATTCCTCATTTCCACCCAAACTGATTCCACATCACGATCTATTGCATCTGTGTCACCACTTACCATCGCACTGATACCTTCCTTTATTAACAAAGCTACCCCACCTCCTTTTCCTTTTAGCCTATTTTCCGGAACGTCGAATACCCTTGAATATTGAGTTCCCAGCCTTGGTCACCCTGCAACCACGTCTCTGTAATAGCTATCAAGTCATATCCATTTATTTCTATTTATGCTGTCAGCTCATCTATCTTCTTACAAATGCTGTGTGCATTCAGACAAAGAGCACCAAGCTTTGACTTTTTACCATTATTACTCATTCTGGTTCCAATTTCTGCTGCTTATATTTTCTGCCCCTTCCTGTCACATTTTGATTATCATTCACCTCTTCACTACCCTGCACCTCTGCTCTCTCGATTATTTTTGATTTTCTAAACTTCCCTTCAATTAAACCCTCCGCTCCACTAATTAGTTTAAGGTCCTATCTACAACCCTGGTTATACAATTCGCCAGGACACTAGCCCCAGTATGGTTCAAATGAAGCCCGTCCCAACAGAACAGCTCTCTCCTTCCCCAGCACTGGTGCCAGTGCCCCATGAATCGGAACCCATTTTTCCCACACCAGCCTTTGAGACACGCATTTACCTCTCTAATCTTATTTACCCTGGCCAATTTACACATGGTTCAGGTGGTAATCCAGAGATTATTACCTTTGTGGTTCTGCTTTTTTAATTTAGCCCCGAGCTGCTCATAGTCCCTCAGCAGAACCTCTTTCCTAGTCCTACCTATGTCGTTGGTACCGACATGGACCACGATAACTGGAACCTTCCCCTCCCGCTCCAAGTTCCTCTCCAGCTCAGAACAGATGTCCTTAACCTTGGCACAAGGTAGGCAACCCAGCCTTCGGGGCTCTCTGCCGTTGCTGCAGAGAACAAAATGTATTCCCCTAACTATGCTATCCCCTATTACTACTACATTCCTCTTTTCTCCCCTCACTTGAATGGCGCTCTGGTCAGTTCGCTCATCCTCCATGTAGTCTGAGCCCTCGTCCACATCGGGAGCAAGAACCTTGTACCTATTGGACAAGGACATTGGCTGAAGCTCCTCCAAAGCTAAATTCTGGATCCCCATACCTCCCTCACTCGCAGCCACACCCTCTTGTCCCTGACCATGGACCAAATTTGATGTAATTAACCTTAGGGGTGTGACTGCCTCCTGAAACACAGTGTCCAGGTAGCTCTCCCCCTCCCTGATGTGTTGCAGTGTCCGCAGCTCAGACTCCAGTTCATCAACTCTGAGCTGAAGTTCCTCGAGCAGCCAACACTTGCTGCAGATATGGTCACTGTGGATCGCACCAGCTCCCACGTGTTACAGCTGCAACACATCGCCTGCCCAGCCATCTTTATTCTATTTAATTAATTAATTTGGATGTTAAATATTTTTAAAGTGAATTTCTTAACTGTACTCTTCAGCTGTAATAACATCCCCTGATTTAAACCACTTGGCCAATCAAAAGAGACAGGGAAGAGATACCCACCAATCACCTACCTGTTTTTCTGTGACGTCACACTTTGGCCCAGATTGAAGAGGCTCTCTGCCGCTGCTGCCTTTCTCACGCACGTCCACTCTCCGTGTGCTCCCGGCTCTCCTCTCGCTGTTTTAAACTGTGAAAATCCCGGCAACCCCCTCGCTGTTTTAAACTGAAAATCCCGGCTCTCCTCTTGCTGTTTTAAACTGTAAAACTCCCAGCTCTCCTCTCGCTGTTTTAAGCTGCAAAAATCCCGCTCCCTTCTCGGTGTTTTAAACTGCGAAAATCCCAGCTCTCCTCTCACTGTTTTAAGCTGCAAAAATCCCGGCTCCCTTCTCGCTGTTTTAAACTGTGAAAATCCCAGCTCTCCTCTCACTGTTTTAAGCTGCAAAAATCCCGGCTCCCTTCTCGCTGTTTTAAACTGTAAAAATCCCGGCTCTCCTCTCGCTGTTTTAAACTGTAAAAATCCCGGCTCTCCTCTCACTGTTTTAAACTGTAAAACGCCCAGCTCTCCTCTCGCTATTTTAAACTGTAAAAATCCCGGCGCTCCTCTCACTGTTTTAAACTGTAAAACTCCCAGCTCTCCTCTCGCTGTTTTAAACTGTAAAAATCCCGGCTCTCCTCTCACTGTTTTAAGCTGTAAAACACCCGGCTCTCCTCTCGCTGTTTTAAGCTGCAAAAATCCAGGCTCTCCTCTCGCTGTTTTAAACTGTAAAACTCCCGGCTCTCCTCTCGCTGTTTTAAACTGTGAAAATATCGGCTCTCCTCTCGCTGTTTTAAACTGTAAAACTCCCGGCTTTCCTCTCGCTGTTTTAAACTGTGAAAATATCGGCTCTCCTTTCGCTGTTTTAAACTGTAAAAATCCTGGCTCTCCTCTCGCTGTTTTAAACTGTAGATAGTAGTTGCTGTTCTATTTAAAAAGTGGAATTATAAAGGCCACCCTTGGAAGAGTTTATCATGCTTAGTCAGTTAATTGATTACATAGCTAACACTAGATGTTCTCAGATCTGGTACATGATACAGAAGAAAGAGAGCTCATGGTGTAGTGGGTAACATATTAGCATTGGTAGAGGATTGGTTAGCTAACAGGAAGCATTAAGTAGGGATAAATTGGTCATTTTTGGGTTGGCAAGCTGTTAACTAGTGAAGTGCCACAAGGATCATTGCTACAATCTCTATCAATAACTTGGATAAAGGGGCTAAATTTGCTGATGGTACAAAGATAGGTAGGAAAGTAAGTTGTCAAGAGGTGATAGTGTTTACAAAGGGATTTAAAGTGAGTGGGCAAAAGTTTGGCAGATGGAGCATAATGTGGGAAAACGTAAACTTGTCCACTTGGACGGGAAGAATAGAAAAGCAGTATATTATTTAAATGGAGAGAAACTACAGAACTCTACAATACAGAGGGACCTGGGTGTCCTGGTACATGAATCACAAAAAGTTGGTATGTAAAAGCAGCAGGTGATTAGAAAGCAAATGGAATGTTGGCCTTTACTGCAAGGGGAATCGAGTATAAAAGTAGGGAAATGTTGCTGCAGCTGTACAGGGCCTTAATTAGACCTCATTTGCAGTACTGTGTACAGTTTTGGTCTCCTTACTTAAGAAAGGGTATAATTGCATTAGAAGCAGTTCAAAGAAGGTTTGCTCAACTTATTCCTGGTATGAAGGGCTTATATCTTATGAGAAAAGGTTCAGCAGGTCGGGCCTACCCATTGGAGTTTCGAATAATGAGGTGATCTTACTGAAACATATCCTGAGGTGACTTGACAGGGTGGATGCTGAGAGGATGTTTTCCTTGTGGGTTCATCACAGAGAACAGAATGCTTAATCTAGTCTGACACCTTAGTGCAGTATTGAGGCAGTGCTACACTCTCGGAGGAGCTGTATTTCGGATGAGAAATTAAAATAAGGCCCCATCTGTTCTCTCCGTTGGATTAAAAAAAATCAAAAAAAGAGCAGGGAAGTTCTCCCTGGTGTCCTGGAACCAACATTTATCCCTCAACCAACATCACTAAAGTAATATTTGGCCATTTATCTCATGGCTGTCTGTGGAAACTTGCTGTACACAAATTGGCTGTTGCATTTCCCTATATCCCAATAGCGAGTGCACTTCAAAAATTATTTATTGACTGTGAAGTACTTTTGAGGCATCCTGAGTTGAAAGGTGCTGTATTAATGCAAACTCCTACTTAATTTCTTCAATTTTACTTCATTTCCATTTAACTGTCCTTGAATACCTTCCTTGTTAGTTTTCGTTGTACCCGTAACTTTCATTTGCTTTTGTAAGTTGGTCTAACATTGCATGCGGAAAATTGAGCATGGAAATGATATTTATGGCTGGAAGGGGGAAAGAAATACCCTGCTGTGGGTCTGGATGGTGGAAACGTCACAGTCACAAACTGCAGAGCTGATTGCCTGATTCTGAATCAAAAGAATCTGATTTTCAGAAACCCACAGGCGGGCAGAAGGCGTGTCTTTGGCAAGTGCTCGACTGTGAAGTCAAACTGCCAATCAGCTGAGGAAGGATAGGAGCCAATAATGCACAGACACAAATAACCACTCAGACACCTCCCACAAGCAGCCTGCTGGGCCCAGAACAACCACTTCTTTATTTTAGGGGAGGGTGTTTTCTGCTCAGCGAGGTGAGAGATGTCAGAGAGATAAGGTAATCTAAACTCAAAGCAGGAAATTATGGAATTACACAGAAGGTGAAATGAGTGTGAGAGAGAGAGGAGAGAGCTTTGTGTGACCTCTTGGTTCAGTTGATGACCTCCTGGACTTCCATTTATTAGTTGTAATTGTATTGGAGATGGGGGCGCAGGAAGGGGAGGTTGCTTGACCAGGTGGAGCAATTGGAGGTGGGAGGCCATGTTATGAAACCTCCAGGAATATGGCCAATGGGGTTTGGCAACCCTAGCTTAATTACATTCCAGTTTGGATGAAATGTTCTACACCAGAAGCATTAACCTGTCATTTATTGGTCAGATGCTGACTAACCTGCTGTAGATTTCCAGTGTTTTTTGTCCTAGCACTGCAAGTTTTTTTGCTGCTAAGTTCACCAACAAAGACTACACAAGATGCTTTTATATTGAGTTAAATACTGTGCTGGTTCCACAGTTACTGACACAAGGGCATCAGGCAGCCTGCAATAACACATCGCCTGTTTCCTAAGGCTAACAGCCAGGAAGGCTTTTTTTAGGCCAAGTCCTCCCAATTGCGAGCTTCATCAAATCTAGCATCTTTGCTCTGCTGATGCTCACTACACAAGACCTACTTACCAGGAGCAGGCAGAATGAGAGAAATAAAGACTTGCATTAATGTAGCACCTTTCACAACTTAAATAACAGGAGTAGGCCATTCAGCCCTTTGAGCCTTCGCTGCCATTCAGAACAGCCACAGGGCATCAATTGTGATTGTGGTAATGACCAGATAATCTGTTTTTTTTTAGTGTTGTTGATTGAGGGATAAGAATTGGCCAGGACACCAGGGAGAACTCCTCTGCTCTTATTCGAGGAATGCCAAAGGACCATTTATGTCCACCTGAGAGGGCAAATGGAACTAAAATGCTGACATGAGAATTGTTTTGATGTAACGTAGCCAGCAGGATAAGTGAGTTTGAAGATTTAGAATAGGAAGAGAGTTTACCGAACTCCAGTCAGCGCACAAGTTTGAGAAAGTTAACATATTGTCCCTTTTCTGTTTGGCTGGGAATTGGGTATTGCCAACATCTGCTGCCTTGTAACACCCAGTAAGATGGAGAGATACTGGAATGTTCTTTTTTTTTAAACTGAATTGTGCGATTGTCAATTTGGACGTCTTGTGACCACCACAGCACATTGTCACCGGTCACTCCTGTGAATTTACATTGAATCGATATCCTGTAAATGTACAAGTGCTGCAATATTCCCAAGTTTGGTTTTTGATAAAAAAAAACATCTGGAAGTATTCTCATTCAAAAAGCTGGAGCTGAAACAACACCATTGTGCCTAAAGCGATCAATCTTCATGTGGTTGTTAAGCACTCTTTGTCTTTGTTTAAGAAAAAAATAGCCCCGCTTCTTTTATTTGATTCTCTGCCCAAGAGCTGACTTGCTTTCCCTAGAATAGCAGTGTAAGTGATAAGAGCACAGGCAAATGGAGGCTGTAGGGCATGGAAATTGGTACTTGCTTTAAAGAGACTCCAGCATAAGTTATGGGTTTTGTTCAGCCAAGAGCTAGATGCATTTTAATAAGCATTTTCATCCTCTCTCTTGTGGATATTTTTGCATTCGGTACTAGACCCCTTCTAGAGAAATTAAATTTTGTTATCAGTTACCACTTTTGCCCGAAGCATGTATTAGAAACGAGCACTTATATGCCAGTCTCTCCAGATTCAATGCGTGATTTCTTACTGGAGAATTTAATAACTCATTATTGGCACTACAAATGGGAATATTCCTGATTCACCATCACCTTGCCCCCATTGCCTAGTAGGAAGAATGTGATTAGCCTGAAGCCCTCCACTGTGAGAAAGATGGGGCGATCAGACAGGCCCACCAAAGCCTTAAGGAATGAAGGACTGAACTGCAGTATACTATGGAGGGTAAAGTATACCTGAAGAAGGAGAAAGGTCACTAATAATGTAGGGTTTTAACATAGATTAATCATTACAGTCCCAGTTAATAAGAGGAAAGTATTTGAGACTGAAACATGGATGCTTGTAGAGCAATACCTATAAATGGAATCATTAGCAACATTTTAATTGCACTACATTTCGAACCGAGGTTGAAAAAACACAACAATCTCTTGCACTTATATAGCACCTTTAATACAGTGAAAAATTCCAAGGTGCTTCACAAGAACATTATCAAAAAAGTGTGACCCCAAGCCATGCAAGGGAATATTAGGGCAGTTGAGAAACAGGAGGTTTTAAGCTGCTTTTTATAGGAGGAGAGAGAGGTTAAGGGAGGGAATTTCAAAGCTTAGGGCCCTGGCAGCTGAAAGCACAGTGACCACAGGTGGGGTGGTGGAAATTGGGAATGCACAAGAGGCCAGAATTGATGGGGAGCAGAGATCTCAGAGTAGGTTTGTGCTGTTTCTGCATTAATCTGTCACTATGAAATATTCACATATGTTATTTGGCATTAAGGAGAAATATTTGGAGTTGGGCTGAAAAGTGTTCATATTGTATTTTTCTTTAATGAGAAACTGTAAGTGAGTTTCACTGCAGAAACTCATCAAGGCTCCTTCAACAGCACCTTTCAAACCCATGACCTCTTCCACCTAGAAGGACAAAGGCAGCAGACACATGGGATTACCATCACCTGCAAGTTCCCCTCCAAGCCACACACCATCCTGACTTGGAACTATATCGCCGTTCCTTCATTGTCATTGGATCAAAATCCTGGTACTCCTACCTAACAGCACTGTTGGTGTACCTACACCACATGGAGTGCAGCGATTCAAGAAGACGGCTCGTTGCCATCTTCTCAGAGGCAATTAGAGATGCGCAATAAAAATGTTGGCCTGGCCAGCGATGCCTACATCCCGTGAAAAAATTGAAAAACCCAAGGGAAGGACCAGAGTGTGGGACAGCAGAGAGGTTGAAAAGAGTGGGAGAGATAAAGTACATCAAGAAGTAACATTTGAGGGAACTAAATTTGAGATTTTAAGACCTGTAGGTCGTAGGAGGAAAGGAAGGCTGAGAGGCAGGGAAGCAGCTGAGGGATGTGGGAGAAGGGGTTCTACAATTCTGAGGGCTTGGGGAAGAATAGGTAACAGTGTAATCTAGGTGCAGTATTCAAATTTCACTACAGAGCTGCAAATCTCTACTGCAACTGGTGTTGCTCTGAAGGTCGTTGAACTCTTCAAACTTCAATCCCAGGATGTGGGCAAGGGTGGCAGTACCAGCATTTATTGCCCAACCCTAGATGCCCTGCGTACAACTGAGTGGCTTGCCATGCCATTGCTATTTATTTTCTCTCCTTTGGTGTTAATTAAGGCAGCAGCATTAGTATTGTCATTCTGCTCCTCAGTGCAGAATAATCATCATTTGGCTTTAAAAAATCACCTTGCACAGAAAACAACACAGTATATGATGGTTAGAAATTATCGCTCGAAAAATACCTTATTAGTTTTGTGAGTAAATAGCAGCATGTGGAGAAGGATGCTTTCCTTATGTGGTTTTCTGACAGGGTGGTGCCTCTATTTTAGAAGGAATTTGGCTGCAGTTGCATTGAAAATTGTAGAAAGTGTGGGATTATTGTGGTTATTTTCTCTGTTTTGTAACAGTGTTTTTTGTTCTACTCAGTAAACTTTACTACGTAGCAATAGGAGCATCATTATCTATCCTGCCTTTAGCAGAATGTAGATCCAGGATTCATCAGTCTGTGTGATGGCACATTCTCCCAATTAATTACTCAGCCTGTCCCAATTGAATTTGCCTTCAATTATTTAGGTAGTAATTATCATCTTGCTTTTCTGTTAATCCCCCTGCCTACATTTTTTCTAAACTTTTATTTTTGTTTGTGAATGTTGTGCGTAACATGGGAGGGCTGTACATGCTGGGCCAGGGATCTCAAGCACAGCATCAGTGAGTTCCAGTTCAGGTACAGCAAAGGTTAGATCTTGAGCAGATGCTTCATCTGCCCTTGCCCCAACCTTGGAAGAGCACTCCCCCATCACACCACCACCATTGCATGAGTAGGTCATCTTCCATTTTCTACACTTGGATAAGCATTTTTATAGCTAAAACATGGTCTGTGAGATCCCCAGGATTGGTTTGTGATCCCCTGCACTGCCTGTGTCAGGAGATTATGGGGGAAGTAGAGGAGGGAATGGAGGAGGATCTTAGTCCTGATGTTGTGGCCATCATGGGGTGTGGGACAGGCTTGATGGGCCAGTCATTCGTGCCCTGCCCGTGAGCTTTCTGTTTGTTCATGGACTTGCCATCCTGTGTCCCACCTGAGTGAAGTTCCAATGGTTATATGCTGTGGGCATCTAGATTCAGGCTGCCCAAACAAAAGCATTTTAAGTAATTTGAGAAAAAATAATTAAAACTTTTTTTATTTTAAAAAATTATATATTAATTGCGCACCCATGTTTATCTAAGATAAAAGCAAAAAACTGCGGATGCTGGAAATCCAAAACAAAAATAAAAATACCTGGAAAAACTCAGCAGGTCTGGCAGCATCTGCAGAGAGGAACACAGTTAACGTTTCGAGTCCGAATGACTCTTCAACAGAACTAAGTAAAAATAGTAAAGAGGTGAAATATAAGCTGGTTTAAGTGGGGGGGGGAGGGTGGGACAGAGCTGGATAGAGGGCCAGTGATAGGTGGAGATAGGCAAAAGATGTCATAGACAAAAGGACAAAGAGGTGTTGAAGGTGGTGATATTATCTAAGAAATGTGCTAATTAAGGGTAGAAAGCAGGACAAGCAAGGTACAGATAGCCCTAGTGGGGGTGGGGTGGGGTGAAGGAAAGGGATCGAAATAGGCTAACCTATGTTTATCTGTTTGGTTCACTCAGAGTTTCACGCTGAGTTGGACTGTCATCTTTTCTCACTAAACAGCTCACTGATTTCTAATAATAAGTCAACTGATGAGAACTCAAGGCAACGACTCACAACACCCTTGAGGGGGTATATCTGCACAATGCTGAAGGTGCAGAAGCTCAGTTAATTATATACAAAAAGAGCAATGGTAGCTCTGATTCCCAGCCGCTTCTGTGCCAGCTGACCTGAAGCAGATGTGGACTCACTGGGCTGACTGGCCTCCTCCTGTGCTGTAACGACTCTGACTTAAAGACTCTTAGTGCTGCAATTGACATCAGTCACCTAGGTGGGCAGGGGACTAGCCAGTATTCTGGTTCTCGATTGTTATTGAGTGTACCTCACACTAAACTGTGTTTGTGTGCTTTGAGGTGCAGAGAAGATCAACGGTGATGCTCTCACAGTTCAATATCCCACTTCTACTTCTCTATGAAGATTTTGGGCAAGGAAAGGCGATGGAAATTAGAAAAGAATAAGAGAGAACTCAACAATATTAAGGCAATATAAGACTATTAAAGGGGGAACACTGTTGGAGGGTTCCCCCACCTGAAGCAATAACCTTCCTTATTCAGACATACTAGGCATTTCCAGCATTTGCTGTTTTTAATTTGATTTGATTCAATATAAGATGACTCCCTATATTACAACAGTAACTATACTGCAAAAGTACCTAATTGACTCAACTTCCTGAGGTTGTGAGGTTATAAATGCAAGTTTGTTTTTTTTCTTTGCTTTTAGAAAACTGTTTTGGCATCTTAATCCCACAAGGGACAGGGATGAGGTTACAGTGGCTGCAGAATGCTTGAGCAGCAATATAGTTGCAAGTACAAACTAGTTTTCCAGTTAGCAAGATAAGACTGCAGTCCTCTGGAAATTTGAAATTTCACTTCTGCCATCCTTTAATTGTCACTGCTGGGACAGTGATGGAATTGTTTCTGGGAGATTGATGAGTTCCTGTGGTCAGCTGGCCTGAGGCTTGGTTTTGTAAGACTGTTTCTGGTTACTTAGTTGACGCAAATAACCAGCCAAAGAGGGATGAGATTCCAGGCTGTTCCTGTCTAGCAGTGATGAAGTCTTTCCCTTTAAAACATAAGAACAAAAGAAATATGAACAGGAGTAGACCATTCAGCCCCTTGAGCCTGCTCCGTCATTCAATGAGATCATGGCTGATCATCTTGTGTTTCGATTTCCATTCCCATCTACCCCCGATAACCTTTGATTCCTCTGCCTAACAAGAATCTATCTACCTCTGCCTTAAAAATATTCAATGACCCCACCTCCATCACCTTCTGAGGCAGAGAATTCCAAAGTCGCACAACACCCCAAGAGAAAAAAATTTCTCCTCATCTCTGTCTTAAAAGAGCGACTCCTAATTTTAAAACAGTGCTCCCTAGTTCTGGACTCACTCACAAGAGAAAACATCCTTTCAACGTCCACCTTATCACGGCCATTCAGGATCTTGAAAACTTCAATCAAATCACCCCCCACTCTTCTAAACTCCAGTGGAAACAAGCCCAGTCTGTCCAACCTTTCCTCATAAGGCAACCTGCTCATTCCAGGTATCAATCGAGTAAAACTCCTCTGAACCGCTTCCAATGCATTTACATCCTTCCTTAAATAAGGAGACCAAAACTGCACACAGCATTCAAGGTGCAGTATCACCAATGCCCTGTATAACTAAAGAATAACATCCTTACTTTTACTTTCAATCCCTCTCAAAATAAAGGATAGCATTCCATTAGCCACCTTAATTACTTGCTGTACCTACATACTAACTTTGTGTGACTCTTTACTTGCACACCTAGATCCCTCTGCACCTCAGAATTATACAGCTGTTCTCCATTTAAGTACTTCTCTGCTTTTTTGTTCTTCCTGCCATAGTGGACAATTTCCCCATGTTACACTCCATATTCCAGATCTTTGCCCACCCATTCACGATCTATATCCATATCCATCTGCAACCTCCTTATGCCCTCTTCACAACATACTTCCCCACCTATCTTTGTGTCATCTGCAAATTTAGCTACCATGTCTTTGCTCCCCTCGTCTAAGTTGTTGATGTAAAAGTTGAGGTCCCAGCACAGACCCCTGTGGGACTCCACTCGTCACATCGTGTCAATCCGAAAAAGACCTATTTATGCATACTCTCTGCTTTCTACCAGCCAGGCAATCTTCTATCCAGGCTGATATGTTATCCCCTACACCATGCTCTTTTATTTTCCGTAATCTTTGATGTGGCACCTTATTGAATGCCTTCTGGAAATCCAAGTACAGTACATCTACAGGCTCCCCTTTACCTACCGTACATGTTACTCCTTCAAAAAAACTCCAATAAATTGGTTAAACATGATTTTCCTTTCACAGAACAATGCTGACTCTTCCCGATTGCCTTGAGCTCTTCTAAGTGTCCATTTATAACATCCTCAATGATCAATTCCAACAACTTCTCCACAACAGATGTCAAGCTAACTGGCCTATAGTTTCTTGTTTTTTGTACCATCAGGGCAGCGTTTATTGAGTTTTGTTTATTGTATTTGCTATAGTTTTGTACTTTTTCGGAGAAAGCCACATTTCAAACCTCCTCTGATTCACTGTTGTATGTGCCGCGGATCAGGGTGACAAGCAACTTGTTATCTGGTTGCAGCCTGTTTTTAGCTTGCAAGCTGTGACACCCAAATAAACACAAGCGTTACAGTAATGAACCTAAGACCATAAGACATAGGAGCAGAAATTAAGCCAATCGGCCCATTGAGTCTGCTCCGCCATTCAATCATGGCTGATAAGTTTCTCAACCCCATTCTCCCGCCTTCTCCCCGTAACCTTTGATCCCCTTACCAATCAAGAACCTATCTATCTCGCTCTTAAATACACTCAATGACCTGGCCTCCACAGCCTTCTGTGACAATGAATTCCATAGATTCACCACTCTCTGGTTAAAATAGTTTCTCCTCATCTCTGTTCTAAAAGGTCTTCCCTTTACTCTGAGGCTGTGCCCTCGGGTCCTAGTCTCTCCTACTAATGGAAATATCTTCCCCACGTCCACTCTATCCAGGCCTTTCAGTATTCTGTAAGTTTCAATCAGATCCCACCTCATCCTTCTAAACTCCATCGAGTATAGACCCAGAGTCCTCAAACGTTCCTCATATGTTAAGCCTTTCATTCCTGGGATCATTCTCGTGAACCTCCTCTGGACCCTCTCCAGGGCCAGCACATCCTTCCTGAGATACGGGGCCCAAAATTGCTCACAATATTCTAAATGTGGTCTGACCAGAGCCTTATAAAGCCTCAGCAGCACATCCCTGCTTTTATATTCTAGTCCTCTCGAAATAAATGTCAACATTGCATTTGCCTTCCTAACTACCGACTCAAGCTGCAAGTTAACCTTAAGAGAATCCTGGACTAGGACTCCCAAGTCCCTTTGCACTCCAGATTTCTGAATTCTCTCCCCATTTAGAAAATAGTCTATGCCTCTATTCTTCCTACCAAAGTGCATGACCTCACACTTCCCCACGTTGTATTCCATCTGCCACTTCTTTGCCCATTCTCCTAACCTGTCCGAATCCTTATGCAGCCTCCCCGCCTCCTCAATACTACCTGTCCCTCCGCCTATCTTTGTATCATCTGCAAACTTAGCCAGGATGCCCTCAGTTCCTTCATCTAGATCATTAATGTATAAAGTGAAAAGTTGTGGTCCCAACACTGACCCCTGCGGAACTCCACTAGTCACCGGCCGCCATCCTGAGAAGGACCCCCTTAACCCCACTCTCTGCCTCCTGCCAGACAGCCAATCTTCTATCCATGCTAATACCTTGCCTCTAACACCATGGGCTCTTATCTTACTGAGCAGCCTCCTGTGTGGCACCTTGTCAAAGGCCTTCTGGAAGTCCAAGTAGATAACATCCATTGGCTCTCCTTTGTCTGACCTACTCATTACCCCCTCAAAGAATTCTAACAAATTTGTCAGGCGTGACCTCCCCTTGATGAAACCATGCTGACTTTGCCTGATTTTACCATGCACTTCCAAGTATTCTGAAATCTCATCCTTAATAATGGACTCTAAAATCTTACCAACGACCGAGGTCAGGCTAATCGGCCTGTAATTTCCCGTTTTTTGCCTCACTCCCTTTGTAAACAGTGGGGTTACATCCCTGACTCCAGTGATTCCTGAAAGATCACCACTAACGTCTCCACTATCTCTTCAGCTATCTCCTTCAGAACTCTGGGGTGTAATCCATCTGGTCCAGGTGATTTATCCACCTTCAGACCTTTCAGTTTTCCTAGCACCTTCTCCTTGGTAATGGCCACCATACTCACCTCTGCCCCCCGACTCTCTTGAACTTTGGCGATGTCACTCGTGTCTTCCACCGTGAAGACTGACGCAAAGTACCTATTTAGTTCCTCCGCCATTTCTTTGTTCCCCACTACTACTTCTCCAGCGTCATTTTCCAGCGGCCCAATGTCCACTTTTGCCTCTCTTACCCTTTATATATCTAAAAAAACTCTTGCAATCTTCTTTTATATTACTGGCTAGTTTACCCTCATATTTAATCTTCTCCCTCCTTATTTCTTTTTTAGTTGACCTCTGTTGGTCTTTGTAGGCTTCCCAATCCCCTGGTTTCCCACTGCTCTTCGCCACATTGTATGCTTTCTCTTTAGCTTTTATGCTGTCCCTGACTTCCCTTGTCAGCCATGATTGCCTCGTCCTCCCTTTAGTATGCTTCTTCTTCCTAGGGATGAATTTTTGCTGTGTCTCCCAAATTACTCCCAGAAACTCCTGTCATTGCTGTTCCACTGTCTTTCCTGCTAGGCTCATCTCCCAGTCAATTCTGGCCAGCACCTCCCTCATGCCTCTGTAGTTGCTTTTATTCAACTGTAATACCGTTACATCTGATTCCAGCTTTTTCCTCTCAAATTGCAGGGTAAATTCTATCATATTATGTTCACTTCCTCCTAAGGGTTCCTTCACCTTAAGCTCCCTTATCAAATCTGCCTCATTACACATCACTAAATCTAGAATTGCCTGTTCCCTAGTGGGCTCTACCACAAGCTGCTCCAAAAAGCCATCTCGTAGACATTCTACAAATTCCTTTTCTTGGGATCCACTACCAAGCTGATTTTCCCAGTCTACCTGCATATTGAAATCCCCCATGATCACTGTAACCTTGCCTTTCTTACACACCTTTTCTATCTCCTGGTGTATCTTGTGCCCCACATCCTGACTACTGTTCGGAGGCCTGTACATAACTCCCATTATGGTTTTTTTACCTTTGCGGTTCCTCAACTCTACCCACACAGATTCTACATCATCTGACCCTACATAATTTCTTGCTATCGATTTAATTTCATTTCTTACTAACAAAGCAACCCCACCCCCTCTGCCAACCTGCCTATCTTTTCGATAGGATGTATATCCTTGGATATTTAGCTCCCAGTCCTGATCCCCTTGCAGCCATGTCTCCGTAATGCCCACCACATCATACCTGCCAATTTCAATCTACACCACAAGCTCATTTATCTTATTTCGTATAGTGCGTGCATTCAGATACAACACCTTCAGTCCTGTATTTCCTGTCCCCTTTCTCATTGTCGTCCCTTTATCTGATGTGCTTGAAATTAGATTCCTAGCCCTTTCCAAACACTTTGTCCTATTTTGTGTTCTGGAGACTTTAATAGCCTTTCCTGGGCTCTCCTTTCTTTTCAGTTTTTTCCATGGAATTGAACCCCCCACACACTAACCTGCTGCTTTGTTTCCCATTAGTCATGCTTCTTGGAGTTTTATCCCCACCCCCCCCCCCCTACTTTCTAGTTTAAAGTCCTGTTGAACACCCTATTTACCCTTCTCGCTAGAACATTGGTCCCAGATCGGTTCAGGTGGACACCGTCCCAACGGTACAGATCCCTCCTGTTCCAATACTGATGCCAGTGCCCCATGAAATGGAACCCCTATTTCCCGCACCACTCCTTTAGCCACGTGTTTACTTCCCTTATTCTCGCGTCCCTGTGCCAATTTGCACGTGGCTTGGGTAGTAATCCGGAGATTATAACCCTTGAGGACCTGTTCTTTAATTTAGTTCCTAGTTCCTGATAATCCCCAAACAGGTCCTCTTTCCTAGTCTTACCTATGTTATTTGTCCCGACGTGGACCACAACAACTGGATCCTCCCCCTCCTTCTCCAATATCCTTTCAAGCCGGTCAGAGATGCCCCTCACCCTGCCACCGGGCAGGCAACATACCATGCGGGACTCTCGATCCTGCTTACAAAGGAAGGTATCAATTCCCCTAATTATAGAATCCCCTACAACTACCACTTGTCTTTTTGCTCCCCCCTCTTGAATGGCCTCCTGTGCCACGGTGCCGTGGTCAGCTGGCTCATCCTCCCTACAGCCCTCTTCCTCATCCACACAGGGAGCAAGTACCTCGTACCTGTTGGACAAGGTCAAGAGCTGAGGCTCCTCTGTTCCTAAACACAGGATCCCTCTATCTGCCTCACTTGCAGTCACACCCTGCTGACCCTGACCACTGACCGGACTTGAGGTACTTAATCCACCAGGTGTGACCACCTCCTGATACAATGCGTCCAGGTAACTCTCCCCCTCCCGGATGTGCCGCAGCATCCAGAGCTCGGACTCCAGCTCATCAATTCTGAGCCGGAGTTCCTCCAGCAACCAACACTTGCTGCAGATGTGGTCACTGCGGCTCGCAATGGGATCTGCCAGCTCCCACATCATACAGCTACAGCACATCAGCTGCCCAGCCATCTCTACTTAGATAATTAATTTATTAGCTTTGCAGTGTTTTTTTTTCAAATTTGGTACAGATTTCCTACCAACCAATCAGGTCACAGCTTTCCTGTGACGTCACTTTTTCAGTTTTGGCTTCAGTTACTCTGTGCCCCGAGGTCACCGCTCCGGTGCTCCTCCCTCTGAGTCTGCTCCCTAGAGACAAGGCTGCGAATCCCCGAGGTAAGCTAGATTTATACTCACCACTCCGGTGCTCCTCCCCCTGAGTCTGCTCCCTGGAGACAAGGCCGCGAATCTCCGAGGTAAGCTAGATTTATACTCACCGCTCCAGTGCTCCTCCCTGGAGACAAGGCCGCGAATCCCAAAGTAATCTAGATTTATACTCACCGCTCCGGTGCTCCTCCCTCCGAGTCTGCTCCCATGATTACTCACCAATTAGCTGCTTTTTCTTTAAAATCCACTTTCAGAAGAGTGTCCCTCGCAGGTCTGGTGCACTCCTGAAGGCACTGCCTCTTCTTCTCTTTTTTAGGTTTGAGGAGGAGGGAGGGATGGAAACACTATGGCAATGTAATGTTTGGGGCTATTCCATTCTTTGACAGTGGGTCCTCCTCGATTCCCTCCTGAGTCGCGGTGGCTGCGATGACTTCTCCCAGAATGCTTCAGTCACTTCTCACCAGCACCCCCTGTTGGATCATTAATCTTAATCATCAATTAACCTTCTCAATCATTAACAGTATTTTTAACAATTGCACTATTAACCCCAAGCTAAACACCTAAAATGCATAAACAAGGTGTTTAAATTGATCAAAGGAATGCGTAGGGTAGATAGAGAGGAGCTATTTCTCCTGGTTGGAGGTTTTCTGAACAAGCTGTGGGCATGACTTTAAACTTAGAGTTTGGCCATTTAGGGGTGATGCTGGGGAGCACTTGTTCACTTAAAGTGGAGTGGAAATCTGGAACTCCCTCCATCAAAAAATTGTTGAGGCTGAGAGCCAATTGAAAATCCCAAAACTGGGATGAGTTTTTTGTTAGGAAAGAATATTAAGGGTTTTGGAGCCAAGGCAGAGAAATTGTCAAGATACAGATCACATGTCAAATAGAGAGTTTAAGTTACAAACCATGAAAGTATTTCCATAAGTATATTCCTCTGGTTCCCCCATCTATGTTAGGAATGGGAGCAATAATTTTAAAAAATACTTAACTGAACAAAGTATTTGTGACTCTGTTCAGAAAATTAAAAGCCTTAATCATCCTCCATTACAACTTCAGAGGTTTTCATTGGCTGTAAAGCATTTTGAGGTGTAAAATGGCCGTGAAAGGTGGTATAAAATGCAAATTTTTTTGGAGATTTGGCATGATTGTATTGTAGATATGACAGGTCGGTAAAAAGGCAGAATTGCACTTGGTAACAGTGTGACAGCGAGCAAGAGAAGAACATCAGTCCTGACACCCAGAGGGTTCCAGCACTTGTATAATAATGCCAGTGGTCAGTGTAGCTCAAGCAGTGAAAGATAAGCACTTTACAGTTGCAGTTTACAAAGAAAAATACTTGCAATGCATTTGGGGCATTTTATTGAGACCATAACACACCCCCACCCCATCCTCACTTCACTACCCTGCATCCACCACTGCAAGATTACGAGAGAGCACTGCACTTTCAGAAGTGAGATGTTAGACAGAGGCCCTCAGGTCAACATTAAAGATCCCATGATACTGTTTTTGGAAAAGAGCACAGAAGAATCTCCCCGGTATCCTGATCAATAGAAACATAGAAACTAGGAGCAGGAGTAGGCCATTCGGCCCTTCGAGCCTGCTCCGCCATTCATTATGATCATGGCTGATCATCCAACTCAATAGCCTGCTCCCGCTTTCTCCCCATATCCTTTGATCCCTTTCACCCCAAGAGCTATATCTAATTCTTTCTTGAAAACATACAATGTTTTGGCCTCAACTACTTTCTGTGGTAGCGAATTCCACAGGCTCACCACTCTCTGGGTGAAGAAATTTCTCCTCATCTCAGTCCTAAATGGTCTACCCGTATCCTCAGACTGTGACCCCTGATTCTGGACTCCCCCACCATCGGGAACATCCTTCCTGCATCTACCCTGTCTAGTCCTGTTAGAATTCTATAGGTTTCTATGAGATCCCCCCCCATTCTTCTGAACTCCGGTGAATATAATCCTAACCAACTCAATCTCTCCTCGTATGTAGTTATTCCTTAACCAATATCGCCAAAACCAATTATCTGTTCATTATCACACTTCGGTGTTCCGTTGTTCTGAAGTGTTTTGGGACATTCTGAAGCTGTGACGCGTGCTCTAAAAATGCAAGTTTGTCCTTTCTTGATCCATTTATAGAGGTCTACAACACAGTAGAAAAAGGCCCATTGAGTCTGTGCCGGTCAAACGAGTACGTAACTATTTTAATCCCACTTTCCAGCACTAGGCCCATAGCCTTGTATGCCACGGCATCGCGAGTGCACGTCCAAATACTTCTTAAATGTTATGAGGGTTTCTGCCTCTACCACCCTTTCAGGCAGTGAGCTCCAGATTCCCACCACCCTCTGGGTGAAAAAATTCTTCCTCACATCCCCTCTAAACCTCCTGCCCCTTACCTTAAATCTATGCCCTCTGGTTATTGATCCCTCCGCCAAGGGGAAAAGTTCCTTCCTGTTCTACCCTATCTGTGCCCCTCATAATTTTATACACCTCAATCATGTCCCCCCCTCAATCTCCTCTGCTCTGGGGGAAATACCCCCAGTCTATCCAATCTCTCCTCAACTAAAACTCTCCAGCCCAGGTAACATCCTGGTAAATCTCCTCTGCACCCTCTCTAGTGCAATCACATCCTTCCTATAATGCGGATTCCAGAACTGCATGCAATACTCCAGCTGTGGCCTAACCAGTTTTACACAGTTCCAGCATAACCTCCCCACTCTTATATTCTATGCCTTGGCTAATAAAGGCAAGGATCCCATCTGCCTTCTTTAACCGCCTTGTCTACCTTATCCAGGAGCTCCAGTTACATGGTCAGGTTGGGGAAGTGGGGACTTTCAGAGAAGGGAAGGCTGAGAGGAGATTCGGTAGAGGTGCTCAAGACTGCGAGGAGTCGAGGCGGAGTCAACTGGGAGAAAGTGTCCCCGTTGGCGGGCGGATCGAGAACGAGAGGCGGTGGGGGGGCTCGGATTTTGAGGTGCTCGGGGTGGACGAAGCAACGGAGACGCGATGAGAAACTCTTCCCCGCAGCGAGCGGTCAGGGTCCAGAAGGTACCACCTGAGGGCGGGGGGTGGGAGGTTATTTCAATCGAGGCTCTCGAGAGGGAATCGGATTGTTATCTGAAATGGGAAGAACACGCAGGGCTACGGGGAAAAGGTGGGGGAGGGGCGCGAGGCGAATCGCTCCCGCGGAGGGCCGGTGCAGACACGACGGGCCGAGCGGCCTCCTGTTGCCCTGCAGCTATCCCGCCGTCATCACGTGGCTGCTGCTGCTGTTTCTGGGATCCTGCTGTGCGCAAAAACAGGCCGCCGCGTTTCCCAAGTTACGACAGCTACCGCACTTCAGAAGCGCTTCCGCCGCCTGCCAACTCCCGAGATCGCGCGGCCCAAGCTGTTTCTCTCTTCCGCACCGGCTGGCGCTTGACTCTACATTTCCGCCCATGCGCGCCACCACCGTCAATCCCTCCTGCGCACCTCCACCACGCCCCACACCCCCTTCCCCCCCTCACTCCCCTTCCCCAATTCTCTCATCCCCCTCCCCAAAACACCACCACACCCACTTCCCCTTCCCCCATCCACCCTCCCCTTCCCCCATCCACCCACCCTTTACCCCTCCCCAAAACACCATCCCCCACTCCCCTTCCCCCCTCACTCCCCAAAACACCACCCCCACTCCCCTTCCCCCTCCCCCCATCCACCCACCCCTTACCCCCTCCCCAAAGCACCACCACGCCCCACACCCACTTCCTCTTCCCCCATCCACCCTCCCCTTTCCCCTCCCCAAAACACCACCCCCACTCCCCCTCCCCCTTCACTCCCCAAAACACCACCCCCCCACTCCCCTTCCCCCCTCCCCAAAACACCACCCCCGACTCCCC
This sequence comes from Cetorhinus maximus, assembly GCF_964194155.1. Classification (NCBI taxonomy): domain Eukaryota; kingdom Metazoa; phylum Chordata; class Chondrichthyes; order Lamniformes; family Cetorhinidae; genus Cetorhinus; species Cetorhinus maximus. Next base: position 6,868,700 of record NC_135896.1, read on the forward strand.
TTCCCCCCCACTCCCCAAAACACCACCCCCTCACTCCCCTTCCCCCTCCCCAAAACACCCCCCCCCCCACTCCCCTGCCCCCTCCCACCATCCACCCACCCCTTGCCCCCTCCCCCAAAACACCACCCCCCTTCCCCTTCCCCCACTCCCCAAAACACCACCCCCACTCCCATTCCCCCCTCCCCAAAACACCACCCCCCACTCCCCTTCCCCCCTCACTCCCCAAAACACCACCCCCCACTCCCCTTCCCCCTCCCCCCATCCACCCACCCCTTACCCCCTCCCCAAAGCACCACCACGCCCCACACCCACTTCCTCTTCCCCCATCCACCCTCCCCTTTCCCCTCCCCAAAACACCACCCCCACTCCCCCTCCCCCTTCACTCCCCAAAACACCACCCCCCCACTCCCCTTCCCCCCTCCCCAAAACACCACCCCCGACTCCCCTTCCCCCCCACTCCCCAAAACACCACCCCCTCACTCCCCTTCCCCCTCCCCAAAACACCCCCCCCCCCACTCCCCTGCCCCCTCCCACCATCCACCCACCCCTTGCCCCCTCCCCCAAAACACCACCCCCCTTCCCCTTCCCCCACTCCCCAAAACACCACCCCCACTCCCATTCCCCCCTCCCCAAAACACCACCCCCCACTCCCCTTCCCCCACTCCCCAAAACACCACCCCCCCATTCCCCTTCCCCCCTCCCCAAAACACCACACCCCACTCTCCTTCCTCACCTCCCCAAAACACCAACCCCCCACTCCCCTTCCCCCCTCCCCAAAACACCACCCCCCCACTCCCCTTCCCCCTCCACTCTCCAAAACACCGTCCCCCTCCTCCCTTCACCCCTTTCCCCTCCTCCCCCCCCCCCCACTCCCCTTCCTCCCCCCCCTACTCCCCTTCCCTCCCCCCACCACTTCCCTCCCCTGCCCCCCCTCCACCCACTCCCAACTGCGACCCGACTAGTGCGTCACCTCCTTGACCGCCATCTGCAGCGTGTCCACGTTGCATCCGGTGATGTAGACGGTGGCTCCGGCCTGTCCTAGCTGCAAGCGATTCCCTTGCCGATTCCCCGGGAGGCTCCCGTCACGATGCACACGTGGCCGAGCAGCATCCGGGCCATGTTCCTGCGCGGTTCCAGATCTCTCCAACGTTTCTTAGTCCTCCTAACAGTACCTACACTAGATGGACTGCAAGGATTCAAAAAGGTGGCTTATCGCCCCCTTCTCGAGCAATTATGGATGAGGAACCAAGTGATGCTCAGATCCTATGAAAGAAGTTCAAAAATCCAGCCTCCAAAATGGATATAGAATCTTCAGAAATAAAAGCAGAAAATGCTGGAAAAACTCAGCAGGTCTGGCAGCATCTGTGGAGAGAAACAGAGTTAACGTTTCGAGTCCGTATGACTCTTCTTCAGAGCTCTGATTTTATTTCAGATTTCCAGCATCCACAGTATTTTGCTTTTATCTAAAATGTTTCGGAGTAGCTTCCACAGTAGATCAGTGATCAAAAGAAATTCTTGCATTCATATTGGATATTGTTGTAATGTTTCAAAGAACTTTGCACAGTGAACTACTTTTGGGGGTGCTCTGATTGTTATTATTTAGGAAAACATGGCAGCCCTTTAAAGAAGCAGCTTACCATAATGTCACATACAGAGCAGGAGGGTACCCCTAATCTGTGTCGAACCAGCTTGCAGCAGTACGTTGAGTTACAAAGAGTGTACAGTACAGAAACAGCACCCTCAAACCTGAGTCGGAAGGTTGTGGTTCAGGTCCTACTCCATAGATTGAGCACAGAAATCGAAGCTTCCTCAGTATTGCACTGTTGGAGGTGTCGTCTTTCGGATGAGATGTTAAAATGAGGCCCCATCTGCTGTCTCAGGTGGTCCTGTGAAAGATCCCATGACACTATTTTGAAGAGGAGGAGGAGAGGTCTCCCCAGTACCCTGGTCAACATTCATCCTTCAATCAACATCACTAAATTAAATTCTCTGGTCATTATCACATTGCCTTTTTGTGGGAGCTTGCTGTGTGCATTTTGGCTGCCGCATTTCCTACATTACAGCAGCGACTGCACTTTGAAAGTATCCTAATGGCTGTAAAGTTATTTTAGGGAATCCTGAAGTCATTAAAGGTGCTATATAAATTTTAAGTCTTTTTCTTTAGCGCAGTTGAATTAGAATCATCCAGCCCAGATGCAGGTCATTTGCCCTACCGTGCCTGCACTATTTCTTTGAAAGAGCTATCCAATTGGTCACAGTGCACTGATCTTTCCCCATAACTCTGAATTTTTCTCCTTTTCCAATTATTTATCCAGTTCTCTTTTGAGAGTTATTATTGAATCTGCATCCACCATCTTTTTCAGGCTGTGTATTCCAGAACACAACAATTTTGCTGCATTTTTGAAAAAGTTCTGGTTCTTTTGTCAGTTGCATAAACCTGTGCCCTCTTTCTGGCTACTGATCCTTCTGCCGGTAAAAACAGTTTCCCTTATAAATGGAGATTGCTAATGTTTGATGAGGGAATGTTTGTTCCCATAGGCTGGAGACTCACAATGTCTAGACTCTCAAACAAAGCTGCCAAGAGTGTAGAAGTGTCACTTGGGAAATGAGCTGAGACAGTAAGTATCAGCAGCAGTCCAGGAAGGCTGAAGGTGGTGTGTGCCTCACCCAGCTATCTCCACAAACACCAAGGGTTGAAGCTGGGAACTTCTGATCTAAGCAGTTCAGTACCATACTGGGTAATTCCTTAGCCACCTGATCTATCTGATGTGCCCTAAAAAGTATTTTTTCCCCCTCCAAATGCTATTTAGCATCACATATCTGCACCATCACTAAGACCACTTTCTTCCACCTCCATAATATTGCCCGACTCCATTCCTGCCTCATTTCATCTACTAAAACCCTCACATATCTTTATCTTTCAACTTTCTGCATGCACTCCTGGCCATTCTCTTGAGTCTCTACCTTTTATAAACTTGACTTCTTCCAAAACTTTGCTTCCCATGCCAAACTCGCACCAAGTTGTATTCACTCATCACCCTCACTTACAGATCTACCCATTAAGCTTCAATTTTAACATTTGCACACTTGTTTTCAAATCTTACACAGCCGTGCCCCTCCCTATCTCTGAAATTTCTTCCAGCTCTACGACCCTCCAAGGTACCTGCGTACATCTAACTCTGGCCGTTGAGCATCCCAATTTTAATTGCTCCACCATTGGCAAGATTGGCCTTCAGCTCTGGAATTTCCTTCCTAAACCGCTTTGTCTGTGTCCTTCACTTTCCTCCTTTAAGATGCTCCTTAAAACCTACCTCTTTCACCAAGCTTTTGGTCATCTGCCCTAATCTCTTTAGATGGTTTAGTATCAAATTTTGTTTGGTAACGCTGGTGTGAAGCATCTTAGGATGTTTTCTACATCAAAGGTGCTATATAAATAAAAGTTGTTGTTGTCACTGATGAATCCTATTGTTCTGTCTCCAGTCCTGGTTTTACAGATTGCCATCATCCTGTTGTTTGTGTAGAACATCTTCAGCACCTTAATCCATTATCAGATGATTGATGGCTCCTGCAAAACACATGCAAAGAAGTGTGATAACATTGAAGCTTCCAGCTGTAAAGGGATTTTCACTTAGCTCTACACTGTCATGCGACATATCTCTCTGTACATAAATATGCCTTTTTCCAAAACCAAGGAATTAACTTGCATAGAATGTACAGCATAGAAACAAACCAGTCAGCCCAACAAGCTGATGCTGGTGTTTATGCTGCGCATGAGCCTCTTCCCACTCTGCTTCATCTCACCCTTTCAGCAAATCCCTCTATTCCTTTGTCACTCATGTGTTTATCTAGCTTCTTCTTAGATTCCTCTATGCCATCCATCTCAAATACTCCATGTGGGGGTGAGTTCCACATTCTCATCAGTCTGGGAATAAAAAGTTTCCCCAGAATTTCCTTTTGGATTTAGTGGTGGCTGCCTTATAGTTATGGCCTCTAGTTTTGGACACCCATCCATCCGTAAATGGAAACAGCTTCTCCACATCTACCCTTTCAAACCCTTTCATAATCACAAAGACCTCCTATCAGGTCACCTCTCAGCCTTGTCACGTCGAGAAAAGAGCCCCAACTTGTTCAACTTTTGTGATAGTTATAACCTTTAGTTTGAGTATCACCCTTGTAAACCTTTGTTGCACCTTCGCCAGTGCCTCTGTATCCTTTAATAATATGGAGACTAGAACTGTGCACAGCCAAGGGATAAATATTGAGAGACAAGACGTGTCCTGACTGCAAGATTGAGTAACACTGATAGAGGATTCCTGAAACCCAGTCTGGGGCAAGCAGCCTGATTGTATGATTCCTGCCACAGCATTGAGCATTTGGTTTCTTCCAACAACAGAAGATAGTTTAATAAACTAAGTGCATTGGCACATATCGGCTTCACAAGAGAAAAGCAATCATGCCTTCAGGGCTTTCATGTTGTAATTTGGTGTACATACTTTATGCCTTAGCATGAGCTGGAAGCTTGTGTAGTAATGAAAACAGCAGGGTATTTGACACATGGTGCTCATTCAGCATCCCCAGGCTTTCATTCGCAAGTGGCATCTGCAGGCAAGTCTTTTAAATTGTTTAATGCTTTTTTTGTTCAGGATCTCTTATTAAGAGGTACACTAGCGTGTCTGAAAACACTTTACACGCGTTGCAAATTGCCTTTTGGTCCTAGTTCTCAACCACACCATTGTCTAATTGTCTATGGGAGGGATAGTGCCCGCCTCTCCTTTGGTCCCACTTGCTCCATTGATCTGCGTCCATTCACTTTGGCTGCACGGCTATTTTGTTAACTAAGCTTCATCCTGACTCTTCTGTAATCGCTACAAAGAATGTGTTCAAATTGCCGCAGCAATATATTACGGTGTGTTCCAACCTCACATGGTGTTAATGGGGACACCACAACTTGAGGGCTGTAATCAGAACTAATAGGGTTGATTTTAACCTGACTTGCTGGGCAGGAAACCGATGGCATTGGGTGTCATGCCAATTTTACTCGTCGCTCCATATTGCTCTCTTGGTGACTTTGATGGAGTGCAAGATCAGATGGGGTGTAAAGCCAGTGTTGTACCCTGTCCTGTCAATTTCCTGACAAGCAGGTTAGGTTAACATTGGTCCCAGTTATCCAAGGGAGAATAAAATAACCAGCACTAAGAAACACTGCTGGTCAGAATCATCATTTATATCAAGACAACCAATCACATAATCCCATTTAAAGAAAATAGTAAAAGAGGAGAGAGAAATTGGGAAATAATTTGATTAAGTTGATGAAACTCTTGTCATTTCACCTCTTAAATCTGTGAATGAGCTCAAACTGATGGTGTGATCATACCAGGCAATGGGGAGAGAAAACAGGGCAATGGGGTTAGTTTTAGTGTGATACGTTTCACAGAGATGTAGTCAGACAAAAATTTGACACTGAGCCAAAGAAGGAGCTATTAGGAGGGGATGACTAGAACCTTAGAGGAAGATTTAGAGTAGGGTCTTAAAGAATAAGAGGGTAGTGGACAAACAGAGGGGTTTGTGGAAAAATTTCAGAAAGTAGAGGCTAGATGGCTAACGGCATGGCCACCAGTGGGGCAGCAAGGAGCATGCGGTTGGAGGAGGTTATGGAGTCCGCAAAGAGATTTAAACACAAGAATGAGAATTGAGGACTGGGACATGACGTAGATCAGTGAGTGCAGAAGAGGTGATGTGTGAACAGCACTTAGCATGGCCAGCAGAGTTTTAAATCAATTGAAGTTTATACAACATGAAAACTGGAAGGCTAGCCAGCAGAGCCTTAGAATAATCCTTTGGAGGCAGCAAAGACAAGGATGAGTGATTCAGCAGCAAATTTGCTGGGTTAGGCGATGTTGCAGAGACGCCAATAGGTTGTCTTTGGGACAGAGGGCATCATGGGGTCAGGAATTCCAGTGGTCGGAGAGGGGGGTGGAACCAGTGACGGAGATACGGAGTTTGAGATAGGACCAAAGACGGTGGCTTAGGCCTTTCCAACAGCAATCTAGAGGAAATTGCAGCTTGTTCAAAACTTTTTGGGGTTTGATTTTAACCCCCATTGAATTTCAGGTGTGGAGTGTGAACTCAAAATGTACTTGCAGGTCTAACTTTGAGGCGTGGGTTATTTTAACCGACAGACTGAATGAGGCAGCTTTGGTGAGAAGTGGAAGATAAGGTGACTGGAGATCTCTGGCCACTACCAGCTGCTTTGCAGAGTTTGGAGGTGGATTCAAGAGGGACTTGGAGACGGGTGGGGAGAAATCTGAGACCAGAGAGAGCTTGAACTTTCATTGTGGAGCCCAAAAGAACACTCCTGTCCATCAGGGTCCCACAAAGGATAGTTTCTCATTCACTTTGAGGTATTGTGACCTCCTGCAAGCTGCTGACCTGGGTTTGCCTGGCTTCAATGTTGGTATCAGTAAGACCCCAACCTATATTGTTCATCAGGTACCCACGTGAATCTAGCAGAGATCTCAGCCACCACCAAACTAGCGGTGTTGAGATCTGACATCAGCAGAAGCAGAACATGAAATGGAGCTGCTTCATTATAAAATACACCCCCCCACCCCCAACCACCACCACCAACAATTTCACAGAGAGGGAACCAGGTGAGGGCAATTCGACTGAGCTGGGTAACAACACCTTGTGTTTATATATACTCCTTTAATGTAATAAAACATCCCAAGGTATGTCACGGAAATCAATTCCAAATTAGGGATTCTCTTTAAGTTTGGAGCTACTGTTCATTGTAGGATAGAATAACAGGAGCTTTGCTTTTGCCCTAGCCGACCAGGGAGTGTATAGTGCTCTGTATATTCCGCATACGAACACTAACACCCTTTACTCTGAGCACAAATTCACCCCAATCTTTTTCTTAAAAGAGAGGGACATATGGAGAAATATTTTTATGCAGCGAATTGATATGATCTGAAAGCCACAGCCTTGAAAGAGTGGTTGGAGCAGATTCATTGGTACTTTTGAAAGGGAATTCCTTATTCTTTTGTACGTTCATGGGATGTGGGCATTACTGGCTAGGCCAGTATTCATTGCCCATCCCTAATTGAGAAGATGGTGGTGAGCTGCCATTATGAATCCCTCAGTCCATATGCTTGAAAAGAAAAGAAAAAAAATCAGGGTTGTGGAGGAGTGGGACTAACCGGATAGCTCTTTCGAAGAGTTAGCAAAGACCTGATGGACTTAATGGCCTCCTGCGCTGTATGATTTTAGGAGAGAGAAGGGGAAGAAAGCTGAACGAAATAAGAACAGAGTGAAATGCTTTGATGTTCCTGTGTGTTGTGTCATGGCATGTGAATTCAAGCCTGCCCCTCACCCCTAACCAGTTCCCAATCTGGGCTGTGCCTCTCCACAAGGAGGTGGGGGACAGGCAGGTGTTGGAAAGACAGATTGCATCCAACCACTCCATCTCCTAGAGGCTGGATCAAGCAGTATGGAGAAAGGTATGGAAGTATGCAATCTATGGGAAGGAGGCTTTGATAAATCAATAATAAAGAACAGTAGCTTCCATTTATACTGCGCTTGAAGCACGTCAAAGCGGATCACATACAATGAATTACTTTGAAGAGTAACAACTGCTATTCCGTAGACAAATGTGGCAGCTGTTTTATGCACATTATGATCCAAGAAGCAGTTAGGTGAGAGGCCAGTTTATCTTATTAGTGGTGGTGTTGCTTGGAGAAGGGTTGTTGGACAGGGTACTGGGAGAACGTCCCTGTTCCAGATCGAGCAGCAGCATGAAATCTTTAATATCTACATGAATGTAGTACTTGCCACTTGCCTGGATGAGTGCAGCTCCAACAACACTCAAGAAACTTGACACCATCAGGACAAAGCAGCCCACTTGATTGGCACCCCGTCCACAAACATTCACTCCCTCCACCATCGACGAACAGTAGCAGCAGTGTGTACCATCTGCAAGATCCACAGCAGAAACTCACCAAGGCTCCTTAGGCAGCACCTTCCAAACCCACGACCGCTACCACCAAGAAGGACAAAGGCAGCAGATAGATGGGAACACCAGCACCTGGAAGTTCCTCTCCAAACCACTTACAACCCTGACTTGGAAATATATCGCCGCTGCTTCATTGTCACTGGGTCAAAATCCTGGAACACCCTCCCCAACAGCACTGTGGGTATACCATCACCTTCTCAAGGGCAATTAAGGATGGGCAATAAATGCTGGCCTAGCCAGCGATGCCCACATCCCGTAAATGAATTAAAAAAAGGAACCGGCAGACGGCATAGATCTGAAAGGAAGCAGTGCAGCACTCCAACAAAATAAGTGATGGCCATTCACTGACTCATGCCTCAGGGCAATGCCTTGACCAATCAGGGTCAAGCTGCCTGGTTTAAATTTCAAACAATTCTTGGCAGTTAACTGCCAGTCACCATCACTGGTGCATTCTCCATGGCAATGCCACTTGCCAATCAATCAGCACTCTCCTCACATACAGTATAAATTGTTGTTTTCCCCTTTGTCTGTCCTTGGCTTGCTGCATTGTTCCAGTGAAGCCCAACGCAAACTGGAGGAACAGCACCTCATCTTCCGACTAGGCACTTTACAGCCTTCAGGACTGAATATTGAATTCAACAACTTTAGATCTTGAACTCCCTCATCCATCCCCACCCCCTTTCCGTTTCTTCCCCCTCCTTTTTGTTTTTTCCAATAATTTATATAGATTTTTCTTTTCCCACCTACTTCCATTATTTTTAAATCTATAACTGTAATGCCCTGTCAGTCTTTCCACCCCACCCCCACTAGAGCTGTACCTTGAGTGTCCTGCCAGCCATTCTTAATTAGCACATTCGTTTAGATAATATCACCACCTTCAACACCTCTTTGTTCCTTTGTCTGTGACATCTTTTGATTATCTGCTCCTATCACTGCTTGCTTGTCCCTACAACCACCACACCACCCCCCCCCCCCCCCCCCCCCCGGACTTCTCTACCCCCACCCCCCACCTGAAACCAGCTTATATTTCACCCCTCTCCTAATATTACTCAGTTCTGTTGAAGGGTCATGAAGACTCGAAACGTCAACTCTTTTCTTCTCCGCCGATGCTGCCAGACCTGCTGAGTTTTTCCAGGTAATTCTGTTTTTGTTTTGGATTTCCAGCATCCGCAGTAGTTTTTTGTTTTTATCTCTGTGTTTTCCCCTTTTGTTGGTATTCTTGCAAAGTGTCCTAAGCAAGACGAAAAGCTTAGGCATGTCTCTTTTTTCAGCAATACTCATGTTCTGTACTACCAAACGACTATTTGAGTAGAACTAATACAACAAAATGAAAAGAGATTATGAAACAAAGTGAGCTGGAAGGAATAAGGTTTTACCTATTATTCACTGGTTGGGTCAAGCTGCAATCAAAATATTCAGCCTGTGTTCTGAAAATAAATTGAGGATATTTGATAACTTAATGTTAACAAAATGACCTCTTGCTGCATTGCTTCTGAAGGGAGACTCATTTTTGCCAGTGCAGTAATTGAACAGAACTAACCTCTGCTCAAAACATAGCATCTAATCTAAAGTAATCTTTTTTATTTGTGTTAAAAGTCCCCAAGCACCCAACAGCTTACACACAAAGTATTCCCTTGATCTCACCCCTTACTTTATCATACCACCTGCTAGTAATTCCAAATCCGATTACAGCACCAGGGATTAATGTAGACCTAACCGAGAGAAAGGAAAAACTGAACATGTGAAATGAAAGAGTCAATCCTGGAAATACTTCAGCATCTGGAAACATTAAGATATCGTTGACATTTCAAGTAGAGACCAACTGAGGAAGAAATACAGCAGTGAGCGAGAAAGTCAAATTTCACCAAACTCTTGTCCGGAATAAGGAAACATAAACCTCGAAATCAGAGTCAGGCCATTCAGGAGGGGAGTTAGGAAACAGTTGTTCATAAGTATGGAACACACACTCCCACAAAAAGCAGTAGATGCCAGCTCTATTAGTAATTTTAAATCTGAGAAGTTCAGTAGGTGTTCACTAGCCCCGGGGATATGGAGTTAACTTCATCAATGAAGTTAAGAGACAGATCAGCCATGACAGAGGGTAGCAGTGGAAGGGTGCTTTTCTGAATGGAGAGCTGTGACTAGTGGAGTTCCGCCGGGATCAGTGCTGGGACCTTTGCTGTTTGTAGTATACATAAATGATTTGGAGGAAAATGTAACTGGGCTAATTAGTAAGTTTGCAGACGAAACTAAGGTTGGAGGAGTTGCAGATAGTGAAGAGGATTGTCAAAGGATACAACAGGATATAGATCGGTTGGAGACTTGGGCGGAGAAAAGGCAGATGGAGTTTAATCCGGACAAATGCGAGGTAGTGCATTTTGGAATGTCTAATACAGGCGGGAATTATACAGTAAATGGCTGAACCCTTAAGTGCATCGACGGGCAGAGGGATCTGGGTGTACAGATCCACAGGTCACTGAAAGTGGCAACACAGGTGGATAAGGTAGTCAGGAAGGCATATGGCATGCTTGCCTTCATTGGCAGGGGTATTGAGTATAAAAGCTGGGAAGTCATACTGCAGCTGTATAGAACCTTGGTTAGGCCACACTTGGAATATTGCGTGCAATTCTGGCCGCCACATTACCAGAAGGATATGGAGGCATTGGAAAGAGTGCAGAGGAGGTTTACCAGGATGCTGCCTGGTCTGGAGGCTACTAGCTATGAGGAGATGTTGAAGAAACTCGGATTGTTCTCACTAGAGCGACGGAGATTGAGGGGCGACTTGATAGAAGTTTACAAAATTATGAGTGGCATGGACAGAGTAGATAGTCAGAAGCTCTTTCTCAGGATGGAAGAGTCAATTACTAGGGGACATAGATTTAAGGTGAGAGGAGAAAACTATAGAGGAGATGTGCGGGGCAAGTTTTTTACGCAGAGGGTAGTGAGTGTCTGGAATTCGCTGCCAGAGGAGGTGGTAGAAGCAGGTACGATAGTGGTGTTTAAGAGGCAGCTTGACAAATACATGAATAGGATGGGAATAGAGGGATACGGACCCCGGAAGTGCAAAATGTTTTAGTTGACGGGCAATACGATCGGCGCAGGCTTGGAGGACCGAAGGGCCTGTTCCTGTGCTGTTCATTTCTTTGTTCTTTGATATCTAAATGGTAAAACAGGCTCAAGAGGCTGAATGACCTCCTCCTGTTCCTATGTTCCTAAAGGCACTGACTTAAACTGGGACATGATTCCATGGCAAAAACAACAGCAGCTTGAATTAATAGAATGCCTTTTATGCAGTAAGGCATTTTCCAATACCTCACTCAAGTGACCAATCCTCATGCATGACCCAAGGCAGTGAGTGGGAGCAGGTTTTTTGACCATGATAGGGATCACAGTCGCAGCTAATTCTTTCCTCACCTGAGATCCACATACATACACTATCCATTACAGGTTGCTAGATAGCCACCAGGAGAGGTCACTCTGACTGGTCTTTTTACTTTTTTGCTTAAAAGTGCTGGGCCAACTGAATGGCATGACCGTAAATTGTATTCTGGCCCATGCACCTACCCACTGAGCCATTAGGGGGAGCCATGAGGAAAGTTGACGTTATGCACCAAACTCTTCCACTGTCTTGTCTTGAGCACATGTGCACATTCGCTTTCGTGTCCTCAACCGTGAACCAAGCATTTAGTTTCTGCCCTGTATATTTCATGTGTTAAGAAAGCTCCACAGAATCCTTGCATCAGCATTGCTGTATTTTTTTTTAAGAAGCAATTCTTAAGAAGCTGTCTCCTGGCAATGGTTGCTAATGCCAACAGTGTAATGTTTTCCTGCACTCCCCTTGTTTGTTTTATACACAGAGCCAAACTTCAGGCAGCAAGTAACAGGGCAATGGAGAACCAACAGCAAGTCTTCTTCCTAATGACAGTCTTGATTTATATAGTACTTGTAATATGTGTGGGCATCCTTTGCAGCCCAGTCCCCACCTAAGCAGATTTATATGCCCCTGAACCCCTATTCACTTAATAGAACTGCAGGTCCTTGATGATATTTTTCAACCTATGGGGAAATACCTGGCAATTACAAGGCCAATAGTATTGACTGTCGAACATGCCATCTTTCAGATGAGATGTTAAATCGGCGCCCCCTCAGGCGGACATCATAAACCCCACAGATTTTGGGGAAGAGCAGGGGAGTGCACTTTAGTGTCCTGACCAGTGTACATCCTTCAATCAGCATCACTAAAGCAAATTTTCTGGTCATTATGTGTTTCTGAGTTTGCTGTGCACAAGTTGGTTGCCAGGTTTCCTACATCACAACAGTGACTGACTACACGTCAAAGGTACTTAAATGGCTGTAAAGCACTTTGGGATATCCTGAGTTGTGAAGGGCAGTGTGTAAATGCAGGTCCTACTTTATTTTACTGTTTGAAAGCAGGAGCTCAGTCTGTAGAAAATAACAGGCTCAGAACATCCCAGCTTTCTGCTGCCCCAATGTGCAGTCTTTGTACAAGTGACCCTGATATATTAGTATTTTTTGGAATTGTGGCTCTTGGCAATAACTTGTCCAGTAGGGGCGTGGAATGGATTGAAGTATTAATCCAGTGGCTGCTAATAAACCATTTACCTCATGGAGATTCCAATCTCAAACCCTGCGCTGTATTGAATTCACTGGGCGCAGTAATGGTGGACGTGAGGACACAGCAGTTGACTTAGCATCCCCCTGGGTGAAACACAAGGAAAACCATTTAAGATTCCTGCTCCACGTAGCTATCCAGTAACCTCTGCTGGAAAGTGCATGTTTACAGATGATGGCTGAAAACAGAATTGTCCTTACTCGTGATGATCCACTTGTAACCAAGCATCAATGACCTGCTAATCTGTTTTGTTGGTGTTAGCTAAATGATATTGGCTTAGTGGAATCTTGTACTTCAGCCTGAATATGCAGACTGGCTCTCAGTTTCATATTCAATTTGAAAGTCATATCTAAAGAAATTACTCTCTCAATACTGAAATAGTATTGCTCTGCACAGCCTAAAATTTTTTGTTCATTCATAGAATGTAAGTGTTACTGGCAAAGCCAGCATTTGTTGCCCAATCCTAATTGTCCTTGAGAAGGTATGGTGAGCCACTTTGAACCGCTGCAGTCCATGTGGTTTAGGTACCCCCACAGTGCTGTTAGGGAGGGAGTTCCAGGATTTTAACCCAGCAACACTAAAGGAACAGCAGTATAGTTCCAAGTCAGGATGACTTGAAGGGAAACTTGCAATTGGTTGTTTTCCCATCCACCTGCCCTTGTCCTTGTAGGTGGTGGAAGTCGCGACTTGGAAGGTGCTGTCAAAAGAGTCTTGGCGAATTGCTACACTGGACCCTGTATTTGGTGCACACTGCTGTCATTGTGGTAGTAGAAAGAGTGTTGGATGGGGTGCTGATCAAATGGGCTGCTTTGTCCTAAATGGTGTCGAGCTTTTTGAGTACTGTTGGAGAGGCCCTCATCCAGGCAAGTGGAGATTGACTTGTGCCTTCTAGATGGTGGACAGATCTTGGGGAGACAGAGAATTTTCAGCTTCTGGTGTGCTCTTGTATCCACAGTATTTATATGGCTGGTCCAGCTAAGTTTTTGGTCAATGGTAACCCCCCCAGGATGTTGATGATGGGGGACTTTTGCAATGGGAATGCCATTGAACAACATGACATGGTTAGATTTTCTTTTGTTCATTGGCCATTGGTTGACACTTATGTGACGCAAATTTCCTTGCTACTTATAAGCCCAAGCCCGAGTGTTGTCCAGGTCTTGCTACATGCAGGCATGGACTGCTTCAGTATCTGAGGATCACTAAATAATTTTAGATGAAGGAGGCCATTTGGCCCTCCTTAATTCATCCAGCCCAAAAGACCCTACAGTTACTTCATTGAAGCACCTAATTGTTTCTTGTCAGTAACAAGAGGACAGATTCAATAGTAACTTTCAAAAGGGAATTGGATATATACTTGAAAAGGAAAGATTAGCAGGTTTATGTGGAAAAATGACTAATTGGTTAACTCTTTCAAAGAGCCAGCATAGACAGGATGGGGCAAAAGTTGTCCTCCTATCCCTTCTATTCTAAGATTTTACAATGCTCCATCAGGAGTCATGTTTTGATAAAATGAAGTATGAAGAGAACTTTTTGATCTCAGTCCTAAATTTGCATTTTACTAGTTTGAAACTGTGACCCCTTGGGGTATCTGGAACATTCCTTGTTCCAGTCCTACTCAGGCCCCCTCCCACAACACTTTTTTTGGTACATCGATGACTGCTTCATGTTCTTGTCTGGACCTGGAAAAATTGATCAATTTTGCTTCCAATTTCCACCCCTCTATCACCTTCACCTTCACATGGTCCATCGCCAACACTTCCCTTCCTTGACCTCTCTGTCTCCATTTCTGACGGTAGACTGTCCACCAATATTCATTACAAGCTCACTGACTCCCACAGCTACCTCGACTATAGCTCCTCACACTCTGCTTCCTGTGAGGACTCTGTTGCATTCTCTTAGTTCCTTCGCCTCCATCGCATGTGTTCTGATGATGCCATCTTCCAAAAAGACACTTCTGACATGTCTTCCTTCTTCCTTAACCGAGGTTACCCCCCCCGGGCAGTGGTTATCAGGGCCCTCAACTGTGTCTGATCCATCTCCTGCATTTCTGTCCTCACACCTTCCCCTCCCTCACAGAACCATGATGGGGACCCCTTTTTCCTCACTTTTCACCCCACCAGCCTTTGCATTCAAAGGATCATCCTCTGTCATTTCCGCCAACTCCAACATGATGCCACCACCAAACACAACTTCTCCTTCTCTCCTACATCCACACCCCCCACCCCAAACCACCACCACCACCACCCTGTCAGCATTCCATAGGGATCGTTCCCCCTGGGACATCCTGGTCCACTCCTCCATTACCCCCAACACCTCATCCCCTTTCCACGGCACCTTCCCATGCAATCACAGAATGTGCAACATCTGCCCTATTACCCCTGCCCCATAGGCCCAAAAACTCCTTTCAAGTGAAGCAGCAATTTAGTCTACTACATTCGCTGCTCCCAATGCGGTCTCCTCTACGTTGGGAAGACCAAACGCAGACTGTGTGACCGCTTTGTGGAGCACCTTCACTCTATCCACAAACATGACCCAGACCTCCCTGTCGCTTGCCATTTCAGCACACCATCCTGCTTTCATGCCCACAAGTCCGTCCTTGGCCTGCTGCAATGTTCCAGTGAAGCCCAATGCAAACTGGAGGAACAGCACCTCATCTTCCGATTAGGCACTTTACAGCCTTCCGGACTCTCTTCTATCTTCGCCCCTTTTTATCCCTTTTTAAAATTGTATTTTTTTTAATTTACTTATTTTTATTCATTTATTCATTGTTATATCCTTTTTTACCCCTTTTTCTATCCTTTTTCCCCACCACTGCCCCCTCCCCCAACCCACCCCCAAAAGGGCCATCTGTCGCTTGTTCTATGTTGTTCTTTTACAGCGTGCTGACCCTTGTTCTGCCATTCTGCTTTCTTACCTTTATGCCACTATCAGCACCTTCTTCAGCCCTTACCACTACCATTTGCCTTGTGTCCATGATATCTTTGTCAATCTCTCCTTAATCCCCACCATCACTGTCCACCTATCCTTCTTCACCTGCTCCACCCCACTTAAACAGAATAAATTCCATTACTTTCTACTTGTCTTTAGCTCTGAAGAAGAGTCATACGGACTTGAAACATTACCTGCTGAGTTTTTCCAGCATTTTCTGTTTTTATTTCAGATTTCCAGCATCTGCAGTATTTTGCTTTTATCCCCTTGTGCTACTTCTTTGTTCATTTACGGGATGTGGGCATTGCTGGCTAGGCCGGCATTTATTGCCCATCCCTAATTGCCCTTGAGAAGGTGGTGGTGAGTTGCCGCCTTGAACCGTTCCAGTCTCTGTGGTGTAGGTACACCCACAGTGCTGTTATGTGGGGAGTTCCAGGATTTTGACCCAGCGACAGTGAAGGAACAGCGATATATTTCCAAGTCAGGATGGTGATTGGCTTGGAGGGGAACTTCCAGGTGGTGGTGTTCCCTTGTCCTTCTAGATCGTGGCGGTTATGGGTTTGGAAGTTGCTGCCTAAGGAGCCTTAAACCAATAATCCAGATTTATCTATTCCTTAACTATCTTGTATACCTCTCAGACATCTCCTTTAAAGGCTGGAAAGCTGTGCTTCCCAAACTTTTTCCCACTGTGGTCCCATTTTGTTCATCAGTGGGAGCTTCTACATCAAGATTTTAGTTCTATTTTGGTTTAAAGTTGACCCCAAGCTTGAAAATTGCCATGACCCCAGAGTGAGAGCAAGGTGGGAGCTAGAGGCGTGAGAATAGTGGGGATATTTGAGAGAGCAAAGTGGGTGGGGGGTGTGAAGGAGGAGAGAATGAGGTAGAGCATGGTGGGAAGCGTTTAAACTGCAGAGACACCTACCTTTTCACTGGCTTTTTTGGAGCAGGAATAAGCCTCAAAGATCAGTCAGTTAGGCCACCCCCACCAAAAATAATTGAGGATTTAAAGGGACCTTGCAGCTGACAGCATTCAATCCAAGCTCCATGGCAGCCATTGCTGTCCTGGAGCTCACGACCCCAGAATCTCGTTTCACGGCCTAGTGGAGGTCGCAGTTTGGGAAGCCCTGCTGTAAAGCCCACTTTTCCCCAGTCTTTCCTCATAGCTCAGAACTTTAACACCACGGAGAAACCAAGAGGCTGTTCGAGCCACTTCCAACGCTTAAATCTGGTGCAGGGTTTGACCCCACAACCTTCTAACTCAGGTGAGGTGCTACACTGAAACACATCAGAAGTGTTTTGAGAAGCAATTCTAGTTATTTGAGCATTATTCTTAATGCAGATTAAATTTACTAAGTTTTTTGCAGGTTCCGTCTAATTGTGAACTCAATGTCTAAACGTCTTGCCTTTCATACATCCTCATTCCGAGGATTGGCCGCACTATGGAGAATCTTTCTCCACTGATTTCTATTCTCCACTGCCCTCACTACCTCTCCCATAGAGAGGCCAGTCCAAGTTCTAATATTATCTATCCATGCCATCTCGGGTCTTCCTTTTGCACATTCTCCATGTTTTGCCTTGCATTACCACTTTTTCCAAACATTCCCCTCCTGTTTGCATTACATGTCCAAAATATGTGAGCTTCCTTGACATGACTGCCTCAAACAAGTTCCTTTTAACACCAGATACCTTGAGCTCCCACTCATTTGTCCGCTTGACCGTCCATGACACACGTAATATCCATCTGAGTCCTTTCATTTCAAATGCTCTTATTCGAGCCTGATCACTCTTCTTGATTCCAGCTTTCACAGCCATACATTGTCACTGGCCACACAAGGGCTTTCAAAAGAGAAATTTTTGTTGTAATCGAGATCTTGTGGCTACTCCATATTCTTTTAAGTGAGTTCACAACGCCATGACACTTGTTCAGTCTAGTCCAAATTTATTTGGTGCACTCTGCACCTTGTATGATGACTGACCCAAGATAGCAGGAGGCATGAACCTGTTCAAGCTGAACTCTGTTAATCAGAATCTTGCAGGCCTTTCCACCCATCCCCATCACCTTTGACTTATTGACATTGATCAGGAGACTGTATTTCAAGTTAACCCACCAACTCTGTAGCTCATCCACAGTTATTGAGCAGAATAATGTCATCAGGATATCGAAGATTCGAAACCCGTCTCCCAATCAGTATCCCACCATTGCGTCCTTCAAGTGTCTCTCTCATTATCATTCCTGCTAGGATGTTGAATAAATAAGGAGAGAGGACACACCCCTGTCTAACATCCTTTTTGACTCGGAACCATTCTGAGAGGGCGCTGGCAACTGTGACCCTAGCTCATTGCTTACGGCAAAGCTTGGCTAGCAAGTCGAGTAAATGACAAAGCACAATGAAGAGCTTGGGAAATCTGAAGCATAGAAAAAGTATACAGTTAGCGGAGACCTAAGCCTATTTCACTAAACTTTCACTAAAGAAATTAACATGGAAAGGGAGGAGGTTCCAAGTGGTCTGGCGGGCTTAAAAGCTCAAGCTCAAGGCCTGGATGAAATGTATCCCAGGTTGTTGAGTGAGGCAAAGGAGGAGATAGCAGAGGTGCTGGCAATAATCTTCAAAACCTCTCTGGCCACAGGAGAGGTGCTAGAGGACTGGAGGACAGCCAATGTGGTCCTGTTATTCAAGAAGGGATAAACCAGGGAACTACAGGTCAGTCAGTCTAACCTCAATGGTGGGGAAACTATTGGAAGCAATTCTGAGGGACAGAATTAATCTACACTTGGAGAGGCAGGGATTAATCAAGGACAGTCAGCATAGTTTTATTAAGGGGAGGTCATGTCTGACCAATTTGATTGAATTTTTCGAAGAGGTGACCAGGTCTGTAGATGAGAGCAATGCATTTGACGTAGTCTACTTGGACTTCAGCAAGGCTTTTAATAATGTCCCGCATGGGCGACTGATAACGAAGGTAAGAGCCCATGGGATCCAAGGCAATTTGGCAAATTGGATCCAGAATTGGCTGAGTGGCAGGAAGCAGAGGGTGATGGTCAAGGGGTGTTTTTGTGACTGGATGCCTCTGTCCAGTGGGGTTCCACAGAGATCGGTGTTGGGTCCCTGGCTGTTTGTGGTATATATAAACTATTTAGATTTGAATGTAGGAGGGTTGATCAGTAAGTTTGCATATAACACGAAAATTGGTGGGGTGGTAAATAGTGAGGAGAATAGCCTTAGATTCTGGTGAAGGAATCAATAACCAGGGGGCATAGATTTAAGGTAAGGGGCAGGAGGTTTAGAGGGGATATGAGGAAGAATTCTTTCACCCAGACGGTGGTGGGAATCTGGAACTCACTGCCTGAAAGGGTGGTAGAGGCAGAAACCCTCATAACGTTTAAGAAGTATTTGGATGTGCACTTGCGATGCCATGGCATACAAGGCTATGGACCTAGTCCTGGAAAATGGGATTAGAATAGTTAGGTACTTGTTTGATTGGTGCAGATTCGATGGGCCGAAGGGCCTTTGTCTGTACTGTCGACCCCTATGACTCTCTGCCTCTATAAACTTGATTTTGTGAAGATTGTTATAGAATCAGAGTAGTACAACTACGGAGGAGGCCATTCAGCCCATCTGGTCTGTACCATATCTTCCAAAGAGCCATCTATATGAGTCCTAGTCCCCTGTTCTTTCTCCATATCCCTGCAAATTTTTTTTATCCTTCAAGCATTTATCCAGTTCCATTTTGAAGGCTACTATTGACTCTATCCACCACATTGTCTGACAGTGTACGCCAAATCCTAAACACTCGTTGCGTAATAAAATGTTTCCTTGTGTTGCCTCTGATTCTTTTGCCAACCACCTTAAACCTGTGCCCTCTGGTTATCGACCCTTCACCCAATGGAAACCGTTGCTGCTTAATTACTCTATCGAAACCTTTCATTATTTTAAACTCCTCTTAGGCTTCTTTTCTATTAAGGAGAACAACCCCAGCCTCTCTAGCCTCTGCAGCCTCTCCACATAACTGTAATCCGTCATCCTTATAACTGTTTTAATAAATTTCTTCTGCATTCTCTCCAAATTTAAGAACCCAATTATAATGAAAACAGACCCTACTATCACTGAAGTTTATTTCAGTTTTGAACCAAAACAGAACTAAAATCTTGAGGTAGCACTTCCCTCTGATGAACAAGCTACTATCAGTGTGGGATTGAGCCACTCATATCGAGGGAAGGGGGCCAGGTTCAATCCTTGATCTGTGCTGAGTCAGCTCATAACAAGCTAGAGTAATGTCAAGGGCACGGTAAATTGGCCTAAGCATCCTTGGAAAGACAAGGTTAGCCAGAGTTTGAATAACCCATTGCCACACCTTCTAGACATGGTGAGAAAGGTGTGCAGAGGTTTGAGGCACAGGGAGAATGACAGGTGATCAAAACAAAACAAACCAGCACTTTTTATGATAGAAGGGTCACTTAAAATGCTACAGTCCTGGCACAGTTGGAGCACATCAACATTCAAATGCAGCCTGAGACATTGTTCCACTTCATATTTACATTGATTTTTGTTAGAGGTACTTGTCTGTGACTGCATGCCAAAAAAGTGCCTCATGTTAACGTTTTTCCCCCTCCAAGTTATTCTTTGATCTGTCACAGACCATTGTAACATGTGGGACCTTTGTGTGTTTAACAAAAGAGAAGCAACTAGGATTTATGTTACATCTTTCACAACCTTAGCACATGAGCAACTTTAAAAAGCACCAATACTGCCAAAGTGTTTGATCTGAGTGCATAGTGCTCTTGTCTCTGAGTCAAATTGCTTCAAGATGTCATGTGATCTCGGCTGACACATGCATTTCAATACTGAGAGCGCACTGCGTTGTCAGAGGTATCAGGTTTTGGATGAGAGATTAAATTGAAGCCCCTCTGCTTTCTTGGGGACGTAAAAGATTGCAAGATTCCACAGTACTATTTTGAAGAAGAGCCAGTGAATTCTCCTGATGTCCTTGCCAATATTTATTTCTCAACCAACATCACCAAAATACAGGTTACCTGGTAATTTATCTCCCTGTTTGTGGGAGCTTACTCTTCGCAAAAGCTTTGCCACATTTCCCAAAATTGTAAGTGACTGCACTACACCACATGGACTGCAGCGGTTCAAGAAGGCAGCTCATCACCACCTTCTCCAGGGCACCTAGGGATGGGCAATAAATGTTGGCTCAGCCAGCAAAGCCCACATCCCGTGAATGAATAAAAAAAAATCCTTCTTAGGAAGCAGTTCCACTCAATCCATCTCATGGAATATTGATTTTGGGTTGAGGCACCAGAACTCCATATAAACAAGTTATAACACGGGATTTGTTTGATACAATGCTGGGATTACAGAAAGAATTTTGAAAACAGTCAGGGATGAAAAGAGACTTTTGCGCCCATTGAAGCTCATCCATCTAGTCCACTGACTCTCCTGTCATGGTATCCACAGCACCGAAAAATTAATTCATTGTGGTGAGATAGTTTGACTACATGATCAGTCAACATATAAATTTAAATTATTTTGAATATCCTACACCATCCACACTCCAAGTAAAAATTTGTCC
The DNA here is from genome assembly GCF_964194155.1 of Cetorhinus maximus. Taxonomy (NCBI): domain Eukaryota; kingdom Metazoa; phylum Chordata; class Chondrichthyes; order Lamniformes; family Cetorhinidae; genus Cetorhinus; species Cetorhinus maximus. The sequence continues at coordinate 6,889,849 of NC_135896.1, forward strand.
TGACATAGGTTATAAGTTGATTTTTGATTCATTTCTATTTTTGATACTGTGCCATTGAAAATCTCTTGTCATTAATATCTCCAGCCCACTGTTCTTGTGTAATGTGTCATATCAAGCGTGTCCCAAATAATGGACACTCGCCTGTGCCTATAAAGCACACGTTATTATACAGCTGTTTTAGACAGGAACCCTGTGAGCTGGCTACTTTGCCAAGTGACTGCCTGAGCATTGAAGTTAACACTAATATGTATTAACTGGAGATGACGTAAAATATAAACTTTGAATAGACTTTAAGGGAAAGTCTTCAGCCATCAATCAGACACATTTCATTTAAATTGAACCTGAACCTTTTTAAAAGTTTAAATAATTGAACCACAAAAGCGGATTGGTTTTGTAAATAATTTAAAATCATATAAGAGTTGAATTATATCATTTGAAATGTCTTGGGAGGGGATTTGTTCTAGCACGCACCCTGTGCCTTAGCATATATCCTGTGTTCAATTGTGTACCTTGTGTTCAGTGTCTGTCTTGTGTTCTAGTGTATACCACCTTCTTCTAAACAACCCAGTTGTTCAGATGGTGACTGCACAGTCCTGTTGTACTGAGCTGTACAGACTAGGGAGATCCTAGGTTCAATCTCTGGTCTGCATGTTGCTGACTCTGAATGGGGTGGCCAGGATAGTTGCAGCATCTTGCAGAGTGCTAGGGGTAAGTCGGTCTTCTGCCCCGATGACTATTCAGTGATTTCTGCAACAATCTGGAACAGGGAAGACCAGATCAAGATTAGCTGGCAAGTCCTCCAATGGTTGAATACATCTCCAAAGTTTACAAATGAAAAATGGCCTCACGGACAAGATGCTGAAGATTTGTAAGAGCTTTCAGGACTCAACACCCTAAAAAGAGAGAAGAAAATGGAGAGAAATGTCCTTCAGTCTCCTTGCATGGCTGCTAGATAGTGCTATGCTATTGTTGCTATGGCAACAGTTTGCTAAAATCACCATCATCTGGCACCAGTGTCTCTCCAGGGAATCATTCAGAATGCCTAACATTTTTTGGGAGTTATAAACTACAACTTTGAGGAGAAGGAATGAGGAAAAAGACAAAGAATAAGGCTGAGCTACTCTGGAAAAAAAAAGATTGTAGAAAACCATTGGTATTTTCAATGCTCCTAGATTGTTTTTAACTTTGTCCATCATAAACTTAGGGTTTAAATAACAGGAAGGTGCTTTGAAGACACAATGCTGGGGAGCACTAAATTATGGGTAACATTGCCTGAGACAATGAACTCACATTCAGCCATGTTCATCGGTGACTCTAGAGCTATTGGACCAATGAACATATCGAGAAAAGGAGAATAATCATTCCAGCTGCAATTCCTGAGAGGAAAGAAAGTGACGTTCATTCAGACAGTAAAGGCAGTGACCAGGCTGTTCGGGCCAAGTTCACTTCCTGCTGTTTTGTCTTCTGATCATGGCCCAAGGGAACAGTCAAGGTACTGCAGCTAATTGAGCCAGGGAGTGGGAAGTCAGGTCAGCTCTGTGTAATTCCCTGTACTTACAGCTAATATTGCAGAAAATAGAGCTTTTCCTATGCATCTCCTCCCTGTCGTCACTGCAAAATTTCAGCATGATGCTGTACAAGATGATTACTTCATGCAAAAATGTGTTTTATTCTCCTTGTGCATAGCAGTAAAAGTGCTGAGTTTTTTTTTGCTTGTCAAACTACTGACAGTTTTTAGTACGAAGGTTGGCATTCTGTATATTATGCCTGCGGTAGATAATTGTGGTAGCGCAGTAGAAGGAAGTGCTGCTTCAGGAGGTGAGCAATATAGGATAGAGGACAGATTCTCTTAACCTCTTTTTTTTATTTCCTCCTCTTTCTCTTGGAATTGACTCCATCTGGGGTACAGTCTCACAAGCATAAGGGAGTCTCCATACCTTACCAAAGTGGCTCCTGTTCAAGTGTAATACAAGGCAGTGAATATTAAATGACAGTGGGCTATTCAAGCTCACCTAAAGTCCAATTTTGTCCTCACCTCACACGTAGACACAACATTACTACAACAACAACTTGTATTTATATAGCACCTTTAACATGTAAAATGTCCCAAGGTACTTCAGGAGCGTTATCAAGCAAAATATGACATGAATTACATAAGGAAGCATTAGGACAGGTGATTAAAAGCTTGGTCAGAGAGAGAGGTTTTAAGGAGCTTCTCAGAGGAGGAGACAGAGAGAGATAGAAAAGTGGAGTGATTTGGGAAGGGAACTTCAAAAGTTTAGTGCCCACGCAGCTGAAGACACAGCTAATTGGGCATTTAAAATTGGGGGAGTGCAAGAGGCCGGAATTGGAGGATATAAACAGGGGCTGTGACAAAAAATAAGGTTCTCCAAAGGCATAGGTAAACTGACAAAGAAGTTCCTTATTCAATCACTTGCATTTGCTAAATTAGACGGGCCCAGCTGAGAGTGTTGGAGGCCTTGGTGCTGTGGACTTGCAAGGTCCCCACTCCTGATCACTCTTTGGAGACCCCTACTGGAAAGTGGATATCAAGTGAGGGCACCAGATTGGACTGTCCAGATTGGATGGCGATACCTCACTGCTTCTCAAACCCCCATTCACAAATACTGCTGGTGCTTACCGTCGAGGCTCAGATTTGAATGGACAAAGCACCGAGAGCCCAAGGCAGTGTTACATATCAGCCTATGAGAAATGTCAGACAGGAAAAGACCTGTTGGTCAATCCAGCCTGTTCCAAAACAAATGTGCATCGCGATATAGGTACCCTACTCCATCCGGCACCTTGCAATCTCCTGGGAACAGAGGACTTAGGAGCAGAAGTAGGTCACACAGCCCCTCGAGCCTGCTCTGCCATTCAACAAAATCATGGCCAATCTGATTGTGCCTCTGCTCCACTTTCCTGTCTGCCTACCCCCATAACCCTTGACACTCTTGCTTTTCAAAAATCTGTCTAACTCTGCCTTGAATAATGACTAAGCCTCCACTGCTTTCTTAGAAAGAGAATTACACATACTAATGCCCCTTTGAGAGAAAAAATTTCCACTCGACCCTGTCTTAAAGGGTAGACCCCTTATTCTTAAATTGTGTCCCCTGGTTCTAGTCTCATCCACAAAAGAGCTGTACTCCCGAGGTAAGGTGAGAGTGACTGCCCTTGACATCAAGGCTGCATTTGACCGAGTGTGGCATCAAGGAGCCCTAGTAAAGCTGGAATCAAGGGGAAAACCCTCTACTGGTTTGAGTCATACCTAGCACAAAGGAAGATGGTTGTAGTTGTTGGAGGTCAGTCATCTCAGCTCCAGGACATCACTGCAGGAGTTCCTCAGGTTAGTGTCCTTGCCCCAACCATCTTCAGCTGCTTCATCAATGACCTTCCTTCCATCAGAATGTCAGAAGCGGGGATGTTCGCTGATGTTTGCACAGTGTTTAGCAACATTTGCGACTCCTCAGATACTGTAGGAGTCCATGTCCAAATTTAGCAAGACCTGGCAACATCCAGGCTTGGGCTGATAAGTGAGGTTTCCTCAAAAATCCAAAGGCCGCCTGGCCAATTCGTCCGCCCACCACCTGCAACACAGCGAAAAATCACACTTAATACATTAACGACCTTAACAGGCCTCTTAATTTTCAGCAGGAGCGCTGCCGATTCTTGTGCACGCGCCAACCGAAATATCGCGCAATGATGTTGGGATGCTCGCCTGACGTCATCGTGCGCTATTTTACGCCCGATCGGGTCAGGTGTGCGCCCATGCGCGTGATGTAAAATTCTGCCTTATGTGACTCATGCAGGGCACCCAGACCCCTCTGTACAACTGAGTTCTACAATCTCTCTCCATTTAAATAGTATACTGCTTTTCTATTCTACCTGCCAGAGTGAACAAATTCACATTTTCCCACATTATATTCCATCTACCAAATTTTTGTCCACTCCCTTAACCTGTCTATACCCCTTTGCAGACTCTGTACCTCATGCCAACTTACTTTCCTACCTCTCTTGGTGTCACAGCAAATTTAGCTACCATTCACTCAGTCCCTTCATCCAAGTCACTGATGTAAATTGTAAATAGTTGAAGCCCCAACACTGATCCCTGTGGCACTCCACTTGTCACAGCTTGCCAACTTGAAAAGACCCATTTATCTCTTCTACTCTGCTTTCTGTTAGCCAGCCAATCCTTCATCCATGACAATATGTAACCCCCTACACCATGTAATCTTATTTTGTGTAGTAACCTTTGATGTGGCACCTTAGCAAATGCCTTCCAGAAATCCAAGTACACCATATCTACAGGTTTCCCCTTCATTCACTTTGCTTATTACTTTTTCAAAAAACTGTAATAAATTAGTTAAACACGATTTCCCTTTAACAAACCCATGTTGACACTGCCTGATTAAATTATGATTTTCTAAGTATCCTGCTATGACCTCCTTAATCATGAATTCTAGCAATTTTCCTATGGCAGATGTTAGGCTAACTGACCTGTAACTTGCTACTTTCTGCCCCCCTCCTTTCTTAAATAAAGGTATTACATTAGCTATTTTCCAATCCACAGGGATCCTTCCAGAATCGAAGGCGTTACAACAAGGCAGATGATGTGTGCCAGGCGGATCAAATCCACGAGGGAAACTTGATCACGCAGTCACAGATTTTGAAATTTGTATTTTATTTCGAAATATGTGCCTTGAATTCAGTAGTAATAAGTCCACCAAGACTTAGATTTTTTACAAAACTAAATTAAACATTTATTAACAAAAGAAAAGATTTCAAACACATATGTGGTTCTACAAATTACTACTATAATAACTCCTAAATCCCTAATTAATCTGGCTTCTAGTTACACCCCTGTTAAGGCAACAGTAAAAACAAATAGATTTAAACAGACCCAGGCAAAGCAACACAATACCCTGAACAGTGGAATTCAAAGTGAGTTTTCTCAGTTTCGGTTTCTGTAGACAGCAACTTGATGCACAGAAGCTGGAGGCTTTTCACACTTGTTAGCTCTTAGAATGTCTTCCCTTCTGACACATAGCCTCATCTCCTTCATACATGTTTCTTCCTTTTTAATGCAAATTCCATTGTTCTGATATGTCTTTGGAACTTTACCTTTCTCATAATGTACATCTTTTCATAGTATTGATGTGATCAGTAACCTTTGGGAAAAATAAACACACTGGCTTAACTTCTTCTGGCTAGGTGTAACATTCTACCATCTCTTTGAAATTCAGACTACCCTAATTTATCTTTAAATGCAAGTTTTCCTCACACCTCACATTCTAAAACTTCAGCCATGTTTCTGTATTTAGCATTTCAAAACTAGCCTCTTTTTGATGACTCAAAAGCCTCCAGACCAGCTGCCTCCAATTCAATTAAATCCCACAGACACAGACAAAAACACATAAACTAACCAAACCCCACTATTAACCTACTTTTACAATAAATCACAATAGTATTATGAGAATTATTATACTTTCATGACAGAGGAATTTTGGAAGTTTATAACCAATGCATCTACTATCTCTGCAGCCACTTCTTTTAAATCCCTAGGATGCAGACCATCTGGTCCAGGGGACATGTCAGCCTTTCGGTCTAATAGTTTTCCCAACACCTTTTCCTTAGTGACGGTGACTATTTTAAGTTCCTCCTTTCTGTTCACCTCTTGATTTTCAGGTATCTTTGTGAAGTTTTCTAAGTCTTCTACAGTGAAGACAGACATAAAATACCTGTTCAATGTCTCTTCCATTTCCTTGTTTTCCATTATCAATTTCCCAAATTCATCCTCTAGAGGGCCAACACTAGCTTTAGTTACTCTTTTCCTATTTAAATACTTGTAGAAACTCTTACTATCTGGGAAATGTGTAAAAACAGGTTATAAAGATCCAGGCCAATTCTGGGATGGGGGTCGGATTATTCTGTAAAAATTTCTCTTTGACTAACGCGGGGTGACGGGGCTAATAAAAACTAGTCCAGAGATCAATCTATGTCTGATCAGTGTTACACAGTACTAGTCGTTGCAAAAGGCAATCCATGCAGAAACAGGTTCAGCTCTTTTCTGAATTTGTATCAACTGAGCCAACTTTTCACTCTCCCAACCTCAGTTCCATTCAATTGCATGTTTCACATAGTATTTACAACATGAAAACAGGTCAGTCAGCCCAACATATGTGTGCTCCACACGTGCCTCCTCCCACCTACACCTCGTACTATCAATGTATTCTCCTATTCCTTTCTCTCATATATTTATGGAGCTTATGTATCTCAGTGTTTGCAGTGCATGTTGTGATAACATCATTCATATCGCACAATTGGGTGACTTGTGCATGACTTGTGTCACACAGATTTTCCAGTATGTTTGGACCAAAAGCAGCTGCACTTCCACTCGAACTCTCCAGCTGACCCCTTTCCCTTGTGTTCGTTTGTGTCATAAAAGCCTGTTATTATTTTAATCTCAGTAAAGTGTTGGCAAAGCAGACTCATTGGCTCTCAAACCCCTTCAATTCGGACAGATAGTTTTATCAGCCTTGGCTCCCAGATGTAATTTGGTAAATTATACGTGCTCTCTCTCACATTAAAATTGCACAAAACGTATATCATTACAGAAAAAGAAACAGGCTGTCAACAAATTAGCGGAACAGTGTGTGGTGTTTTATTTCCAGCCTGATTCTGACTTGCCTGAAGACTCTCATCATCTCTGTGTGTGTCTCTCACTCTCTGCAGGCGGGGGCTGCGATTGTATTGCACTGTCGCAGAGGCAGACACACAATGTGTCACACGTAGTATAACCCCTGATTATTGTGTTCCATCAGAGATCCAGCTGTTCGCACTGCACTCTGTGACCGAAGCTTTCTCCACAACAGCATCCTTCTGTATTGATTCATTAGCACAGATCAAAACCTTTGATGTAGCCTGGTTAATTATTACAAGCCATCAAGGACTGATGATTTATTAATAATGTTTGGCAATCTTTCTTCAAGCACCCAGTGGAGCAAGCAGTTCCCAACCAAGGAATTGAGGGATTTCATTTCATCTGTGGCTTAATGGTTAACCCAGTGTCATACCAAAGTCATCAGAGGCAGAAGCTCCCAAATTTGATTCGAAGTCTCTGAGTTATCTGACCCCAACCAAGGAAACTTAAGACTCGTCTCAGTGCCCCATTGGGCTGGGTTGGGGGTGGCAATGAAGAGGAAATAGCCAAAGCTCTTTCTCCTAATTGCAGTGTGGACATTGAGTGAGAGTAGGATTGGGCGTGCCTTTGATGCTCTTTGTCGTTACTCAGGCTGGCATCATGCACTGTAGACATACGCATGCAGACACAAATGCCTCAATTCAAAGAAAGAAACAACTTGCCTTTCATGACCTCAGGACATCGCAAAGCACTTTACAGCCAGTCAAGTACATTTAAAGTGTAGTAACTGTTGAAATATAGGAAATGGACACTTAAAGGTCCCACAAACAGCATGTGACCAGATAAGCTATTTTTGTGGTGTTAGTTGAGGGATAAATATTGGCCAGGATACCGGAGCGAACTGCCCTGCTCCCCTGTGATATAGTGCCATGGGATCTTTTATGTCCACCCACCTCATCCAAAAGAGCCTAGGTTTTATGATCTAGTTCCTGGAGTGAGACTTGAACTCACAAACTTCTTACTCGGAGAAGTGCTGCCCACTGAGCCAGGGCTGATACCTCTCCCAGGCCAGTACCAACACCAAAAGACAGGGTCCGGTTGTACTGCGTGACTCGCTGTCTTAAATGCTCAACATTCTGACTGCCTATTGCAAAGTTTTTATTTTCAGTTTCGTGATCATTTACTAACATTTCCATGAAGTAGAAAAAATTTATTCTGGTGACTACTCATAGCTTAAGGTTTCGGTAAATGATCTAAAAGCCTAAATCTGAGCAAATAAATTGTAGTGAAAGTTTTGGTATTAATTAAAAGTAAAGTGCTGGGGAAGGAACAGCTGATACTTTCAGAACCCCAGTTTTCTCTCTCACTACTGCAGGTGCGGCCAAATTTCTAGGCCATACATGGTAGCACTCCGTCTCTGAGTCAGAAAGTCGTGGGAGCCTCAGTCTAGAAACTTGAGGTATAAAATCCAAACTCTACAGGCTCCTTCCAATACCTCGCCAATTGACAGTTCTTCATGTGTAGTTTTTTTTTGTTCCTTCATGGCATATGGGTGTTGCTGACAAGGTCAGCATTTGTTGCCCATTCCTAATGTCCCTTGACCTGAGTGGCTTCCTAGGTCAGTTCAAAGTCAACCACATTGCTGAGGGTCTGCAGTCACAGGTAGACCAGACTGGGTAAGGATAGTAGCTAAAGAGCATTAGTGAACCAGGTGGGTTTTTGCAGCAATCAATGGGTCACCATTACTGAGACCAGCTTTCAATTCCAGATTTATTAATGGAATGTAAATTCCACCAGCTGCCATGGTGGGAATTGAACCCATGTCCCCAAAACATTAACCTGGACCTCTGGGTTACTAGTCCAGTGACACAACCACTACACCGCCATCTCGCTTGAATTGATTTAGGTGCCCACGAAGGGCCACACGTGATTACTCCCTCACCTGACGTTTTCACCAGTAGAAGTCATTGAGTGTGAACAAGAGCAGGAGGTCAGGTTGATTTTTCCCTCATCTATCCCAGGGCACTGGGGCTAGTGTTCCTCCTACAGCCTAAGTGAGAACATCAACACCAAAAACGTCATTGCAGCTGCTGACTTAGGAAGATTATATTACCCCAGGTTCCTTGGATGTTTTTTATTCATTCACAGGATGTGGGCTTCGCTGGCTGGGCCAGTATTTATTGCCCATCCCTAGTTGCCCTTGAGAAGGTGGTGGTGAGCTGCCTTCTTGAACTGCTGCAGTCCCACAGTTCTGTTAGGAAGGGAGTTCCAGGATTTTGACCCAGCGACAGTGAAGGAACGGCAACATATTTTCATGTCAGGATGGTGGGTGACTTGGAGGGGAACTTCCAGGCAGTGGTATACGCATGTATCTGCTGCACTTGTCCTTCTAGATGCTAGCGGTCATGGGTTTGTAAGGTGCTGACGAAAAACCTTGGTGAATTCCTGAAGTGCATCTCGTAGATGGTACACACTGCTGCTACTGTGTGTCGGTTCTGGAGGGAATGAATGTTTGTGGATGTGGTGCCAATCAAGCGGGCTGCTTTGTCCTGGACAATGTCAAGCTTCAAGTGTATCGTGGGAGCTGAACTCATCCAGGCAAGTGGGGAGTATTCCATCACACTCCTGACTTGTGTCTTGTAGATGGTGGACATGGGTTTGTAAGGTGCTGACGAAGGACCTTGGTGAATTGGGAAGTCAGGAGGGGAGTTACTCATCGCACGATTCCTAGTCTCTGACCTGCTCTTGTAGCCACATATTTATTTGGCTAGTCCAGTTCAGTTCCTGGTCAATGGTAACCCCCATCATGTTGATAGTGGGTATTCAGTGATGGTAATGTCATTGAACGTCAAGGGGCGATGGTTAGATTCTCTCTTGTTGGAGGTGGTCATTGCCTGACACTTGTGTGGCACAAATGTTACTTGCCACTTGTCAGCCCAAGCCTGGATATTGTCCAGGTCTTTCTGCATTTGGACATGGACTGCTTCAGTATCTGAGGAGTTGCAAATGGTGCTGAATGGTGCAATCATCAGCGAACATCCCCACTTCTGACGTTCTGATGGAAGGAAAGTCAATGATGAATCAGCTGAAGATGGTTAGGCCAAGCACACTACCCTGAGGAACTCCTACAGTGATGATGCTCCAGCTGAGATGACTGATCTCCAACAACCACAGCCATCTTCCTTTGTGTTAGGTATGACTCCAACCAGTGGAGAGTTTTCCCACTGATTCCCATTGATTCCAGCTTTACTAGGGCTTCTTGATGCCACACTCTGTCAAATGCAGCCTTGATGTCCAGAGCAGTCACTCTCACCTTACCTCGGGAGTTCAGCTCTTTTGCCCATGTTTGAACCAAGGCTGCAATGAGGTCAGGAGTTGAGTGGCCCTGACAGAACCCAAACTAGGCATCAGTGAACAGGTTATTGTTAAGCAAGTGCCGCTTGATAGCACTGTTGACCCCTTCCATTACTTTACTGATGATCGAGAGTGGACTGATGGGGCGATAATTGGCCAGGTTGCATTTGTCCTGCTTTTTACGTACAGGACATACCTGGGCAATTTTCCACATAGCTGGGTAGATGCCAGTGTTGTAGCTGTACTGGAACAGCTTGGCTAGGAGCACGGCAAGTTCCAGAGCACAAATCTTCAGTACCATTGCCAGAATATTGTCAGGGCCCATAGCCTTTGCAGTATTCAGCCATTTCTTGATATCATGCGAAGTGAATCAAATTGGCTGAAGACTGGCATCTGTGATGCTGTGGACCTCCAGTGGAGGCTGAAATGGATCATCCACTCAGTACTTCCGGCTGAAGATTGTAGCAAATGCTTCAGCCTCATCTTTTGCACTATTATGCTGGGCTCTCCCATCATTGAGGATGGGGATATTTGTGGAGACTTCTCCTCCAGTGAGTTGTTTAATTGTCCACCACCATTCACGACTGGATGTGGTAGGACTGCAGATTATTGCAACACTGAATTTAACTCCGTACACCAGTCTGCATTATCCAAATAAGCTTTTTAAAAATAATGTAGAATAAGTCTTTTTCTGTTACCCATTCCCCATCTAGTCATTAGCCCACACTCTGTACACTTACAGTTTTCTGTGAAATTACAGCTGAATGTGTTCCTTCTGCTTTCCACATTCTCTCCCCCACCCCACCACCCCCAAAGTTATTTCTCTTGCCTCCCCTCTAGAATGTGTGGAGCTGGTTTAAGATTAGGAGGATTCCAGGTGTCATCCATGGGGTCTGTGCTCAGTTAGCCCAGGCACCACTTGACTTCACTGATGCCTGTGCCAATGAATGGTGGGTGAAACCAAGATCAAGATTAGCTGTGCTGCTGCCCCCCTTGGTAAAACAGCAAGGTGTCACTTTGTTTAGGTTCTTGTGACGTGATAACCAAGAGCATCTGGAAACTTTAGGGACCATAATAGAGCAAGAGTGGTCACCTTCAATAACAGGGCTACGTGCAAAAAAGAAAATCGTTAGTCAAATATATATTTATAATATTTTTTGTACTAGGCTAGTATGCAGGAACGGCAAGTAATTAGAAAAGCTAATAGAATGTTATTGTCTATTGCAAGGGGAATTGAATGCAAAAGTAGGGAGGTTATGCTTCAGTTGTACAGGGCACTGGTGAGACCACATCTGGAGCACTGTGTACAATATTGGTCACCTTATTTAAGGAAAGATGTAAATGCGTTAGAAGCAATTCGGAGAAGGTTTATCAGACTTATACCAGGAATGGGTGGGTTGTCTTATGAGGAAAAGTTGGACAGGTTAGCCTTGTATGCATTGGAGTTTAGAAGAGTAAGCAATGACTTGATTGAAATCTTTAAGATCCTGAGGGGTATTGACAGAGTGAATGTGGAGAGGATGTTTCCTTTTTATTTGGGAGAATCTAGAACTAGGGGCCATGGTTTAAAAATAAGGGGTCGCTCATTTAAGACGAGATGAGGAGAATTTTTTTTTTCTCAGAGGGTCGTGAGTCTTTGGAGCTCTTCTTTAAAAGACAGTGGAAGCAGAGTCTTTGAGTATTTTTAGGGCAGAGCTAGATAGATTCTTGATTAATAAGGGGTGAAAGGTTATCGGGGGTGGGAGGGAGGCTGCAACCAGATCAGCCATGATCTTATTGAATGGCAGAGTGGGCTTGAAGGGCCAAGTGGTCTACTTGTGCTCCTAGTTTGTTTGTTCATATGTACTATGCCTTTTGCTGAAAGAGGAGTTTGTAATATAGTTATATTTTGTGAAGGCGTGAAATGGCTGTTGCATGCAGTATATCTGGTGCTCCAGTGCCTGCTTGGAGAGGAGGGTGTAATTACAGTGTGACTAGTTTACATTGGAAATTTCCATTATAAATGTGGAGCTTATAATGGAGGAAATTAACAGAATGTGCATGTGGACATAAAGTTATCAATGTATAGATAGACTGAAAGTCTTGTATATAGCAGTTGTGTCACATGTTTGACTTACTTTCTGTAACACTTTCCCCTTATACCTTGCTGCTAAGACCCCTGTTATGAAACAACTTATCTTCCGCATTACCAAGAGCAAAGCCATAGGACATCAGCTAGAATATGAAGATAGTTCATTATCACTCCCAAGTGCCTTGGGAGGTTTCATTACTTTAAAGATGCTATCTAAATATAAGTTGTTGTTCTGGCTTAGGTTTTGATGTATTTTTGTTTCAGCATAGATATTGATATATGGATTCCTGTCCACAATTCTATGCAGTGGCTATATATCCCACCCCTGCTGGATCCTGAAACTCTCAATTTAACCTATAATATGAGTTACTTGAGCAACATAAGACAGAAGCTGTTCATCCAATATCTTCATTCTGGGGCAAGAGTGATGCACACAGCAGTAGGATCAAGAAACTACTGCTCCTACTCTTTACAAACCATAGCGACCCTCCTCAGATCAGCAAATGATCTGCAAATGCTCGCCACCATGATCGCAAGCGTTTCCCATCATTAGAAAAGACAGCATAGCCTAGCCAAGGTTAACCACCCACCAAAGGATCCACTGTGAATTGTGTTTCAGTTACAGCATCAAGTCCGCATTGTATTCAGACAGCAACTCGGGCAGAAAATAGGGCTTGTGAATTAATGATGATTATTTAGAAGCACGGATTACTTAAAAGGTCTTTTTTATTGAATAAATAAAACACGTAGTTTTTTTTTATCTTGCTGGAACTTCAGAAGACAGAATAGATTTTGAACTCAGCGGTAGAGATGGTTGTAATTGCATAACTTTTAAAACTGCCCCTCTGGTTCATTTGATTGAAGTAATGCTTTTCTTGGTTCTGAGTGGTTTCAGCTGGTGCTCTAGAGCTGAGCTCAGCAGCACTGGGCAGAAGAGGGAATAATATTGGCCAAATTCCACTCCCTGTTGACATCTAGTGACCCCTGCTACAAATTTAATAGGAAAGAACTAATATATCTATAGCATCTTTCATGACCTCAGGATATCCCAAAATGCCTTACATGCCATAACACACAATATTTTTAAGGCAGGACTAGATAGATTCTTGATTAATAAGGGGTGAAAGGTTATCGGGGGTAGGAGGGAGGTTACAACCAGATTTTTCAAATGTTAGTAATGTAGGAAATGCGGAAGCTAATTTGTGTACAACAAGATCCCACAAACAGCAATGTCATAAAAATATAAGGAATAGGAGCACCTTGAACCTGCTCCGCCATTCAATAAGTTGATAGCTAATCTACCTCAACTCCACTTTCCTGCCCTATCCCTATACCCCTTGATTCCTTTAATGACCAGATAACCTGTTCTTATTGATTTTGGTCAAGGGATAAATATTGGCCAGGACACCAAGTAGTAGGGGAGCTCCCACTCTTCTTTGAAATAGTGCCATGGTAGGGCATGCTCATCCGAAAGACGGAAAGCAGACCTGCGGACATCGGACGTGGGGCTGCTTCTGGCCCCATTGTAAACCCCTCTGTATTTTCTGAGTGAGCTTGTACATGAAGAAGTATTTCCGCGTGATATTAATTAGGATTTGACAACAGTAGAGCCATTCCCCAGCAAATTCAAAGCGTTCAGGAGAGGGAGGTGCAGAATACTGGAGAGAACCTTTCATAACAGCCTCTGCAGAACTGGTTGAATTCAGAATCAGCCACCTGTGATCTTGTGTACCAGGGTCTGTTTTAAATAGCAGAACTTGTCAATTGACACAAGCACTGGAATGGAATTTAAACACGTTTACAGTGTAATTGAAGTTTTTTTTGTGTGGTTGGATAATTCTAGCATTTGAAACTCAACAATTCTTGTCAACATCCCGTATTCAGATTCAGCTAACTAGAGATTTCTGTCAACCTTTCTCTTCCTCTTCTAAGTACATGTTTTTAGAAAATCACTTGTTGTCGTGTGCATAAATTATCTCGTTGACATCAAGGTCTATGTGAAATGGATTGGACTGTTTTAAATTTTAATTTCCCATTTTAAAAACTTAGAGCTATCACAGATCAGCCATGAGTATATTGAATGGCAGAGAGGGCTAGAAGGACCTCATGACCTACTCCTGCTCCTATTTCTTGTGTTCTTATGACTCTGCAATCTGAAGACCTTGCCACCTTCAGAAGAGGTGCCGGCCTCAAGTATCTCACAAGATCTTGGCTCGTATAAACTAAGGGGAATGTGACATTGTGCCATTTGTCAAACCAATCACCGCCAATGTATTAGATTAACTTGGTTTAAAATTGTTATTCACTCATTTCGCAGGTGCTTGCAGCACTGTGGTACCTCATCCAACTATTCATCTTCAAAGTGTGATCTTCTAGACTTTGGGTGTAAAGATTTTTGACCATGTGGGGATATCTTGGGCAAACCTGACTTCCATATGCGCACACATACATTTCCAACAGAATATACCAGCCCTGATTGACTCTTACCCACCCTCCCAGAAGCATTCAAGCCAATCGATAGAATCAATTGTATAGCATTGAAGGAGGCCATTCATCCTATTGTGAAAGAGCTATCCAATTAGCTTCACTGTTCCCAAATAGTCCTAAAAAAATGTCCTTTTCAAGCATATATCCAGTTCCCTTCTGAAAGCTATAGTTGAAGGTTGTTTTTCACCATCCTTTCAGGCACATTACATTCCTACATCTCACACAACAGTGACTACACTTCAGAAATATTTTCATCGGCCATAGAATGCTTTGGAAATTCCTGAGGTCCTGAAAAGCACAATAGAAGTGCAAGTCTTTTGCCCTGCATTCCAGAACATAATTTGCTGCAAGAAAAATAATCCCCCTCATCATCCCTCTAAAATTGTTTGCGGATTCTCTTAAATCTGTCTTCTCAGGCTTGCACTAACATTCCCTCTAATGTTTTTTCGCAGTGTGCAGGGCAATTTGATTAAGTGCGTGGCCCCTTTAAATTGTTTAGCACGCTCACGGGTGCCTGCTAATTTTAAAGGGCCAACTAGAGCATGACTGCACAGCTTCGAGGGAACATAGGTTACCACCCCTCCTGCCAGTAGAAACCGTTTCTCCCTATCTGTTAACTCAAAGCCCTTCATAATTTTGAACACCAGTTAAATCTCTGCTGTAAAGAGAACAGCTTCTCCAGTTTCTCCACATAACTGAAGTCTCTCATCCCTGGTACCATGCCAATAAATTTTCCCTGTAAAATCCATTAGCTGGGGCCCTACCAGCGATTTATGAATTATAACGCTCCTGTCAGCATCGTGCCTGAGATTGGCTCTCTCTGAACAGATCCATGACCGATCTCAGGACCTTCCCGACCTGGGTAGCTTAGTATCAGCAATGTAATTACAAACTGAAGCCAGTTGGGGCAGGAGGGGCTAGAGGAAAGCAAGGGAGGTGGGGCAGCACTAATTATTTCAACATTGCTCTATAGAAAGATAATTATGCATTAGTATGGAAGCAGCTCCCCACGATTAACTTTAATAATTAAATAGATGAATTGCAAATACTAAGTCAACCCTTGCAGCACTGTTGAATGTAAATATTTGGGAAGCAGTTGTAATAAATGGGATGGAGCACTGGGCAAAGAAAAACACTTGGCACAATACCTAGAAGACTAGAGTTCAGTACAGAGAGAACTTTGTTTTCCAAAAGTTGTTAGTTCGAGCTGTTGAAACTGGACGCAGCCTCAATGAGCAGCAAAGTTGCTCAGGTGCAGCATTGCTAAAACCTGAAGCTCCAACTTTAATGTGTTCTGTGCTTCTCTCTGTTAACTCATTTTCTTACCTTCTCCTTTTCTTTCTTTCTTTTCTCCCTCTCTGCTTCAGTTTCTCTTTCTTTATCTCTGTGTGTCACAGCCCACCTAACTGGAAACAGGCCAGTTACTGATTGCAAGAGAAAGGAAGTGGATATTATGGAATAAGTAAAAGCAAAATACTGCAGATGCTGAAGATCTGAAATAAGAACAGAAAATGCTGGAAAAACTCAGCAGATCTGGCAGCATCGGTGGAGAGAGAAACCGAGTTCCCGAGTCCAATATGACTCTCCTTCGGAACCCAGTCCTGCTGAGTTTTTCCAACACTTCTTGTTACTATGGAATAAGTATTGTGTCACCATTCAAAGCAACAGTAAGAATCCTCTAGTAAATGTACTTTCTCTCTCTCTCTCTATTCTTATCTCTCTCTCTATTTTTGGAGGCTTCAGCTTCTTGTTGACTGCTGTTTGATTTCTGACCCATGTTTGTAGTTTTAATAGAGAGCTTCCATTACTGCTACAGACACTGGAATAGCCCTGCCTGCTCCCATTTTCCAGTTCAAGAAGGACAAATTGGAAATCACCAGCACAATGTGAAATCACAGTCTGAGGTTGAGGCATCAACTGGAGAAGATGGGGCTGTCCTCCTTAGAGAGATTCGATAGAGGTTTTCAAAATCATGAGCTGTTTTGATAAAGTAAATGAGAAACTGTTTCCAGTGGCAGAAGAGACATTACCAGAGGACACAGATTTAAGGTGATTGATAAAAGAATCAGAGGTGACATGAGCAAACATTTTTTCACGCAGCGACTTATGATCTGGAATACACTGTCTGAAAGGGTGGTGGAAGCAGATTCAATAATTTCTCTTGAAGGGGGATTGGATAAATAATTGAAGGAAAAAAATTACAGGACCATGAGGAAAGAGAAAGACGGTGGGGAAAATTGTATAGCTGTACCATAGAACTGGCACAGGCATAATGGGCCAAATGGCCTCCTCCTGTGCTTTATCCTTTTATAATTCTTTTGTGATCACACTCCTGTGTATGCAAATCCTATTGTGAAAAAGTGTTGGTCAGCTTGTTGTAGAACTTTTAAGTGCCTCAGTTTCAGTCTCTTATGTCCCTCAGTTTGTTCTCTGTACACGTCATGCACTTTAACATTGCAGACAATTAACTTCAGAGAGAATACTTTTAGGAGTAAATTGTTACTGCTTCCAGGACTACGCTGTCAATAAAAAGTGTCAGCTGATTCAGCAGTTAGTGCACTCGCCGCTGTGTCAGGAGGTTGCGGCTGAAGTCCCACTCCAGGGAGTTGAGCACAAAACCTAGGCTAACACTCCCAGTACAGTGCTGAGGGAGCACTGCACTGTTGAAGGTGACATATTTCAGATAAGATATTAATGCAAGACCCATCTGCCCCCTCAGTAAAAGATCCCATGGCAATATTTTGAAGAAGACTTGGAGTACTCTGCTGTGTTCTTGGCTGATTATTGGCCCCTCAACCAACACTGAATCAGATTATCTGACCTAATATATTTGTGGGAGCATGCGATGCACAAATTGTCTGCCCCATTTCACACTTTGCAACAACGATTCCACTTCAAAAGCACTTCATTGGATGTGAAGTGCTTTGCAACATCCTGAGATTGTGAAAGGCACTTTATAAATGCAAGTTCTTTATTTTTGGGTGCATGGCTTAGTGGTGATCAAGTCTTACATTGGGCAACTGCTATGTATTGTAAACTGCAGTAATATAGCTTGCCAACTGCAGGCGCTGCCTCACACAATCTGCATGTAACAGCACGCGAGAATATGATCAGCTTTAAGCGGTGTCAGCAGGTCAGACCAGCTTATTGTCAGTGTGATTCAGCTGAGTATACCAGTTGGCTGGTGATGGCCTTTTAATTTTGGCTTCTCCAATGTAGCACAGGCTCAAAGGATTAGACAGAAATATTTTTGTAAATTAAAAATGAGAAAGAAAAGCTGCTTATCCAGTTGAGTAAAAGCTAATGCAGATCAGTCAGCCTGTCATGTAAAGTTTAATTATTTTTATTTTTGCTAGCTGCAGTTGTAGGGCAGATTGGTCTGGATGTAGCTTGTCCATCATTGCAGCCAGTTGCATCAGAAGCTGGGAGAGTCAAATCAACAGCAATCAGCCTGAATGTCAGGAATTAGGCATGGGATGTGTGAGGAGAGCAGGGTATTTTGAGTGAGGCAGGTGGACAGGAAGTAATAAATTTCATGCCAGCTGTTTTACCTCCACACTGTGCTGCTAATGTTTCACACAAGATGGTGTTGATGGACACTGATTTGGGAGAGCCAGCAATCTGAAATCTTTTAAAGGCAAACCTTAGGTCATAAAAATCTTTCTATTGGAAAAATATAAATGAAGTCCTAAACAATTTTCCTTATGTTAGCATTGTTTGCCACTTGAGCTGTCCTTTTACTCCAGAGGCTTTTCTAGTAGAATGCACCTGTCTGTTTGGGGTACTTATCCCAGGGGCATTCCAGTTGAAGAGGGAGAGCCCATCAACATGTACTAACCCTGAATCTCAGCAGCAACACAATTGCAGACCTTGGAGAATCCATCAATTTCTACTGGTGTGTGTTGCTCCTGTTTTAATGAGTGTGCTTGTGGACATCATGTAAGAATAGGATTGGCCTTAAAATTCTCATCTCATGTTCAAATCCCTCCATAGCCTCGCTCTACCCTATCTCTGTAACCTCTAGGGCTAAAGCCCTGCAGCCCTCTAAAAACCCTGCCCTCCTCCCACTCTGGCCTCTAGTCCATCCCTGACTTCCTTTGTTCCAAGGTTGGTGACTGTATATTCAACTGCCAAGCTCTGGAATTCCCTGCCTAAACCTCTCTCCTCCTTCAAGATGCTTTTTAGCACCTCCCTCTTTGATCAAACTTTTGATCATATGCCCCAATATCTCTTCCTTTGGCTTGATGACATATTTTGTTTGATAACACCCCTGCGAATCACCTTTTTACTATGCTAAAGGTACTATATAAATTTAATCATTGTTGATGTGACTCCATAGTCAACACACAACTGCTTAAGCTCACGCAAGATTGCGCACTTGACTGAGTACTAAATGATGATTGGCGCCTACACAGCCAAAGTTAATCCTGTTCTCACTTTACACTTTACAAACACTTCCTAACAGGCACCAGTGATTAACAGGATTACTGACCACTGACCTCTGCTGACCTTATTCGTTGCACCTACAACTTCAGAATAAAAGAGGAGAAAACTTTTTTTATAACAGCTGGTATGCTGGAAAATATTCCCCCTCCACCACCCCAATAACAATCCCCTCAGCGCAGTATCATGGCACAGAGTAATGTATTAATTGTACTCTTTTAGGATTTAATTCCTACCACCAAGTGGCAGGTCTGTGAAGGGGTGAAAGTAGTAATTTTGTTTGAATCTCAAATGTTATTTTCTTGTCAGCTAACAGCAGTGAACGGAAAGTTACTGAAGTGAAGGCTGGAAAGCTAATTACAAAGACGCACTCTATCATGGTGAAGAGGGAAGTGGTTTTTTATAGGTCTGCTGTGTGGGAACAAAATTTCCCTTAACCCTCTGAGTCCTGCAGACCTGCTTCTCATCTGGATGCAGTCAGACTTGGAGGGAACAGGACAAAGCAACTCATCTGATCGTCATCAGAGAGGGAGGGGACAAAGGGACCCATCTGGACACTGTCAGACTGAGGGGCCATCAAAATGACTCGTCTGGATGTTGTCAGACTGGCAAGTGGGGGTGGGGCAGTGGGTGATGAGGCGACTGTCTGACTGTAGGCCTGTTGCTGAGTTAAAATGTCTGGGCCCTGTGGGGATGATGGCAAGTTTGCCTCAATTACTGTTAAGAGCCAGGACATTGGCTAGATCAATCATTCAGGCCCTGGTGGGATCATGGAACTACTGCTAAGTTTGTTAACCCAGACCATGGGTCTACTGATTGGCTTGCAGGTCATTGGCAACTAATTTGTAGTTTTGGCTTGATTTTCCACATCAAAGCACCAAGCCAGCCTTCACCATCCAGGCTTCTTATTTGTTGCAAAATCAGTCGCTAAAACCCACCCTCAGTCAATATTACTTCCAATTACAAAATAGATGATTGGAGCGGGGTAGTGGAAAGTTAAGCAAAAGCAAAACATAATCGTAATATTTTTGAATAAGTAAGAAAAGGTTTATTAGCTAGAAAAAAGGGTCAGAATAAAATTACATTTTTTAAAAAAGAGTTAATAGGGAATAAGAGAATGGGAGGTGAAATATTAGGATAAGCACATTAATATGTTCATTTTTACTTGTATAGATATAATTAGTATTAGGTGTTTAATAGTTAAGTTTTGTATTGCAGCCTACTGTTTCTGATTTTGAATAGCTTTATTACTGTAATAATAGTGTGTATTTCAATGGCACAGTCCATGGGTAGAAATCAAACATAACCAGTCAACCCAAAGAGACAGCAATGCCCCCTGAACCTGTTTCCATATCTTAAAAGGCTAACTTTCAAATTAGTAGGTTCTGACCAAATGACTAAAGTGGACTGTCTGCTGTTGAACTGCACCACACAGGCACAGATCTTTCACAGAGAAGAAAGAACTCAAGTCAGTCAGAGTTCCCGCTTTGGATTGCTGTAAGGCTGGCTCGTACAGACATCAAGTGAGGATGCGATGGGGCTCAGCTACAATTTATTTTCCTCTTCCACACGGTGGAATAGTCTGGTGGCATTAACTGGCCAGGCTCACACCTGAAGAATGACCACTTGAGCAAAGAGTCAGAGGCTTGATGGTGCCTGTAAGACTAACCCCCCAACCCGGCAGCTGTTATAGGAGAGGAGGGCTAGAGTTCTAAATGGTAGCTCTGTCAAATGTGTCATTACCTTGAAAATTGTCAGTAATTTTCTGTTTTTTTCCTGAAGATACTTTAACTTCTGTACTACAACTTGCTTTCAAGCAGGATGATTGTTTAAATTGCCGGTGTCACAGAGTGTAGGCTACAGAGCAAGATTGATTTTAATTACATATACAGTTTACCTCATTGTACTCATTAACCTTCCCATAACCTCAGCCTCAATTTAACTCTTTCAGAGAGTACAGTAAAATAAAAAATATTGCAAATCCAGTACTTAATTTTGTTTCTTTAAAATGGATTCACTCTTCTTGAAGATTGGCTCAACTTCTAACCTTGCAGGTGAGGATCTTTGTTCTGTATGCACTGTCACAACCAATTTAGGGGATGCCTTGCCAGTAGCTGTACAACCAATGGATTGCGATTTATGTCTGTGTAGGGTTACCTTGTGATACATAATTTGGCTCTTTTTTAACTTTACATAAATGAGTTCAGTTGAAAGGAGTAATTTAACTCTTGATTTGCCATAGATATCTGAGACTGAAGGAGGCATAGGTTGAAGCACACAACTAATAGCTACTTTATTGCTGTACCTCTGCATAGTGAAGGTTAATGCACACTTACAGGACAATAAACTGGCTTAGGAATTACAAAAACCCATGAACTATCTTCAATGTAATGTTACACAACTCAGTTCAGAATCACTGTATGACACCATTAACTAGATTCATCTCAATGCACACATCAACAGTGTTCACCTTAGGAGATTATTCTTTATGCTTGGCAAAGTTAACAGTTTTTTTAGTTTGTGTAATGAAGAAGCTGTGGTTTGTGTTCAAAGGCTGCACTTTGGATGACGTGAGTCTTTAAGCCATCTGCAGTCATCTTCCTTCCAACTTCACTTAACATGTATTTACAGTTATGCTATACTTTCATTAGATACAACCACTGGGACACATCTCTGAATTGAGTTATTAACTCAAGACTCTTCCTCAGCCGACTTCTGAATTTAAAACTGGTAATGGCTAAAACATCAAATTTGTCAAGAACCTCCTTTGCATCTTGTGTAAAGATTAGAAACATGACATTACATTAGGCAATATGACTCTTCCATTAAAACTGTATTCATTTTATTTGTCTTACTTCGGGCACTATGTTCTTTGATCAAACCTTGGTTGAGGTTAGTAGACTTCAACCAAGTGCTACAGACGGGCGAGAGAAAAACTGAACTTCTCTATCCTTTCCCCGTCTGTATGTAAGCAAAGGCTTTTCTGAATTATTTTTAAAGTAGGCTGTGATATGTTTCCCCAATCCCTCAGTTTGTGTGGTCCAATTTAATAGGCAATCGTAACAAACTCACGTTATGATTAACGCAGAAGGTTAGGTTATTCACGTTGAAACCCTGGGTAAGGGGGGGAAGTGTTTGCAACCACACACATACACACACACACGATAGAAAAGAGGAAAACTTACAACTATGGGCAACAACAATGAAAGAACCACAGAAATTAATATTAGTTCACATGATTTCCAGAGTCCAAGAAGTCAAAGTCCAGAGGGTGTTTCCTTTGCAGCAGAGTTCAGTCCAGATAAGTTTCTGGCTGGAGTCAACAACACAAGAGTCCTTGAAACGAATGACGAAGCGGCACAGTGGAGTTTCTGTGCTTAGACCGCTTGTAAGGCAATGATCAGGGACTTTTAAATTCAAACACTTCAAGGAGCTGAGAGATGGTTGCTGGCCGTTTGCTCAGCCTGGGGCTGCTGAAATTCTTTCCAGTTGATGTTAGAACAGCAGTCTGAGATTTTCTGAGCTCTCAAAGGAATATAGAGATTTTAAAATGGTCACTCGAGTCATGTGACCACCTTTTGCCACAATGACGGCAAAAGGGATGCTTATCTATTGTCTGGAACTGGCTTTTGGTTTCAGGACTGCTAATGTCCCAGCCATTAGCTTTTGAAAGTGTTACCATCCGCATTGTGGTTCTTGTGCCGGGAAGCCATTGCCTAGACAGACCCTGTGACTCCGCTAGAGAGGTAAGCTTATCAAGATGTAAATGACACCCATTGACCCCTCAATGGTCCCCTCTTGAAATGGCCCTGGACAGTCCAGGTGAGAGATGGGGCCTGTTAACAGCTCTGCAGGCATAACATGTTTTGATCTGCGAGTCCCCTGGCTTCGTGATTATAACATCCTTACAATTGGGTGTGCGATTCCACAATGGTAAGGAGGAAGATTGTTTTGTTTTTGTAACTCCTGTTGGTAGCTTCCAGAACAAAGGGCCAATCCAGTGGTCATGTGACATATAGCAGCCATCTTTTTGGTTCAGCAGAAAGTCCATTTTAAAAATAGCAACAAAAAAAAGTTCTGATATATATAGTTTTGGATTTCTTTTCATGTCTTATTGACATAACACACGGTTCAGGGTTTTTAAAATTCTATTTACCCACCCTTGCTCCATGTCCCTTGATTACCTTACCAAACCAAAAGAAAAACCATCACTCTGTCTTGAAAATTTCAATTAACCCAGGATCCACAGCTTTTTGCGAGAGAGAGTTCCAGATTTCTACTATCCTTTGTGTGAAGAAAGTGCTTCCTGATTTCACTCCTGCGTGGCCTGGCTCTAATTTTAAAGTTATATTCCCTTGTTCTGGACTCCACCCCCACAGCAAATAGCTTCTCTATATCTACCCTATCGAATCTTTTTAACATTTTGAACACCTCAATAAGATCACCCCTCAACCCCTTTACTAAAGAAAATGCAACCCAAATCTGTGCAACATTTAAGTGTTATTCTGTTGAATCTGTGCATGTGCCCACTCCAAGACCAAAATATCCTTCCTGAGGTTCAGTGCTTAAAACTGAACACAGTACTCCAGATGGGGTCTGACCAAGGTTCTGTATAACTGAAGCATCACTTCCTCCCCTTTGCAATCAAGCTCCCTTGAGGTAAAGGCCAACATTCCATCAGCACAGCAAGTGCAGTTTAATTGCATATTTTTGCATCACCTCACTTTCCAGGTAGCCTTTTTACATGAAACAAAAACCTCTCTCACAAGAGGGCTCCCATGGCGTTTAGATAGGACTAAACATTCTTTGAACTGCTCCCTCCTCTCCCACACCTTGCCTGTACGTTATCATCTCATATTGAGTTAATGAGGTGGCCCATGCTGCATTTGTTACCTAACGGATAAAAAAAATCTAGCGGATCAGAGAGAGATTTTTTAAATTTAAAGCACTCCCCGATTGTTCATACAAAAGCAATATTGTGCACGATCACACCCACCCCCGTGCTCCCAGGTCAAGCTGCTCTGAATCAACTTCTGGACCAGTCATTGGAATTGCTGCAGTGCACATAACACTCTCCCTGTTCAGTAAAATCATTGGAGGATTCTGGAGGTGAGGAGATCTAAAATGGTGGGTATCTGGAAGTAAAACACCACAGCATTTTTTTTTTCACCCACTAACCTGAAAGTTACTGATGCCAAAATTAACAAAACCTAATGCAACCATTTGACATTTGCTTGGTCCACTGTTTTTGTGGAGACTGTAGAAATTTTCAGGACAGAAGGAGGCCTTTCAGCCCATTGTGTTAATGTCAGCACTCTACTGGAACACCAAACATAGACTTATATTGATACAGCGTTTTTCACAACCTCAGGGCATTCCAAAGTACTTTACAGCCAGTGAAGTACTTTTGAAGCGTAGTTGCTATTATAATGTAGGAAATGCGGTGACCAGTTTACACACAGCAAGGTCTCACAAACTGAAATAAGATAATGACTACATAATCATTTTTTACTGATGTTGGTTGTGGGATAATGCAATACTTATTCCTACTGTCCAGTTTTTTTTCCATAGCCCTGCTCAGCATCAAATATTTATCCAATTTTTGCTTAAAAGGTGCTGCCTGTTGCAACACTTTTGCACAAACACACCCTCCTTAACTATCTCTGCACTATTTAAAATTGATCCCCTTTGTTACTGACTCCCCAGCCAAAGGCAACGTTAACAATTTACAGTAAATGATAGAACAATGGGACAGATATGCTGCTGCTCTCTCCACAGATGCTGCCGGACCTGCTGAGTATTTTCAGCATTTTCTGTTTCTGGGACAGAAATATATGTTGTGTGTTCCATTGCTAATGCCTTGGAGAGGCTGCAGAGCAGATTTACTAGAGATGAGGGACTTCTGTTATCTGGAGAGACTAGAGAAACTAGGATTGTACTTCTTTAGAGTACAAATGGTTAAGTGGGGATTTAATGGAGCTGTTCAAAACCGTGAAGGATTTTGAATGCCTGAATGAGGAGAAACTGTTCCATCTGGCAGGAGAGTCATTAACCAGAGGACACAGGTTTAAGCTGACATCTTTGTTATTTAATCTCTCCAGCCTTCCAACCTATCCCTGACCTTCTATTTTGCTCCCCTTGCCCGTCCCCCCTTTTCAACAGCTTAAATCCGATCACAATTCTACCTCTCTCTAGCCCTAAAGAAGAGTCACATTGGAGTGTCTACCCCCTGTAGCCATTGACTCCCTTGTTAATCAAGAATCTATCTAGGCTGTTTTAAATAGAGATTGGAAGAGAGGGAACATTTTTCAACGAGTGCTCCATAAGAATTTTCCTTCATTTTAGTCTAAAGAAGGTGGGTATGGAGAGGGCTCCAATTATGGTTGCCAACCCTTCAGGATTGCCCTGGAGCCTCCAGGAATTGGTGATTTACTCTCTAGAACACGGCAGTGAGCAATCCAGGAGAAAATCAATGGGGCAGTTAAAAAAAAAAATTTTTCTTTAAACACTCTGTTCACCCATTGTAAAAATATTGGAGCTGGTGAGAAAAGCCCGTTTGACTGAGTGTTAAGACGTATCCAATCAGCCAATGAGGGATCAATTTGCTTTCAGATTGACCATAGGAAGGCAGGACACCGTGAGGATGGGCATGTTGGATGTTAGACTGCTTATAGTGGGACAGTGGCATGCAGGGCAGTTGGAAGCAAGAATCTCATGCGATGAAACCTTCAGGAATGCATTCAACCAGAGTTGGCCACCCTAGCTTGAATGAATAGTGCCAGTTTCCTGTCTCCGCGCACACACCCCCCCCCGCCCCCCCCACCAAGTTGCTGTTCTGAAACATCTCTCTAACTGGCAGCCAAATTCACAGGAATACATTTTCAGGTACTGTACTCGGCAAAACCGAGATATGGTCAATATAAGACTCCCCACCCCCTGATAATCACTTTCCCACTGGCCCCAGTTCTGAATCTTTTCCAGTTTTTACTGACGATGCCCTATCGCAATTGGAACCATCCCTTTAAACTGCCACGATTGAATGGTGATTTAAACAATTGGATGGTGATTTAAGATGTTGCCATGCAACGGATTGCATCCTAGCAACCATTCTGCAGATCTCTCTGCAACGGTTAGGGAGAGGTATTTATTTGGCGTGGGTGGGTTATAAAAGATCTTGGCACGGCAGTTCTCACACATAACTCTTTGTGTGCACTCTGTCAGTTAGGAGTAAAATAAAGAGCGAGCGAAAGGTGGAATTGTAAATAAATGTTTACATTGGGAGAGGGAGATAAATTAGAACGTATTAGACTCAAAATCTACTGTGAACACAAGGCATTTCAACTTGTGTTAGTATCTGCAGTTATAGACTTAAGTTTAGGTTTAGTTTTTGGATTAAATAATGTGTTTATTTGGTTAATTAAACTGTGATCAAGAAGTTTAACCATCCTTCCCAGGCTTAAAACCTTCATATGTTTCCTGTGTTGTGTGTTGGTTTTGTTCCCTCAAAACCCTGAATTTTAAATTATCCATCTTCACCTTCATAACGTTGCCCCCTCCCTGACTCTGAACTTCTGCTTCCCCCTATCGCCCCATTCCTCTGACTCCAATCTCATGTGCATTCTATTCCCATTGTTTGCTACCGGTGGCCATGCCTTCTCCTGCCATCTGACGGTTTCCTCCCATTTCTCCACCTTTCACTCTCTAAAATCCACCTTCTTAACTAAGTTTTCAAGTTTTCAATCAACTCCCCTTCTCCACAGCTGCACCACCACTACCACCACCCCCCCGCACCTCGATACATTTATCTATGCATGCCTTTGCCTCACATGCTGTGTAGTATCTTGGGACATTTTCTCTCTGTTAAAAGTGCAATATAAATGCAAGTTACTGTTATTGAGTTTTGTATTCCATGTCTGTCCCACCTTCCCCTGCTGACGATACTGACTGTGGTTGGACTTATGGTTCAAATGGCATTGTGTTGCCCCACTCTCCAACACCACCTCCTCCTCCCCCCCACCCCCCATCCCCATACTCCCCTGTGCCACTCACAAGTGGCCATCCTTCACTTTTTAAGATGGATGAAGAGTTTCAGCAAACTATTTGACTATGAGCAACATCATATCATAATCCTGGCCTAACCTGTTGCTCACCAATGGGCATCTGCAGCAGGGTTTACTGAATATTGATTAGGACCATAAGCTCTGTCTAGCTTCTTCCCTTTTTCTTAATGATGGCAATGGGGTGTGTATTACATTGGAGTAAAATTCGTTCACTCGCATTGTATAATCTACATTTGCTTTGCCATTTCTCTCCTGCCCACAATCCCACAAACAAAAAGGTAAGACATAGAAATTCATTCAGATATGTAAGGCCACTCAGCCCATCCAACTACATCTTATCGTTTAGCAGTTTCTCTGACCTCACTACCTTACCTAGAAGTCCATTCCAAGTGTTTATCACTCTCTATGAACAAAAACTTCCTGATATAAGTCCCAATGTTCTACTAGAATTTGTACTTATTGAGAAGGAGTATTCTTAACTTGTGTAAGTGCTGTAGAAGTAATATGAGACTAGTTTCCCATTTTGGGATCAGCGTTCTTGTTCATGGAGGTAAGTTAGCACTGCTCCCCGCATAGCTCGCTCACTGCTGCTTGCCTTTTTTTTTTAGTCCTTTTTATGGGATGTGGGAGTCGCTGGAAAGGTCAGCATTTGTTGCCCATTCCTAACCGCCCTTGAACCGCGTGGCTTGTTAGGCCATTTCAGAGGGCAGTTAAGAGTCAACCACATTGCTGTGGGTCTAGAGTCACATGTAGGCCAAACCGGTTAATGAACTGGAATGTTAATTTGGAGGAGAGTAACAGCATAGAATCATAGAATGGTTACAGCACAGAAGGAGGCCATTGAGCCCATTCTTTCCATGCCGGCTCTCTGTGAGAATAGCTCAGCTATTCCCAGTTCCCTG
Source organism: Cetorhinus maximus (assembly GCF_964194155.1). Taxonomy (NCBI): domain Eukaryota; kingdom Metazoa; phylum Chordata; class Chondrichthyes; order Lamniformes; family Cetorhinidae; genus Cetorhinus; species Cetorhinus maximus. Next base: position 6,917,803 of record NC_135896.1, read on the forward strand.
CCTTTTCCCTGTGGCCCTGCAAATCTTTTCAGATAATTAACCAATCCCTTTTTGAAAGCCATGATTGACTCTGTGTCCACTACATTTTCAGGCATCGCATTCCAGATCCAAACCACTCACTACATAACTATCCTTATAAGGGTTGGGAGGAGAGCGACGGCAGGAATGGGAGGAGAGCGACGGCAGGGTTAGGAGGGCAATGACTCTAAGCATGAGCAGGAGAAAAGATAAGACCAAAATGATAGCATTAAATGGGGAAGAAGATTGCCAGAGTGAACTGAGGGAGAAGGGAGAGCAGCGTGTTGGCATGCAGTGAGTGGGATGTGAGATTGAAGAAGTGTACCTGCATTTATGTCACCATAGAAGCTGCATAAACTATTTTTTAACAATTTGACAATCAGATGTAGTAACAGGCTGGGCTCTATTCTCAGCTTAAGAGAAGGCTGATGAAGAGTGACCTAATAGAGATCCTTAAAGTTATAAAGGGGTTTGAAAAGTAAAGATGTTTCCATTTATTGAGGAATCCAAACTAGGGGCCATAAATAAAAGATAGTCACTAATAAATCTAATAGGGAATTCAGGGGCAACTTTTTTACACACTGAATGGTTAGAGTGTGGAACTTGCTATCACATGGAGTAGTTGAGGCAAATAGTTCAAGGGGAAGCTAGGAAAACATCTGAGGCAGAAAGGAATGGAGGGATATGTTGATGGGATTAGATGATGTAGGGTGGAAGCTCTTGTGGAGCTTAAATACTATAAAGACTGAACTCTTTCTGTGCTGTAAATTGTATGTAAGACTATCAATGCATATCTACAATATCTCCACAAGCAAATAGGGACAATCACAGCAAGTTCTTCCAGATTTTCCACTGTGCCTGATGTTTTTTTTAAACAGGTGCTACCAGTTGTTTTTGAATCTGTTGGTCACATTTTTACAATTTCCAAGGCTGTGCGTTTGGAAGTGACACGCCTTTTATCAAATCACTGAAAAATAACTACAAAATAGTGACGCAAGAGGGAAGGATATGAATCCAGATTGTTAAATGCCAGAGGTGTTTGCTTTGATGAAGTTTACCCCAGGGGACGGGAGGTCAGAGGATTGATTTCCCCTGGGATGTTCACATTCTGAGTTATTTTTTCCAGCTGCAAAGTGAGAGGGAGCCCACTGCACTGCTACAAAAATCTGGGCACCAAGTAGGAAATGTATTTTTCATTAAAGGATGCCACTCCCTTCATAAAAACAGCACATTTTGTCATACAGCACAAGAGGCCATCATGCCTGAGCTGGCTCTATAACTTTCAAAGGGAATTGGATATATCCGTGAAAAGGAGAGGTTGGCAGGGCTGCAGAGGAACATAAGAACATAAAGAATAGGAGCAAGGGACCATATGGCCTGTCGAGCCTTCTCTGCCATTCAGTACAAGTGTGACTGATCTTAGCCTTCAACTACACTTTCCTGCCCACTCCCCATATCCCTTAATTCCTTGAAAGGCCAAAATCTGTCTATCTCAGCCTTAAAGATATTTTATGATGGTGCATCTGCAACCCTCTAGGGCAGAAAGTTCAAAGGCTACACAACCCTCAGTCCCAAACAATCAGCCTCGTATCCTAAAACTGCGCCTTTGTTCTCGATTCCTCAGCTAGGGAGACAACCTCTCAGTATCCACCCTGTTAAGCCCCTTCATAATCTTGAATGTTTCACTGAGATCACCTCTCATTCTTCTAAACTCCAGAGAATATAGACCCAATTTACTCAGCTTCTCATCATAGGACAACACTCTGATCTGAGGGGACAACCTAGTGAACCTTTGCTGTACCGCCTCAATGTACGAATATCCTTCCTCAAATATGGAGCCTAAAACTCCAGACAATATCTTTTTTCTTTATTCTTTAATGGGGTGCAGGAATTGCTGACAAGGCCAGCATTTGTTGCCCACCCCCAATTGCCCTGGAACTGAGTGGCTTGCTAGGCCATTTCAGAGGGCAGTTAAGAGTCAACCACATTGCTGTGGGCCTGGAGTCACATGTCGGCCAGACCAGGTAAGGATGGCAGTTTTCCTTCCCTCAAGGGAGTTAGTGAACCAGATGAGTTTTTACAACAAACAATAATGGTTTCGTGTTCACCATTACTGAGACTGGCTTTATATTCCAGATTTATTAATTGAATTGAAATTCCACCAGCTCTCTTGATGGGATTTGAACCCATGTTCCCAGAGCATTAGCCTGAGCCTCTAGATTACTAGTCCAGTGACATCACCACTACACCACTATCACCCCACCATCTCTCTTACCTGATGATCCACAGTGATGGAATTCACCTGCACACTATGAGTGGGAATTTCTGACCTTGAATAAGTATCTCAAGATCAGGGATTCCTGCACACAGCTGCAGCAGAGTTCCATCCCCCAGAGTAGGTGCAGTTGTGGGGGGAGGTACCTACATGTATTGGACAGATGACTTGCTGAATGAACTGAGATTAATTGGGAGGAGAACAGCATAGAATCATAGAATGGCTACAGCACAGGAGGAGGCCATCCAGCCCACTGTGTCCATGCCGGCTCTCTCTAGGTATAACTAAGCTATTCCCAGCCCCCCGCCTTTTCCTCGTGGCCCCGCAGTTTTTTTTCTTCAGATAGGGGAAGTGGTGGCATCGTGGTATTGTCACTGGACTAGAATTCCAGAGAGCCAGAGTAATGCTCTGGGGACCTGGGTTTGAATCTCACCAAGGCAGATGGTGGAATATGAATTTGAAAAGAATCTGGAATTAAAAGTCTAATGATGACCATGAAACCATCATCAATTGTCATAAAAATCCATCTAATGTCCTTGAGTGAAGGAAATCTGCTGTCCTTAGCTGGTCTGGCCTATACGTAACTTCAGGCTTATAACAATGTGGTTGAGTCCTAAAAATGCCCTCTGAAATGGCAATAAATACCGGCCTAACCAGTGACACCCAAATGATGGAAAGATGGAAAATGAGCAGATGAATATGAAAAAAATTAACCAATCCCATTTTGAAAGCCATGATTGAACCTGTCTTCACCACACTTGCGGCAGTGCATTCCATAATTTAACCACTCACTACATAACTATCCTTGTAAGGAATGGGAGGAGAGTGATGGATGGAAGGAGAGTCACAGCCAGAATGATTGTATATTCAGGGCTGAGACAGACAGATTTTTAATCAGTAAGGGAATCAAGGGTTATGGGCAAAAGGCAGGAAAGTGGAGTTGAGGATTATCAGATCAGCCATGATCTCATTGAATGGCGGAGCAGACTTGATGGACCGGAACGCGACGGGCAGAGAGTGACGGCCGGGGCGGGAGGGGAGTGACGGCCGGGGCGGGAGGAGAGTGACGGGCGGGGCGGGAGGAGAGTGACGGGCGGGGCGGGAGGAGAGTGACGGGCGGGAGGGGAGCGACGGCCGGGGCGGGAGGGGAGCGACGGCCGGGGCGGGAGGGGAGCGACGGCCGGGGCCGGAGGGGAGCGACGGCCGGGGCGGGAGGGGAGCGACGGCCGGGGCGGGAGGGGAGCGACGGCCGGGGCGGGAGGGGAGCGACGGCCGGGGCGGGCGGGGAGCGATGGCCGGGGCGGGAGGGGAGTGTGTGTAGTCTCACCAAAGCCCCATACGATGGTAGTAACACTTCATTATTCTTTTCCTCTAATCCCCTTGAAGCCATATACTTTCCTAATTGCTTGCTGCACCTTGTGTTCCTCGTATGAAGACACGCAAGTCTCTCTGAACATTAACATTTACAAGTTTCAGGCCTTTTAAAATATATTCTGCTTTTCAATTCTAATGACCAGAGTGAATAACCTCAGAATTCCCCACATTATACTTCATCTGCCATCTCGTTGTTCACTCATTTAAACTGGCCATATCTTTTTTCAGCCTCTTTGTGTCCTCCTGACAGCTTACATTCGCACTTAGCTTTGTATTGTCAGCAAATGTAGATACAGTACTGTCTGTCTTTTCATCTAACATAGATTGTAACTAGCTGAGGCTCCAGTGCTGACCCTTGTGGCTCTCCACTAATCTTAGCCTGCCAACTTGAAAATGTTGAATTTATCCCTACTTTCTGCTCCTGTTGTTAACTCATTGCCTATCCATGCTAATATATACCCCAATTCCATGAGCCCTTATCTTGTGTATTAACTTTTGTGTGGCACGTTACCAAATGTCTTTTGGAAATCCAAATATACTACATCTACTGGTTCCCCTTGATCTACCCCACATCCTCAAAGAAAATAAATTTGTCAAACAGGGACTTCCCTTTCACAAAACCATGTTGACTGTCTGATCCGACATTGCTTTTCTTAATACGTTATTAAGGATTCATTAATAATAGATTCTAGCACTTCCCCGATGACTGATATCAGGCTAACTGACTTGTATTAACTCATTTTCTCTCTCCCTCCTTTCTTGAATAGTGGCGTTACATTTGCTAACTTCCAATCTGCAGGGACCATTCCAGAATCTAGGAAATTTTGGAAAATCATAGCCAGGACATCCACTACCTGTGTAGTTATCTCTTTTAGAACCCTAAGATGTAGGCCATTATGCCCTGTGATTTGTCAGATTTTAGTCCCTTGAGTTTCTCCAGTACTTTTTCTCTGCCGATATTAATCACCTTAATTTCCTCACTCTTATTTGCTCCGAGGCTACCCTCTGTTTCTGGTATGTAACTTGTGCCTTCTACTGTGAAGACAGACACAAACTATTTGTTCAATGTCTGCCTTTTCCTGATTCCTCATGATAATTTCTCTTGTCTCTGCTTCGAAGGGACTGATGTTTACTTTAGCTACTCTCTTCCTTTTTATATACCAGTAAAAACTCTTACAACCTGTTTTATATTCCTGGAAATGTTTACTCTCATTTTCTATTTTTTGCCTTTTTATTAACTTTTTGATAGAACATGGGAGAGTGGATTAATCGGATAGTTCTTTAAAAGAGCTGGCTCAGGCACAATGGGCTGAATGGCCTCCTCCTGAATGGTATCAACTGCAACTCAACATTCTCCCGCCTGAGTCCGAAGATCCCCACAAACATTCAGGCTGACAGTCCAGTGCAGTACTGAGGGAGTGCTACACTGTCAGAAATGACACGTTTAGGATGGCGCATTAAATCAAGGTGCCTCAGCCCTCTCGGTTGGATGTAAAAGAAGGACGAGAATTTTCTCCCATATCCTGGCCACTATCTACCCGTCAATCAACATCACAAAAGCAAATTGTCTCATTTCTGTTCATGAGAGTTTGTTGTGCACACATTGACTGCAGCATTTCCCTAAGTTAGATCAGTGACTAAACTTCAAGTAGTGCCTCATGGCTGTGAAACTCATTGATGCATCCTGAGGTTGTTAGAGATGCTGCAGAAATTCAAGTCTCCTTCTGTGCTGTATGATTCTATGAACAATTATGATTTTTCTGATTCTGTCAGTAAACACATTGCCACATGTTAAAAATTAAGTCTTGAAGTATTTTTTTCCACTTTAAAAAGAGGCTTAGCAGTTAAACTTCTCTCCCTTCTCCTCCTGTTGCAGGGGCTGATCCTTCAGCAGCTGGGACGGTACAGCCTGGCCGAGAAGATCCTCCGCGATGCTGTGCAGGTCAACTCCACTGCCCACGAAGTATGGAACAATCTGGGGGAGGTGCTGCAGGCCCAGGGTGATGACGACGCTGCAACTGAATGTTTCCTCACTGCTCTGGAGCTGGAAGCCAGCAGTCCCATCATCCCCTTCACCATCATCCCCAGGATACTCTAAGCCAAAGTGTTTGCTTCCAGTGGAGTGTCTGTCGCTGTCCTGCAGAACTTATGGAACTTACCTAATGGGAGAGGGAAGCCATGCACTATCCCTTCCCAGTCCCCTCAGCTTTGTTCTGTTATTTAGCGGGTGTGTTTTACTGTGGATTAAAACATTCCTTGGGTGAACTTATTTAATTTTTACCCTCTGGCCCCCATCAATCCTCACCCTTTTTATTTCTTCTAGATTTCACCAATGCCCTCCTGCAAAGTTTACAGTTCCACAGACAGCCCCTGGTATTTCACCTGTTCTTCACACATCAGACTGCTGGACAGCTGTTCGGCCGTGAAATGGGCTGGGGGAATGATTGCACCCAGGTCTGGCCCTATTTTTGCTCAGTGATTGTCCCTGTGCACTTTCCAGTGTTGAGTCACAGGCTTTTTTTTCGTCTCCCCAAATCCAGGAGATTGTAGGCCAGCCTGAGACCTTCCCCACTTCTATGCCTCAGCATCAACCAGCCTGTATATTAACTGAGCTTCATTTTATAATCTACATCTCCCTTTTCCCAATCTCCCAACCCAGCTCTGTTGGCATGATGACCTCCACTACCTCTCTCTTCCTCTAAATGCACAGCGACAGCTCAAAGTTTGCCCCCTAAATTTGGCACTGAACCTATCCAGGGGATGGTTAAGGCAAGAAAGCCTGGTGCTGCAGGAGGTATTCTCTGGTGAGAATCAGCTATCTAACCAGGTGAGGAATGTGTTGAAAATGAACATGGTTGAGGCAAAATAGAGGGAGTTTTATTCTGCATCTGATCCAAGAGTGTCCGTGCTTCCTGCTCCTGTGAGCTGCGTTGTTGTGTAGCTTGGAGCCTGAAGTGACTGCATGTAAAGTTTAGACCCCTGTACCTGTTCATTTCTATATATCCCTCAATTCGAACAAATCTTGGTGTTGTGATTTAGGATTGATCCACAAATGAGGCATCAGTACCATGGACAACCCTTCCCAAATCTCCAGGACATAAAATTCAAACAGGGTAAATCAGTGAATGAAAACTATAATGGCAAATAGATTTGAAGAGGCTGGGTTCAAACACCATACTCCAACCTGTGCTGTACCCAAGCTGGGATTGCAGGATGTTTAGGATTGGGGAGAAGAAAGCATCAGTTTCCTAGCATCTACCTCTCTTAGCCAATCAGTGAGAAAATGCTGTGTAAAATTATAGCTGCTCCATTTAGATAATCTGCATCCCTCCCTCTCCTTGATGCCTTCTTATTGAGGTTTCTTCTGTGCTGTAAGATTCACCCTAATTCACACCTTTAACCCAGTTGTTACAGATTTACCTTCTCTTTCAAGATTTGTAACCCATGCCACAAGACAAAATGGATTTTAGAAAGTGGTCAAAATCTATATGGATCATATATATTTATGTAAGACAGTGTAAGTATGTTATATTTATATATTGAGACTTTAGTCAGTAAGAGATGACTAGTAACTGGTGTAACTCTAAATCACTGAGCTTTAAACGTAGGACTATGTGCCCCATATTGGACTAGATTCCTGGCTGGTGTATTTGAATACTGTCCTTTTCATTTTGAACTCTAACTGCATTCAAATTATGGGACCATATAATGAAAAGGGTCAACTAATGATTGATGGAACACTTAAATGGTGATCTTTAAAGGAAAAAAATCCTAAACAGATTAATTATCCAGTTATTTCCAGTGCTCTGTAACTGCCCTGTTAAATAGATAAAGCCTTATTTATATTGGACTAAAGAAGTCAAAAGCTCTTCTTTGTTTGACAAAAAAAAGTGCCAAATGGTTGCCAGTGAGCAGTAGATTAAGTCTGAGATACTCACTAGTCCTGTGCACACCACAAAGCACTGTTAGAGGGTCAGTCATTGCCAGTAATCACACTGTAAACTCTCTTTACCTGGGTGGTTTCTGTTGAATAGGGCCATGCAGTGCAAGGGTGCACATTTGAAACCCATTCCCAGCTCAGCTAAAATTGAAAGCAGCCTTCCTGATCCAGCCTACCTTAACCGTCGAGCAGAATTGCTGGAGGTCATCACCCAGAAACCTGGGGACTTGCCCCTGAGATCACTGAAGAACATTGGCAATCAGACTTGGGACCTTCCTGGCCTTTATGGTTCAGTGTTACACTGGTGATGCATTTAGTCACTGAAGCTGCTGTGTACAATAGAAAGTTGTGTATGTCAGTGTTTCTGAATGGGCAGACACACTGCAGCTTCGGCCACACCCTTGGGGACCTCCAAAATACTGACACTCGCAGTGAACCCCAACAAACACTGCAGCATAATCCCACTGACCACCCCAACAAACAACCCGATACACTCCCCATGATTCCCCTCCCCATTCCAACAAACACTGTGATATACTTACTCCCAGTGACCCCCAACAAATGTTGATACACAATCTTATGGGGGCACCAGCAACTGCGGACACATTCCTGAGCCCCGCCCCCAAAGTAGATGCATACCCCCAAGATCACCCAGTAAATACTGAGCCATTGCCAGAAATCCCTGGTAAACACCAAGTATATTATCTCTGAACCTTCCTGTACAGGCAGAGGAGATGATTACTACATTCGGGAAGAAAATAAATATTATCAATGATAATTCTATAAAACTGATAAGGAATTTTCTTTTATTTCCTCGCCATTGGAATGCATTATTTCCTTACCTTACCCTTTCCCCTGTATCCACCATCCCCTCCCCCCTGTATCCACCATCCCCTCCCCCCTGTACCCACCATCTCCTTCCCCCTGTACCCACCATCTCCTTCCCTGGTATCCTCGTCATCCCTCAGTTATATCTATGACACCATCTTGAGCTAGTGTTCAGGGAAAAGGAGATTTTAGAATGGCGTTCCAAAACCGAACCGTACTCAAGCTTTTAAGATGAAACAGTGGAATAACGGCAGCTCTGGAAGGCTGACCCTGGAATAAGTCACTGTTTAGGTCTGTGGCCTTCATCTCATATCACAGTATGGAGTTAAGATACCTGCCCATGGAGGCGCCTCTACATACTAGAGGACTGTGTCTCAGCCCATTAAAAACCAACATTAGAAACAAGTTTTGAAGTTACGCACACTCCTGTTGAATTTTCACACTCCCTGTGAATGTAAGTGTTAGTTATTTGATTTGTTTACTGACCAAGCATCTGAAAACCACTCTGGCACAGAGCATAAGATGATTGATCTTCATAAAGTATCAAACTGATGAGGCCATCGGTCAGCACTGAAGTGTGCTGTAGAATGTGTAAGAGGTTTGATCAGTATTTAAGCAGAATATCCAGAGAATCCTTTCAGAAACTTAACCTGATGCAATGAGATTTATGTTTAGAACTGAGCCCTTTGTGCCATCACTGGATATAGCTGCACAGTCCAACTAGGGGTAAATGAAAGAAAACATTGTTGTAAGCAAAGTTCTTCACATATTGAGGACTGTGTAGTGTTTTAAGTTGGCACATTAATAAATACTGATATCTCTCTGGGATTGTAAAACATTGCACTACCCTGTGGAACATTTTCTTGTGGTGGTACCAAGGTCACATTGTATTACCCCTTTTGTCTCCAGGGTCTGACTGCAGATTTGGTCATAGAGTGAACCTGATGTTCGAACTATGGTTTGAGCTTTCCCCTCCCCTCAGTAAAAACAGTGTACGGGAGGGATCCCAACCGCACATTGCTTTGATCCCTGGGGAGTCTGTGCTAGCAGGGTTAGAAGGGAAAGGAATGTTGGGGCAATTACAATTGGCCTCAATGCCTCCGCCAAAGCCTCCCTCTCCCACACATTACCAACTGCTACTGGAAAATACATGCAGCTGGATGTTGGGTCAGGATCAAGTTGGGGACAGGTGCGATGCCTCACTTGGTGTAATAGCCAGCTGTTTATGTAGGCTGATGCACAAGGAATGGCCACTTGGGCAGAGGCTACCAGAGGGCCGTGAGTGGCCCTTACCCTGAGGAAGTATCAACACCTTAAGATGCGGCAGGATGAAAGAGCATTAATCACTGAACTCTGAGTCTGATTCAGTCCGGAACAAAAAATACAACTGGATCCTTTTTCTAAAAGAAAAAGGCACATTAAAAATTAAACCTATGTAAAAATTTCTGTTGTGCTGTTTCTAATTAGGGGAACTGCCAAGTGTGTGTTCTGTATTAATCTCAAATTGACTTTAACTGTGCGCTGTGTAGATCAAATGTTGCTGTACCCTTAGCTGCAGGTTTCATGTATAATATATATATATATATATATATATAGTGTATTGAGCTCAAGTTGGCAGCTGTCAATTCATCATCAATGCAACAGATGTAATAAAACAAAGTTAATTAATTGTGATTAGTGTTATCACACTGTGTGATTGGTAGTTTTTCACACAGGGTCAATATTTATTGATTGTTATTAAACTTTTTTTCAACCTGGCATTTTGTGATTATTTCTCTCTCCCTTTTTTGTGGCCAAGTTAATCCATCAGTGATCTTTTGCTATGTTTTTTCCATTTCAAAAGAAATCAGGGTATGCAGCTGAGCCATGTGGAACCAGGAAGATGTCAGAGATCCATGCTGAGTAAGACTGGACCTGCAGGCTGTGATTGACCTCACCTTCTAAGGTGAGGGAAAGTTCAGCTAGAGTTTCACCCCCTGGTTCCCATCCAGTGGTCCCCAACCCCACCCTTTTTAGAAAAACGTGCCTGTGTAAATGATGTGCACGGATAGGATTGGGTTCAGCTGTGATTACTTCATTTGGTTCAATACCATGTCGGCACTGGTTGCCTCTGCTCTCCATTGCACTGCCGTAGGTGTCATTTTTCAGATGAGACGTTGAACCAAGGCCCCCATCTACTCTTTGAGGTGCACATAGACCTGTCACTATTTTAGAAGAAGAGCTGGGGAATTCTCCCATGTGTCCCTGCAAATATTTACCACTCAACCAAAATCACTGCAACAGATTATGTAGCCATTATCACATGCCTGCTTATGGGATCTTTCTGTGCACAAATTGGCTGCCATGCATCCAACACCATGACTGAACTTCAAAAATACTTCATTGGCAGCAAAGCACTTTGGGAGATCCTGAGATGTTGTGAAAGTCACTGTGAGAATGCAAGCATTTTTCTTTTGTGCAATTTGGTGTATGGCGTACTCCAGCATCTCTTCCATTTGAAATGATTTTCCAGATCATCACTTACCTATCCCCAAGTTGTAAATGCAGAGCAATGAACAATTAGCCAGCTAATCGCTTATAAGAATGGTAACACAAAACTAGTGCCCATAGATATCAAATAGCCAGACGGTTCACCCTGCTAGTTTGTAACACATTCAATTCCAGTTCTGTCTCGATCTCCCTCAGTATTTGCGCCTCAGTCCGTTTTATTTTCTATGCTCATTGCACCTTTCATATTCTCAGGACGTTCCAGGACCCTTTATGACCAATGAAGTGCTTTTGAAGTGTGGTCAATATTGTACTATAAGAAACGCAGCTATTTGTGCACAGCTGTCTGAGAGAGACAGTTGTGAGATAAACGTTGGACACCAAGGAGACTTCCCCTGCTCTTCAAAATTATGCCCTCAGATCTTTCATGAGCTCCTGAGAGAGCAGGTGTAAGCCTCTGTTAATGTTTCATCCGCAAGTCAGTTAACACAGAGGCGGCCTGCTAATTGATTGCATTCTGGAAGACCTCCCTTACCAGCGCACTACTGACCCAAAAGACCGGGACCCGGAAATGGTCCTGATGGCCAAAACTTCTAAAAGAGCAGAAGATTCCACCTAATGAGAGCAGATAGTGAGAGCCAGAGAGGAATCAGTTTGAGAGGACGACGCTGTGAGAGAACTGGTGGCAGGCAGCCGGTGAAAGTGGAGAACGTGAGCCTGAGGGCAATCAATGCAAGAAGAGAGCAGGTAAAAGTGGGGAGGCAGCAGCAGAGGGCCAGTAAGAGCAGAGAGTGCAAGCCAGGGGGGATTCAGTACAAGAGGACGAAGTCAATGTGAGCTGAATGCAGGAAATTTCACTGAATGGTGATGGGTAGTGTCCATTCAGTTTTAGATTTATAAATATAATTTCCTTGCCTTAACTTTTTACTATTGTCGTATCTCAGCCTTTAGTAGGCAAATGTCTTAAACATCAATTTCGTAGACTTTTAGTGTTCACTGCCAAGTGTTTTAGTAGTCAGGGTGTCAGTGATTTATGGTCAGCAGATTGACTACCATGGCAGGTTGGTGGGACCCATTGGATGTGTATCCTGTTCCATGTGGGAACTCCAGAACACATTGCATCCTGGATAACCATGTGTGTAGGAAGTGTTCAAGCGCAGGTTCTAAGTTTTAAAGCTTGAGAGGCTGGAGTCACTGCACTGAATCCAGGAGTTTCCTCAAACAAACATTCTAGGAGGTGGTCATACCACAGCTACAAAAGGTGAGGGAATGGATAACCACCAAATAGAGCAGGAGGAAGACAAAGTGCGTGCTGGAATCCCCCAAGCTAGTGGCACTCGCTGACCAGTTTTCAGTTTTGAATACTAGAAAGGACGACTCCATGGAAGAATGGAGTAACAGCCAAACCACCACCAGCCACCCCGGCACCACAACAAATCTGACTACATAAAAATATGAGCAGAAATGCAGAAGTATTAGGAGTTTCAATACTTAACAGGCATAGGCTGCTCCCAATTCTAAAAATCTATTGGAACTGAAACTGTCAAAGATGTAGGACAGAGCTCCTGTATTACAGTCCTACCTTCAGTTAAAATTATCCTCAGAGTCAACCATGACATTGCTCAATAACTCAGGATGCAGTATTTTATAGCAACTGGGACATTGTACAGTGCAAAACCTAATGTAATATTCTGCTACAGATTCAACCACTGTTACCGTATCAAAGGGCTCTTATCAAAGTCAGAAGTGACATCCTATGTGATTGTGACAAAAGTAAACTATCCTTCCTCGACTTTCTCAACTTATCTGCAGCATTTGACACGGTTGACCACACCATCCTCCTCCAGTGCCTCTCCACTGTTGTCCAGCTTGTTGAGACTGCGATCACCTGTTTTCATTCTTATCTATCTAATCATAATAAGCGTATCACTTGTAGTAGCTTCTCTTTCCACACATTGCCCCCCAAGGATCTCCATGCTGCCCCTTGGTGACAAAAACACAGCATCGATTTGCTTGCACACGAACAGGGGAGAGAGCACATCCTGAGTGGGGCACAGCCAGAGTGCATATTGGCAATTTGGTGCAAAGTGGGAATTCGGTGCATAGGGGGCGAAGTGCTCTTTGCTTTTTTTCCTTGCTATCCAACTTCTTAAATCTTCAGAGCATGGGTCTTGCCCTCCTGCAGCAGTGGAGGCTACAAGGGAAAGGAATCACTGGCAAGTAGTGGGTAAGGTATTTATGACTTTAATCGCTTATAGTTTAAGGTATTTTTGTGGTTTATAGTTTGTATATTCTACAGTAACAAGGATCAGGAAAGAAGGGCCCTAGAGTAATTGACTAAAAGGTTTAATTTAAAGGGATAAGTCATGGCAGGAGCGCTCAAAGCCATGGCGTGCTCCATGTGGGAAGCTGGGAACGTTTCCAGTGCCCGGGACCAGAATGTGTGCAGGAAGTGTGTCCAGCTGCAGCTCCTGGAAGTTCGGGTTTCAGAACTGGAACGGTGGCTGGGGACACTGTGGAGCATCTGCGTGTTTGAGAGCATCGTGGATAGCACATTTAGAGAGGTGGTCACACCGAAGATGAAGGGACTTGAGGAAGGAGGGAATGGGTGACCACCAGACAGTCCAAGAGAAACAAGCAGGTAGTTTAGGAGTCCCCTGGGGTCCCACTTGCAAACCAGTGTTCCATTTTGAAGGCTGATGAGGGCGCTGGTTCCTGCAGGGAGTGCTGACAGAGCCTAGCTTCTGGCACCACAAGCAGCCTGTCTGTACAGGAGGGGAGGAAGACCAATAGTAATAGGGGATTCTAGAGTCAGGGGAACAGATAGGCGCTACTGTGGCTGTCAACATGACTCCAGGATGATATGTTGCCTCCCTGGTGCCAGGGTCCGGGATGTCACTGAACGGCTGCAGGGCATCCTGAAGGGGGAGGGTGATAAGGCAGAGGTCATGGTACATGTTGGTACCAATGACATAGATAGAAAGAGGGATGAGGTGTTGCATCAAGAATTCAGGGAGTTAAGCAGTAGACTAAAAAGCAAGACCTCTCAGGTTGTAATCTCTGGATTACTCCCAGTGCCACCTGCTAGCGAGCTCAGAAATAGGAGAATAGCACAGATGAATACGTGGCTTAAGAGTTGGTGCAGGAGGGAGGGTTTTAGATTCCTGGATCACTAGGACCGTTTCTGGGGAAGGTGGGACCTGTACAAGTGGGACGGTCTACATCTGAACCAGAGCAGGACTAACATCCTTGCAGGTGGGTTTGCTCGTGCTGTTGGGAGGAGTTTAAACTAATTCGGCAGGGAGAGGGGACACAGAATGTTAGCAGAATAGGGACACATCATAATACAGTAAAACAATCAAGTCAGAGGGAGTGCAGCTGCATTAAGCTTCAAGGGAGTAAGGCAAGGCTGGATGGCCTCTACTTTAATGCTAGGAGTATTACAGGTAAAACAGATGAGTTAAGGGTGATTGACACATGGAATTGTGATATAGTAGCCATCACTGAGATGTGGTTGAGGGAACGGCAGGATTGGCAGCTCAACATTCCGGGATATAGAATCTTCAGGCGAGACAGGGGAGGGGGTAAAAGAGGAGGAGGCATTGCATTATTAGTTAAGGAGTCAGTTACTGCAGTAAGGAGAGATGATATCTTGGAGGGGGCATCAAATGAAGCTTCGTGGGTAGAGCTTAGGAATAAAAAAGGGGCAGCCACATTGTTAAGTGTTTATTATAGACCCCCAGATAATCAGTGGGAAATTGAGGAGCAAATATGTACACAATTCGCGGAGGTGTGTAAAAACAATAACAATAGAGTAATTATATTAGGTGATTTCAACTTTCCCGACATTAATTGGGATAGACATAGTGTTAAGGGCTTGGATGGAGTGGATTTCTTGAAATGTGTACAAGAGAACTGTTTAGGTCAATATGTAGAGGGTCCAACAATGGATGGTGCAGTGCTGGACCTAATTCTGGGGAATGAAGCCGGACAAGTGGCTGAGGTGGTGGTGGGCGAGCATTTTAGCGATAGCGACCACAATATGGTACAGTTTAAGTTTGTTATGGACAAAGAAATCGACAAGTTGCAAAAAAATGTTTTGGATTGGGGGAGAGTGGATTTCAGTAAATAAGGCAGGATCTGGCCAAGGTAGACTGGGTACAGTTACTTGTGGGGAAATCTACAGAGGAGCAGTAGGAGGTGTTCAAAAAGGAAATGGGGAGGGTACAGGCTCAACATGTTCCCTCTAGAGTGACAGGAAGGAGTAACAAGCCCAGAGAACCATGGATGACCAGAGATATTCAGGATACGATGAGAAGGAAAAGAAAAGCTTTTAGCAGGTACAAGGGAAGCAAATCAGCAGAGGCATTAGTGGAGTACAGAAAGTGCAGGGTGGAGCTTAAGAAAGCAATTGGGAGAGCAAAGAGGGGATATGAGAAAGCTCTGGCTGGTAAAAGTAGGGAAAATCCCAAGATATTCTATAAGTATATCAATGGGAAGAGGATAACCAGGGAAAAAGAAGGGTCATTTGGACTCGAAACGTTAACTGTGCTCCTCTCCGCAGATGCTGCCAGACCTGCTGAGTTTTTCCAGGTATTTTTGTTTTTATTTTGGATTTCCAGCATCCGCAGTTTTTTGCTTTAATCTAAAGAGTAGGACCCATAAGGGACCAAGGGGGCAATCTATGGGTGGAGCCAAAGGACATCGCTAGAGTGTTGAATGAATACTTCACATCCGTCTTCACCCAAGAAAATGAGGATGAAGGTATCAAACTCGGGGAGAGAGACTGCGAGGTTCTTGAGCAAATTGATATAGGGAGTGACAAGGTATTGGAGGTGTTGGCAGGCTTAAAAGTGGACAAATCTCCAGGTCCAGATGATTTGTATCCCAGACTGCTGAGGGAGGCAAGGGAGAAGATTGCAGGGGCTCTGACCCAAATTTTTAATTCTTCTCTGGCCACGGGGTAGGTGCCAGAGGACTGGAGGACAGCTAATGTGGTTCCGCTATTTAAGAAGGGTTGTAGAGATAAGCCAGGGAACTACAGGCCAGTGAGTCTCACGTCAGTGGTAGGGAAACTATTGGAGAAAGTTCTGAAGGAGAGTATCTATCTCCACTTGGAGAGGCAAGGTTTGATCAGGGATAGTCAGCATGGCTTTGTCAGAGGGAGGTCATGCCTAATAAATTTGAATTTTTTGAGGAGGTGACTAGGTGTGTAAATGAGGGCAGTGCAGTTGATGTAGTTTATATGGATTTCAGCAAAGCCTTTGACAAGGTCCCACATGGGAGACTTATAAAGAAGGCAAATGCACATGGGATACAGGGTAATTTGATAAGGTGGATTCAAAATTGGCTTAGTTGTAGGCGACAGAGGGTGATGACAGAAGGATGCTTTAGTAACTGGAAGCCAGTGTCCAGTGGCGTACCACAGGGATCTGTGCTCGGTCCCCTATTATTCGTCATTTATATAAACGACATAGATGACTATGTGGGGATAGGATTAGTAAGTTTGTGGATGACACAAAGATTGGCCGGGTGGTTAACAGTGAGGTTGAGTGTCTTGGGTTACAGGAAGATATAGAGGGGATGGTCAAATGGGCAGATGAGTGGCAGATGGAATTTAACCCTGAAAGTGTGAGGTGATACACTTTGGAAGGAGTAATTTGACAAGAAAGTATTCAATGAACGGCAGGACACTAGGAAGTTCTGAGGAACAAAGGGACCTTGATGTGTGTCCATAGATCTCTGAAGGCGGAGGGGCATGTTAGTGGGGTGGTGAAAAAGGCATATGGGACACTTGCTTTTATCAATCGAGGCATAGATTACAAAAGTAGGGAGGTCATTTTGGAGTTGTATAGAACCTTGGTGAGGCCACAGCTGGAGTACTGTGTCCAGCTCTGGTCGCCACATTATAGGAAGGATGTGATTGCACTGGAGGGGGTGCAGAGGAGATTCACCAGGATGTTGCCTGGGATGAAACATTTAAGTTATGAAGAGAAGTCAGATAGACTTGAGTTGTTTTCGTTGGAGCAGAGAAGACTGAGGGGCGACCTGATCAAGGTATACAAGATTATGAGGGGCATGGACAGGGTGGATAGGGAGCAGCTGTTCCCCTTAGTTGAAGGGTCAGTCACGAGGGGTCATAAGTTCAAGGTGAGGGGCAGGAAGTTTAGAGGGGATGTGAGGAAAAACTTTTTTACCCAGAGGGTGGTGACGGTCTGGAACGCGCTGCCTGGGAGGGTGGTGGAGGCGGGTTGCCTCACATCCTTTAAAAAGTACATGGGTGAGCACTTGGCACGTCATAACATTCAAGGCTATGGGCCAAGTGCTGGTAAATGGGATTAGGTAGGTAGGTCAGGTGTTTCTCATGTGTCAGTGCAGACTCAATGGGCCAAAGGTCCTCTTCTGCACTGTGATTCTGTGACTTCCAAGCACATACTAACTTATCAGACTGTTCATCCGATTTGCAACACTGGATGAACAGAAATCTCCTTCAACTAAATATTGGGAAGATTGAAACCATCGTGTTCAGTCCGCAATCCAAACTCAATTCCATAGCTAATGACTACATCCATCCCACTAACAACTGTTTGAGGCTAAAACAGCCTGTTCGCAACCTCAGTGTCATATTTGACCCCGAGATGAGTTTCCGATCACATCTTTGTGCCATCACTAAGACTGCCTATGTCCACCCACAAAACCAAGTTCGCCCCTGTCTCAGCTCATCTGCTGCTGAAACCCCTTATTTACACCTTTGTTATCCCTTGGCTCAACTATTCCAATGCACTCCTGGCTGGTCTCCCACATTCTACTACCCGTAAACTTGAGGTCGCCAAAATCTCTGCAGCCCATGTTTTTACTCTCTCCAAATCCCATTCCCCTTTCACTCCTGTGCTCGGTCATCTACATTGGCTCCTGGTCAAGCAAAGTCTTGATTTTAAAATTCTCATACTTTTTTTCAAATCCCCATATAGTTTCACCACTCCCGATCTCTGAAATCTCCTCCAACCCCACAACCCTCCAAAATAATTCTGGCCTCTTGGGCATCCCCAATTTTAATTGCCCCACCTTTGGTGGCCGTGTCTTCAGTTAAGAGAAGTTGAAAAAATTAAGGATGTGCAATGCCAGCAATGCCCACATTCTATGAAAGAATAAAAGAAATCCCTAATTTTCCTTGTGAAGGTGGTTGTGAGCCATCACCTTGAACCACAACAGTTCCTCTGGTGCAGGTATACCCACAGTGCTGTCAGGGAGTTCCAGGTTTTTAACCCAGCAACAGTGAAGGAACAGCAATCTATTTCCAAGTCAGGATGGTTTTGACTTGGAGGGGAACTTGTTTCCATGCGCCTGCTCCCCTCATCCATCCAGGTAGTAGAGGATATGGATTTGAAAGGCCCAATTGGAGAAGGTGTCAGAATGTGCCTAGAGAAATAGGAGTAGGAGTAGGTCATTCGGCCCTTCGAGCCTGCTCCGCCATTCAATATGATCATGGCTGACCCTCTATCTCAATGCCGTACTCCCGCGCTCTCCCCATATCCCTTGATGCCTTTAGAGTCTAGAAATCTATCTATTTCCTTCTTAAATATATTCAGTGACTTGGCCTGGTAGAGAATTCCATAGCTTCAC
This sequence comes from Cetorhinus maximus, assembly GCF_964194155.1. NCBI lineage: Eukaryota > Metazoa > Chordata > Chondrichthyes > Lamniformes > Cetorhinidae > Cetorhinus > Cetorhinus maximus. The sequence goes on from NC_135896.1 coordinate 6,936,348, forward strand.
CACACCAGTGAAAAAGTTTCTCCTCATCTCAGTCCTAAACAGCCTACCCCGTATCCTGAGATTGTGACCCCTTGTTCTAGACCCCCCTAGCCAGAGGAAACATCATCCCTGTATCCAGCCTGTCTAACCCTGTCAGAATTTGATACGCTTCAATGAGATCCCCTCTCATTCTTCTAAATTCCAGTGAATACAGACTTAGTCGGCCCAATCTCTCCTCATACGACAATCCTGCCTAAAAGCAGGTAAATCAAAAGAAAACAAGCCCATTTGCTGTCCAGCTACACAGACCCAAAACACTAACAAACCATCCAGCCCATTTCCAATGAAGCAATTTTGTTACATCACGCACACCAATGCAAATGGACAATAACTTTTGCATTGGCTCATACATTTGGTTTTGCCATGGCAACACTTGGCACTTTAACAAATTAAAAACAGCAGATCACTCCTGCTTGTGGAGTTTCAATTACATTATGGCTATAAGCTTATGATGTTAACTGATGCTTTGTTTTTCTTTTGTGTTTTAGGTCATTGGGAATAAAATCAAAGAAAATCAATCTCCATTTGCAGATAATACATTGATCCCTTTTTTGTTTCGAGGCCAGATCAAGTCCCAAATTCTGTGCTCATGTGTTTGATCTCAGCTGTGACAGTGTTGGCCTCAATATTTGTAGCGTTGGGTGGCCTAGGACAGGTAGAGAAACAATAAATGCTAGCCTTGCCAGCAAAGCCCACATCCCATGAAAGAATTTAAAAAACCCCTAGTTGCCCTTGTGAAGGTGGTGGTGAGTTATGACCTTGAACCACAGCAGTTCTTCTGGTGCAGGTATACCCACAGTGCTGTTAGGGAGGGAGTTTTGGGTTTTGAACCCAATAACAGTTATGGAATGGCGATTCAGTGCCCACTACTCAAAGCAATGTGTGTTTCAACTCGCGCTTGGGCTGTGAGTGTCGCTGACAAGGCCAGCACCTATTGCCAATCTAATTGTCCCCTTGAGAAGGTCATGGTGAGCTGCCTTCTTGAACCGGTGCAGTCCATGTGGTGTAGATACACGCACAGTGCTGTTAGGGAGGGAATTCCAAGAATTTGACCCCACAACAGTGAAGGAACAACAACATATTTACAAGTCAAGACAGTGTGCGACTTGGAGGTGATGGTGTATGCATGCAGCCACTGCCCTTCACCTTTTAGGAGTTTAGGTCATGTTGTAGGAAGGTGCTGTTGAAGGAGCCTTGGTGAGTTGCTACAGTTCATCTTGTAGATGGTACACATTGCTGCCACTGTACTCCGGTAACGGACGGAGTGCATGTTCAAAGTGGTGAATGAAGTGATTACTTTGCCGTAATGTTTGACTTCTTGAGTGTTGTTGGAGCTGCACCCATCCAGGAAAGTGGAGAGTATTCCATCACACCCCTGAATTATGCCTTGTAGATGGTGGACATCCTTGGGGGGAGTCAGGTGGTGAGATACTTGTTGCAGAATTCCCAGCCTCTGACCTGCTCTGGTAGCCACATTGTTTATATGACCGGCCCAGTGTTTGATGGATGAGAGTCAAGGCCAGGATTGGTTGAGCTGTGATGTCCTTCATGGCCAAATAGGTTGCTGGTACTCACTATCTCAGCTCACAAGTGAATAAAGGTCTCTTGAGTAAAACTTGGAGGGCACATCACCTGGGGAACTGTAATCTAGCATGAGTCAGTACTTGCAGGAGAGCTGGTTACGATAGAGTAGTGATTAAGATATGAAACTGGTAACCCAGAGATAGTAAATTTAAATCCAAGTATGTTACATTGAATTCAATAAAAACAAATTATTTATGGGATGGTGACAGACAAGAGAGATGAAAGATCATTAAAAGTGTTGGACTGTTCTATCTAAGGTCATGCGATGTAGGAGCAGAAGTAGGCCATTCGGCCCATCAGGTCTGCTCCGCCATTCAATGAGATCATGGCTGATCTGATAATCCTCAACTCCGCTTTCCTGCCTTTTCCCTATAACCCTTGATTCCCTTACTGATTAAAAATCTGTCTATCTCAGCCTTGAATATACTTAACAACCCAGCTTCTACAATACTCTGCAGTAAAGAATTCCACACATTCACTACCCTCTGAGAGAAGAAATTCCTCCTCATCTCTGTCTTAAATGGGTGCCCTCTTACTCTGAGATTATGTCCTCTGGTCCTAGACTCTCCCACAAGGGGAAACAACCTCTCAGCATCTACCCTATCAAGTCCCCTAAGAATCTTATATATTTCAATAGGGTCACCTCTCATTCTTCTAAACTTCAATGAGTACAGGCCCAACCTACTCAACCTCTCCCCATAAGAAAATATCCCCATACCCAGAATCAACCTAGTGAACCTTCTCTGGAGGGGACCAAAATTGTTCACAATATTTTAGGTGTGGCCTCCTATAATTTTAGCAAGACTTCCCTATTTTTATACTCCATTCCCTATGAAATAAAGGCCAACATTCCATTTGCCTTCCCTATTACCTGCTGAACTTGTTTGTTAGCTTTTTGTAGTTCATGCACCAGGACCCCCAAATTCTCTGTGCTGCAGCTTTCTGCAGTCTTTCTCCATTTAAATAACATTCAGCTCCTCTACTCTTCCTGCCAAAGTGCATAAACTCACATTTTCCCACGTTCCCACATTATATTCCATCTGCCAAGTTTTTGCCCATTCACTTAACCTGTCTATATCCCTCTGCAGACTCTTCGTGTCATCCTCCCCACTTGCCTTCCTGCCTACTTTTGTGTCATCCACAGACTTGGCAATAGTACGTTCACTTCCCTCATCCAAGTCATTAATATATATTGTAAATAATTGTGGCCCCAGCACTGATCCCTGGTTGCCATCCTGAAAATGCCTCCCTTATCACAATTCTCAGTCTTCTATTAGTTAGCCAATACTCTATCAATGCTAATATACTACCTCCAACGCCATGGGCTCTTATCTTATTAAGTAGCCTTATGTGCAGTACCTTATCAAATGCCTTTTGGAAATCCAAATATATTACATCGACTGGTTCCCCTTTATCTATACTGCTTGTTACCTCCTCAAAGAATTCTAATAAATTTGTCAGCCATGATTTCCCCTTCATGAAGCCATGCTGACTCTGCTTGATTAGATTATGCATTTCTAAATGCTCGCTATTGCATCCTTTATAATAGACTCTGACAATTTCCCAGTGACAGATGTTAAGCTAACTGGCCTATAGCTATCTGTTTTTTGTCTCCCTTTTTGAATAAGGGTGTTACATTGGCAGTTTTCCAAATCTTTTGGGGCTTTTCCAGAATCTAAGGATTCTTGGAAGATTACTACCAGTGCATCCACTGTCTCTGTAGCTACTTCCTTTAATATCCTAGGATGCAACCCATCAGGTCCAGGGGACTTATCGGCCTTTAGCTCCATAAGTTTCCCTAGTACTTTTTCTCTAGTGATACCTTTTGCCCTTGATTACTTAGTATTTTTGGAATGCTATTAGTGTCTTCTACCGTGAAGACTGATGCAAAGTATTTATTCAACTCCCCTACCATTTCCTGGGTCCCCATTATTATTTCCCCGGCCTCATTCTCTAAGGAGCCTATGTTCACTTTGGCCTCTCTCTTCTTTTTTATATATTTAAAGAAGCTCTTACTTTCCATTCTTATATTAGTTGCTAGTTTACCCTCAATGTTTATTTTCTCCTTTTTTTTGGTCATCTTTTGTTGGTTTTTGAAACTTTCCCAATCCTCTGGCTTACCACTAATCTTTGCTACATTGTATGTTTTTTCTTTCAATTTGATACTATCCTTAACTTCCTTGATTAACCATGGTTGGTTTATCTCCTTCCTACAATCCTTCTTCCTCACTGGGATATACCTTTGTTGTGAACCATGAACCATTTTCTTAAGCGTCTGCCATTGTTCATCAACCGTCTTTTCTGCTAAACTCCTTTCCCAGTCCACTCCAGCCAATTCTGCCCTCATTCCTTTGTAATTACCCTTATTTAAGTTTAGCACAGCTGTTTCCGACCCAAGTTTCTCACTCACAAACTGAATGCTAAATTCTAGCGCGCATGGTCGCTGTTTCCTAGGGGATCCTTTACTCTGAGATCATTTATTAAACCTGCCTCATTACACATTACCAGATCCAAAATAGCCTGATCCCTGGTTGGATCCACAACATATTGTTCTAGGAAACTGTCCCGAATACACTCTATGAATTCTTGCTCATGCCTACCTCCGCCAATTTGATTTTCCCAATCTACATGAAGACTAAAGTCAACCATGATTAATGTACCACCTTTTATCCATGCCCTCATTATCTCCTGTTTTATTCTCTGTCCTACAGTATAGCTACTGTTAGGGGGCCTATAGACTCCTCCCACCAGTGTTTTCTTCCCGCTGTTATTCCTTACCTCCACCCATATGGATTCTATATCTTCCAATCCAAGATCCTTTCTTGCTATCACACTTATTCCATTTCATACTAACAAAGCTACCCCACCACCCTTTCCTTCCTGCCTGTCCTTTTGAAAAGTCACATACCCCTGAATATTTAGTTCCCAGCTTTGATCTCCTTGTAAACATGTCTCCGTAATAGCTATAAGATTATAACCATTAATCTCTCTTAGTGCCATTAATTCGTTTATCTTGTTCCAATTATTATGTGCATTTAAGTAAAGAGCCATTAATTTTGCCTTTTTACCATTTTTCCCATTTTTCCCCCTTTGACCCTATTTGCTGCTGTTTTTTTTGTGTACACTCTGTCCCTTCCTGTCACACTCTGGGTATCATTACCTAAATAGCTGCCCTGCAAGGCTGCCATTTCCTTTTGCTTTGTTAGCTTACGTATCCCCTTTCCAGAACTCTCTCCCCTGCCCGCCCCCCACCTCCCCCACCTCCCCATTTAGTTTAAAGCCCTCTCTACAGTCCTAGTTATTCGATTCTCCAGGACACCGGTCCCACCATGGCTCAAGTGAAGCCCGTCCCACCAGAACAGCTCCCTCCTAACCCCTGCACTGGTGCCAGTGCCCCATGAACTCCCACACCAATCTCTGAGCCACGCATTCTACTCCTTGACTTTATTTACCCTATGCCAGTTTGCCTGTGGCTCAGGTAGTAATCCTACATAATCCAATCTACATGTGACTCCAGTCCACACTATGTAGTTGACTCATAATGACCCTCTGAGGTGGTTTAGTGAGTTTCTCAATTATCGAAGAGTTGCTGTTGCAAGGAACACACCCATCTCAATCTGCTCAGGACAACCTGGGATGGGCAAATGTCACAGGTGGAAGAAAATCTTACATTTCTATAGCACTTTTCAGAACCGCAGGACATCCTGGAGCTCTTTACAGTCAGTGAAATATTTCTTGAAGTACCCTCACTGCTGTCATGTCAGCCTAATTGTGCACAGCAAGCTCCCATGTGTCAATTACCAGATAATGTATCTTGATGATGTAGATTGAGGGATAAAAATTGCTCAGGGGAGAATTCCCCTGCAGTTCTTCAAAATTACACCCTGGGAGCTTTTACAACCACCTGAGAGGGCAGACAGGGCCTCGGTTTAATGCTGGTTTAACACCCAAAAAATGACACTGCTGACAGTGAAGCACTCCCTCAGTACGGCTTTGGACTGTTAGCCTAGATCATGTGGTCAAGGCTTGGGAGTGGGACTTGAACCCACAGCCTTGCATATAGAGGCAAGAGTGCTACCAACTGAATGACGGCTATACCCTGAGAGCAAGAAATTAGCTTATGTTAGATTATTTTTAATGGTTTCTTGGAGTACCATAACATAATAGTTTGGAGGGGACAGGGGAAGAAAGAAATTTAAATAACATTTTGGTTTTGGAAAGCATTGAAACACACACGCAGAGCACGAGGCTCAGAGGAGGAACTTTCCAGAACTTTCTGACCGAGGATATTACATAACATCTGACGATCAGAGGTCAGGTACAAGATGTCAATTTTAAAACAAAGAACCAGAGTTTAATCCGTGACTGAATAATTTACAATGAGACCAGGAATGGAGAGATGTTCAGTGGACTCGGTATCCATCTGGAGCTCAGTCTAATCTTACTGCTGGTCGACAAGGGGATTCTGCTGATTAAATCATGAAGCCTCTTTGCCATATGCCTCTGAGAGGCTTTAAATGTTTAATATGCTTTGTATACGATCCTATTTAACTAATGCATTTGGCCTTTTGTTTGGGAATTTGAGCAGGTTTATACGTTTCCAATGACTGATCAAAGGTAGTGGGCTGGAGAGTGCAAGAGATTCAGTAACTGTCTCGGGCTCAGTACTGGGCACCTAAGACATTCCAACAGGTTGACCACTTTGCAGAACACCTCCTTTCCAAACGCAAGTATGACATGACCCCTGAGCTTCTGTTTGCTGTAGTTTTCATTCTGCACCCCAGGGAGTGAGGGATAATGGTGATGTGGTAGTAATGTCACTGGGTTAGTAATCCAGACACCGAGCCCAATGATGTAAACACATGGGATCAAATCCCACCATGGCAGGTGATGGAATTTAAATTCCATCAAGTTATTAATTATTAACTAATAACTTAAAGCCAATAATGTAAAGCTAGCTAACCTCAGTAATAGTGACCATAACAACTATCATTGATTGTTGTTAAAAACCCATCTGGTTCACTAATGTCCCTTCAGGGGAAGGAAATCTGTCGTCCTTACCTGGCCTGGCCTACATGTGACTCCAGACCCACAGCAATGTGGCTGAAATGGCCAGCGAGCCACTCAGTTCAAGGGCAATTAAGGATGAGCAACAAATGCTGGTCTTGCCAGCGACACCTAAGAAAGAATAAAGTAAAAAAAATTCCCACCCTGACCCCAGCCTCCTATACTGTTTCAAATTAAGCTGCAAGGAACAGCACCACATCTTTTAATTTGGTATTTTACAGACGTCTGTACTTAACAGTGAATTCAACAATTTCAAATCATAACCTCTGCCCCCATTTTTTTTAGTGTTTTGGAAGCAGCTGTTGGTGATGATTCTGCTTTTTCCCATTTACACCTCCTCTCAACCTATATTTGTTTCATTATTATCCCATTAACATCACCTTTTGCCTCTCACCTTCATCCCATTTGTCATTTAATATTTCCACCCAATCACAGACCCTTTTTTGTTCATTCCTCCCCCACCCTTCTTTCTCTGCCGCTGCGTTTGTTTATAATCCATTACATCTCATTTCCCCCCAGCTCTGACGAATGGTCATCGACCTGAAACGTTAACCCTGTTTTTCTCTCTTCACAGATGTTGCCGGACCTGCTGGGCATTTCCAGCGTTTTCTGTTTTTATTTCAGATTTCCAGCATCTGCAGTATTTTATTCTTATGCTGAAAGGCAAAGGAACAGGTGTGGGCGGCTCTGGCACAGAGAAACTATTTCGAAATGGTTTAACGCAATAACCAAATCGAACACAAGGTATTCAGATCACCCGAGAAAGAACCAAAGTGAGATTAGGAAAATGTGCAACACTTAGGAAGGACGGAATTTAGAAATAGGAGGAGGCTATTCAGCCCCTCGAGCCTGGTCTGCTATTCAATTAGATCCTGTCCCTATAACCCTTAAATTTCTTCAATCTCATTTTGAAATTTTCAATTACCCCCCTCAGCCCTAACAATCTTTTCGGGAAGACAGTTTCAGGTGCCCGTTGATTTGATTATCAAATGTTTTGAAAATTAATTCTAAGGATCATTACCTTGTCATCAGTTGCAATGTACAGCTGCTCACTGGCCTCTTCATGCCCCATACAGGGGTCTTGCTGACTCTGCCTGGGAGGTGCAGGCATCTCCAGCACCCTTTCCTTGTGCGGTACTAATGCATCAGCTCACCTAACAACATGACGAGAAATAATTTACATCATCCATACATCAGTATTGGGAGGCCCTTGTACAAATCCAATCCACACTATCATCTGTTTCTGACTCACCAGAGCTGCATTATTCACAGAAAGAGGTGTACGATGTTACATTAAAATAACAGTTGTATTTCATCTGTTTTTTGACAGTGTCACAATTTCCTCCAGTAGCTGGTGGTTCGTGGCCTCCAGCTGCTTCTTCTTGGATTGGGGGACTATCAAATCTTCCTCGCAGCCATTCCCTCTTCCATTGTTGCTCTCAGGCCTCTGTTGCAGGCAGACTTCTCCTTCACTTGTGCCAGAGAGAAGACAATTTTGAAATCATTTTAACTTTGAACTGATATCTCATAATCCGTTCGCAACGGATATCAATGAGAAGATATTTACCCTGGCTGCAGCTTTGTCCAGTGCAGGTGTATTGTCACCACTGCTGTTGTCCTGGACAGTGCTGTTCATAGTCTTGGGCTCCCTGAACCTTGGGCTGCTCTGTGCCGTCCATCTGATCTCTTCACAGTGTCTATGGACCAAGAATAATTTAACAGTGTTATACGGCACATTTTAGATTTACCTGTCTAATCATTTGGGACATTTATATCAGGCAAATGTTTTCATGATTCACAAATCCTCTCGCCCCTTTTGATGAAAAGAAAGTTTCCTTGTACCTTTGAAATCTACCTGTGAGAATCATAGGAAGTTTACGGCACCGAAAGAGGCCACTTGGCCCATCATGTCTGCACCGACCTAAAAAAACGAGCCACCCAGCCTAATGCCATTTTCCAGCATTTGGTCCGTAGCCCTGCAGGTTACGGCACTTGAGGTGCATATCCAGACACCTTTTAAATGAGCTGAGAGTTTCTGCCTTTACTGCCCTTTCGGGCAGTGAGTTCCAGAACCCCACAACACTCTGGGTGAAAAATGTTTTTCTCATCTCCCCTCTAATCCTTCTACCAATCACCCCACTAGACCTCTCTGCTAAAATATTGAGTGAAACTCCAAGGAGAATTTACAACTGGCTGCATGAACTCGAAATCCACTTTCTACTGCACCTCTTGTAGTTCACCGCTGTTTGCTGGGATCCATCGCACCATACAGGGATTCATGTTGCTGCGTACAATTCAACAGATGTACTGTTGATTGAGGAATTAATTAAGGCAAACTTTGACAGGCATTGAAGAATTAAGTGAAAAAAAAGAGATCGACCTGTGAAAAAAAGAGCAAAGATATTATTTGAATGCTGAAAGGAGCTATATTAAAACAGCTCCATAGTCTCAGATCTGCCTCCAGTAAAACCATCAAATCCTCACCACCACCTCTCTGAGAAAATTCACATAAAGGAATTTTCCCTCCTTCACCTAGAATGTAACACAGCAGGGGCTGGGACACACGATTGACAAAAGATGTAGCCAATCAAAAAATGGCTTCTGACAAAGATGGCCATCTGGCATCATTCTATGTCTCTCTTTGTGGGGAACGTTGCTGCTGCACTCGCTCCAGGGCGCTTGGGGGTTACGCTCCCCGGTAACAGCCGCTCCTCTCCAGCTTGCCAGTAACAGTTGCTCCCGCCCTCCCCAGCTCTGAATGCTTTCTTCCCGCTCACCATTATGGCTGTTCCTGGCTCCCTCTGTACTCGCCCCCCTCTCTGCTGGCTTTCGAGGCCCCTCTCCCACCGCTTGCCGACCTCCCGGTCGCTGGATCTCTTAGCTGGGGCCACTCAGCCTCTTTCCGATCGCACTTCCCAGGCTGCTCGTTCTCACCAAGGCCTCGGGAGGTGCGAGTGGGAGGAGGGCGAGCGGCCCCAACAAGAGATTCAGTGACTGAGACCAATTCGGCAAGTAACGGGAGAGAGGCGTCAAATGCCGGGGAGGGTGAGGCGAGTACCCGGGCAGCTGGAAATGGCACTGGGGAGCGGGAAGGAGGCATTGAGTACTGGGGTGGGCAAAGGGGAGTAACCAGGCAGGTGGGAGGTGGTACAGACAGCCCTCAGAGGGAGAGTGCAACAAAGGGTTATCTTCCCCCATTGTATTTGTATGTTTATTTGTAATCTTAGTCATTTCTAATGTTCATAACTTGTATTTGTTTATCTCTTATGTTCATTTGTAATAGTTTTTTTTTTGAGTTTTGTTCCACTTACATCTGCCACTTTTTTAATGCATGTTCTTAATTGATGCCCATGAGGGTTTTACCATTATCTGTTCTTAACGAGAGTTATCAGAGAATGTGAGGTTATTTCCTAATCACTTTGAGCATAAGGAATGCTACCACTTGAGTTATAATTCACTCTATATCATGTATTAGGGCAATGGTTACTCCCAGAACGGCTTCTTTCAGGCTTCTCATTGAGAACAATTCTTTTGATTTTTTTTTTGCCGATCCTGAGACGTTTTCAATAGAAAACGGTTTACATTTTGCTGTTATATGACCCTTTGTGTGTGGCTGTACTCAAAAACATCAAAAATATTGAAATGGTTAAATGTACAGCATTAACAAACTTGTATCCGTGTATAACACACTCATACACGTGAGGTGAGGAGGCCAACCAGTTGGCTTCAACTGGTACAGTTTCCAGTTCAAAGAATCACTGAAGCAGCTACACGGCAACTGGCTCCACTTAACCCCAACTGTTGCAGTTTGCCTGTCGCCTTGTTCCAGCAGAAGCCAACTGGTCCCAGTAAAATTCAAGCGGTTACATTTGAGGTCAACCGGACTAGTGGAATCACAACAGGTTTTCCATTGAACATGCCAGTCATTCTAGTTGTATACAGTTAAACCAATAATCAAGTCAACTGGCTCCAGTAAGATTCCAATTCCAACTGGGCAGTTAGGGATATCAGCTGGTATTCAGTTATAATCTCCAGCTATTTCAGTTAAACCAGTTGTAACCTTTTATTCCAGTAGAAGCCAGTTATACCCAGTTGGATTTTCCAACTGGCGACAACTGATTTTTCCCTGTGGCTTTTCACTAGTTACAGTTTGTCAACCTGAAAAAGACCAATTTACCCCGACTCTGTCTCCTGTTGGTTAGCCAATTCTCAATCCATGCTAATGTACGACCCCCAAACATGAGCTCTTATCTTGTGCAGTAACCTTTTATGTGGCACCTTATCAAATGCCTTTTGGAAATCAACAAAAACAACTTGCATTTATATAGCACTTGCAACATCGTAAAATGTTCCAGGATACTTCACAGGAGCAGAATCAGAGAAAAAAAAACCACATAGAGAGATATTTGGACAGGTCACCATAAACCTGGTCAGAGGGGTCAGCTTTAAGCAGCATCTTAAAGAGAGGTTAGGGAGGTTTAGGGAGGGATCTCCAGAGCTTAGGGGCCTTAGGCAACTGGAGGTACGACCACCAATGGTGGAGTGATTAAAATCGAAGATGCTCAAGAGGCCAGAATTAGAGGAGCTCAGATTTCTTGGAGGGTTGTGGGGTTAGAGGAGATTAGAGAGATGGGGGGGTGTGATCCAAGAGAGGAACTCAAAAACAAGGATGAGAATTTTAATATTAAGGCATTGCCAGTGAGGGTGCCTAAGCAGGGCATGAGCACAGGGATGATGAGCGAATGAAATGGCTGGTGTGCTTGATATGATTTAAACAGTGCCTTTTAATTGACACCAATAGTCATGGTTGACCCATTTACCTGATCTAGAGGCAGCTGTCCATGATAAGTGAGGATGATCTAAGTGGTGGGATTATATTCTGTAGCTCCTCCATTCAAGAAAACAGTATTTGGCTTTTCTTCCTCCCCATTCTTTACCTCTTAAAATTGACAGGAGGGTTTGCAACACAAGAACATGATAGAGATTGTCACATTCGTTTGGCCTTCAGTGTGGATTTCGGGTTGACATGCTTAGAATATATCATCTCATCTCACAGCATCATTGAATTCTGAGCACACAGGTAATCTTTAACAGTCTAGACAGCAGAAGTGTTCCGGCTTGCTGGTGATACAGTACCTCTTACATGGAGTGCGTGCTTGACTTGACAAGTAGATGTCACGTGATTACTGCTGTGGAATAGGATATTGTTGATCAGCTGAAGGTTAATAGAAGTGGAACTAGAGTACTAGGGTACTCTAAAGGGAATCAGAAAGATCTCCTGCAGTAAAAGAGAAAGCATTGTTTGGAATAGAGAAGGAGCAAGTCCCATGATGTAGGACTTAAGCACCAGAAACGACAATAGCACAGCCACCCCCTGCAAAGTCCTCCTTATTAGCATCTGGCAGCTAGTGCCAAAATGGGGAGAGCTGTCTCACAGACTAGTCAAACAACAGCCTAACATAGTCATAAGCACGGAATCATATCTTACAGGTAATGTCCCAGACACAACCATCACCATCCCTGGGTATGTCCTGTCCCACTGACAGGACTGACCCAGCAGAGGTGGCAGCACAGTGGTATACAGTCGGGAGGGAGTTGACCTGGGAGTCCTCAACATCGACTCTGGACCCCATGACATCTCGTGGCATCAGACCAAACATGGGCAAGGAACCCTCCTGCTGAATATCCCCAACCACACCCACCAACACCCCCCCCCCCCCCCCCCCACCCCCCACCAAATCCCCTCTCCGCTGATGAATCAGTGCTCCTCCATGTTGAGAACCACTTGGATGAAACACTGAGTGTGGCTAGGGTGCAGAATGTACTCTAGGGTATTTCAATGTCCATCATCAAGAGTGGCTCGGTAGCACCGCTATTGACCGAGCTGGCTGAGTCCTGAGGGAAATGGCCGCCAGATTGGGCAGGTGGCAAGGGAACCAACAAGAGGGGAAAACCGACAAGACTTTGTCTTCACCAATCTACCTGCCGCAGATGCATCCGTCCATGACATATCGGTAGGAATGACCTCCGCACAATCCTTGTGGAGATGAAGTTCCGCCTTCACATTGAGGATATCCTCCATCGTGTTGTATAGCACTACCACCGTGCTAAATGGGATAGATTCATAACAGATCTAGGAGCTCAAGACTGGGCATTCATGAGGTGCTGTGGGCCATCAGCAGCAGCAGAATTGTACACAACCACAATCTATAACCTCATTCCTTGGCATACCCTCCACTCTTCCATTACCATCAAGCCAGAGGATCAACTCTGGTTTAATGAAGAGTGCAGGAGGGCATACCAGGAGCACCACCAGACATACCTAAAATGAGATGTCAACCTGGTGAAGCTATAACACAGGACTACTTGCATGCCAAACAGCATAAGCAGCAAGTGATAGACAGAGCTAAGCGATCCCACAACCAACAGATCAGAGCTAAGCTCTGCAGAACTGCTACATTCAATCATGAATGGTGGTGGATAATTAAACAACTCACTGGAGGTGGAGGTCCCACAAATATCCCCATTCTCAAGGATAGGGAAGCCCGGCACATCAGTGCAATAGACAGGGTTGAAACATTATCTTCAGCCAGAAGTGCCGAGTGGATGATCCATCTCAGCCTCCTCTGGAGGTCCCCAGCATCACAGATGCCAGTCTTCAGCCAATTCGATTCACTCCAGGTGATATCAAGAAACAGCTGAAGGCACTGGACACTGTAAAGGCTTTGGGCCCTGACAATATTCCGGCAATAGCACTGAAGACTTGTGCTCCAGAACTAACTGCACCCCTAAACAAGCTGTTCCAGTACAGCTACAACACTAGCACCTACCTGGCAATGTGAAAAATTGCCCAGTTATATCCTGTACACAAAAAGCGGAACAAATCCAACTGCCCCATCAGCCTCCTCTCCATCACTAGCAAAGTGATGGAACGTATCATCTACAGTGCTATCAAATGGCACGTACACAGTAATAACCTGCTCACTGACGCTAAGTTTGGGTTCCGCCAGGGCCACTCAGCTCTTGACCTCATTATAGCCTTGATTCAAACATGGACAAAAGAGCTGAACCCCAGGGGTGAGGTGCCAGTCACTGCCCTTGACACCAAGGCAGCATTTGACCGAGTGTGGCATCAAGGAGCCCTAGCAAAACTAGACTCAATGGGAATCAGGGGAAAACTCTCCCCTGGTTGGAGTCATACCTAGCACAAAGGGAGATGGTTTGGTTGTTGGAGGTCAGTCATCTCAGCTCCAGGACACCACTGCAGGAGTTCCTCAGTGTAGTGTCCTTGGCCCAACCATCTTCAGCTGCTTCATCAATGACCTTCCTTCCATCATAAGGTCAGAAGTGGGGATGTTCACTGATGATTGCACAATGTTCAGCACCATTCGCAACTCCTCAGATACTGAAACAGTCGGTGCCCATATGCAGAAAAACCTGCAGAAAATATCCAGGCTTGGGTTGATAAGTGGTAAATAACGTTTGTGCCACACAAGTGTCAGGCAATTACCATCTCCAACAAGACAGAATCTAACCATTTCCCCTTGACATTTAATGACATTACCATCACTGAATCCCCCACTATCAACATCCTGGAGGCTACCATTGACCAGAAGTTGAAATGGACCAGCCACATAAACACTGTGGCTACAAGAGCAGATCAGAGACTGGGAATCCTGTAGCGAGTAATTCACCTCCTGACTCCCCAAAGCCTGTCCACCATCCACAAGGCATGGAATACTCTCTATTTGCCTGGATGAGTGCAGCTCCAACAACACTCGTGAAGCTTGACGCCATTCAGGACAACGCAGCCGCTTTATTGGCACCCCATCCACCACCTTAAACATTCACTCCCTCCACCACCGACGCACAGTGGCAGCAGTGTGCACCATCTACAAGATGCACTACAACTCACCAAGGCTCCTTCGACAACGCCTTCCAAACCCATGATCTCTAAGGGCAGCAGATAGATGGGAACACCACCACCTGGAAGTTCCCCTCCAAGCCACTCACCATCCTGACTTGGAAATATATCGCCGTTCCTTCACTGTCGCTGGGTCAAAATCCTGGAACTCCCTCCCAACAGCACTGTGGATGTACCTACACCACATGGACTGCAGCGGTACAAGAAGGTGGCTCATCACCACCTTCTCAAGGGCAACTCGGGATAGGCAATAAATGCTGGCCCAGCCAGTGACACTCTCACCCCATGAATGAATGTTTAAAAATCACAAGCTATGTTTAAAAGGAGACAAAGCAAATCGAGTTGTTGTGGTTCATTGAAGCCAAACTCATGAGTTTTAAAAGTCTGGAGGAGGGAGGGAAGATGAGGAATTCTGCAGTTTTCAGGTTCTCAGGGCAACGAATTGTTGTACATTTCCCCGAGCTTCAGGATAACGTCACTTGCCTGGTGGATAGTAGCTGGAGGACTCCATTGTAGGAGAGTGACCAACTCCACCTTGTCCTCTGATTGCAGTTGTTGATCTAATAAAAATTCCAGTGAATACAATAGTTCCTGCCGCACAAGAAACGAAGAGGAATTTTAATAAAATGGCTGAGGAGAGTTGCTGTCAACGTAACCATTACACATTTTGAATGCTTCTGTTTGATTGCAGGCCAAACTTCTCCCCCCACCTCCTGACTTCAATCATGGACTGTCGGAGCTTTAAGACCAAGCTAGCCAATAAAGTTCTGCACTGATAAAAATATTTCAACAACAAAAACTTGCATTTATATCATGCCTTTGCTTTAGTAACACGCCCCAAGATGCTTCACAGTAGTGTTATCAGGACAAAACTGACACCAAGGAGATATTAGGACAGGTGACCAAAAGTAGGCTTTAAGGGGTAACTTAAAGGAGAAGCGAGGGAGAGGTAGAGAAGTGGAGAGGGTTAGGGAGGGAATTCCAGAGCTTAGGACCCAGGAAGCATGTCCGTTAATGGCAGAGTGATTAAAATCAGGGATAGGCCAGAGGCCAGAATTGGAGGAACACAAAGGTCTGGGTGTGTGGTGTTGGGGGAGATCACAGAGAAAGGACGGGTGAGGCTATGCAGCGATTTAAAATCAAAGATGAGGATTTTAAAATTGCAATGGAACGACGCCGGGAGCCGGTGTGGGTCAGTGAGCTTCCACAGTTTTCACTGCCTGGCAGTTCATGGACACAGCCTGAAATCCAACTGAATGGTGAAGACCAAAGTGGCAGGACAAGAGGGGAAGCTGACATGATAAAATGCATCCAAAATAGTCAGCAGCTTCAGTGCTCTAAACAGTCTCTTCAGAAACGTCTTGAGTGGAAAGGTTGAGTGCCATTTGTCTGGATGATGAAATAAAAGGGGGTTTGTGCTATAGAGGGGAAGACTGAGTGAAAGAAAAAACTTGTGCCTTTTTTAGCCTCAGGAGATTGCAAAGTGCTTCATGGTCAATGAAAAACCTCTGAATCACAGTCACCGCAGCAGCCAATTTGTGCACAGTAAGATGCCATCAGGACGAGGAGCCTTGGACGCTGATGCCAATCGTGGGATCTGTCCCATGAGCCGATTTGGGATAAGTTAACCCACTAGAAGAATATTAAGAGTCTTGTTTCCCTAACTGGCCCTGGGATTTTTTTCTGTCTTTTTTGCCCTTCCAGGAGATTGCATGGTGGGTATGGAGTGGATGTGGGGGGGTCTGGTGGGGGGGGGGCGGGTTCTGGGGGTTGGGGGGGTGGGGGGCGCGATCTAGGAAGCCTGGGCAAAGGAGAAAGTGTTTTGCCATGAGAGTCCTGCCATCATGATGGAACAGAAAAATCTTTCCAGTTCATCAGTTTTGTATGTTCATATGTAGTGGAACTGAACCTGACTCCCCTTGGCTAGCATAGCTCCAAATTATAAAACACTGCACTCAGTATTATAGAACCTCTCGATCAGTATAACTCAGTATTATAGAACCTCTCGATCAGTATAACTCAGTATCATAGAACCTATCGATCAGTATAACTCAGTGTTATAGACCCTCTCAATCAGTATAACTCAGTGTTATATAACCTCTCGATTGGTGTAACTCAGTATTATAGAACCTCTCAATCAGTATAACTCAGTATCATAGAATATCTCGATCAGTATAACTCATTCTTATAGAACCTCTCGATCAGTATAACTCAGTATCATAGAATATCTCGATCAGTATAACTCATTCTTATAGAACCTCTCGATCAGTATAACTCAGTATTATAGAACCTCTCAATCAGTATAACTCATTCTTATAGAACCTCTCGATCAGTATAACTCAGTGTTATAGAACCTCTCAATCAGTATAACTCAGTATTACAGAAACTCTCGATCAATATAACTCAGTGTTATATAACCTCTCAATCAGTATAACTCATTTTTAAAGAACCTCTTGTTCAGTATAATTCATTATTATAGAACCTCTCGATCAGTATAACTCAGCATTATAGAATCTCTCGATCAGTATAACTCAGTATTAAAGACCCTCTCGATCAGTATAACTCGGTATTATAGAACCTCTCGATCAGTATAACTCAGCATTATAGAACCTCTTGATCAGTATAACTCAGTATTAAAGACCCTCTCGATCAGTATAACTCAATATTACAGAAATTCTCTATCAGTGTAACTCAGTATTATAGAACTTCTCGATCAGTATAACTCATTATTATAGAACCTCTCGATCAATATAACTCAGTGTTATAGACCCTCTCGATCAGTATAACTCAGTATTATAGAACCTCTCAATCAGTATAACTCAGTGTTATAGAAACTCTTGATCAGTTTAATTCAGTGTTACAGAACCTCTCAAACAGTATAACTCAGTATTATAGAAACTCTCGATCAGTATAACTCATTCTTGTAGAACCTCTCGATCAATATAACTCAGTGTTATAGACCCTCTCGATCAGTATAACTCAGTATTGTAGACCCTCTCGATCAGTATAACTCATTATTATAGAACCTCTCGATCAATATAACTCAGTGTTATAGACCCTCTCGATCAGTATAACTCAGTATTGTAGACCCTCTCGATCAGTATAACTCATTATTATAGAACCTCTCGATCAGTATAACTCAGTGTTATAGAACCTCTCGATCAGTATAACTCAGTGTTATAGAACTTCTCGATCAGTATAACTCAGTATCATGGAACCTCTCGATTAGTATAACTCATTATCATAGAATCTCTCGATCAGTATAACTCACTCTTATAGAACCTCTCGATCAGTATAACTCAGTATTACAGAAACTCTCGATCAGTGTAACTCAGTATTATAAAACCTCTCGATCAGTATAACTCATTATTATAGAACCTCTCGATCAATATAATTCATTCTTATAGAACCTCTCGATCAGTATAACTCATTATTATAGAACCTCTCAATCAGTATAACATTATTATAGAACCTCTCGATCAGTATAACTCAGTATTATAGAACCTCTCGATCAGTATAACTCAGTGTTATAGACCCTTTCGATCAGTATAACTCAGTATCATAGAATCTCTCGATCAGTATAACTCATTCTTATAGAACCTCTCGATCAGTATAACTCAGTGTTTTAGACCCTCTCGATCAGTATAACTCAGTATCATAGAATCTCTCGATCAGTATAACTCATTATTATAGAACCTCTCGATCAGTATAACTCAGTGTTATAGACCCTCTCAATCAGTATAACTCAGTATCATAGAATCTCTTGATCAGTATAACTCAGTGTTATAGACCCTCTCAATCAGTATAACTCAGTATCATAGAATCTCTTGATCAGTATAACTCATTTTTATAGAACCTCTCGATCAGTATAACTCAGTGTTATAGAACATCTCGATCAGTATAACTCAGTGTTATAGAACATCTCGATCAGTATAACTCAGTGTTATAGAACCTCTCAATCAGTATAACTCAGTATTACAGAAACTCTCGATCAGTGTATTTCAGTATTATAGAACCTCTCAATCAGTATAACTCATTATTATAGAACCTCTCGATCAGTATAACTCATTCTTATAGAACCTCTCAATCAGTATAACATTATTATAGAACCTCTCGATCAGTATAACTCAGTGTTATAGACCCTCTCGATCAGTATAACTCAGTATCATAGAATCTCTCGATCAGTATAACTCATTCTTATAGAACCGCTCGATCAGTATAACTCAGTGATTTAGACCCTCTCGATCAGTATAACTCAGTATCATAGAATCTCTCGATCAGTATAACTCAGTGTTATAGAACCTCTCGATCAATATAACTCAGTGTTATAGAACCTCTCGATCAGTATAACTCAGTGTTATAGAACCTCTTGATCAGTTTAATTCAGTGTTACAGAACCTCTCAAACAGTATAACTCAGTATTATAGAAACTCTCGACCAGTGTAACTCAGTATTCTAGAACCTCTCGATCAGTATAACTCATTACTATAGAACCTCTCAATCAGTATAACTCAGTATTACAGAAACTCTCGATCAGTGTAACTCAGTATTATAGAACCTCTCGATCAGTATAACTCAGTATTACAGACCCTCTCGATCAGTATAACTCATTATTATAGAACCTCTCAATCAGTATAACTCAGTATTATAGAACCTCTCGAACAGTGTAACTCAGTGTTATATAACCTCTCGATCAGTATAACTCATTTTTATAGAACCTCTCGATCGGTATAACTCAGTATTATAGACCCTCTCGATCAGTATAACTCATTATTATAGAACCTCTCAATCAGTATAACTCAGTATTATAGAACCTCTCGAACAGTGTAACTCAGTGTTATATAACCTCTCGATCAGTATAATTCAGTATTACAGACCCTCTCGATCAGTATAACTCAGTATTACAGACCCTCTCGATCAGTATAACTCATTATTATAGAACCTCTCGAACAGTATAACTCATTATTATAGAACCTCTCGATCAGTATAACTCAGGGTTATATAACCTCTCGATCAGTATAACTCATTTTTATAGAACCTCTTGATCAGTATAACTTAATTATAGAACCGCTCGATCAGTATAACTCAGAATTATAGAACCTCTCAAACACTATAGCTCAGAATTATACTCAATGATCCCTTTACTTACCAAGGAAGTAAGTGATTATATCAGTGATTTAATCACTAGTGTTTTTGTCTCACGAGCAGATATATATGATACATAAAGGTTACATAGACTGGCCCAGTGTCGAATATTTACAGTTAATACATGAAGCAGAGGCACTAAATTATTGAAATGACTCTGCATACACACAGATTCCCTCTCCTCTTTCAACGACAATTACAACCCACATAGATGTCTTAGCTGTATCTAAACGCTTCATTATGTGAATGAGAGCCAAAATCAGAGAAGCCCATTAGTAGTCCTATGCTGCGGAGCCACTTATGTGGTCAAAAACAGTCAGACTCACGTAACCTATACTTTAAAGCAACAGCAATTGCTGATTCAAAACTGATTTTATTCATTTCTTGGGATATTTATATTCGGGCATAACTACTGGGAAGTCACTGTTTGAACTCATTTCAGTTTTCCTATCACTTTTTTAGTCACAAGATTCATCTTCCCTAAATAAGTGTGTAATTTCCAGTTCACCTGACGAACGCTAAAAGACTTACCTCTGGGGGAGGTCACATTTGAGATCTGAAACTTGAACTCAGTGTTACCCCACACATACCCCATCCACACTGAACTGATCTCTTAACTTAAACCAGAAAACTCAAAAAAGCTGATCAAAAACTTCAACAAAAAAAGCCAACAACCAATTTAAACGTCAGCACAAAATTATAGGCCGACACACTCCGAGTGCAGCACTGGGGGAGTGCTGCACTGTTGGCTGTGCTGTCTTCCAGATGAGACATTAAACCAAGGCCCCACCTGCCTTCTCAGGTGGATGTAACGATCCCGTGGCACTATTTCAAAGAAGAGCGAGGGAGTTACCCCCGGTGTCTCAGACTAATGTTTATCCCTTAATAAACATCACCAGTACATATGATCTGGCCCTAATCATATTTCTGTTTGGGAGACCTTGCTCTGCCTAAATTAACTTCTGTATTTCCTACATTACAACAGTGACTACCGTTCTAAAGTATTTAATTGGCCGTAAAGCACTTTGGAAGTTCTGAGGTCATGAACAGTGGTGGCAGCCTTCCATTTGGTCAGACAATGATTTGCGCCGTGGTGGTCTCTCTGTGTTAAACATCGCCTGGTGTGGCTCAGAAACCCCACTCCCAGTCTCTGCCGCATTTGCTGCAAGAGGAGGTCAGCGGGCTGGAAAGTACATGATTCGCTGCCTCTGTTTCTCTGGGCCGTCTTTTCAGCCAGCTGAGCTTTTCGTTCCTGCCCACCTCTTCCAATGCCCTTCCAAGCAGTCAGCCTCCAGAGGTCACGGCTGTCAGTGGCTCTCTCCCAGACACCAGTGTCAATATCTGCCGTCTTTATGTCTTAGTTCCTTGTAGTTCCTTGGAGGAATGGACACCCAGGAGGTCATGACCCAATGGCTAATTCACTGTACAGAAGGTCATCTGATGAATGGAGCCTACCAGCTCAGATGTTATTTAGCAAGAATTGTATGCTGATGGAATTAGCCATGACCCAGGACCTCTGAGTTGGTGACTTTGTCCTGCCAAGAGATGCCGAGGGTATGTCTGAGACAGCGAAGGTGGCAACTGTTCAGCCTTTTCTCCTGCCTAACATATATTGTCCAGGTCTCACCACTGTAGAGGAGTGCACTGAGGATGCAGGCTTGGTAGACTTGCTGTTTGGTTTTCTCACTCAGGTTGGGGTTGTTCCACACTCTCTCACTCAGCTTGGACACACCAGCTGCAACTTTTGTGAAGCATGTGTTTATTTCAGCATCAAGTGACAGATTGCTAGTGATTGTGCAGCCCAGATATGTGAAGCTATCAGCGATCTGCAGGGTCACTTTGTCAATGCTGATCGATGGCGGTATGGCAACAGCCTGGACCATGACATCTGTCTTTCTGATGCTGATGGCCATACTAAACACTTTGCAGGCGTAAGAGAGTCTGTCCATTTGCTGCTGCAGTTGGTCCTCAGTATGGAATGTTTGTGGCATTGTCAGTGTAGAACAACTCTCTGAGGACTTGACACACTTTACTCTTGGATCTCAGGCAAGCAAGGCTGAACAGTTTTCCATCAGTTCTGAAGGGTCATGAAAATTGCTATGAAAATGCAAGTTCTTCTTTAACAGAGAAACAGCCCTGAACATCAGCCTGTTCCCAGGACCTATATGGAGATCAATTGGCTTCTATTTTATCCTATTGCCTGTAGGGTTACCAACCATCCAGGATTGCCCTAGTGTCTCCAGGAATTGAAGATTAATCTCTAGGGCACTGCTTTCTTCAAACACTTCTATTTATAAGGCTTCAACATGATGTCCAACAGGATGGAGACCACCCTCCAGAAAATTCAGATGGGCATGGATGATTACAGAATCCCCAAGCAGATCTCCAATGGTGAACTGTCTCAGGGCAAATTACATCAAGGTGTTCAGTACAAATGATAAAAGGACATCCTAAAAAAGAGCCTTTCAAACTTTTGCATTGCAGACCACCTCTCTTGGGAAAACACTGCAGCCAACCAGCCCATGTGGAACCAAGAACTGAAATTTGGTTCATCAAACTTCGAGGACCATCTACGGCAATCTTGCAACATCTAACATGCCCAGAGGGAGGCTAGGAGTGGTGCAGCTGCAGAAGTTCCCCCTCAAGCACCAACAATGACAGGTGCTGCTAGTTCTGTTGTTGTCCAAGCCGATCCCACATTGGATTCTTCAGTCATGAAGAATCTTTCTCTCTCTCTCTCTATTCTACTCAAACTAACATGCTAGAACAGAAGGAGTGTGGGTGGAGCAGGCAAGCAGCAATTCAGAGCATGGATTGCAAATACCATGGTACAGTTGGTAAAGATCACGCCACTTTGTCATGGATGGATCTGAAACCCAAGTGAAAGACCTTCAGTCTATTGACTGGGACAGGAGAAGCCAATGGGCTCTTGGCAAGATCTGGGGGGGCTTGGTGAGGCGAGGAGAAGAGGGGGCTTGGTGAAAGGTGGGCAGGACTTTGTTCTGGTCAAGGTCTCAAGCCCTATTAGCTGAAGGTTGAGGGCCAGGAGATGTTTACAAGGAGATGATCAGTGGAGTCAATGCCCCAGTTAATGAACACGTAGGGGACCCAGTCATGAGAGCTGGAGGAACCAGAGCCAGTCTTGCAGATGGCAATCATAAACCTTGTAGTTCGAAACAAGTCACTTACAGGGTACATGCTGACTTACAGTTTTCATTTCTTTCCATCAGTTAGTTCATTAATAATGGTCAAAGTATTCAACTTTCAAAATTGTCCTCATAAGAGATCAACACCTCAGTCAATGCCCAATATCTAAATTGTTAGTTATTCTTCTTCAGCTCTCTGCCTGAAGGCAGGTCTGATCCACAGTATCATGACCTCCACCACAGGATAGGGCAAGGAGGCAGGTCCCAAATTCACCCCAGCCAGAATGGGGATTGAACCCTGTGCTGTTAGCACCAATCTGATCCCCACTGGCTGTCCAGCCAACTGAGCCAGCCAGCCCCCCCCCAAAGAGTCCCAAGTTGCTGTGGCAACATACACTTCTACATGCACGTTGTAACCTGGAGCCATGGACAGTGATGGTAGAGATTCCAATTCCTTCCCATCACACGGTGGACCAGGACTCTCTCCCACTCTCACTGCCTCTCATTGGCGTGTGTTTGAAGGATTTTCAGGCTGATACTCAACCTGTTTGGCCGCATCATGAACGCATCTTCCTTGGCCCTCAAGTCCTGGAGTGGGACTCCAACCTGGAATTCTGGCTCCGAGGCAGAGATGCGTCAATCTCCAGAGCTTAAATAGATTTTTTAAAATTCTTTCATGGGATGTGGGCGTCTCTGGCAAGGCCAGCATTTGTCCCCCATCCCTAATTGCCCTTGAACTGAGTGTCTTGCTAGGCCTCTCCAGAGGACATTTTAAGAGTCAACCACATTGCTGTGGGTCTGGAGTCACATGTAGGCCAGACCAGGTATGGACGGCAGATTTCCTTCCCTGAAGGACATTAGTGAACCAGACGGGTTTTCATAACAGTCTATGATAGTTGATAAAAGCAAAATACTGCGGATGCTGGAAATCTGAAACAAAAACAGAAATTGCTGGAAAAACTCAGCAGGTCTGACAGCATCTGTGGAGAGGAAGACAGAGTTAATGTTTCGAGTTCGTATGACTCTTCATCAGAACTATGATAGTTGATGATTGACTGGAGGAAAATGTTTATTAACACCTCATCTAGGACAAATAGAATCTTTCAAAGATAATAAACAATATTTAAATAGCAACTTTAATGCAATAAAATGACCCAGGGAACTTCAAGGAGTATTATCAAACAAAAATTGACACCAAGCCACATGAAGAATATGAGGACAGGTGACTAAAGGCTTGGTCAAAGAGATGGCGAGGTAGGGAGGTTTGGGGAGGGAATTCCAGATGTTCGGGTCCAGGCATCTGAAGGCACAGCTGCCAATGGTAGAGTG
Source organism: Cetorhinus maximus (assembly GCF_964194155.1). Taxonomy (NCBI): domain Eukaryota; kingdom Metazoa; phylum Chordata; class Chondrichthyes; order Lamniformes; family Cetorhinidae; genus Cetorhinus; species Cetorhinus maximus. The sequence goes on from NC_135896.1 coordinate 6,960,582, forward strand.
ATGGAAATTAGGCATGTACAAGAGGCCAGTTTCAGAGGAGCACTGATATTTTGGAGGCTTATAGGGATTGAGGAGGTTACAGAGATAGGGAGGGGTGAGGCCATGGAGAAATTGAAAAGCAAGGATCAGGAATTTAAAATCGAGGTGTTGCTGGACTGGGAGCCAGCGTAAGCCAGTGAGCAAAGGGGTGAACACAATTTGTGTGAATTATGATATGGCCAACCAAAGTTTTGGTTGAGCTGAAGTTTACAGGAGACTTTCATTTAAATAATTCAGTTGCCCCTCAGGTGATCAATCTGAGATGACTTAAGTGGGTCACTTAGGAGTGACCTTTGACTGAGATCTTCCTGCTTCATTCACCAGGACTCTTCCCATTTACATATATCTTCTGTCTTCTTCCTGGACTGCTCTTGTGTGGGACTTTTTCCAGCGTTTTCATACAGAATACAGTTTGTGAAAGAACAAATGCACAATCTTCTTCTGGATGAGGATTGGTTAACTGGGTACACAATTGGCTGTTGTTTGGTTAGCGTGTTCCCAAGTTGTCCTGCATGTATAAACTTCTTCCTGTCCCACTGTGATTACCTGTCTGGTTTCAATCAGCCTCCTTAATTTCAATTGGTTTGCCGCAATTAACAGTTCTATTCAATTCAACAGTGTAACCACAATTAGCAAGTAGCAATGTAGTTAGCAAGTATCGCACCCATTATGTTTCCACCGAACAAACACTGGTCTGAACTTGTAGCCAGTCCATTAACCCTTTCCTTACACAGAGGGTGGATGGTGGGAGGCAGGCCAGGAAAGCATTGGAATATCAAGTCTGAAATTGTCATGGCGTCTGCTAGGTAAGTGGGCACAAAGCTGTATGATGGGCCACTGGTGATCATACAGTTGCTGCAAATTACTGGAAATGAAGGCCTTGCTACACCTGGAAGCAAATGGTACACCCACCCGCAGTGGGTGCACTCAATGAGGGGAGAGCCTGAAACCTGTGCAAGCCCCACAGCCTTGTCCTGATGTACAAGGTGGTAATTGATGCAATCTTAAATAGTTGGAAATAACTAATCCTGAAATGATGTTGTTGCTTATAATGAGCTGGTTTGTGCAAGGGTGTTGGTGCTTCATAGGTTGCTGCCTTCATATTCCTCAGAAATCATTGAGGCTAAATGGTAGAATGAAGAAAGTCAATTAAACATATTCCCTAACCTCTCACTGCAGAGGATCAGTGTGACGAACTTTGATTGGAAGAAGAACAGTAAGGAAACTTTGTAATTCCTTTAAAATGCCTGTGGAATCTGCAATTGTTTTTAAGAATGTTTGAAAAGGACTTTTAAGAGTTTCCATCAATTGTAAAGGGATCAATTATAATTTTCTTGGAATAAGAAATACAAGTCCATGTGACCTGGCAACCCCTGACCTGGCAGCAGTACCAACAGAAAAGAAGTTAAGACCAGAAGCTGTTTGGCTGGTAGATGCAAAGGAGAGCTGGAGGCAGAAGGCTATCAGCATGCAGATGAAGGCACAAAGAACTGCTGCAGCTGGACACAGTTATCAAACTCCTGATGTGTTTAGGAGGATGACAAGCTCTCTACAAAAAGGCCCATTTTCTGTTTGGCAGTAAGAAGAAAACTAGAATTCGATAAACTCTTGGGGAAATGATGTATGACTGATCTAAAAGGGACTGAATTCTAAAAGCTGTGTGAATAGCTCAGGCATGTGAAAGAGCTGAGAGTTTGTATCAGAGGACCAGTTTGTGAACCAGGTATTGTTGGTTGGTCAGTTGAAAAGGAACTCTGGAAAGCTATCAGGACTGATGTGACCCAAGCGAGAGGATTCATAGATGTGCGCCTTGTTGGTGTTAACCATATCCAGGGACCTTGGATGGAATACAATTGTTGGTAAATGTGACTCGAGGGCTGAATCAATTGAGTGGGAAAGTGAGAGATTCTTTGTACCAGAGGCATAGTTGGAATGACTATGAGATTGTACACGTGTGCCACAATTGTACAGGGAGCAATGCAGGTGCTTGTGGTTACATATGACATATCTTTGTTGTATCAGCTATTTAAAGTGAAATTTGCCTTTTTACTTGAATATCATGTGCCTGTTAATTCCTGTTTAATTTACATTGGTTCTCATGTGTGTTAAAGTAAATGTTACAAAGAGTATAATCTTGTTGATAATTTCTTCATTTGGGGGTCATTCAGTTGTTGTGGACAGGGGAGAGAGGAAAACTGAACTCCTTTATTTTTCTTGCTGTCTGTCCATAAGCAGAGGTGATTTAATTTTTGAAATAGGCTCTGGCGCATTCCCCAAACCCTCTGTTTGTGAAGTCAATTTTAAAGTGACTCGCAGCAAACTCTCTTTAGGGTAAAATCAGAAGTATTTTTTATTCATTCGTTCGAACTCAGGGGATGGTCAAAGCAACTACACACACACAGACAAGCACACAAGGAGGAGATAGGAAAGAAGAGTTTTACAGCGAGGAATAACTTTAAAAAAAAAGAAAAAAGATATGGATATTAATTTACATCAATGTCAGAGGCCAGTGAGGGTTCCTTCATGTAGAAGTTAAAATTCAGGTGGGTTCAGCTAACTGAAAGCAGGAGCTGCTGAATTGCTTCAAAGTTGGTGATGATGCTGCAAGATGAAGTTGGTATCCAGAGACTTGGTCTGCTCTACAGGGGACAGCAGGAATCTTCCAGGGAATCAGGCTTCTAGGAGGTTTAGACTTGAGGCTTTGTTGTCAGTCTGGAGTCCTGCTTGACAGGCTGGATCTAAACAGCAGATTGCCCTGGGAGTCCAGGAATGTAACATTAAAACTTTCCGAATGCCAAAGGAGCTTAGGTCATGTGGTGTTGCCCAACGATGAGTCAGTTTCAGGTTAACTATCAGTTTCTATGTCTCTGGTCCAAATCCATTGTTCACCTTAGGAGATAGTTGATGCCTACTAGTGCCTCCACAGGTATAATGAGTTTCAATGGCTCTCTCTTTGTTAAAAGTCCAGGCTGGGGAGGCAGACTGCCTGCTGCTTCCTCATCTCATTGATTGTAATGGGTCCACACAATGATAGGTGTGAGATTCCACAGGGACGAGGGTTGAGCTTTGTCCTGTAATTGCTGTTGGAAGGTTCCAGAACTGTTGCCAACCAGCAAATCATGTGACCCATAGCAGCCGTGTTTTTGGTCCAGCGAAGTCCATTTTTAAATAGGGAGAAAGTATGGTTTGATTTAAACAGTTTGTGATCTTTTTCATATCTGATGGGCATGACACAGTAAATTTGGTAATTTTGGTTTATGGTTTCCCCATGGGGATTGTAACAATCAGTCTGTTTGAACACATTGTGAGTGAGTGTAGTCTGTGGTGAATGTAAGCAGTATAGTAGGAAATGGGTTTGAATACCTTTCTTGCTAAACAGCGTCTTTCATTCATTGACATGCTGTGGTTCTCTATTTTTGTAAAACACTTTCTGATTTTTAAAAAAAATTTACACAACCTATGGACAAGTTAAATACCAGAGACATGAATAATGACTGCTCAGGACATCAACTTTGCTGCAGCCATGCCAAGCTACTTTCCCTTATCACAGACTCTACCCATCCATTTAATCCCCTCCCACAGCCCATTATTTATTCTTTCCATGCTCTAAACTCTTATTTTCATGGAATGTGGGTGTCACTGGTATTTGTTGCCCCTCCCTATTTGCCCTACCGCAGGGCAGTTAAGAGTCAACCACACTGAGTCACATGTAGGCCAGACCAGGTAAGGACAGCAGATTTCCTTCCTTAAAGGACATTAGTGAACCAGATGGGTTTTTACAACAATCAACAATAGTTTCATGGTCACCATATGACCAACTTTTATTTAATTTAAATTTAATTAATTTACATTCCACTAGCTGCCATGGATGAGATTTGAACCCATGTCCCCAGAGCATTAGCCTAGTCCTCTGGCTCGTCCAGTGACATTACCATTGTGCCACCATCGCCTTATCATAGGCTCTGCCAAGCCATTTAATCTCCTGACATGGTCCATGTACTCATTCCCCTATCAGACTCTACAAACTCATTTAATCTCCCTCCAGTGTAGACATAGTTTCATCAAATATTCAGGATCATACTGAAGTTGCCAGAAATCAATAGTTCATCTCCAAGACACTGCTGTGAGTAACACCCCAGGGAAAAATCCTAGGGACATTAAAAAAAATGTCTACTTTTAATATTTTTGGATACTTTATTTGAATGATGATGAAAACATTGGAGATGGGGGAGTTGGCAATGAGGCTATTTGGCCAGCTATGGTGGCTGGAGGCCGGTGATCATGTAATGAAAGCCTCAAGGACCCAGCTAGACACCTGTTTCTACAGAAGGGAGGGGAGTAGGTCCACACTGCTGCCATGCTTCCAGTGCTCACTTGGCTTGATGGCACCAATCCATTGGCGTGTAGCCCGGTGTATGTACATTGGGAACCTATCTGCTGCAGAACAGAGCAAGAGATGAAGGAGGATGGGGGAGGAGAATGCAAAAGGTGCAAAACAAACAATTTTTTTTTTGAAATGGATCAACAAAGCAAACTCTGAAAAAGCCTTGTTTTAGTTGGGAACTAGCAGGCATAACAAACGCGATTTCTCTTTTCTGAATAAATTATATATTAATAAAAACAGTCCAGGCACTTTTTCACAGCAGCTGTGAGAGTTTTATCTGCTGAGCTCAGAGTGGGTGTGAGCGCAGCCTTGAATATGTCACAGAATCACAGAATGGTTACAGCGCAGAAGGTCATTCGGCCCATTGTGCCTGTGCCAGCCCTCCCAATGAGCAATTTACCTAATGCCGCTGTCTCCGCAACCCCACACTTACTTCAAGGCAAGTCACCAACATAGTGTATTCGACATTATATAGATTAGGCGCTTTCAGAAACGGGCTGACCCATTCCAAACAACACACCAACGTTCTAAATGGTTCATTAAGGCTCCTCAGTCGCTAGTTACAAAAAACACTTGAAACTGAGCCTTATGCTGATCCACGAGATATGAGGTTGGCATCCAGTCGGTGCTGAGTCAGCTCATTTCAAGTGGGTCGCATTGCCCCAAGATCAAGAGAAGAATCAAGAATTAACACTTCAATGGGCCAAATCTCCTGGTCTCTGGATCATTGGACCCTGGATGTATGACCCAAGATGCAGGTCAGGACCCTGTGGAAGTCCTGACATAGGGAGCTACGTGGGAATTGCCTGTGAAGCTTGAACTTCCAATGGGCAATTCCCCTGCTTCCCAGGACTCTCCATGAATGTCTCTGACTCTGAGTTAGAGTTGGAGACTTTGGACAGTTCCGCGGTACTTACCTCAATAGTTATCCAGTTAGGCAGATTAAAACCTAGTCTAACATCCAGGTAACTCCAGAACTGACTCCCCAATCACTCACACTGAACTCCCGAATACCCCCCCGACCCCCTACCTGACCCAAGCCAACTAACCCCTGACCATCTGACTGCCCCCAGCCCACCTACCACTCACTCACCTACCCACCTCACCAACCTACCCACCTCAACCAGCTGATCCACCTCATCCCCCCCATACCTACTTACCCACTCATCCACCTACCCACCTCACCTACATGCCCACCTACCTACCCTACCCATTCACTCATTCATCCAGCCCCCCATTCACTCATCCATCTAACAATCAAACTGGGCCTTTAAACTAACCTTACAGCAGCTAATGGCGTAAAAGGGGGCCTGTCCTGTCTCCCCTAGTTCTCAACGGACACCGTGCTCCGCATTTCAGGAAAAGCCGGGCTCAGAAGGTCCCAGAAGAAATGTGGAGCAGGGTCAAGTCGGTCGAATTTTCGAGCAGAGGGGCAATCCAATGATGTTTGCCGCTCCTCGGAAGATCTGGACCAAAGTCTTCAGCGCCTTCCACGATAAGTCATCCCAAAACGCTTCAGGGTCAATGAAGTACCATTGAAGTTACAGTCACTGTTAGAATGTAAGAAACGTGGCGACCAATTTGTGCACAGCAAGCTCCCCAAGCAATGAGATCAATGAATAGATCATCTGTTTTAGTGATGTTGGTTGAGAGAGGAATATTGGGCGTGCACCTATTTTCCTCAGAAACAGTGCCAAGAGATCTTTTGCGTCTTCCTGAGAGGACAGAAACCTCGTATAATGTCTCATTCAACTAAATATTAGGAAGACTGAAGCTACCAACTCTACCCCTCCCCCTGGCAACCGTCTGAGGCTGAACCAGACTGTTTGCAACTTTGGTGCTGTGTGCAACCACATATCAACCAGCCATCACCAAGACCATGTCTATAACATTGTCTGATTCTGTTCCTGTTGAACTCATTCGCTCATCCATGTCTTTGTGGCCTCTAAATTTGACAATTCCAGCACTCTCCTGGTCGACCTCCCATCCTCCACCCCCCACCCTCCATCAAATTGAGCCCATCCAAAATTCTGTTGCCAATATCCTACTTTCTACTCAGCCCATTTGTACATCACACTGGAACATCAGAGTTTTGGAAGAGGAGGAGGCCATTTAGCTCCTTGAGCCTGTTCTGCCATTCAATGAGATCTCAGCTGATTTGCGATCTGCAAGCGGGAGAAAAGAAGGCCTGGGGGCAGTCAGCAGCACCTAGAAGAGTGGGAGTAAAGAGGTCCCTTTGGTGGTCAGCAGCGCCTCGAAGAGCTATCCAGTCCAGTCCAGTCTGTGGCTCCAGAGCAGAGTGGTAGTGTTCTGAGAGATATCAAAATGTGACATCACAGAAAAACAGATAAGTCTTTGGCTGGTGAATAAAGACACATGTAAATTATTAGTAATTGTAAGGTTTTATCGTTGTAACAATGTTGACCAGCACTAGGCTCTGGAGAAGAGCCATGTGGACTCTTTCCACAGATGCTGCCAGACCGGCTGAGTTTTTCCAGCATTTTTTGTTTTTATTTTATATTATATTAAAGGTTATTGGGATTAACAGTGTTTATTAATTATAAATTGATTAAGAAAAATAAATGGGTTAGCACATAACAAAGATGGCAGGGCAGGTGATGTGTTGCGGCTGCAGAATGATGGAGCTCCTGGTTGCCAGTATGATCCTGGGCAAACACATTTGTAGTAAGTGTCTGCGGCTTGAGGAGCTGCGGCTCGGAGTCATGGAGCTGGAGGCTGAGTTGTCGACACTGCGAGGAACAGAGAGGGTGAAAGTTACCTGGAGACTATATACCAGGAGACAGTCATACCCCTTAGGATAGGGTCTTTTGATTTGGTCAGTGGTCAGGGACAGAAGAATGTGACTGCGAGTGAGGCAGGTGTGGGGACCCACAAGGTAGAAGTGGAGGGGCCTCAACCTTTGCAATTGTCTAACAGGTTTGAGGTGCTTGCAACCTTTATGGATGAAAGTGGGGGCTGCAGAGTGGATGAGTGAACTGACCATGGCACCATGGTACAGGAGCCTATTCAAGCAGGGGAGTAAATAGGAATGTAGTGGTAGCTGGGGACAGTAGCGTCAGGAGAATAGACACAGTTCTCTGTAGCTGAGAATGAGAGTCCAGAAGGATGCGTTGCCTGCCCGGTGCCAGGGTTTGGGACAACTGCTCGGGACTGGAGAGAAACCTGCAGTGGGAGGGGAAGAATCCAGTGCTTATGATCCACATAGGCACCAAATAACAAGCAGAACCTCAGAGGTAGTAATTTCTGGATTATTACCTGAGCCACAAGCAAAATTAGATAAGTTTAGTGAGTGTGGCTCAAAGATTGGTGTGGGAGAAATGGGTTTTGATTCATGGGGCACTGGCATCAATACTGGGGAAAGTGGGAGCTGTACCATTGGGATGGTCATCACCTGAACTGTGCTGTGATGAGAGTTGTATAACTAGGGCTGTAGAGAGGGCTTTAAATAGTGGGGACAAGGGATCAGGTGTGGAAAGATTAAAGAGAGAAGACAAGGCAGGAGAGCAAGGTAGGAATAAGAGAAGTGATAATCAGAGTGTAGCAGAAAGGGTCAGAGCATACAAACTTAAGAGCATGCCAGCAGGTAAGGCCAGAGATTGCAAAAATGGTGAAAAGGCAGAGTTAAAGTCTCTGTATCTTGACGCACGTAGCATTTGTAACAAAACAGATGAATTGACAGCTCAAGTAGAAATAAATATGGATGATCTGATAACCTATACAGAGACATGGCTGCAAGATGACGAAAGCTGGGAACTGAATATTCAAGGGTACATGACATTTCGGAAAGACAGGAAGCTGGGAAAAAGTGAAAGTGTAGCTTTGTTAATTAAGGATGATATCAGTACAATAGAGAGAGATGACCTTAATTCTAAAGATCAAGATGTAGAATCCTTAGTTCTGTTGAAGGGTCATGAGGACGCGAAACGTCAACTTTGCTCTTCTCCGCCGATGCTGCCAGACCTGCTGAGTTTTTCCAGGTATTTCTGTTTTTGTTTTGGATTTCCAGCATCCGCAGTTTTTTGTTTTTACATTATTAAGATGTAGAATCCGTTTGGGTAGAGATGAGAAACAGTAAATGTAGGAAGTCACTTGTGAGAGTAGTTTATAGGTCCCCTAACAGTAACCACACTGCAGTATATGGAATATACAGGAAGAAATAATGGGGATTTGTGAGAAAGATATAGCGATAATCTTGAGTGATTTTAATCTATATTTAGGTTGGGCAAATCAGATTGGCAAAGGTAGCTTGGAAGATGAGTTCACAGAATATTTTCTGGACAATTTCTTGGAGCAGCACGCGCTAGAGCCTACCAAAGAGCAGGCTGTTCTAGCTCTGGTAATGTGCAACAAGACATTAATTAATGACCTCATAGTCAATGCGCCCCTAGGTAGCAGTGATCATAACACAATTGAATTGCACATTCAGTTTGAGGGAGAGAAGGGTGGGTCTAAGACAAGTGTTTTGAACTTAAATAAGGGCAATTATGAGGATATGAAGACAGACCTGGCTAAAGTGAACTGTGAAACTAGGTTAAGAGATAAGTCAATAGAAATGCAATGGCAGGCATTTAAGGAGATATTTCGGAACACTCATCAAAGAAACATTCCAATGAGAAAAAAGGACTCTAGGGGAAGTACATACCATCTGTGGCTAACTAAGGAAGTTAAAAATAGTGTCAAATTGAAGGAAAAAGCTTACAATTCTGCTAAGTTTAGTGGCAGGTTAGAAGATTGGACAGAATATTAAAAGAAGCAAAGAATGGCTAAAAAATGAGGGAGAAATTAGAGTATGAGAGAAAGCTACCTATAAATATAACAGATAGTAAAAGTTTCTACAAATATTTAAAAAGAAAAGTACTAAGTAAATTGAATGTTGGTCCTCTACAGAGAGAGTCTGGGGGATTAATAATGGAAAATAAGGAAATGGCGCATGAAATGAACAGATATTTTGCACCTGTCTTCACTGTAGAGGATATGTATAACATCCCAGAAATAAGTGTGCATCAAGAAGTGAAAGGGAGAGAGGAACACAAAACAATTACAATCACTAGGGAAAGAGTCCTGAGAAAATTATTAGAACTAAAAGCTGACAAGTCCCCAGGTCCTGATGGACTTCTTCCTAGGGTCTTAAAAGAAGTAGCTGCTGAGATAGTAGATGCATTGCTTTTAATTTTCCAAAATTCCCAAGATACTGGAAAGGTCCTAGCAGATTGGAAAATAGTGAATGTAACTCCTCTATTCAAGGAAGGAGGGAGACAAGAAGCAGGAAACTGCAGGCCAGTTAGCTTAATATCTGTGATAGGGAAAATGCTGGAATCTATTAGAAAGGAGGTTATATAAAATCTCAATGCAATCAGGCAGAGTCAACATGGTTTTTTGAAAGGGAAATCTTGTTTGACTAATTTATTAGAGTTCTTTGAGGGAGTGACAAGCAACATGGGATAAAGGTGAACCTGTGGGTGTGCTGTACTTAGATTTCCAGAAGGCATCTGACAAGGTGCCCCATCAAAGGTAGCTGCACAAAATGAGTCATGGTGTAGGGAGTCTTCGCATAGATAGAGGATTGGTTAGCTAACAGGAAACAATAAGGATAAATGGGTCATTTTCAAGTTGGCAAGATGTAACAAATGGAATGCCACAGGGATCAGTGCTGGGGCCTCAGCTATTTACAGTCTATATCAATGACTTGGATGACAAGATCAAATGATTGGTTGCTAAATTTGCTGATGACACAAAGACAGGTGGGATAATAAGTTATGAAGAGGACACAAGTCTGCAATGGAATATGGAGTATGGATGGAGTATATTGTGGGAAAATGTGAACTTGTCCACTTTGGCAGGAAGAATAAAAAAAGCAGCATATTATTAAAATTGAATGAGATTGCAGAACTCTGAGGTACAGAGGGATCTGGGTGTCCTGGTATGTGAATGACAAAAAGTAAGTATGCAGGTACAGCGAGTGATTAGGAAGTCAAATTGAATGTTTATTGCAAGGGGAATGGAATATAAAAGTAGGGATGTTTTGCTCCAGTTGTACAGGGTATTGGTGAGACCACATCTGGAGTAAAGTGTACAGTTTTGGTCTCCTTATTTAAGAAAGGACATAATTGCATTAGAAGCAGTTCAGAGAAGGTTCACTCAACTGATTCCTGGAATGAGGGGGTTATCCTATGAGAAAAGGTTGGGCCTGTAACCATTGGAGTTCAGAAGTAGGTGATCTTAATGAAATATATAAGATCTTGAGGGGACTTGACAAGGTGGATGCTGAAAGGATGCTTCCCCTTGTGGGAGAGACTAGAACTAGGAGACATGGTTTAAAAATAAGGAGTCTCCCATTTAAGATGGAGATGACGAGAATTTTTTTCTCTGAGGGTTGCGATTCTGTGGAACTCTCTTCCCCAGAGAGTGGTGGCGATGGGGTCAATGAATATTTTTAAGGCAGAGGGAGATAGATTCTCGACTGACAAGGGAGTCAAAGGGTATAGGGGGTAGGAAGGAAAGTGAAGTTGAGGTCACAATCAGATCAGCCATGATCTTCTTGAATGGTGGACCAGACTCGAAGGGCCGAATGGCCTACTCCTGCTCCTAATTTTTATGTTAACATACCCATTTTGCCTCATATCCCTTGATAAGTTTTGCTAACAAAAATCTATCAATTTCAGTTTTTACATTTACAATTGGTCAAGCATCAGTTGTCATTTGCAGAAGAGAGTTCTAAACTTCCACCCATCCCTCTGCATGGAGAGTGTTTTCAGTCTTCACTCCTGAAAGGTTTAGCCCTAATTTTTACACACTTCCCCCCCTCTCCCCTTCCTAAACCCCCAACCAGTGGAAACAGTTTCTCTCAACCTACCCTATCTTTTCCCATTAAAATCTTGACAATTTTGATCAAGTCACCCCTTAACTTCTAAATTCCATGGAATACAAGCCTAGTTTGTGTGATCTCTCCTCATAATTTAACCCTTGGAGTCCAGGTACCATTCTGGTAAACCTACGCTGTGCTCCCTCCAAGGCCAATAAATTCTTCCTAAAGTGTGGTGCTCAGAACTGCTCATAGTCTCCCCGGGTGGTCTAGCCACCAACTCCTCAGGGGCAATTAGGGATGGGCAATAAATTCTGGCCTAGCCAGCGATGCCTATATCCTGTGAAAGAATAAAAAAAGCACAGGGCTTTGTTTCACTGAAGCACAACTTTTACCCCCTTGTATTCCAGTCCTGTAGATATGAAGGCCAGAATTTCATGAGCTTTTTTGATTATTTTCTGTACCTGTTCATGCCATTGTAATGGTCTATATACCTGAACGCCCCAAGTCTCTTTGGAGCTCCACTTTGCAAGCCCCTTGTTCTATCCCTTCAGGTCCAAAGTGAATGACCTCACATTTGCCTACTTTAAAATCCAATTGCCACAACTTTGGTCCGTTCACTTAATCTATCAATATATCTTTGTCATTTCAAACTTCTATCTGCACCGTTCACAATGCCCACCCCGTCCATCTTTGTATCATTGGCAAATATGTGGCTTTCTACCCCATCATCTAAGTTATTAATAAGTACGGGGAATAGTTGAGGCCCAGATTCTTGCAGGACACCACTGGTCACATTCTGCCAATTAGGGTACCTGCCAATTATCCCTACTCTCTGTCTCCTGTCGCTCAGCCAATTTCCTAACCACGTCAGTAATTTGCCTTCAATTCTATGAGCTTCAAGATCAACTAAGTTTCTTATGAGGGATTTAATCAAATATCTTTTTGAAGCCCATATGAACAGAATTCATAGACATTCTCCTGTACATAACTTTAGCCACCTCTTCAAAAAATGCTGGTGGATCTGTCAGGCATGGCCTACCCGTTATTAATCCACACTGGCTCTCTCTGGTCAACTGAAAGGTTTCAAGGTCACCCTGTACCTTAATTGTAGACTCCATTAATTTCCTGACTGCAGATGTTACACAAACTGGTCTATAATTCCCTGATTTCTCTCTCTCAACTTCCTTAAACAGCAGAGCGACATGCGCAATTTTCCAATGTAAACATTCCCAAATCGAGAGGACTTTAGAAGATCATCCTAACAGCATCTGCAATGTTTTCACCTACTTCCCTTAAAATCCTGGGATGGAACCAATCTGATCCTGGGGATTTGTCACTGTCCTGCGCAATTAATGTTACCTTGCTTAATTTTGTTGAATCTGGGTCCCTAATTTGATCATTATTTCCTTGGGATTTCCATCCGCTGTAAGTGCTGACTCAAAGTAATCATTCAGCATGTCCACCATTTTCCTAATATTATTGACAACATCGCCACCGTCAATTTTCAAGGGGCCCACGTTTCTCCTGACCACCCTCCTTTTCTTCGGGCAGGATTTCACAGTTGGCGCGCAGGACCGGGCCCGACACACCTGCACATAAAATGACGCGCGACGATGTTGGGCGTTCGTCCCAATGTCACCCCGCGCCATCACGATATTTCGGAAGGTGGGCACGCTATGAGTTCGGAGGCGTACCCGCCATTAATTAATGGAACAGTTAAGGCCCCTTGAGGCAGCAACTGATGTCGATTTTGCACAGCCCGTGCGATTTTCAGGGCGACGCAAGGGTGCAACGGACAGGCAGGTAGGCCACATTTTTAAAAACCTCATCCACGGACAGGATAAGAGGAGTGAGTGGGCTCGCGAATGTGAGTTGCTAGTACTTTAGTTTATTACTTACTGCTACTTGCTTGTGTGAACAGGACAACTTCATTTCACTTCAGAGCTGCTTTGACAGAAATAACAGGCTTCAGTTCAGGACTCTGGAGGACCCATAGCACTTGGGGCCTTCCTGGTATCAGACAGCCTTCCCTTACCCTGGGAATAGGGATTGTGGTCTCCACTGGAGGCACCTCCTCTGAGGAGGAAGAGAGGGTCAGAAGGGGAGGAAGCCAGGTGTCCCTATTCAGCCTCCAGGGGAGCCACCTTTGGGAGGCCAGGCGCAGGCAGAAGGGGCGCAGGGCCAACAGGTAGTCCAAGGTGGAAGGGGCCGCAGAAGACGCCACTATCCTGCTGCCAGGGTTTACAGGCGGTGATGCAGCTACCTCAATATGTCTGAGGTGCAATGCCAAAGGAGGCTCCGCCTCTCAAGGAAGACAGTGACCTCCATCTGTCAGATGATCGGCCCTGAGATCAGCTCCAACAGTGTGGGTGGACACCCCATGCCAGTGGCGCTGAAGGTCACAGTGGCCCTCAACTTCTATGCCTCTGGCTCCTTCCAGGGTCGGTGGGTGATCTTTGTGGAGTTTCCCAATCAGCTGTCCACACTTGTGTCAAGCTGGTGATAGACGCTCTGTTCAGGTGTGCATTGACTTTCATTCACTACCGCATGGACGAGGCAAGCCAGACAGAGCGAGCCAGAGGCTTCGCGGCCATTGCTGGCCATCAAGGTGCCAGCAGGTGAGCCCGGTGCCTTCATCAACAGGAAGGGCTTCCACTCCATGAATGTGCAGATAGTGTGTGATCACAGGATGCTGATTCTACAAGTCTGTGCAAGGTACCCAGGCAGCTCCCACGACGCCTACATCCTCAGACACTCCCAGGTGCCGGGGCTCTTCAGTGCTCCAGCCTGGCTGGATGGATGGCTTCTGGGTGACAAGGGCTATCCCCTCAGAAGGCCGAGCAGTGGTACAATAGGAGCCTCCACAAGGGCTATGGTGGAGAGAAACATAGGTATTCTCAAGATGTGTTTCCAATGCCTGGACCACTCAGGGGTCGCACTCCAGTACCCCCAGGTCGTGTGTCACTGATAGTTGTTGCATTCTGCACTCTCCACAATCTGGCGCTGGAAAGGGGGGGGGACAGTGAAGGAAGAAGATGTAGACGCAGCTGTTCTGGCAGCAGACAATGAGTCCAGTAGTGAGTCGGAGGATGAGCACGCTCAGGAGAACGCTGAGGGGATAGGCGCTGACCTGGGCCACCTCCAGGGAGGCAGGGACACCTGGGAAGCTTTGATCCAACGCTCCTTCAGCTAGCCGACCAAAGACAAACCACCACCGCATGCCAGGGCTGCAGACTCCATACTCGATACCTGAGAGCAGCATTTACTTGGTCAACAACATGCACTATGTGCCATTTCAATAAAGCTCAATGACAAACAAGTTACTCATAACATCATGGGTTCCCCTTCACCTACAGAACTAATAAGGCACCCAGAGGCTTGTTGAGAACCAACACATTTAATGCTTTGCAGCTTGGCATACAGAAATTAAACTAAATGAAAAGGTGTTCAACATCACACCGACTTAACAGTAACTTAAAAGTGGGGCAAAAGAAAACCACTAGTGATAAACCCGTGTTGTGCTTAAGATGCTTAACGTTCACTCTTACAGGTGCTGTGTCTTGGTGCTCCCCCCTGCGGGCACCGGCATCGGAGGCAGCCTGCTCACTCTGCTGTCCTGTTGGCCTTGATGACCTTGGCGGGTGTCCTCTGGCCCGTGGAGCCTGTGCTGGCCCCGCCTGGGAGGGAGCAGCCAGTGGCATGGCTGGCATCTCCCCAATTGCCGCAGCCCCATCAGATGCCATGGTCACTGGCAGAGGCGGAGAGGGGCTGCTACCATCATCTGGAGTGCCCTGAGAGGAGCCCGCAGAAACGACAGGCAGCTCGTGCGCCAACATGAGGTCGCTTTAGACCTCCCTGATCACCATTGATGGATGGCCACCTAGCTGGGATAGTGGGTGCCTAATCCATCTCCCACACTGACACTGACCACCTGAGGTCAATGCCAATGTGAGGACTGCAGGTCCGAGCACATCCCCAGAAAGCCCTGATTGTTCTCCTGGAGGAGCCTCTCCGTGACAGTCACCTCTCTCTCCGTGGAGGAGACAGTGCACTCGGCCATGAGGGTCATTGCAGTGCTCATGCTCCGCATGGACTCCTCCATCACGGAGACCATGGCACACATTCCCTCATGTATCTCCGCCAGATCCTCCCGCACACCCTGCTGGATATCCAGCATCTGCTGCCTCTGGGACAACTCCAGAGGCTCATCATCAGCCACCGACTGAGCATTGTCCTGGTCCCCAGCAATCCTCTGACTGCCGGCGCCCTGGGCGCTCTCTGCCTCCACCTGCACCTCAAGCTAGTGTGAAGTGCCCTCACCGCTGTGCACCGAGATACCAGCCGATGATCTTATTCCCAAAGAGGTGCTGGTATCTGCGCTGGCGCCTGCCTGGCTGAGAGGGTGTGACGCTGGTGCATTCAGATCATCTGTGCCCTCCGGGGTCAGCAGCAGTCCCTCAGGCTCCTGAGACTGGGCGTGTCCTGGTGAGGCTGAAAGGAAGAACAGGGACATTTGATCTGTTGAAGTAGTTACACTGTTAATGTGCATGCCTGGCACCCGGATTGGGATGAGCTTATCTTTCCATTATCAATGGGCATCAGTTGGAGGCTGAAATCGATATACAGTCAACAGTGGAATGGTTGCACTGACAGACATTGTGACCTCAGGGCACTGCACTCTTACCTCCCTGTGGCACGCCAACCTCACCGCGGCCAGTTGATCTAGGTGCTTGGCACCTCTGTAGCTCCAGTGCCTCCTGCTCGTATCTGATGATGATGAGAAGGTGGGGCTGCCCTCCGCCAGTCTGCAGCCGCTCAGTGTTATTGTGGGCTGTCTTCTCCTGAAAGGAGAGAGGAGCACTGATAGTCCGCCCTGTACCTGCAGCACCTTTGCAGCCTGGCCAACCCCACCTGAGGAGAACCTCGCAGGGCTCATCCGATTTGTGACCCTGAAGCCGCAATACACTCATTCCAAGCAGCCAGGTCTCAACCCCTTGCCCAGAAGCTGCCTCCATGACATTTGCCACTCACACTCTAAGAGCTTCCAAACCCATGAGCACTATCACCTAGAAGGACAAGGGCAGCAGACACATGGGAACACCACCACCTGGAAGTTCCCCTCCAAGCCACTCACCATCCTGACTTGGAAATATATCACCGTTCCTTCACTGTCACTGGGTCAAAATCCTGGAACTCCCTCCCTAACAACACTGTGGGTGTACCTACAACACATGGACTGCAGCGGCTCAAGAAGGCAGCTCACCACCACCTTCTCAAGGGGCAATTAGGGATGGGCAATAAATGCTGGCCCAGTCAGTGACACCCACATCCTGTGAATCAATGAATAAAAAAACAAAGTTCTGAGGTGCGGCAGGGGTGGGGGTGGGGGTGGGGGTGGGAGTGGGGGTGGGGTGGGGGTGGGGGTGGGGGTATAACATAACATGCTGTGCTAAGTGACCCACATAACTGCTGTGCTAAGTGACCCATGCCAACACGGTACTCACCCTTCCCTGTCGCAGGAGGTCATTAAACTGCTTGCGGCACTGCCCCCATGTGTGTCTCACCACATTGTGGGAGCTGACCTGTGATGCCACCTCCTCCCAGGCGTGTTTGGTTAGGTGGTGGTGCCTCCTCCTCCCATCCCTTGCGACAAGGATATCCTGGCATGGCTGCCACCTCCTTGAGGAGGGCAGTGAGGTACTCGTCGGGGCCGAATGCCCTCTCACCTGTCCTGCTCTCCGAAGACATTGTCCATTCCAGTTAAGCAAACTCAGTGGCAGATGACCGAAATCAGTGGCAGCCTTAGGACAGCTGCCCGCGCCATTTTTGAATAGGTTGCCGGGTCACCATTGGACCCGGTGGACATTGACCTCCCGCTGCCGCCCGCCCCATCCCGCAGATCTCGGGAGCCACGAATTACGCTGGGTGGGCTTTAATTGGCCCACCCGCGTGAAATCAGGGTGCACACCCGATTGCGGGCAGCAGTCGGGTTCCCAACACCCCCCCACCCGCCCACTCCAGCTCCCGCCGAGCCCACCCGCCAACTGAAAAATTCTGTCCTTAATGTAATTGCACAATGTTTTGTGTAAATGTTGCTATCTATATCTTTCCATACTCCCTTTTTGTGGCTCTTACTATCCGTTTTGTCGCTGTTTCCTGTTTGTTATATCTTTCCAGCTTGGCAGGATGTGTGCTTATTATTTTGCATCTTGTGTGCTTTTTCTTTCAGTTTCATGTGTCCTCTTATCACTTCAGTTTTCCGTGGCTGTCTTTTTTGACAAGCAGAGCTCTTTCCCCTTAGGGGTACAAACTGGTTCTATATGACATTAAATTATTTTCTGACACCTCCCACTGATTTTCTGTCATTTTACTCATCAGCAGGCAATGCTCAGCTTACTGTGGAGACTCTGTCTCGTTGCACTGAAGTCAGCCTTTCCTAAATCTAGAAGCTTAGTATCTGTCTCACATTTCTCCTTTTCAAACAGTACATCGAACTCAATAAAATTATGACCACTATCGGATAAATGACCATTGGACTGTTAACTAAGTCTGACTTATTACTAAATCTAATAAGACCTCACCTCTTTGTCGGTTCTAGAACAGAAAACGATCCCAAACGCACTTGAGAAATTCACTACCTTTCCGACATGTGCTAGCGTGCTTATCCCAAGCCACATGAAAGTTGAAATTCCCCAGTAAAACCATTCTGCCTTTGCTACCCACTTGACTAATCTCTGCATTTATACAATCTACCATTTCCCCAGCTGCAAACAGGTGGCCCATATACAACTCACATTGCAATCTTAAATTCTTTTCTATTGCTTAATTCTACTCATAAAATCTCCACTACCTGCTTTCCTTTCATTATATCCTCTCTTATCATTGAAGCCATTTCATCCTTAATTACTAAGGCCACAAATGCTACTTGTCTCATTCTGAGGGCCTCTTGGCATCAGCAGAACCGGCTCCAGTGGTGCTACAGAGTCAAATTTCTCACCCGAGCTGCTGCTGTTCTCATTGTCGATCCAAAGGGTGGCTACACAATAGTGCAGCACCCCCTCAGTACCAACTAGAGAACTGTAACAAAGGGCTGCCACGTGCACAATGGGCCAAATGGCCTCCTCCTGAGCTATATCAATTCTATGATTTGCTCACCAATAAAACAATGGCTGCAGCAATGGCTATTAGGTGAGTTGGGCCAGGATTGGATGGGTGAGGGGAAGATGGGGCATAAGGAGAGAAAGACAGGGAAAAGGGAATCTGCAGTAATTATTGTTTTGTTTAGTGTGCAATACACCTTTAAGGCTAATACTTGGTAAGAAGATCACATGATCTGTAGTAATCAATAGAAGAGTAGCGCAGGCTACCTCAGCAGTCAGTGTAGAGATAGAGTTGGAGTTGAAAGCACATGTGTAGTTGCTGCTGAGTATATTGTAAATAAACTTAATGTTTCTACCCAAGAAGTGTCTGCTGATCAACTCTATCAACAACAGTAGCAACTCAGCCACCCTTCCAACAGAATCTTATTTACAAAAAGGCAACAATTTCTCATTCAAGCCAACTCTTCATGAAAAATAGAAGAGCAATTACTCATAAACCATCTGGTACTTAGTAAAGCTCTTCTGTCCTTAAACCTCTTGACCGAGTACAATCTCCAGCTGCAAATGGGAAGTGGTGGGTAAATGGATTGAGAGACAATGGCACCAATTAATCTTTAATGAGCCATCTATAAAGAGAATGGAACATGAAGCTAAGTACTTCCCACAGAGCACACTCGGTCTCAGCAATGCGATTGTGCCTTCAACATAAATAAACATAGAAAATGCTGGAAATACTCAGCAGGTCTGGCAGCATCTGTGGAGAGAAAGACAGAGTTAACATTTCGAGTCCGTATGACTCTTCTTCAGAGCTAAAGGGAAGTAGAAATGTGGTGAAATATATACTGTTTAAGGGGGGTTGGAACAGGTGAAGCTGGATAGAAGGCCAGTGATAGATGGAGGCAAAGGAGAGATTGCGAAAGATATCATAAACCAAAGGTCAAAGGGTTGTTAATAGTGGTGATGCTGGCTAAAGGAGGTGCTAATGGTGACATTGAGAGTGGAAAGCAAAATGTGATAATGTCAAGACCAGGGTAAGCACTCTGGAAAGTGACAAATGGCCCTAGTGGGAGGTGGGGGGAGGGGACAATGGTGGGGAAAAGGATCGGAAAGGCTAAAAGCTGGGGATAAAACAATGAATAAAAATGAAAATAAATTTTTTAAATAATAATGAAAATAAGTGGGGACGAAATAAATAAATTTTTAAAAATTAACATAGAAAAAAGGAGGGAGACCAAAACAGGGTGGGGACGGAGGAGAGAGTTCATGGTCTGAAGTTGTTGAACTCAATGTTAAGTCTGGAAGAAATGTTTCAGGTCTGTGACCTTTCATCAAAACCTGACCTGAAATGTTAACTCTGTTTCCTTCTCCACAGATGCTGTCAGACCTGCTGACTATTTCCAGAATTTCCTGTTTTTATTTCAGATTTCCAGCGTCCACAGTATTTTGCTTCTGTCCTGAGCAGTGGTGACAGCTCACAGCAGGTGTAATTGATCTGGTGCATTCTCTGGTGTTGCACCAACAATGGTCAGTTCAATCAGGCGTAGGCATCAACTCCGCTTTATCACAGTTCACTTCAGGTTCCTTAGAGTACGATCACTTTCAGCCAAGATCAAGAACGTGTTACAACCCGGTGAGGAGGGGTTGAGTGGCTCCCCTTTTTCTCTCTCCTCGTTTGACCAAAACAGGATTTTTGGTTGAAAAGGATATACTTGCCAATTCAGTAAATGTTTAACTGCTTTAGGTGCTGTGATCATAAAAAGACCAATAGAGATTTTAAAAGGAAAAGAGTAAGGTTTTATTGTCCTTAACATGGTCTAAGTAAAATAATTTTTTTTTAAAGTTCCAACTTTCTCATACATGCACTCAAAGTTCACACTCATACAAATAGATTACAGAGTGAGAGGATAGATTAAGCAATTTAGAGTCCAGCATAATTAAAGGGGTATACAGCTCTAGAATGTCAAGGGGACTTGGCTGGCCTCAGACTGAACTTGGCAGCCCTGCAGCTTTTGGCGTTGAGATGGTTTAGGGATATACACGGACAATTTATCTGTTCTTCTGGAAGACAATAGCAGCTCGGTTGAGTTATTTTTAAAATCTCTATCTGCAGTACCTGGATAGTCAAAATCAGCAGACAGGGTTCAAAACTTGCAAGTTGTCTGGAGAGAAAGAGAGAGAGAGAAAGGGAGCCAGAGTCTTGTTCCTTCAGTGTCTCAGTTGTTTGTCCTGTTCTGCAGAGAAACAGTTGCTTAAACACACAAAAGGCTTGACACGATACCTTCTCTTTTCAACTGACCAGTGACCCAAATATGTACAGGGCTAGCGTATTCCAGTGGCCTGGTTTACATGATGAGATTATGCCTGAGCACATTCCTTTCATGGACAGAGTCTCATTGAGCAAGTGATTACGTGTAATGGTTTGTCTCCACCCAGTTGAATACCCAGGAAATTGCCTGGATGATTTGCTCATGGTGAATGAGATGGTCCCATTCATATTCCTTCAAGGCAATTATTCTTGGTGAGGCTTTGCAGACAGGTTGCCTCAATTTCAGCAGTGCTGGACTGCAGAAGGTACATTGATGCAAATGTGCAGCCATCTTTGACGGTGATCCTAAGTCACTGGAATGTGGCTTTGGTCCTTTTTTAAAAAAATTCAATCAGCCAGTAAATTCAAAAAAAACTCTGCTTTGATATAAGCATGATTTCACAACAAAAATTCAACTCACAATTTCTCAAGAGGTTTGGGGTGAAAACGAATGAGCAGCAAATAGAAGAAGCGGAAGGGAAGTAAAGAAAGAAAGAAAACAGAAAGAGGGAGGAAGGAAGGAAAAAAATATTTCAATAAAATATTGAGAAGACTGAAGTCATTGTTTTCAGTTCCTGCTCCAAACTCTGATCCCTAGCTATTGACTCCATCCCTTTTCCTGACAACCATCTGCAACTAACCCAGCCTGTGTGTAACCTTGGTGTCATATTTGACCTCAAGATAATATTTTTGTGCCATCATTAAAATTCTCTATTTCCACCTCTGTGACACCACTCGACTTTACCCCTGTCTGAGCTCATCCACTGCTGGAGCCCTCATCTATAGCTTCATTACCTCTAAACTTGACTATGCCAACACACTCCTGGCTTGTCTCCCGCATTCTACCCTCTGTAAACTTGAGCTCATCCAAAACTCTGCTGCCTATTTCCTAACTTGTTCACTGACTTACGTTGGCTCCAGTTGAGCACTGCCTCAATTTTAAAATTCTCATCCTTTTTGTTTTCAAAACGCTCCACGGCCTCTGTAATCTCCTCCAGCCCCACAACCCTCCGAGATCTCTGTGCTCCCCTAATTCTGGTCTCTCGAGCACTCCCGATTCTAATCGCTCCACTGTTGGTGGCTGTGCCTTCAGCTGCCTGGGCTCCAACCTCTGGAATATCCTCCCTATAGCTTGCCACCTCTCTACTGCTCTTGGCTCCTTCATTCCAATAGCTCTCAGTGTGGTCTGTGAGGGTCCTGCAAGTGGTCCGCAGACTGTCTAAAATGCATGTCACTGACCTGCAACACCAAATGGCCGGGACCATATGAAAGAACAGGCCAGAACCCCACCCCACCCCCAAACCCGTGCACGGCTCAAGTTGTCGTAAGCACGAGAGACAACAATGTTGTTTTATAAGATTTATGTTACAGCACACAACTGTGAGGGCAGATTTTCAACACTTCATGGGGCTGAGAACAAAGAATGCAAACTGGCTGAACATGGGGCTCAAATCTCCCCAGCCTGGAACCAGGTATCACCTCATTGGTGTCTCATCAGATGCAATTTTTTTTTGTCATTTGTTCATGGGATTTGGGTGTCACTGGCTAGGCCAGCATTTATTGGCCATTCCTAATTACCCTCATTCAGAAGTTTGGTCTGGAGTCACACATAGGCCAGACCAGGTAAGGATGGCCAATTTCCTTCCCTAAAGGGCATTACTGAACCAGATGGGTTTTTACGACAAAATCAGCAATGATTTTAGACTTTTCATTCTCAGATTTTTATTGAATTCAAATTTCACCATCTGCCCTGGTGGGATTTGAACCCAGGTCCCCAGAGCATTACCCTGGGTCTCTAGAATACTAGTCCAGTGACAAATCCAATATGCCACTGACTCCCCAGTGTCATTCTTCCCTTTAATTCTAATGAGATTTTTAGCAGTGATAAGTGAAGTTGGGTGGGGTAGGGTTGGGAGGTGGTCCACGGAGTATTTTGTCCCACCTAAGCAATCCACGGATGAAAAAGTTTAAGAATCACTGCTGTAAGGCACTTCTTAAAATCTACCTCTTTGACCAAGTTTTTGGTCATCTGACCTCATATCTTTTTATGTGGCCCGGTGACAAATATTGTTTTAAAATGCTCTTGTGAAGAGCCTTGGCATATTTTATTATGTTGAAACTCTTTCGAGTTATCAACAGTCACAGATTGCAACTTTTTTCGAGTACAATCACAGTTCTTGGTTTCCGGGAGTGGGACATGAACCCACAACCCTCTGATTCAAAGGCGAGGGTGCTATGAACTGAGCTGTAAGATTGCTAGGTTATTAATAAGGTTATTAACATTTAACTTCATTAGAAATTAACAGTTAACAACATTAGCAAAGTATCCAAACAATTACCTGGGTACTCAACTGAGTGGTGACAAACCATTACACATAATTACTTGGCCAATGAGATTCTGTCCATGAAAGGAATGTGCTCAGACATAATCTCATCATGTAAACTAGGTGTGATGAAAGTATATTAATTTTTATAATATTTTTCTGGTTTATTGTGAAGCAGATTTATGGGTGTAAGTATAGGTGGTTCTGTCTGTGTGATTTAATTACATTTGGAGTCAAGTAGACTGCAAACTTGAAATCATCAAAAGAAGCTAGGTGTAGAAATGTGCTTGAGATGCTAATGAGTAAACATGGTTGCTGGCTTAGCATATAAGGTGTGAAAGGAATTCGCATTTTCAGATAAGGGAAGGGATTGTTGGATTTCAAAGGGATGTTAGTCTGTTTACAACTAGCCAGATAAGCAAGGCTAAGGAGTGGGTTTATTTTTCCTAAAGGTTACTGACAAATTGGCAACGTGAAAGTTTTTATATTCTGAGAAGTACACAGTTTCAAAGACATATGGAACAATAGAATTTACATATTAAAGAGACAGAAACATATATAAAGGAGAATGAAAGTCTATGTGAGGAGAGGGCCATGTAAGATCTAACAGGGGTGCGTGAAACAGCCTTCAAGAAGCCTCCAGCCATTTGTCCATAAGTCTGCTATGGAAAGGTACTGACGTTGGGGAAAAAACATTTGGAATTACATTTGGAATTACACCGCCAAGTGGGTACTGTGTTAACTTGCTGCGTTTTGTTTTAAACATAAAATCTATTTTGGACTGTTGCCTTACAGGGAGTGTGTAACTGGGAATCAGGTCAATTAGGAATTTTAGGATTTGTTATAGTAGTAAGTAGTTGTAGACTTATGTGTGTGCTTGAAATCTTCTATTTTGTAAATAAATATTTCAATTTAGTTTTTTAAACCCCTAAAAGTCTTAGTGGACTCATTCTGAATTCAGTGCATACATCTTCTCATAATAAATACAAATTGCAAAACCATTGTGATAGCGCAACCAAGTTTCCCTTGTGGATTTGGTCCATCTAGCACGCATCATCCGCCATATCATGACATAGGCAACTAGAATACACTAGCCATGACCATTTTTGGGTCACTGGTCAGTTGGAAAGAGAAGGTCATGTGTCAAGCTAACTAGCCTTTTGCGTGTTTAAGCAACTGTTTCCTCTGCAGAACAGGACAAGAAACTGAGATGCTGAAGGAACAAGACACCAACTGGGTGCCCTTTCTCTCTCTATTTCTCTCCAGACAACCTGCAAGTTTTGAACCCTGTCTGCTGATTTTGGCTATCCAGGTACTGCTGACAGAGATTTTAAAAAGGGCACAGTATAAAATGATGTTGAGGTAAAGGGAGTTTGGAAATGATGTCAAGTTTTAAAATGCTTGCAGCAGCTAAAAGCTGAGACCTTGAAGGCTGCTTGTGTAAGTTATGGGGCTGGAATGCAGGGTGGGGGTGGGGTGATGGAGGCTTCTTTTGAGAGAAGGAGCAGCAGGATGTAGCAGCCGAGAGATAAGAGGGAAAGAACAACAATGAATATGCAGAACACTCTGTAAATATGTAAGGTTAGCAACTCACATGAATTGGACCTGGTTGGTCAAGAAAGGCATGGTGACCACAGGATTGAAGACGATTGAGGAATGGGAAGGGTTAACTGGATAAAAGTCAGGATAAAATGCACCCTCCCCATCAGGTTTGTGTGGCAGAGAAAGCTAGAAACCAGAAGACAAGACAAGAGACAAGGATAAAAGAGAGAAACAGAGAAGGAGAGCCTGAAGACCTAAAGCTGCAAGAAGCAAAGTTATCGTGCACTCCCCATCCAATCCTAAATGGGAAGCGTATAGCCTGCGTTAGTCTATAAATCACTGGCATTGCACTGGGATTATTGCTATGGTTTACCTGAAAACTAAATAAACTTGTCCCCACTTCAACTCATTAAAATAGACCCAGGGCTGAACTTTTTTCCAGTCTGCTCCCATAACAATTAGGAAGTCAAAAACCCCTAAAACCAATGGCATGAAAAGTGCAAGCTGCTGTTATTATTTATATAGCACCTTTCAGTGCCTCAGGGTATCCAAAAAAAGCTTTACGGAGATGGAGGGATGTAGGGAGGGAATTCCAGAGCTTAGGGCTTTGACAGCTGAAGGCCAATGGTGGAGCAATTAAAATTTGGGATGCTCAAGAGGCCAGAATTAGAGGAGTACAGATATTCCGGTGGGGTTGTCGGGCTAGAGTAGATTGCAGAGGCCTGGAGGAGCGAAGCCACAATCAATGAAATACTTTTAAAATGCAGTCACTGGTAGCCAAACTCAGCAGCCAAGTTAGACACATCCAGGTCCCACAAAGAGCAGATAAAATAAATGGGATATTAATTTTGGTGATGTGCTTTGACATATATTAAAATTCACAGTTAGGTTCAGCACAATGGTAAGCAGCAGAAGTTCAGAATAAATAAAGAGAAACTGTTTCTTCTGGCAGCAAGGTCAGGAACGAGGAGACATAGATTTAATTAAGATAATTGTCAATAGAATTGGGGGGAAATGAGGAGAATTTGTTTTACACACGAGTTATTATGCTCTGGGATGCACTAACTGAAAGGGCGGTGGAAGCAGATTCAGTGATATCTTCCAAAAGGGAATTGGGTATATAATTGAAGGAGAGAACAGATGCAGGCCATTCAGCCCCTTCAGTCTTGTGTTGTGACAGAGACAAATCCAGGAATAGACCTCTTACGACATTCCACAGGAGGAACAGTTCCAACCATCCGCCAATTTCCACAAAGAAACCTTTATCAGGAAAGATCAAACTGGAGCAGAACATGTTAAAAAGTCATGGATTTCACAGCACTGAACGTCACTCATCTTTCAGGAGATGAGTTCCTTCGGATCAGACTGGAGTTATTGTGTTTACACTGTTGAAGTCTGCAGTGCAGCAGTTTTTTGTTGCACGTCTGCCTGTGAAAGTGTGCGTGGGCAGGCAGGAGGCATTTTCTTATGATACCTAAATCCTCAGTGTAATGCAGTACTGGCTGATTAGCAGTTTGATGTTTCTGCAAGTGTTGGTTCTGGGATTCCTGTAACCACCCATGCCCTGCCACCCACCACATCCCCCTCCCCCTCCCTCCCTCCCCACCCTACCACAGAGCCCTTCACTCAGGCAGGTACAACATCACCCTAATCCTGCCTCAAGCTGCTTTTGCACCTTCACAGAAATGGAGCAGCCTGATGAATTCCCTTAGGTCTTTGAATCCGTTTTTTAAGACATAACATTTTTTGGGGGGGGTTAGAGTTCTGCTGAGCATTTCCACTTTCAGCACACACACTCTTCAGTCATTCACGAGAGGTTAATTTACAGAAAGCACAATCACAAAGACACACAAAAAAATGTCCATGTTGTTTCGTCAAATGTAAGTCTAGGCTTGGGAGGGTTAAAGCTGCAAACGTTCATGGCACAGCATCTCATGAGCCCGCTCTGACTTATTTAAAAGAATGAACTTCTCCTGATTCCTGGTCAGTGTTCCTTTAGCTGCTCTATCCCATGGGAGCTATAGACTCTGCTAGGATCATTCCCGTCTGTTTTGGACTGCTATCTAATGACCCTGTCACAATCTGTTGGGTGAGAACAAGAACGAGGCGCCCTAAGAGGTCCAAAACACCCCGTTCGGTTGGTATCTGAGCAGAATTGGAACCTGTCAAGCCAAATCACAATAAGGCTGGGGATAGGGTCAGAGGAACTTGAATTAAATTTTAGTTAACCAGCTCCCGATGGAAAACCCATCATCATGACAACCCCGAAAAAAACAAAGCTTTAGTGCTTTCTCACTTCACAAGAAGCAGAGCTCATGAGAACAGCTTCAGGAGTGCTTTACAAAGGTAACATTGGCTGGTGGTGGGTTTTAATGGCAATAATATCAGAAAAATCACCCCTAAAACTGGCAGTAATATCACACCAAAATTGGCAGTAACTTCACCCCAAAACTAGCAGTAATTTTTAAAAATTTAAGCTAGACCAGCATTTATTGCCCATCCCTAGTTGCCCTTGAAAAGGTGGTGGTGAGCTGCCTTCTTGAACCGCTGCAGTCCATGTGTTGTAGGTACACCCACAGTGCTGTTAGGGAGGGAGTTCCAGGATTTTGACCCAGCAACAGTGAAGGAACGGCGATATATTTCCAAGTCAGGATGATGAGTGAATTGGAGGGGAACTTCCAGATGGTGGTGTTCCCATGTGTCTGCTGTGCTTATCCTTCGAGATGATAGTGGTCAAGGGTTTGGAAGGTGCTGTCTAAGGAGGCATGGTGAATTGCTGCAGTGCATCTTGTAGAGTCGTAGAGTCATAGAGGTCTACAGCACAGGAAAAGGCCCTTCAGCCCATTGAGTCTACGCCGGTCAAACAAGTACCTAACTATTCTAATCCCATTTTCCAGCACTAGGCCCATAGCCTTGTATGCCATGGCATTGCAATTTTGGGCCAAAATATGGCATTTGGAGTTTAACGTGGATAAGTGTGAGGTTATCCACTTTGTTCAGAAGAATAAAAAGGCGACTTATTATTTAAATGGAGAGAAACTTCAGAATGCTTCAGTGCAGAGGGATCTGAGTGTCCTCATGCATGAATCGCTGAAAGCTAGTATGCAGGTACAGCAGGTATTAAGGAAGGCAAATGGAATTTTGGCATTTATTGCTAAAGGAATAGAGTATAAAAATAGGGAAATGTTGTTGCAACTGTACAAGGCATTGGTGAGACCGCACCTGGAGTACTGTACACAGTCTTGGTCTCCTTACTTGAGGAAGGATGTAGTTGCATTGGCGGCGGTTCAGAGGAGGTTCACTAGATTGATTCCAGAGATGCGGGTCTTGCCTTATGAGGAGAGATTGAGCAGTTTAGGTCTATACTCGCTAGAGTTTAGAAGGATAAGAGGAGATCTAATTGAGGTATATAAGATGCTAAAGGGGATAGGCAAAGTAGACGTGGAGCAGATGTTTCCCCTTGTGGGGCATTCTAGAACGAGAGGCCATAGTTTTAGGCTAAGGGGTGGTAGATTTAAATCAGAGATGAGGAGGAATTACTTTTCTCAAAGGGTGGTGAATCTGTGGAATTCACTATCTCAGAGTGCAGTGGATGTCGAATAAGTTTAAGGAGGAGATAGACAGATTTTTAATTTGTAACGGGTTGAAAGGTTATGGGGAGAGGGCGGGAAATTGGAGTTGAGGCCAAAATGAGATCAGCCATGATCGTAATGAATGGCGGGGCAGGCTCGAGGGGCTGAATTGCCTACTCCTGCTCCTAGTTCTTATGTTCTAATTGCATATCCAAATACTTCTTAAATGATATGAGAGTTTCTGCCTCTATCACCCTTTCAGTCAGTGAGTTCCAGATTCCCACCACCCGCTGGGTGAAAAAATGCTTCCTCACATCCCCTCTAAACCTCCTGCCCCTTACCTTAAATCTATGTCTCCTGGTCATTGATCCCTCCACCAAGGGGAAAGTTCCTTCCTGTCTACCCTATCTATGCCCCTTATAATTTTATACACCTCAATCATGTCCCCCCTCAATCTCCTCTGCTCCAGGGAAAATAACCCCAGTCTATCCAATCTCTCCTCATAATTTGTACCATCTTGTAGATGGTACACACTTGCTGCTACTGTGCATTGGTGGTGGAGGGAGTGAATATTTGTGGACGTGGTGCCAACCAATCGGGCTGCTTTGTCCTGGATGGTGTCAAGCTTCTTGAGAGTCATTGGAGCTGCATTCATCCAGGCAAGTGGAGTAAAACGTCGTTTTTCTCGCCCGTTACTGCACTTAGTCCAAATTCTGCCCCTAGACTCTGACCTGCTCTTGTGGCCACAGTATTTATGTGGCCAGTCCAGTTCAGTTTCTGGTCAATGGTAACCCCAGGATGTTGATACTGGGGGATTCAGCAATGGCAATGCCACTGAATGTCAAGGATTGATGGCTAGATTCTCTCTTGTTGGAGATAATCATTCCCTAGCATTTGCGTGGGGGTGAATGTTACTGGCCACTTGTCAGCCCAAGCCTGGATATTGTTCAGATCTTGCTGCATTTGGACATGGACTGCTTCAGCATCTGAGGAGTCGCTGAACATTGTGCAATTATCAGCCAACATTCCCACATCTGACCGCATGATGGAAGGAAGGTGATTGATGAAGCAGCTGAAGATGTTTGGGCTTAGGACACTACCCTGAGGAACCCCTGCAGTGATGTCCTGGAGCTGAGATGGTTGACATCCAACAACCAGAGTCATATCACCCACAAAACTGACTATAATATCACCCCAAAAACTGACAGTATTATCACTCCAAAAACTGACAGTATTATCACTCCAAAAACTGGCAGTAATATCACCCAAAAACTGGCAGTATTATCACCCCAAAAACTGGCAGTATTATCACCCCAAAAACTGACAGTATTATCATTCCAAAAACTGACAGTATTATCATTCCAAAAACTGGCAGTATTATCACCCCAAAAACTGACAGTAATATCACCCCAAAAACTGGCAGTATTATCGCCCCAAAAACTGGCAGTGTTATCACCCTAAAAACTGACAGTAATATCACCCAAAAACTGGCAGTATTATCATCCCATAAACTGACAGTATTATCCTCTAAAACTGGCAATAATATCACCCCAAAACTGGCAGTAACGTTTGAGAAGGTAGCAAGGCAAATGAAGTAGCCAAATGAAATCTGGACATTGCTCCTACAGAGTATGTTGGTGGGTAGAGCTCATGTGGTTTATGCTTCACTTTCAGAAGAGGTTTCTGTGGATTATGATGCAATAAAAAAAGGCTATTCTTAGTGTGTATGAGTTAGTCCCTGAGGCATACAGGCAGAAATTTCGGAATATAAGCAAACAGCCTGGGCAGAACTATACTGAGTTTGAGAGTAAAGCAAAGTAACTTTGACCGATGGAAACGTACATTAAAGGTAGCGACAACGTATGAAGCTCTTAGAGAAATAATTCTCTTGGAAGAATTTAAAAATTCACTTCCTCCTGTAGTTAGAACACATGTTGAAGACCCAGAGGGCTAAAACAGCTGGACAGGCAGAGGAGGTGGCTGACAATAATGAGCTGGTCCATAAATATAAACCCTTTTTCCATCACACCCACAAACCCAAGAGGGATAGATGTTGGCAAGGTGAAAGGAAGGCAAGTAGCCAAGGAGGGGAGGGACTGCTGGGAATATCCCAGAGACAACTCCTCAGGCCAGGTGCTGAGGGTGGAAGTGATATTCGATGGCCTAAGTGTTTCCATTGGAACAAGTTGGGACATGTGCCGATTGCTGGAAGTGTGGGAAATCCCCATACTGTGGACTTACTGGGATACGCAAGGGTGATTCAGGAAAAGGAGCCCTGACTGAAAGTACAACAGATCAAGTTGTAGCGCTAACTGCAGCTGTGAAATCGAGTGTGAACACTGCTGTGAGCTCGGGAGAGGTGAATGAAATACATGAGTTATAAGGAATTTTTGTCGAGGGGAAAAGTAACCCCTTATCCCTCAAATGAAGTAGCTAAACTTATAATCCTACTTAGAGACACAGCAGCCGCTCAAACAATTTTGCTGGGGAAAGGCATAACTTTTCCACAAGAGAGCACATTAAAAGCCAAAGATTTAGTCAATGGTATTGGTAGAGAGTATATACCGGTACCTTTGTACCGGGTGAACTTGGAATGTGACTTATTGTCTGGATCAGTGACAGTAGGGGTTGTTCAGCAATTACCTGTAGATGGAATTGATTTACTCCTGGGAAATTGTTAAGCCAGAGTGAAGGTAGTAGCTTCTCCCCTAATTACAGAAAGCCCAAGTGAGGTTAAAGAGCCGGAGCAGTTACAGGAAAAAGCTCCAGGAATTTTTCCTTTGTGTGTGATGACCCGAGAAATGGCTAATTAAAGTCCATTGTCAAAGGTCAAAGTGATATCACAGACAGATATTTGGCTGGCTGAAACTTTCCTTACAGACTTAGATAATCCAAAAGAGATGTTTAACAAACCTTCTCTAGTTGTGGCTCAGCAAGCAGATCCAGAGTTAAGTCAGATAGCCCAATCAGCCCAAACTGAAGCTGAGGTGAAGGAAGTTCCAGGAGGCTATTATATTAGAAATAGAATTCTAATGAGGAAGTGGAGACCTCCTCACAGATCTGCAGATGAGGAGTGGGCGTTTATTCATCAGGTAGCGATCCTGCCCATATATCGTAAAGAGAAATGCCCGAAAGCGCATGAAATTCCTATGGCAAACATGGAGGGATAGGGATAAACCGGCAGTTTTACTGGCCAGGTCTTCATAAAGATGTGGTGCAGTTTTGTTAAACGTGCCACACGTGCCAGATGGTAGGAAAACCACAACATGCAATCAAACCGGCACCCTTAATTCCCATACCAGCTTTTGAGGAACCATTCAGTAGGGTGTTAGTGGACTGTGTGGGACCGTTACCAATAACTAAAGCAGGACACCAGTATATCCTTACTATTATGGATATGACAACTCAATTTCCATTGGCCATCCCTTTAAGGACCATTAAGGCTAAAGTAGTGGAAGTTAACCCAATTTTTTATTCAATATGTATTATTAGTAGAGATCCAATTGGATCAAGGTTCCAATTTTATGTCTAAAATTTTTCAGAACATAATGAGTAGTTTGGGTACAAAACAGTTAACATCCACAGCATATTATCCACAAACACAGGGACCTTTAAAGAGGTACCATCAAACTCTCAAAATGATGATTAAAGCATATTGTCATGAATATCCCCATGATAGGACAAAGGACTGGATTTTCTTTTATCTGCTACCCGAGATTCACTAATTGAATCGACTGGTTTTAGCCCCTTTTGAATTAATTTATGGACATGAGATAAGAGGCCCTCTGAAATTAATCAAAGAAAAGATTTTAGGAGAAAGAGACGAATTCTCTACCTTAGATTATGTGTTTGTGTTTCAGGAACAGCTTAAAGTTTCTCAAACAAGAATGAAAGAATGGGCAGATAAGCAACTGTGACCCATACATCATAACCAGGGGATGAAGTAGTAGTGTTATTGCCATTACAGGGGGAGCCTCTGAAAGCACAGTTCAGTGGTCCATACAAGGTCATTAAGAGGGTTAATAAAGTAAATGATTTTATAAATACACCAGATCGTAGGAAAAAGAATCGGCTATGTCACATCAATATGTCAAAGTGATACCATCGCAGAGAGGAAGATAGGAAAGAGCAGATATGTCAGGTTGTAAGCCTAGCGGAGGATGAAAGAGGCAGTGAGAGTGAGGTAGAAGGAGACTTAGACAGTTCACAAATTGAACTTCCAACTATCCAGTTAACTAACACTGAAATATTAGGACAGTTAGATAATGGATATTTAGAGGTAGGACAATGAGAGGATCTAACGAAGTTACTTACAAAACTTAAAGGGATCTGTAGAGATAAACCAGGGTCTGTAACATTAGCCACACATGATGTGGACGCAGGGGAATTTTCTCCTTATCGGTTAAGTCCAGAGAAATAAGCAAAAGTAACAGCAGAAGTTCAGTATATGTTAGAAAATCACCTAATTGAGCCTAGTCAAAGCTGTTGGAGTTCTCCAGTATTGTTAGTGCCTAAACCTGATGAGTCAACCAGATTCTGCACAGACTATAGAAAGGTTAATGCGGTAACAAAATGGATTCTTACCCAACCCCTTATCTAGAAGATTGTATTGACAGGGTTGGCAGTGCCACATTCCTTACTCAGATGGATTTGCTGAAAGGATACTGGTAAATACCTTTAACATCACGAGCTAAGGAGATATCGGCTTTTGTAACACCTAATGGGCTATACCAATGCTGAGTGATGCCATTTGGACTAAAAAATGCTCCAGCCACTTTCCAAAGACTAATGAATCAGGTGATCACTAATGTTCCTAACTATGTGGTTTATTTGGATGATGTATGGTTTACAGCAACACATGGAAAGACCATTTAAAACAACGGGAAGCCTTATTTAAACAATTACAGTCGGCAGACTTAGTAATAAACCTCACCAAAAGCGAGTTTGTGAAAATGCGAGTAACTTATTTAGGACATATCGTAGAACAGGGACAAGTCTTGCCAAGACCAGCGAAGGTACAGGCTTTGATGGAATTCCCTGTCCCTAAAACTAAACAGAAAATCATGAGGTTTTTGGAGATGTGCGGTTTCTATTGTAAATTTGTGCCAAACTTCAGCACAATACCAGTTCCACTAATGGCTTTATTGCAAAAGAAAACAAAGTGGTATGGTAAAGAGACAGCCAGACAGCTTTTGAGAAGCTGAAGGTGATTCTAACTAATGAACCAGTATTAGCTGCCCCTAATTTCACTAAACCCTTCAAGCTGGCAATCGATGCTGGAGACTTGGGGGTGGGTGCCGTCTTAGTGCAAGAAGATAAATCGGGCATAGAGAAGCCAGTGGGGTACTTTTCTAAAACAATTAAATCGGCATCAAAAGAGATACTTTACGGTAGAAAAGGAAACCCTGGGATTGTTACTGGCTCTTAAGCATTTTGATGTATATATCAGTCATGGCTGTAAAGAAACACTCGTATATACTGACCATAGCCCTTTGGCCTTTGTGGAAAAATTTAAGACTCGGAATGACAGACTGTTCCAATAGAGCTTGCTAATAAAACCTTATCACTTGAAGATTGTTCGTATTGCTGGAAAAGATAATATAATTGCTGATGCATTATCAAGAATGGAAATTGTTTTTAATTGTTTGGAAAGCAAAAAAGTCAGAAAACAGAACAGATTCTGTATAAGGAGTGAATGGCTGAGTGAGTGCATGTTTGAATTCTGTTATATGTTGTACATATATTTTTTTGTATACTTTGCAATGAAACACGTTTGGAAATTGTGTTTCATCTCTTAAGGGAGGAGGAATGCTAGAATCATATCTTTCAAGACTGAAGTTTTGCTTTACAAAATGGAAGGACCTGGCATGATCAGTACATCTGGATGCTAACCTGGGATTTTTTTTTTTAAAAAGATCATAAGTTCACCTCGGAACCGTCAACACGCAGGCCTCTTCCAAGAAATCACCTGACCTATATGGTACTTGAGAAGGATTGTTTGTTTGTGTTGAACTGCAAAGCACTTTAATTAATGAAAAGCTGGGAGACAAAAGAGCAATCACATAGCAGAGGGAAAAAACTTAAGTTGTGAACCTGCTTGTTTTGAAGGCAGTCTTATTGGGGGACAAGCTGAGGAAAGAAGGTTACCTTCACTGGCTCCCTCTCTCTACCTTTCATAAAATTGTGTGTGACTATCAACCTGCAGCCAGAGAACCTCATCTGGGTGTCACTAGCCCGCATTTGGACCTGCAAAGCTGAGGCTAGTGGTGAGAAGGCCCAGGCATCCACCGGGACCAGTGGTCTATCTTCACATGAGAGAACTCAAGGTCGACAGCATCAAGACCCTGTGGACTTTATCCTTTATTTTCTAATGCCCATCCTCCAAAGTCCGCCTCTGCAGAGAGGCTCTTTCAGTTTGCCCTTTGTTTGTCTGTGTGTGTGCTGGGGAATTCTTTAGGAAGAGATGGACAGTTGTACTTCCCAACTACAATTGTATGTTGACGAGTACTTGCAACTTGTTAAAGGAAGTTTTTTTTTTAAATAAATTAATCATTGTGAGTTTTTGAAAGAAGCCTGGTCAGGGTCTCTTTTCTTCTGGGTATTAGAGGTACAGGTACACAACTGACCATTTCAGTGAGCAAATTAAACATTTAATTAATGGTACGGCCTGTGGAATAGTGTGGCTTGATAATTCACGCACTCCTCCCAGCCAGTCATAACAACACCACCACCTGGAAGTTCCCCTCCAAGCCACTCACCATCCTAACTTGGAAATATGTTGGAACTCCCTTCCCAACAGCACTGTGGGTGGACACACACCACACGGATTGCAACAATTCAAGAGAGCAGCTCACCACCACCTTCTCAAGGGCAATTAGGGTTGGGCAACAAACCAGCGAAGCCCACATCGCATGGCAAAAAACTGCCCTGCACTTCCTCAAACTGGCGGCACCGAATAGCCACCTGAGCAAGGAGACAGGGCCCCATTTTAACATCTCACCTGATAAGGCAGAACCCCTTGAGAGTGCAGCACTCCCTCTGTACTGCACTGGAATTTCAGCCTAATTATATGCTCGCATCTCTATACTGGGGCTTGAATCTACATCTTTTTGACTCAAAAGCAAGAGTGTTACCCACTGAGTCAGAACCGGGTGAACCAGTCACATTTTTACAACAATCCATCTGTTTCGTGGTCACTTTTACCAGTAGCGGAGTTGTATTTTCTGATTTTTTAATCATTAAATCTAAATTCTTAAAACTGCTGTGATCTTAATAGATTAAGTCAAGGCCTTGTAGTGTCATCTGCCGTTTCTGCTATACACCTTATTCACACCTTGCAGTGGTGTATCACCATAGCAACTGCACTCCAAGCTAATTATGAAATTAAAATTAAGAGCTCTGGAATGTTTATCATTGGAAATATGCGGCAAGTCAGGTGCTGTGCTGAGACAGAGTCTAAAAATAAAACTAGTTTTCCGGTTTCCAAAGAAAAGGTGGGATTTCACTCTGAGCTGTTCCTCTACATACAAGGATATGGAGAAAAAGCCGGGCGGCAGGGTTAGTATTGGCTTGCTGGTTTAAGCACATACAATTACATAGTATTTGCAGCAGAGCAACAGTCCATTCGGCCCATCAGGTCCATGCTGGCATTACTACTCCACAGGCGTCTCCTCCACTCTCACCCTATCAGTGCAACATTCTATTTCTTGCTCCTTCACGTAATTATCTAGCTTCCCCTTAAATACGTCTATCTTATCCACCTCAGCTACTCTGTGTGGTAGTGAGCTCCACGACCTAACCACACTCTAGATAACAAGGTTTCTCCTGAATTCCCCTTCAGATTTATTAGTGACTCTCTTAAGCTCTGGCTGCTAGTTTTGTCTGTTACCCCCTCCCCACCCCACCCACCCACCTCCACTCTTTCACCGTAGCCCGGCAAGTTACAATTCTGCACAGCTGCACATTTGCGGATCCATGTATTTCTGAAATGAACGGTCAGAAAATCAAGAGAAGTGGATGCCTTGAATTTTCATTACTGCTGCCAGCACAAGAAACTGCCCGCGTGTGGGCTGATATCACTGTCAGCTTATGGGGTGTTGGAGCTGCCAGTTTATGGGGTGATATTATTGCCAGTTTTGGGGGTGATGTTACTGTCCATGTTGGGGTGATATTGCTGTCAGTTTTCCGGTGTTATTATCATAGTTTTGGGGTAATATTACTGCCAATTTTGGCTCTGATATTGCTGTCTGTTTTGGAGGTGATATTACTGTCAGTTTTTGCGTGATATTACTGGCAGTTCTGGGATTGATATTACTGTCAGTTTCTGGATGTGGTATTACTATCAGTTTTGGGGTGATATTACTGACTGTTCTGGGGGTGATATTACTGTCAGTTCTGGGATTGATATTACTGTCAGTTTTTGGGTGTGGTATTACTATCAGTTTTGGGGTGATATTACTGGCAGTTCTGGGGGTGATATTACTGTCAGTTTTCTGGTGTTATTATCATAGTTTTGGGGTAATATTACTGCCAATTTTGGCTCTGATATTACTGTCTGTTTTGGAGGTAATATTACTGTCCATTTTGGGGGATATTAGTGCCAGTTCTGGAGGTGATATTACTGTCAGTTTTTGGGAGTGATATTACTGTCAGTTTTGGGGGTGATATTAGTGTTTGTTTTGGGGTGATATTATTGTCTCTTTTGCGGTGATCAAACCGTCACTTTTGCTGGTGGTATTACTGTCAGCTTTGGGGGTGATATTACTGCCAGTTTTTGTGGATGCTATTGCTCCCAGGTTTGCGGTTATGAGACTTGTGAACACCCCATTTCCTGGGTGAGGTGAATGTGCCGTTGTACACGCGAGTGAAAGCACAGCTTGAGGTTGTCAATCCTGATTTTGTAAGCTTCTCCCCACAGGGTGGAGTCTGTCCTATTTCCAGTGGCAATCCCTTCTGTCGGCATCTCCTTCCTGTTTGTCTACATCTGTTCTGAATCTTCCTGGACAACATTACGATCAGATGCATCAACTTGGCTCTTCTTGCTGAGTCCAATACCTTTGGATTCAAACTCTACCACAGGAGGTCAGGATAGTGCCTCACCTGGCATTCCTGTGTAGTACTGGGGAAGTGCCAAGTTGCTGGGTGTTCCCCACTCTGGATCAAATGTTAGACTGAATCCACAGGATGTTAATGATTCATCCCACTATTAAAGAGGCTGTCTTTCCTGCTTCATGCTCTTCACTTAATCTAAAACTGATTCATCAACCTATCATCTCATTACTGATAATGGGATCTTACTTTATACAAAAGTATTCATTGCATATGTTGGGCTGCATGTATGCAAGTTTTTACTTGCCAGGTGAAGGCACTTGTAGGATGAAATGTTATCTCGTGCTATGGTACGCAGTCTGACCATGTTGTGGTACATGGTACTGTCATGTTAAGGTGTCATGAAAATATTATAATTTTCATAGTGTTATTGGGATTTATTGTACAGTAGGAATAGTGGGGTCTGGATAGTCTATGTTTGTATGTGTGTGTGTGTGTGAGAGACTTAATTGAATTAAAGACAGTGGTCTGAAGGCTTTGATGTATCAGAAGAGAAGCTAGGTTTGAAATGCTAATTAAGTAAACATGGCTAAAGTTTTAGAATGTGAAGTATAAAGTAAAATTTGCATTTTTAGATAAGCCAGAGCAGTTTGAATTTCAAAGGAGAGGGTGAAATGTTACACTTAGCTAGAAGAAGCCAAACAGTGTGTTTATTTTTCCCAAAGCTTACTGATAAAATTGGTACTATGAAAGATTTTTATTATTAGCAGGTAAAGTCCAAAGATGTATTAAAACAATGGGATTTACATTAAAAAGGGAAAAACATGTATAAAGGAGATGAGGCTATGTGTAAGAAGAAGGCATTCTAAGACTTAACAAATGTGAAAAACCTCCAACCTCTATGTACCAAGCTGCTGACCATAGGAACCAAAGCTAAGAGAATTCATTGTGAATATCCCTGTCCAGGGTATTGTGTGCTTTGCCTGGGTCTGTTAAAATCAATTTTGTTTTTACTGTTGCCTTAATGGGGGCGTAACTGGGAGTTGGATTAATTAGGGGAGCTAAGAGTTATCATAGTAGTAATTTGTAAACCTATGTATGTGCTTAAAATGATTTATTTTATTAATAAATGTTTAATTTAGTTTTGTGAAAAAACCTCTACGACTCAGTGGACTTATTACTACTGAATTCAAGACAGCCATGACGAAATAAGAATACAAATTGCAAAACAGTTGTGGCAGTTGTTTCAAGTTTCCCAGTGGAATTTGAGTAGCTTAGCATTTACCATCCATAACAATGGTATATGATTATGACATGTTATGGTACATAATTAGATCAGGTTATGGTAAATAGTGGAGTGGTATTAAGGGATATGCTGCATTTTTTTTAATATTTAAAAACTTTTGAAGTGTGTTAGCCTGTACACCTAATAAAGACAAGCTTAATTTAAGGAGGCTATCAAGCATTCACAATTGGCGGAAGCTCGTCGTGTTTTCCCGCGGCTATCAGGAAGGGTCAGTGAAGTGGGAATGGCTGAGTGACTCTTTCAGAGAGCTGGCCCGGACTTGACTGGCCGAATGGCCTCCTTTGGCACTGTAGCAATTCAATGACTCCATGCTTGTTATTGTGATTTGGAGGCACGGCCAATTTTGTGGGTGGCTTTAGGTTAAATGTTTAAAAGGTTGTGGGGACTGAATTTTTATTTTATGTAACTAAAATTTTTTGCGTTAGTTTGGTTGATTAAACTGGCACAAACTAACGAAAACTAATTTAACCTAGTTTTTCACTATCTAACTTATGACCATCTTAAACACCTTAATTAGATCACCCTCAATCTTTTATGCTCAAGGGAATACAACAGGAGCTGTCCTCTCACCAGTGGTAAGAGTAGCAGGCTCAGGTGACTTTAGACCTCTGGTTCCCAAAGTTCTCCACCACTGGGAGTTTTCCTCACCCTCATGTCTGGGTCTGTGATTGGCTGATTGACAGAGATTGATCGCGGTGATCAGTCAATAACTCCAATATCATTGGATCATGTGACTACCAGGATGGTAGAAAGTGAACTAGATGAGTCTCAGTCCTTTTTTGTTCCAGCAATTCCTACTGGATACAGTAAATAGAATTGCAATATTTCATTAACTGATGTGGCCTCAATAAAACTGGAAGAGCAAATGTGTTGAAATCATCCTGAAAAGTTTGCCAGTTGGAGTCTATCCAGGTCTTTGGTTGACATTTGCTGCCGTTTGTACAGATTATGATGCAGGCTTCTTGTCATCTCCTGTACTGTCGACATTTAGGACACCCTCACTTCCTCCACTGCCAAATCTTATCCTCTTCAAGTGGACACTTTATGATCTTGAGAGCCTCTCTTGCCCGCCTGGTCTCAGCTTATGTTTTGCATGCCATCCCTGCTATCGAAATGGTGTCTTCACCTCATTAAAGGGATTTGTTGTGCGAACGATTCTCTTGCATCCTAAAACAGCTGTGGGACAGCTGACGGAGAGCATTCCCAGCACGGCAAACACAGCAGCGGCATGGCAATGGTCTACTGATGATGGTGCGAACTCGCACTGAAAGGGCAGAGATTTAGTTCCACATCGGCACCAGGCGTGGTCTCTACCTCGCCCATTCTTGCCTCTGTAATTTCCTCCAGCCCTTCAATCCCCTGAGATATCTGCACTCCATCATTGATGGCTGCGCCTTCAGCTGCCTGTATGCTAAACTCGGTCATTCCCTTGCTGCATCTTTCTGTTCTTCTGTCTCTCTTGCCTCTTTTAAGAAGCTCCTTAAAACCTACCTATTTGACCAAACTTTTGGTCACCTTTCCTACGTGTCCCAGTATCGTACTTTGATAATACTCCTGTGAAGAACCTCAGGACATGGACTTTCCTGTATGAATCATTGCAGAATGGTCAGGAGTTCCCAATTGTTTTCCTCCCTCGATTAGGGCTGATAGAGCTTTGGAGATGAAAATAGGCCAGTCAATCCTGCTCAAGCCCATTTGCTTTTCAGTTGGATCATGGCTGATCTCCATCTTAACCCTATCGACCTGTCCTCGCTCCAGATCCCTTAATTCCTTTACCTAACAAAAATTCAGTTTTGAAATTTTCAACTGACCCTCAACCTGAACAGCTTTTCCGGAGGAGAGAGTTTGAGATTTTCACTGCCCTTTGTGTGAAGCATTGCTTCCTAACATCAGCCCTGAAGACCCTGGCGCTAATTTAGTTCTGGACTGAATAAACAAGACAGGGTCAGAGACTGAGACTTTAATTTGCTGTCAAAATAACAGCGAGGCTCATGGTGTTTGCTGTTGTTTGTGTGTGAATGCTACAGGCAAGGGACAGATGTGCGGTATTATTACAGAAATTTTGACAATTGGCTTTTGGAATAAATGAGAAAGTAGACACAAAGTTAATACTTGTATGGGTTGTCTTTGTTTACATTTCTTTAAACAAACACTGTTCTGTATTGGCTGGTAAAGGTTTAAAATATGAATTTTGAACCAGTTTAGCTTTATTTTATACTTACAGAATGGAAATAACTGGTACTGACACTTTTAAGTTCAAAATGAAGCTTGTGTGCACATCATCAGTAAACTGTTATATTCAATGAAACAGTCATAAATTGTAATGTATATGGCAGTGTTGTATTGTTTTATCTTGCAGAAGAAATTAAATGTACATAGTTCTTGATAAATAGCTGTA
The DNA here is from genome assembly GCF_964194155.1 of Cetorhinus maximus. Taxonomy (NCBI): domain Eukaryota; kingdom Metazoa; phylum Chordata; class Chondrichthyes; order Lamniformes; family Cetorhinidae; genus Cetorhinus; species Cetorhinus maximus. The sequence goes on from NC_135896.1 coordinate 7,001,426, forward strand.
TGAATGTGTTTCTTGGATTTTTTTTCTCTTGTACAATAATATTCCAACATCCTACTAGTATCGTCCTACAGTTTTTTGTGTCCTGTACAATAGTATCGAATGTTGGGAATAAAGAAGCCCACCATCCTGCCATCCAACTAGAAGAAATTGTTTTTCTCTATCTACCTTATCAACTCCTTTGACCATCTTAATCACCTTAATTAGATCACCCTCAATCTTTGATACTCGAGGGAATATAACGGGAGCTGTCCTCTCACCAGAGCTCCTGACAAACCTTTATCTTACTCGACACAGAGCAAGACCATGAGTTGCTTAGTCCCAGGGACACTGTATTTACAAACAGAACCCCACCTGGGTTGGGGCGGTGAGGAGCAGGGTTGACTATTTTTAATCACCACTAAACTAATTGGCAAAAGAAGCAGAGCAGAGTTGAGGAGGCCTTTTTTTTTAATGCAAGCTGTTCTGATCTGGAATGCGCTGCCTGAAAGGGCGGTGGAAGCAGGTTCAGTGGTAACTGTTAAAAGGGAATCAGATAAATACTTGAAAAGGAAAAGATTTGCAGGGCTATGGGGGAAGAGTAGGGGTGTGGAGACTAATTGGATAGCTCTTTTAAGGAACTGGCACAGGCAAGATGGGCTGACTGGGCTCTTTCTGTATTCTGTGATCCTATGATACTAGGACTCCAAACACATTTCCATTATTGTTGGTGTAGGTACACTGTGGGTGTGTCATCACCACATGGGTCGCAGCTGTTCAGGAAGGAGACTCGCCACCACCTTCTCAAATACTGTCTCGGCCAGAGACACCCACATCCGTGAAAGAATTAAAAAATTAGAAAGTAGTTTGTTCTAAACACAAAACTGATAGCTTCTAACCATATATCATTTCGTCTGCACAGCAAAAACAAGTCGTTTTTCACTTTAAACAATACTAAACGCCTCTCAGAGATTGTTATCAAACACTTGTTAACAGGTTGTTTCACAGTTTCTTGTTATTGGTTGAGGCGTTTGCTGACCCTGAAAATCAGTGCATTTAATTCTTTTCTTTTATCCCTTTCCAATGACCACGAATAACAGAGAAAACTCTCCATCTCTTTAACATTTTTTCCAAAAATATACTTCATTCATAAAATTTGCAGAAGTGCATTCTGTAACAGTTTGAGTTTGACATTACATAGAGTGCAACACTGTTCAGTTTGTATCAATACAGTACATGAGATGCCTCACTTCATTCATCATATTTATAATGTGCATTTACATTTCATGTCAAACATTCTCTGGTGCTTGCAGCCCTTGGGGTATTACATGGTTCCACAGAATCACAGAATTCAAACGGCACAGGAGGAGGCCATTCAGCCCATTGTGTCTGCACCGTCCCTCCAAATGAGCGTTATGACCTAGTGCCATTCTCCTGCCTTTTCCCTGTACCCCTGCACATTGTTTCTATTCAAATAATCATCTTATTGTATGCCTCGATTGAACCTGCCTCCACCGCACTTCCAGGCAGTGCATTCCAGACCCAAACCACTCGCTGTGTGAAAAGGTTTTTTCTCATATCACATTTGCTTCTTTTGCAAATCGCTTGAAATCTGTGACCTCTCATTCTTGATCCTTTTACGAGTGGGAACAGCTTCTCCCTCTCTACTCTGTCCAGCCCCCTCATGATTTTGAACATCACTATCAGATCTGTTCCTAATACAGTTTTCCAGTACAGTTTCCTCCAATTCTGGCCGCTTGAGTATCCCTAATTTTCTTCACTCCACCATTGGCAGCTGTGCCTTCAGTGGACTTGGCTCCAAACTCTGGAATTCTCTCCCCATACCCCTCTGCCCCTCTACCTCTCCCTTTAAGGCCTATCTCTGTGACCAAGGTTTTAATTACTTGTCTTTGTGTGGTTCAATGTTCATTATTTTTTGTCACAATACCGCCCTGTGAAGCACCTTGGGACATTTTTACTACAGTGAAGGTGCCAAATAAACGCGAGCTGGTTTTGTTAAGACAGAATAGAGGTATGGTGGGCGTGACCAGACTTCCTCTGATCTGACGTCTTCCCACAGAATTCCATGCAGAGTAACTGGAACATCTCTAGGAAACCTGGGACAGCTGTTCATGATCCATCAGCCCAGTTTCTCTCTCTTTCCTCCCCTTGTGTTCCACCATCATCAACTCCCCATTGCAATTTCCATTCTGGGGGTCTATCACAGTCTCAGCTGCCTCACTGAGTGCCCTCGGAGGTACCAGTCCCATATTACCTTGGCTTTATCCATCTGATTTATTCATCTGCAATGTAAGCACAGTCTAAGTGACTTGATTTCTGCAAGCGGATTTACGCATTAGGCCATAAAATCTAATAAAATTGATCCTGCAATTTTAGCTAGCTTTAGATTACCAGAAGTATATGAGAGCAGCTGTTCACTTCATTGTTGGCCTCATTGTTAAACGACAGATTTGTTTGGTTTTCAGCTCCAGTGAAGAATCTAGACACACCGCCCCCATCTCGCACTCCCACCCCTCAACTTTCCCCCATCCCTCTGGCCCCAAACCGCCTCCCATCTCTGCATCTCACCATCTCTGCAACCCTTCCCTCCCGCCACATGCCTCCTAATTGCCCCACCTTCCCCCCCTCCACCCCCTGCCCCACTGCACCTCATGCCTCTCACATCCCAACCTCAAAACATTTAGAACTCTTTCCTCATCATAGGTTTTGTTTTCTATTGTAAAACAGAGCTCAGATAGGCAGTGCATTGTTCAAAGCTGAGGCAAGTCACACAGTCCAGGAAGGACAAAGACTTCATCCCCAATCTTTGCTCCAATACACAAAGAGGCCATTCAGCCCCTCATTCATCTTCCTCCATTCAGTTAGAACATGGCTGTTCTTGTACTTCCACCACTTTTGGTCCACATCCCTTAACCGACTAAAATCCATCTCAGTCTTGGCCCAGCATCCCTGCTTTTTGCAAGAGGGACTTCCAGACATGGGGATGTTGTAGGATGAAGGAAATCGGGGATTCATCGATGATACGAATTAGAGGAATGCAAAGGCCTTGGAGGGTTGTGAGGTTTGGAAGGGACTATAGGATGTAGGTGCAGTGAGGTCATGGAGGAATTTGAACACACTTTCAACAGAATAATTGACCAAACTAAACCCTCAAATCTTCAAAGGATCTTTTGCCCCTTAAATTTCTCTCCTTTCTGACAAGTTATTCTTCACATCAGTCATTTGCTACATAGCAACAGTGGCTACGCTTTCAGAAGTGGTTGTAATGTGCTTTGGGCCATCCTCAGGAAATGCAAATCTTTCTTTGTATTTTTTTTTGGATATTGTTGGAAGTGTGGAATGGGACTGAGATAAGGAGGATGAGTCAACCAACACCTTCCCACAACCTTTTATTGGATTCACTGGATGACAGTCAGAGCGGGAATTCCTGACTGATTATCTTCCCTCTCTCCGATCCAGGGTCAACCTGGGCAGTCATTCTATATGTGATATGAGTCTTCACGTGGAGAGAGGTCTGCAGCCCATCATGGAATAGGGACAAAAGCTGATAATCACTCAGAGAGTTGAAGTGACAGTGTTAAAAGAAATACTGTTAAAGTATCACCTTGACTCATCCACAGGGTGTCCCAAAGGGCCTCTCGTTTCCCTTGAAGTGTGGGTGCTGCTGTCATGTTCACAGGGCAAGATCCCACACACAGCAGATGATGAGATAATGACCGAGATAGTCTGGGTTATTTTGTTGACAGAGAGATGTCGGCAACACAAATTCCACACTCTCCTTCCAATGGTACCATGGGATTGATCACCTAAACAAGGCTTCAACTCGTGTGTCATCTGCAGTGTACCCAGGCTTTGGCCTGAATGATGATTGAACCGGTAAACTTACATAGAATGTACAAGCACAGAAAGAGGCCATTCAGCCCAACTGGGCTGTGCCAGTCTTTATGCTCTACACAAGCATAGTCCCACTTGACAACAACTTTTATCTCACACCTTTATCAGAATGAACCATCCCAACGCACACCATTATAAAACAAAGTATGACACCGAGCCCCCCATAAGAAACCACAAAATCTTGGTCAAAGAGCTAAGTTTTAAGGAGTGTCTTAAAGGGCAAAAGTGAGGTAGAAAGGCAGAGAGGTTCAGGGAGGAAGTTCCAGAGCTTGGGGCCAAGGCATCTGAAGGTATGATCACAGTATCTTCACAGAATCTTTACTGTGCTAAAGGAGGCTATTCAGCCCATCGAGTCTGCACTGGCTCTTTGAAAGGGCATTCCACCTAGTCCCATTCCACTGCCTTATCCCCGTAACCTTGCACATTCTCTCTTTTCAGGAAGCAATCCAATTCCCTTTTGAATACCTCGATCAAACCTGCCTCCACTATCCTTTCAGGTAGTTTGGTTCAGATTCCAACCGCCCTCTGGGGGAAAAAATATTTCCTCACATCACATTTACTCCTTTTGCCAATTATTTTGAATCTGTGCCCTTTAGTTCTTGACGTTCTCGAGTGGGAACAGTTTCTCACTATTTACCCTGTCCAAACCCCTCAGCATCTTGAAAACCTTTATCAAGTCTCCTCTCAGCCTTCTTTTCTCCAAGGAAAAAATTCCCAACCTCTTCAATCTATCCTCATAGCTACAGTTCTTTATCCTGGGAGTCATTCTTGTGAATCTCCTCTGTACTCTCTCCAAAACAATGGAACGATTAAAATCGGGGATGCTCAAGAGGCCAGAATTAGAGGAGCTCAGATATCTCAGAGGGTTGTGAGGCTGGAGAGATGACAGAGATGGGGAGGGGTGAGGCCATGGAGGGATTTGAAAACGAGGATAAGAATTTTAAAATCAAAACAGTGCTTAATTTACTTCAGCTCACGCTATAAACATACTCGCTATTCCTTTCCCTCGTGTGATTATTATCTGGCTCCTGCTTAAATGCATCTCTGTTATTTGCATCAAATACTCCTTGTGGTAGTGAGTTACACATTTTAACCACTGGCTGGTTCCAGAAATTTCTCCTGCCGCCTAGGTTGTGCTGGACTTGCCTCTGAGTAAAGGCCGCTGGGGGCACCTGCATCCCCACTCATCTGGGTGAAATTTTACAGTCCCCCACCCTAAAATGCAGCATGTGACCTGCCCACTGCCTACATGCCCACCCTGACCTGTCTCCCATAGTACGGGGGTTGATGCAGGTGTTCAGCGTCCCTCCCACCCTTGGGTCAATTAATGGTAACTTAAGTACCTCATCCTGCCCTGTTGCTATAATACCCTTGACGGTGGGAGGCCCATGCCAGGTGGGTAACCCAACAGCTTTTACATCACGGGCTAGTGTTGGGCAAGAATGGGGGGACATCCTTACCTCCTTTAGGGACCCCTGTGCCCATTGGAGGCACCATCCCTCCTACCACCAAAAGTCATACCCACCCCCTTTAACCCTCCTCCCTGGCCTCTTAACCCTGGACCCCACCCCCCCACCCACCTCAGGCCACCCCAACACACCCCACCCCTCACAGGGCCCTGCCAGCCAGACCCTGCCGATACCCTCAACCTCTTCTGCTTCAGGGACTGCCTGTGGTTCCAGCAGTGGGCGCCACTTGAACCTGGCACTGCTGAGACTACAGATCTGCCAGCCAATCAGATTGGTCCAGCAGCTCTCTAAGGCAGGGTTTCCATCCCAGGTGTGGGTGGGAAGTCTTGACCTTAGGCAATTAACTCCCACCTAAGTGTTAAATGGCTGCAGGGCAGCCAAGATCACCGGAGATGACTCTCAACTCTCCGGGTCCCGCCATCTGAAAAGTTCTGTCCATTGTAAGGGTTTCTCAGTGTTCCCAATGGGAATTCCCCAGTGTGAAATTTTAGTGGAGGGAAAGCAGAAGGTGAGGGAAAAGGAGGGAGAGTCATCATTTGAGCAGTGACAACGAATTTACAGGAAATGGAGATCCTCTGAGGAGTTTGGTGAGGAAAGCGGTGTTAGACCAAAGAGGCAATAGGGGAACAATGCCAACTATTCCAGAGATCAGATCACAAAATCCAGTCTGACATTCCAGTGCTGCACTGAGGGAGTGCAGCACTGTCAGAGGTGCTGTCTTTAGGATGAGACATTAAACTGATGTCCTATCTGCCCTCTCACTTGAGCATGTAAGATTGTGTCGCCACTATCTTGAAGAGGAGCAGGGGAGTTGACTCCGGTGTCCTGGTCAATGTTTATCCCTCAACTAACATCGTTAAAACAGATTATCTGGTCACATTACTGTTTGTGGCAGTTTGCTGTGTGCAAATTGGCTGCTGTGTATTCTACATTACAACAGCGACTGCACATCAAAAGCAGTTCATTGACTGTAAAGACCTTTTGAGATATCCTAGGTCCCAGATAACTGAAGGCGTGGCCTCCAATGGTGGAGGCAATTGTAATTTGGAACAAGAGGCCAGGAGCACAGGTATCTTGGAGGGTTCTGGGTTGGAGGAGAGTACAGAGGTAGGAAGGGGCAAGGCCAATGGAGGGGTTTGTAAACAAGGGTGAGAATTTTAAAATCAAGCGTTGTTTGGCTGGGGGCCAGAATAGGTCAGTGAGCACAGGGGAGATAGGTGAATAGGACTTATGTTTGAAAATCATTTTTTGCACCTTCTCCAGAGCCTCTAATGGAGACCTTATGATCTTATGGAGACCATAAATGTGCACATAGTCCTAGTAGTGTTTATATCTAGTGTTAAGTCTCCTCTTTCTTCCTTGACTCTCAAGTGTTTTCCCTTTCCTCCTTCAACAGTGTTGTAAACTTTAGGCTGTTAGTTTACTCATAGACGTTTACAGCACAGAAGGAGGCCATTCGGCCCATTGTGTCTGTGCCGGTCAACAAAGATCTGACTACACTAATCCCATTTTCCAGCGCTTGGCCCATAGCCCTGGAGGCTATGGCAATGCAAGTGAATATCTAAATACTTCTTAAATGTTACGAGTTTCTGACTCAACCACCCTTTCAGGCAGTGCGTTCCAGACTCCCACCACCCTCTGGGTGAAAAAATTTCTCCTCAACTCCCCTCTTAGCCTTCTACCTCTTACCTTAAATCTATGCCCCCTGGTTATTGACCCCTCTACTAATGGAAAAAGTGCCTTCCTATCCACCCTATCTATGCCCCTCATAACCTTATACATCTCTATCAGGTCCCCTCTCAACCTTCACTGCTCCTAGGAAAACAACCCCGGCCTATCCAATCTATCCAGCCTATTACAATTTACACTCATTTGAACGCAGGACTTCAGCCAATAGTTTTCCCAGTCATACTGCAGATATGGGCATTTATAGTGCTACACTCCATATTTCTTATAATAAAATAGAAACATAGAGGGGTACAAATACTCAAATCACTAAAAGTAGCAACACAGATTATTAAGGCCATTAAAAAAGCAAATAAAGCACTGAGGTTCATTTCCATAAAGATAGGAGTTACCGTAGACACAATGGGACTACTATTCACCATTCTGGTGTCTATAAAGAGGGATATAGAAGCACTGGAGAGTTTGCAAAAAAGGATTTATAAGCATGATACCGGAACATGATATCAGCCATGATTGAATGGCGGAGCAGACTCGATGGGCCGAATGGCCTAATTTCTGCTCCTATGTCTTATGGTCTTAACTAAGGGGTTACACTTGTCAGGAAAGTTTGAACAGGCTGTTGCTCTTTTCTCTAGAAAAGAGAAGGCTGAGGGTGACCCGATCGCAGTTTTTAAAATGATGACGAGGTTTGATAGGGTAGATGTAGAGGTATTGGCTGAGATTTTCTGGCCCCCTTGTGGTGGGACCTGTCGCAGAAGATTTGGCGGCCCAGCCAAAAGTCCTGGTGGCGGACAATCCCACCTATTGTTTCTACCTGTGGGGAAGACCACACTAGGGCCTATAAATATAAGATAGTCACCAATAAATCCAGTTGGGAATTCAGGAGAAACTTCTTTAGCCAAAGAGTGGTGAAAACGTGGAACTTTCTACCACATGGAGTAATTAGGGCGAATGGTATGAGGCATTTAAAGGGGAGCTAGATAAACACATGAGGCAGAAAGAAATAGAAGCATATGTTGATAGGTTGAGGTGAAGAAAGGTATGAAGAGGTTCATGTGGAGTACAAACATCAGTATGGACCTGTTGGGCTGAATGGTTCTGTTTCTGTGCCGTAAATTTATACCTTATCTAGTAGTTTCTCTGAATTTATGAGAGCAGTCATCTGCTCTGGTTCCGTAAATCAAATATTTAAAACTTGTTCTCTACCTATCAATGAAAGACCATGTAAAATTAGCTCCCCAAACTATAGTAATGTAAGATGCATGCCCTGGCTCCCAGATCAACAGAAGAACAGATGGGAATCCCAGTGACTCAATCTTAGCTGAAGGAGTGAAGCCAGGCTATTTATCATTATCTATTTAATTCAGGTAGGGCACATCAAAGGCATCCTGTAGGATAATGGCTACCCTGATCAGATCATTTCAGATCACGCAAACTCATGAATGGGCCTAAGGCCATCACTTTCGGCACCGAAAAGTGCCCATTATACCTCAGGTTACCCTGGAAGAGCAAGGTATCTCAAAACTGTTGAACAACAGGTGAAGCTAGCTGTTTCACGCTGCTCCTATGCAGTAACGAGTGGCATTCACCACTAACAGGATGCTGCCGTAAAGCCAAAAAAGACGTTCTGCCTATCACACGAATGAGTAATGTGGTATATGAATTTCAGTGCCAGTGATGCAGGCCGTACGTCCCAAGGACTGGTAGATTGTATCAGACGGCACAGCCCAACCACTGTTCACAATGGGCAAGGTACAGACTGTACCCAACCAGCCCGTGCTTGCAAAACTCAAAATACAGTGTCCAACATTAGATGTGATTCCGCGATTGGACAACATTTGCTAAATAACCCTCAGTGTTCTAAGAATTACACTAACAACCAATTTAAGATTGTCAGTCAGACTCACAGTGTGGTGCATTTGTGTGTACTGGAAGCTACACATATTAATACACAGGGTCCTGTTCTTTACAGACAGAAAGAACATGTACACATATTGCGTCTGTTTCAGCTAAACAAAATAAGTGACAGCTGTTCACTGGCTCATTCCTCAGGGTGATGCCTTGACCAATCAGGGTCAAGCTGCCTGGTTTTAAATTTCAATCAATGCTTGGCAGTTAACTGTCAGTCACCATCACTGGCACATTTGCCATGGCAATACCTTTACCAGAGTCCACTTGCCAACCAATCAGCACACTCTTCACATACAGTATAAATTGTTTTCCCCTTATATTGGGATTTTTGCGAGGTGCTGATGAGTGCAAGATGAAAAGCGTCAACATGTCTCTTTCAGCAATACTTAATTCAGTTTCTTCATTGGGTTGGATAGCTTCAGTGTTTGTTGTAGGCGTGTGTCCAGGACTGCTGTGCTTGTTCTTGCGAGTGATAATATTGTTGACCCTCACCTAGGTATCTACTCACTTGCACTCTGCAAAGTCAGAACGGGCCCAGATTTGGCAGTTGAGCTCAGCTTTATTTAATTACGTCAAGTGGACAGTAACTCCCAGTGACTGTGCATGCAGAGATAATCAGGAAATTGCTAAGAAGTCCTGCTCTTTCAGCAGTTGAGCGGGAAAGGTATCAGAGGCTCTCTGTTGAAATGCACGGAATTGCATGAAATTGCTGCAGCTACTGGTACACTTACTGGAAAAAGCAGTAGCAAAAGACTTCTTTTATCTCTCTCTTAATCTAATCTTTGCTATATTTTATCTTTATTTTGCTTTCTGTACCTGATTTGACTTTGAATTCACTACTTAAACTGATACCCCCTGGTTCAGGTCCTGGACTGCTCACTAACAATTCTTCAACAATAGTTTAAGGAAATATGTGTTCATACAGGTCCCAGACACCCTGCAGCAGTCTTTGCTTTTCTGATAGTTGGCTGACAGCATCTTCCAGTACAAATGTTTGCAAAATGTCTCCAGGCAAGTGCAAGTATTACAAACAACACAACAGACTGCAAAATCCAAAGCCCGTTATATATATAAAAATACAAACTAATTGGTTGTTTAATGTAATTGTTAGTCTGCACCAATTGTTGGTTCACAAATACTGGGGGGGACGCCACTTTTAGCTTAGACAGTATCTTGTGGGTTGGTAAAAGCAAAAATAAAAGCAAAAAACTGCGGATGCGGGAAATCCAAAACAAAAATAAAAATACCTGGAAAAACTCAGGTCTGACAGCATCTGCGGAGAGGAACACAGTTAACGTTTCGAGTCCGTTCTTCAACAGAACGAAGGCAAAATAGAAAAGAGGTGAAATATAAGCTGATTTAAGAGGGGGTGGGACCAGTAGAGCTGGATAGAGGGCCAGTGATAGGTGGAGATAGCCAAAAGATGTCATAGACGAAAGGACAAAGAGGTGTTGACGGTGGTGATATTATCTAAGGAATATGCTAATAAGTCTTGTGGGTTGGTGGCGCAAAGAGGCTGAGCAGTTTGATATGCCCCATCTTTTTCAATGCAAGTCAAATATAGGTTAAGCTTGCAGCCAAGAATGCCTTTGAACCATTCTTATTTATTCAGACCTCCTAGGTATGAAACTGGATGAGCAGAGGTTTAGAGGGTCCAACAATAGAAATCAAGAAAGGCTAGGGGATAGGTTCAAAGAATAAAAGGCCAATGAAATGTGCAAGTTATGTTACAATTACAGCTTTACAGAGCACTGGACAAATGCCATCTGGAGTACTGTATTCAATCCTGCACACACCTCAGGAGACATAATAGTCTTGAGGGTTGCAAAACAGATTCACAGGAATGTTACCGAGGCTAAAAATGTTAAGCTTGGTCTACACAACCTGTCCTCAAAATTTACATTCCCTTGAATATTGCGATTATATTAAAGATGAAAGGACTTGAGAGTATTTGGATGAAACCATTTCCTCTGGTGCAACAGTCCAAAACAAAGGAGAACAGCTAGGTTGTTCAGGGGAGATCTCAGGAAGCACTCCTTCACTTTAAGGGGCAGTGGAAGTCTGGAACTCTCTCCCAGAAAGTTGTTGAGGCTGGAAGTGGTGAAGGGTCATCAATGGAAAGTTTCAAAACTGAGATTTGTACATTTTTGATCTGATTTAATGGTGTAACAGGCTAAGCATCTGAATGGTCTTCTCCTGTTCCTAAAGGTGATCCATCACCTTCAAGGGCAATTCAGGCGATAAAATTTAAATAAAAAAATAAAATAAACTTTACCCATGACATCCAAATACCACAAATGAATAAAGGATTGAGCCTATGCGAGGCTCATTTAACACTGAACATGAACAACAGGGATGAATGCTTCTTCTAGACTGGAGGGAAAATTTCAATAGTAGCCTCGGAGGGACTTTTTTTGGGGGCACGTACATGGAGCTGGATGTGCAGGGCATGTGAAAACTTAGAGAAACATAAATGTAGTAAAGTGAAGATAGTAACAGATCAAGATCCCATAGGCTGGTGAAAAGGACAGAAACTTAACTGATGAAATTTAACCCAGAAGCATGAAGTGATTCATTTTGATAGGAAGAATGAGACAATATGAATAAAATGCCACAATTTTAAAGGGGTGCAGGAATAGTGGCACTTGGGAGTGCATTTGCTCAAAGCTTTAAAGAGCAACATAAACAGTTAAAAAAAAACCATTGAAAACTTGGCTTTATAAAGAGTACAAAAGCAAAAAGTGATGCTAAACCTCAACATTGGTTGAACTCCAACTGGAATTATTTGTGGCAAATTCTAGGCACATGTAATACTTAACAAACATGAGTTATGATTTAAACTGCACTGAAATGAAAGGGTGGTAGAAGCATTCAGGAATAACAAGGGGATTTGATAAATACTTGGAAGAGGAAAAAGAGAAAAGTGGAGAAAGAGCAGGGCAAGTGGGGCGAATCGGATAACTTCTAGAGTTAGCACAGGTGAGATGAGCAAAAGACCCACTTAGATGCTGGATCAGTCTGTGGCTGGAACATGGAACTTGCCACCACAAAAACTGGTTGAGCCAAATGGCTTAAATCATTTCAAAAGCAGACAAGTACATGGAGGAGATGGGGGGGAGGTACGGGAGGAGAAAAGGGCAAAGAAAGCAATAGAAAGGTATGCTGAAAGGCTGATATGTAGGTGGAATGGGAGGTGGTTAGAAGTATAAGAAATAGCAGACTAGGTGCTTGAACTGTCTTTAGGCTGCATATTTTATGCAAACTATGATACAGGAAGCTGGGTGGCATGCTGCAAGCTTTGCCATTGATGGTAACTATCCAGTGTACAAAGCAGATGGGAAAACTACTTTAAGGATGAGGGCTGGCAGGAGCACAGGAAAAAGCTAATCTACAGTTCACCATCTACCCCAAATGAGTCTGAGTGGCAGTAGATCCTGTTGGACTCCCATATCACAACTCAACCAATTTTGAGAAAATACTTTTCACAAGCTCCTACTGTTTAATGGCTACTACAAACCCCCACACACACATTGAAGTGTTACTTTAAACAATTTTGGAAGAGTCAACTTTAATTTCCTCCATCTACTTCCTGGAGAGATGAGGAATGACACCATGCAATTAGCCAGAATATATTTTATATAACCCTACCAGATAGATGTACTCAAAAGGAATTAAGATTCTGAAAATATTCAGCTCTGAAACATCCTCTCAACAGCTGCTGCCAAACTAGCTGAGTACTTCAAGCACTGCTTCTATTATTTCTAGCATCTTACTTTACCCTTGCACTATGAAACTGGCCAGCCAAACCTGTAACATGTTCAAAGTATGCATCCACCCCAAGTTACATATTTGTCTAACTAGTAAGCAGCTGCATTAGAGGCTAATTATCTACAGAACATTATTTGCCAATTTATGGAATCCATAATTTCTGAAACCTAATTGATGTGCAGCTTCAAAGCAGGAAGATATGCTCTGGAGAAGGTTCAATGAACAGTGTCGTGATCAGTGAAAAGTGCAGTTTTTAAGTTTAATGTACTGATTTGCAGTAACTCTTCCCCCTTTGGAAAGTGTGACAAATTCACAATGCTATTCACGAATAGCACTATTGATCATTTATTGGTAGCTTTTGCTAAAACTTTGTAATACATAAAGCATTAAGTTTGGTCTTTATACTTACAACACAGTAACATTTTATTAATTTCAAACTTTTGTTCATCTGATGCACACGAGAAACTGGTATCTCCCACATCTGAACACAGCATCAAAAGAAATTGCAATGTATCATAAGCTACCAGTATTATAGACCCATCACATCAATTCCCAAAAGGATTATAGCTCATTTAGCTAAACAAAAGTGCTAGTTTATCATTCTTGGCCACAATTCAAATTCAGAACTTCCAGTAGGATCTTCAACTTCAATACATCCAGGAACACTCCTCCTAAATCAGTTGGTGCATGAAACCTCAGCACCTCCAAGCCATGGAATGTTCTTGGATCTGGATCCTGCTCCTCAATCAGGGAAGACCTTCATCAATCCTCCAAACCTGTCCAGGTTGAAGGGAAGTGGAAAGCAAGAGAACTAGGCTTCAGGGAGATCCAAGTAGAGGATAGTGAGAATGGGGATTGGGCAGGTCTCTTTGGTGCACACAGAGGCTTGCATGTTGTATAATTATATGCAGTCCCTAGCTGAAACACCACAGGCCCAAGGGAAGGAAATCAGCCGCAGCTTTGACTAGGAAGGTACAGCAAACCGCATTGCAAATATTGGCAAAGTTATCCAAAAAGACATTAAGGGCCAACATGTAGTTTAATATTCAATTACTTCAGTTTTCAGAACATTGGAATTCTACATACAGGAATACTGGTTCTGGAATCTTCAAATATAAAAGTTGGTCAGAAATTGCTAGGTTTGATATGAATTTATTTTAGATTGCAGCAACAAGTTAACATGAAAGACAAGTTTTAGTAAGCAAATTATTTAATTGAAAAAAATAAATAATCAGGATATATCCAAGTTAAATACATGCCATGGTAAAGTGATCTTGAACTGCAGTTTTGGTGCATTCAACTTTTACTGAATAGAAATCATTTAATAGGCCTCTTTTTTTTTTAAAAAAGTATTTCTTGCAAACACCCACTTTAGTGGTTATGGTCTTACATAAGCTGAAGCACAGCGATCATTGGCTGATATGATAAACCAACCAGAAAATAAATTTGAGACCACCTACAGGTCATGTGACTAACTGAAATAGTGGATAAATAAATTTGGCACCCAAGAGACTTAAGTTAATGGTCTTTTATTGGAAAAAAAAGACTAGCATTTACAACTTGGAATGGACATAATTGTAATTTGCTGAACAGCCATGTCGTCATTGTGCTGAAGTCCTATGTAGATATATACTCTGACGGCTCCAAGTTATGGTACAGAACAGAAGATAAACGAGAGTCCAAGACACTCCCTCATCATAGGTAACTTTTTAAAAATTCAGTGAACGGTAAATTGCCTGACATCCGTTTCACTATAGTGCAATGCAGACACGTTAAGTTTTATACAGACATGCCATCCTTTTAGTTTTTTTTTTAAATCAAGGTCTTCAATCCTGGTAATTGCTTTGTGAGCACATGTTAAGTATGAAAACAATTCCACTCCAGGGACTGTCATACAGTAACAACCTTCTATTGTAGATTTTTTTTTTCTTGCCTTAGCACTCAAAAATTAACCAACTTTTCAGGAATGATCCTGGTACAATATACAAACTGGAAAAACTAAACTATTCCCACGAAGAACATAAAGTGGAATTAACAGAGCCAGGCTGTGCTCAACTGTCAAGCTGCATGCATGAAAAACTGGCCAGCCCAAACAGTGTGTTTATTAGCATGGAACTTCATAGAGTCCAATTGCCTTTGTTTTTAAGGTAGTACAAGTTTTACTGATGCATGGCTTGAAGATCTTTGGGGACAGGACCACTGATCATTTACATGCAGAGTTTGTGGACAGGTTTTTTTTTCTTTTGACATTCAGTAACTTTTGCTATACAGAAACAGAATGAATAAATGAACATTTTGCAAGAGGTAAGTAAAAGATTTCAACTTTTTTTCTAGGAAGGGGAAAGGTAAAATTCTTCATTTTGCAGTCATCATCTGTACGAATTCTGTGAAAAAACAATGGTAAGAATTTAATGAAGTTTGCTTTCAAACAGCATTGATACAGATCAATATCAGATCAGGTTTGCCCCTCCCCTTGCACAGCAAGGAAAGATGGCTGCTTCTGAACACAACTAACAGGCCCATGCCATAGTGGCACATTTCCAGGATCTCATTTCAATCTATAGTTGATTAACCTACTTTAAAATAGTTTACCTCCAAAGTGAAGGGGCTAGCACATAACTGATTTGAATCAAAGCACTGCTAGGAAAAAAGGACAGCAGTAAGCTAATATTTCATGCAGCCTTCATACAAGATTTCAAAGTGATCACCTTATATAATGTTCCTAAATGGTAAAGTGAGCCAATACATTTTAGTACTGCCAAAAGCCATCAACCATTCCTTTTGCCATTTAGTATGGGGCAAGGCAGAAGATGGATGTAGCCATCCATCACGTTTTCCTCTGGCTTATTCAGATTACTCAGTTATGTTCAACATGACAGAGCAAGAGACATCTATAGCCACAGAACTGTTCCATGTTATCCTGTGAAAACTGTCTGGCATGACGACTCCATCAGGTACCATATTCCAAATTGGTGTCCATGCACTTCCATTGAGTGGGTCCATGATTATGCTTGGTAAAGTACAGCAGTGGTTTGCTGTTGGCTGCTGCAGTATGACTGACCAGGAAACTCCTGCTCTTATCACCTGCCATCAGGCTGATTGGAAAGATTTACAGGCTGATAAATCAACCTGTCTGGCCACATTATGTAAACACTTTCCTTCGCCAAAGTCCTGAAGTGGGATTTGAACACAGGGCTTCTGGCCCAGAGCTAGCGATGCTACCCACTGTGCAATAAGACCTCCTCTGGCACAGCTTCAGGTGGCAATACTGTACACAAATTCCTCATCTGCCTAAGTTAGACCTTGCAATCACATTGCTTTGCATATCCACCCTAGTCCAGAACTGAATTTCAGCAACCTATATAGAGCTTTTAAATTGCAGTCAAACAAGTATGCCACTTGGTGCCAGCTTTACTAGAATCCTTTAGATAATTCAACCAAGGCTGCACCTGGCTGCTTGGTGAATGTAAATTTCCATGGCACTGTTCAGAAGAGATGGCTAGTTTTCCCCAGTCTCCTGGCCAACAAATCACAAAAACAGATCATCTGGTCATTACCACTCTGCTGTGGCTTGCACTTCAAAAATACTTTTACAGCTGGTGATCATGAAAGGCATTTATATAAAAAGACAAACTTGCATTAAGTTGCTACTTTAAAAGTCCACACCACTTGAATGTTAATACCGTTTAAGATATAATGTGCTTGCTTAACCATTCACAGCAGGTTCTAGATAATTCATCCATAGGAAACATTGGTGCCAGATCTACTCCTTCACATCAATAGGAGAATGGAGAATAGAAACTTGAATTTTTATAGCATGTGATTGTCAGGCAAAGGAGATCTCCCAACTCTGCAGAGTGGGGATCAAATCTAGAACAATCCAGCCAGTTATAATATTGACAATTTAACTCCTCCTCTTCCTAACATCTACTTTAGTTTTGTAAGTTTGACAAACTTTTATTTGGTTTCATCATGCAGGACATTAGAATGAAAAATCAGCTTCTTTAAAAAGAAAACCCTAACTTGCAAGGCATAATTTTAAGTCAATAACCAGGGAGCACAGATTTAAGGTAAAAGGCAGGAGGTTTAGAGGGGATTTGAGGAATAATTTTTTCACCCAGAGGGTGGGATGGGTATCTGCCTGAAGGGGAGGCAGGAACCCTCAACATTTAGGTATTTAGATGAACACTTGAAACACCAAAGCATAGAAGGCTACGGGCCAAGTGCTGGAAAATAGGATTAGAGTAGATTGGGGCTTGATGACCAGTGCA
Organism: Cetorhinus maximus; assembly: GCF_964194155.1. Lineage (NCBI taxonomy): Eukaryota > Metazoa > Chordata > Chondrichthyes > Lamniformes > Cetorhinidae > Cetorhinus > Cetorhinus maximus. The sequence goes on from NC_135896.1 coordinate 7,018,422, forward strand.
GACATGGGCTGAAGGACATCTTTCCGTGCTGTGAAAATGACTACAATGTACTGAATAGGGAAGGAGGCAGGAAAGGGGAATTCCAGTGTACAGAGCAGTGCTTACCAAAGATTTTCTTGATATGACCCCATTTTTATGCCTCAGATTTCGTGTGACTGGGGTGGAGGGGTTCACAGGCCTTTTTTTGGGGCAGCAATCAGGCCACCCGCACCAATAGAGAAAAAAAAGTAAGGGTTAAGGAGCCTCAACTGTTAGCATTCAGTCGGAGCTCCATGGCAGGCACTGTTGCCTTGGGAGCTCAAGTCCTCAAATTTTGTCTAGCAACTCCACCAGGGCTCACGTCCAATTTGGTGTAGATACCCCTTAATAACAGAAAATGATCTGCATAGACTTCAATGTTAGCTACAATAGTAGAAGCTGGATGCTGCATAAGGCTTTAGTGGTCACAAACATAATATTGGAGAGATGATGGGCAAAAGTATCACCCCACAGAAAAGGGGAAAAGAAACTCACTGGCTTCTTTAGAAAACAAGCTTATAGTAGGGGAGAAGAAAGGGAACTTTATCTATCTTATGAAAGTCAAAACTTAAGTGGAGGTCAGGAACTTCAATTGCCAGTGGGCCTGGGAACTTTTGCACATGCACAAACTGGCATTTTAAAATTCCATGGGCCCAGTGCATCTGTGCTCAAGGAAAAAACTGTGCTCAAGGAAAACTAAAAAGCCCAGGTCAATTGACTGCAATCAGACAGCCTCAAGAGCAGCCCCAGGAGGGTGAGACAGGAAAAGGCCCCAGTTCAGTTAATAAAGAGCAGAGAAACAGGCTCCAAACAGGAAAAGGGTTTTGGAGAGCAGACATTAAGTGAAGGCGGCAGCCAAAGGTTGCTGAATCCATGCTGAGGGCTGTTGGGACAAAAAGGTACCCCTTTGGATCAGTCATGTATCGCTCAGCACAGCTGAAGGGATGAATTTGTAGGTGTGTTTGGTACTGGATTGCATATTTGGGAATCCAGGGGAGCAGAATCTCAGGAGATGAGATTGAAACCTTGAAGTGGGCCATCGCTAATGTTGTCTGAATTGGGGCAGAGAATTCAAGGTAAGATCTTCAAAGGTAAGGTTTGGAATCCCTAGTGAAATGGACAGTTTCAGTGGATTAGTTGACACTGTTACTGATGTCTAGGTAGGTTGAGAAATCAGTAGAATCTATTTTGGTCACATTTGGCATTTACTGTGGAATGTTTGACCACAGTTTGCCTGTTAATTCACATGTACCTCACATAAGAACACAAGATGGATTTGGAAATCGTTCCATCTTTCTGACCTTGCACAGTGAAGTTTACTTTTGCTCAAAACTCATGGAATCGTGTGGCTTTATTCACCTGTAATGTCTGGAATCTCAAACTTCATCTACTTTAAACTAAAACATTATTGGTCCCAAACAATGTTACCAAAAACCTGGGGGAGGGGGCCTGGACTAGGGTCATAATCTACATTAAAAAAAAAAATGGGTAAACCTAATTACTTAAAATGACATCCTTTTAAGATGTGATAGTCTCCCATCTCCCAACTAGCTGGAAGCTGACAATCAGATCAAGCATACCAAAAGGGATATCTTGATAAATGTTCCCATTGTAAAAACATGGCCATTTTCCAAAATTATAAATAACTTTACAAAACTTACACAAAGAAGCCCTTTAAAGTCAGGTAAATTTGTTTACATGTATTCAATTCATTCACTGTAGTGGTTCTACAAGTGCCACAGAGCCAACACTCAGGGCCAACTGCATAATCCCAGAATGGAGTGGTTAGTAGACAACAAAAACAGTCCTCAGAACAAAGCACAACCTTAATCTTATGAGGTCACTGCATTCCTGCCAGTGCAGATCATTTATGATCAGGAGCCAGAAGCCTGGCTGATTTTTAAAATGTCACCAGTCCAAGTGCCAAGGCCAATTATAATGACTTTGCAATTGTTTCTACAGAGACAGACACCATCTCAGATCAGGTAGCAAACCTAGAACCTTGTGATGTCTAGCTGGTTATTAGAAACTTCCTGAAGGAGTGCATTAGGACCACAAGGCAGTTCATTAACAGGAAGAGGGGGCAAAAAAGCCTCATCCAACAATGGGAAAGGCTGCATTTGAAATTAAAATGTATAAATGTTAACAATGAACCCTAGCCCAAACAAATTATTCACCTCAATTATTTTCCCCCTAGTCTGAAACATTCAATTGTTAAACTTAAGACAGGATAAGTCCAGTTTTGCTAGTGTTTTAAACTGTAATTTGCAATAACAATGGGCGAGTTTAAAATCTTTCCCCTAGTGTGTGAGCACTTCTGGAAAAACAAGGTCTCACAGTTAATCCTCTGGTAAACAAACGATCCCAGCCAGTGTGGTAACAGGAGACACAGTTACTTCAATAGGATGTGTATTTTAGGCTAGATGTGGGAAAGGCAGAGTGTTCTACTTCAATTCTAGTTTAAAGTGCATCTGTGGACAGGACTGGACTGTTGAGCCACCAATAAATGAATGGCCTCAATAGCCAGGTTTCCACTTCAAGAGCAATTAGGGATGGGCACACCAACATCCCGTAAAGAATAAAAAATGAAAGTGGCTACAAACAAAATACCGGAAGACTGCCACAATAAGATGAACAAGTAAAGACCATCCCAAGGGTGCAAGATTGTGGAGAACAACATACATTATGCCAGGATGAATCTTACACGTGGTTCTCATATACCCAAGCATTAAACAAGGCAAGCCTCCTGTCTCAAGTCGCAGAAGGGGTGGGTGGGGTTGATTTACTGCTCAATTTCATAGACTATTAATACTATATCAAATACAATTCTTCATTGGATCACATTCAGAATTTTTTTTATTGTGCAGGAGGCACTTAGCCTGTTATATTTGCACCAGCTCTCCAAGTGAGCCATTCCTTAGTGCCATTCTCCCATCTTCTCCCCATAACCCTGCATTGTTCCTTTTCAGATAACAATCCAATTTGCTTTTGAATGCTTCAATTGAAGCCACCTCCATCACTCAGGCAGTGCATTCCAGGCCTTGGCCACTCATTGAGAACTTTTTCACATCACTTACTTGGAAGCATTTTTTTTGTAGCTTTTACACTAGTGGCAGGCAAGAGTCTACAATTAAATAGCAATTTTGATTTCCTGCATAAATACTGTGATCAGTGAGTTATCAACTACTTTCCATTTATACTGGAGATAAAGGTAGAAAATAAACATACCTTCATAGTTGACTTGGCCATCACCATCAATATCTGCTTCTCTAATCATTTCATCTACTTCTTCATCTGTCAATTTCTCCCCTAGGTTTGTCATAACGTGACGCAACTCTGCCGCACTGATGTAGCCATTACCATCCTGAGAGAGAAATTTAAAATGAATAGTAACCTATTCCTTCAACAGTACCTCCCCACCTAGAAGGGCAAGGGCAGCATGCACATGGAACCACCATCACTTCTAACTCATATACCATCCTGAATTGATGGACCAGCTGCTCCTTCAGTCACTGGGCCCAAACTCCTAGAACACTAACAGCATTGTGGGAGTACCTTCCCCACACAGGCTGTAATAGTTTAAAAAAGGCAGCTCACCACCACTTAAGGAAAACTAGGGAAGTGAAACACCATTAGCCTTCCCTGTGAATTTAGATACTACATCAGTTATGTGATACCAAGGAATTTGTAAAAAGGCATCTGATAAATTGGATCATGCCCAGGTTGATCCCAGAGTCCAGTCACACTGGATCTGCACAAATTTGCTCCATCATTTAAATTCCTATAAATTAATATTTTGATCAGAAATGCAACATTTAAAAAAAGGCATCACCATGAGGGAATTCCACCTCCAAGTTCAGAAGAACCTCCCCATCTTCCAGAAACTCACCTTCACCCAAAAACATTTTGTTCAGCACTGCAAACCTGAGAATCTTCTGCTTTAACAGCAGAGGAACAGGCCACTCAGTCTGTTGGGTTGATACTGGCATTTATGCTCCACTTGGGTCCCCTTGCATCCTACATCATCTGCCCCCATCACTTTCATTCTCTCACGTGGTTATGTAACTTTCCCTTAAACACATCTTACAATGAAATCAGATAAGACCCCATGAACCTATCACTTGGGTAAGCAGGGACAAGCATTACTGTCACACCTGTTTCTTCATTGGGCTGCTCTTGAACCAGAACAAATGAATGGACAGAAAAGGTAATTAACTTTTAAATAATCTTCTCTAGAGACTAAAAGTATTGGATCCTGCCTGAAACACATCAATACTTCAGCCTTCACTTATAACAAGCGCAACTGGAAAGAAAAAGGAATCAGTTGTTGGCTTAGAGCTAGTGAAATCAATCAGGCAAAAGTATTAACAGAAAATTGAGCTTGTACTGCTACACTAACAATACACTCAGGGCAAGGTCTGCCATCAGACTACATGCACAGAATCCACAATCTAGTTAGAGAGGAAGCATATTCTTTCAAGGTCACTGAAGTACTTTTAATGCCAATGATCTGCAAGCTGAAATGGCACAGCTATGATTGATACTCAGGCTCAGTATCAGAAAAAAATGGAGGGATCACACCCTCTACAATGGTAGAGTTTTGCCAATTGGAAATACTTTGCACAGATTCTAAAACAAACTAATGAAAAAGGCCATCATACCAATATTACTCAGTATTTAAAATGCCCACCTTGTCAAATACACGGAATGCCTCACGAATTTCCTCTTCACTATCCGTGTCTTTCATTTTCCTGGCCATCATGGTCAAGAACTCAGGAAAGTCAATAGTTCCATTACCTAGGAAACAGAAAAATAACAGTCAAGAAAAAAACCATCAGAACACATTTAAGGCTTAAAAGAAAAATCTACAAAGAAACATAGGCAAGGTAATTAGCCATAGTCCACAAAGGGCAATTTTCATCTCCCTCCAGTAGAAGGGAGACAATTGGTTATATATAGCTTGAGGGGCACAGCAATGCAAGGAGGCAGGCCTCCATGAACTACCATAGCTGGCACAGGGAGTGAACTGCACTACTGGCATCATTCTGCATTCACTCTAGCCAACTAAGCTAAATAATCCCCACAAACGAACACAAGTCCACAGAACTTCTCAACAGGCTGATGGCACCCAGTTTTATAGACAAGCTAAAAACTTTGCTAGAGCTGGAGGCAAACAAACTGGCAAAGCACATCTCCCATCTTGGAGATCTTGTTTTGTATACTTTTTAAAGAGGCTAAAGAACTTATCCAATGTTTACACGCAACTATGTAAGATCTAAATTGTAGGGAGTTAAGATAATACTGGTCAAAGCTACAATTAAAAGCAACTCAGGAGCTAACAATTCAAATTTCTAGATCAGGATGCGACCCCATACAGTTTTTGACCTAATTAAAGCAGTGATAATCTTATTAAACCATAAATAGATCCTACTGAAATTATCCAGCTAAGCATGCTCATGGTGACACCCAAGTTAATGAGAAACTTCAATGTTTGTAGTTAATTATGCTCTATAATAGCTTTCATTGTTCTCATTTCAATATTACTTTACAGCACAGTTTTCACCTTGTAATTAACTACATGATATAGAGGTAGCCAGCAGTATTGTGCTCCAATTGTCTTAGTGATATTTCGTAAATTTTTACAAGACAAAAGACTTGAGCTTTTGTTTCTGCATGGATTGTAAACATCAAACAGTGTCCAACAGGAATCAACCACACAGTTCAGAACAGATTAAATAAACACCTTCAAATTATTTTGATTCCTTGTAACTAAATAGCTACTATGCCAAGTTTGGGGCACAATTATTTGTTGTATCAGGGTAGGAGGGCTCTTTTAATTAAAGGTACCAGTGCATTATGCTTTATAAGTAAATTTAAAAAGAGCTTCCTGTTCAATCTTCCTACATCTTGCTTGATACTGAAAAGATTACTAATGCAGAAAATCTGTATACTGCAAAAAAATCTTCAACCTCCTGGTTTGACACCTTGGGAATTGCAAAGCTGACTGAAATCCCATTTCCAAGGTACAATAGACAATTTCTGAATTGGTCCACTGCCAGGTCGAATCTCATCCTGCTTAGAAAGCAGCTAGTTTGAACTTTGGGATGTAACTCTGACCATGAGAAATCAATGGTTACAGCTCAGGAGGCCATTCAGCCTGTTGTGCCCATGTCAACCACTGAACAAGACTGCAGCCAAGTGTTTTGACAGCAATCTGTGTGCATGTGCTACCACTTTTCAACCAAGCCAGTCTGCTGCTGACCATTTGCTTTTTTGAAACCAGCAATCTGAACTCAGTTATACACCTCAGTGTGGGAGTTCATGAGGAAATATGAAGTGAACATTTTGGTGCAAATGCACCATAGAGTCAGCAGTCTTCATCTTTAAATGGACACAAACCTAGGGATCCACATCATAACTGCCCAAGATAATGCAATTACCTAAAAGAGTCCCAACATTTTAAACAACTTAATATACAGCAGAAATAACGCATTAGCAAGTCAAAATATAGAACTGTTTCAGTTCTCTTAGGATTCCCTCAGGTTGGGGAATTCCTACTTGAAAATTTACACAGTACAGCAATTAGAAGCCATAACCTTTTTTCATTCCCCCACTCAACTAGCAACCCAACTAACCAAGAAACAAGATCTGGAACCATGAGCACCAGACTAGAGACCTCAAGAGCCAGTAATATTTTTCAATGGTCCAAAAACATATCAACATCTGCTATTGTGGTATTTTAGGTACCAGTTACTATTATACCTTAATTCTATTACTCAATTACTTAATTCTATTACTGGAGGGTTAGTTATTTCCTGAGCTGCACGCTTACACTGCTCACTAGAACCAGGGAGGGCAGGCAACAATTTTACAAATAACAGCTACCAAAAAGGTGACACAATAATCATGAAGAATTACATTAAGCCCGAAAAAAGTAACGTAATAAATTCAGGCCATGAAGTCACTAAATTCAGGCCGTCATTTATCCCCTTCAATTCCCACAGAGTACTACCTAGCTCAGAACTCAAGAGTCCAACAGTTGGCCAGCTAAACATCTTTCATTGCTGCCAGGAGGCAGGAATAATTTTTAATACCTTCATCTTCCAAGCACTACAGAAGTCTGCAATTAGTCAATTAGCTGGGGATTCAACTGAATCCAAGGTCATTATTAATGCCCTCATTCAGCCAAGTTAGAAATAGATTTGAAATACATTGGAAATTCAGGTCAGACAGCATCTGTGGAGAAATAGTTAAAATATTTCAAGTCAGTGACCTTTCATCAGGACCCCAAAAAAATACACGTCAACAGGTTTTAAGCAAGTAGAGGTGGGGAGAGAAGGTCTGAGATAGGGTGGAAGGCAGGAGAGATGTGCCAAAACAGATGAGGGTGCAAGTAGTAATGGTACAAGAAACAAAACAGGTCTAGGTGTAAATGGAAGCAGTAGATTCAACTACCTCCCTTTTCTTCAGATGCTAAGTGGTCATGATGGGAATCACTGAGTGCAGCTTTCCCAACTCAACCAAAGTGCCTAATCAAGAGTTTCATTGGAACAGTGTAGAAAGAGTCAGTAAGAATGGGATGCAGCATTAAAATGGCTCAACTAGGTCAAGGTCATGCTGTAGACTGAAGAGGTGCTCAACAAATTGAGCAACTAGTCTGTTTGGTCTCCCCAATGTAACATAATAGGTGGTGGTCTTTTGGACCCTCAAGACTCACTAAGATCATGGTTGATGTGTTACCTCAGCACCATTTTCTTGCTGCCCATCCCCCACAACCCTAGACTCCCTTGTGGATCAGAAATCTGTCCAACTCAGCCTTAAAAATATTCAATGACCCAGGCTGCACAGCTCTTTGGGATTCCAAAAGAAATTCCTCCATCTTAAATGGGAGACTCCCTTATTCTGAAACTGTTCGATTCCCCCACAAGGCTGGACTGAATAGGAACCAGTGCACTAACTTACTGTTTTACCTGGAAGACGTTTGGGGCCCTGGATAGTGAGGGAGGATGTGTTAAAAAAGGGCAAACATCACATCTCCTATAAATAAATGGAAAGGTATCACAAAAAATGGAGGGGACAACTGAGGAGGGGACCAAGGTGTTAAGGAGAGAAGGCTGTATGGGTGGGAGCATCATGCCAGAGGCGCTAGAAATGGAGGATGATCTGTTGAATGGAGGCTGGTAGGTGGAATGGGGAGGGGGAGGAGAGGCAACAACAGAAATGCAAACAAACAATGAACACCATCAAGGGCCTTGTCAACTACGGTAGAGGGGAATCCTCAGATAAGGAAAAAGGACATCAAGCATCCATTGAATACGACATCAATATCGTATTGAAAGCGATAGCAAGAGCAAATGTGACAGATGGAGACTGGGAGAATGGAATGGAGTCTTTATAGGAAGCAGGTGCAGTCAAGGTAGCTGTGGAGATAGCACAACTAGTTCTGACAGAAGATAGAATCAAAACATTAATTGTTTCTCTCCACAGATATTACCTGACTTAAGTATTTCAAGCATGATATTTTTAATTTAATTTCCAACATGCTAGAAACATGAAATTTGGTTTACAATAAGAGTTACATCAATAATTAGTGAACATTATACTCGGTTGTGTATTACCTGTGTTGGTAGGAGGGGAAATTTGAACTGCTGGGTGTAAACACATGACTGATACCTACCTTCTCCTGAACTCAAAACCTGGGACTATACAGTCAAGATTAGCAGCTCAGGCCAGAGAACTTTAATGCAGTTTAATTACATTTATTCTCAGCCATTAGGGATAACAAATTCACTCAAGTCAGTCTGCAAGACTATATACTGTTGTCCACTTTTTAAACAATCCTTTTGAGAATATCCATACAAGCATTCAGAACCGCAAATGGCTTCTTACACAAAATGCACGAACTTTAGAGCCAATAATTAAAATCAAAGGATTAATTAAATGACCTTCTGTAGGATATATCAAGTGGCTGAACTACCTCAAAGTAGTTAGCTATCATAGACTTAACACTAATTAAATTTTGGGTTTAAAAAAGTGACATCCAACAGAAGATGCACTCTTGGTGTTTGAGTTTGTTTGGACTGATTAATGTTAAACTTTTTAGTTATGTGAGACAATAGTTGAATTGTGACTTTTGACCACCCTTCAGCCCAGTGAGCTAGTCCCAAAGTGATCAGAAGTTCTCAGCTTACCCAACTGGTTGGCTACAATTCTTGCTGCAGAGGCACGCATTAAGCTGTTTAGCCAGCAAGGGTGAGGGACCCCAGAATTCAGCCTCATCTTGGTTGGCCCAATATCAATAGCAATCTGGAGCAGGGGACTGGTTTTATATCCTCCTAACCCACAGAAGTCAACTGCTCTCATTGACACTCTAGACATGACCACCTAGATCATTCTTGGTGATTGACTAATAAACACTGACTAGTTGGGAGTACTTTGGAATGCCAAGTTTCTTCCAGAAACAGAGCTTTGCAATTCTGTAAATTTAATAGCTCAATGACAGGGAGACAGTGGCATAGTGGTAACGTCACTGGACCAGTAATCCAAAAACCCAGTCTTATGCTCTGGGGGCACGGTGAAATTTAAATAGTTAATAAAACCTAGAATTGAAAGCTTGTCTCAGTAATGATGACCATGAAATTATCATTGATGGTCATAAAACCCATCCAGTTCACTAATGTCCTTTCAGGAAGGAAATCTGCTGTCCTTACCTGGTCTGGCCTACGTGCAAGTCCAGACCCAAAGCAATGTGGTTGACTCTTAAATGCCCTCAGATGGCCTACTAAAGCCAGTTCAAGGGCAATTCGGGGCAGGCAACAAATGCTGGCCTTGCCAGTGACACTCACCCAATGAAAGAATCAAAAACTTGCAGCAAACATTTTCTGAAGGGCACAACTAGAAAAGTGATAGTGTTTACTTTGTGGGAAAGAATAATCCCTGGAGTCATAGAAGTTCAAAAGGCTAAATATCAGAATGCTGTGCTCAGCTGCAAGTATCTGGCGATAAACAAAAACAAGTTCCTCAAATTTTTTTTAAAACAACATTCATCTCCACCAAATGTTCCCCATTCACAGCAACTGACATTCACCGTCAGTGATAACGTACTCAATGCTGCATTCTTATTTTAGAATACCTAGTCATTCCACATTTTAAAACTATCCATGATATTCAACATAGTTCTAACCACAAATTTCAGTAAGACAATCTTGCAACAGGAGGGGATTTCATATTGAGCAAGTTACTCCAATACCACAAAAACACAAAGCCTTCCCACGCTGTCATTCCAGCAAACACTAGTGATTAAATGAACAAATCAAAACCTAGCAACTTGCTGGGGATGTTTTTTTTTTCAATGTTCAAATTATGCTATGATTTGGCATGTAGTCAAAAACTACCTGGTAGTGTAAAGCAATTTCATCAAAAACAATATTGTATTTACTCACAGCAAGAAGTCACCACTGGAAAAACCTGTGTTATCACACCTACACCTGAAACAGGTTTCAAGTATTAACGCAGCAAATTCTACCTCTGGCATTCAAAGCAGTCCAGTTTTAGCTAACATGGGATCAGCTGTTTGAGGGCGGGAGTGAGACACAAACAACTGTCAAACTTACCATCTGCATCAACTTCATTGATCATGTCCTGCAATTCTGCTTCAGTCGGATTCTGTCCCAAAGATCGCATTACAGTCCCCAACTCTTTCGTTGTGATGGTGCCATCACCATCTTTATCAAAGAGGGAGAATGCCTCTTTGAATTCTGGGGAAAAAAAAACAAACAAGTGGTTCACATGGGAGGTAATGACATAACTTGTAATAACTATTGACACTTCAAAATTAAAATGAGCTATTCAGGAAGGTTGCACAAGTAAAAAAAAACTTTAGGCTATGAGTCAAAACTGTAGCCTACTGGCACTAACAGCCTAACATTACAGTAGCAGTTAAATGTGCATGAGTCACTGAAATTAATTTCTAAAACAAGGGCAAGATTTTAATTTGCTAATGAAAGCAAGCCCATTCTTTTTCTATTACAGAACAAAGTAATTCAAATTGTGGCAACTAGCATTCCGCCACATCCCACTAATGCTTCAATGTTTAAACTCACTGACAACTGCTTCACCCCACTGGTTAGCTCAAATTTGTGACAATGCCCTAATCAATCTGGTGAGAGCGGTCATTCACAGTGCCAGCATGTTCAGGCTTGCAATCAAAACACCTCCAGCACAGGTGGAACTGACACACTGTTTCTTAGCAACTTGAAGACACCAGTTAGAGTGGCTACTGGTAGGAGTTGGACTCACGTTATGCCAAAGGTGACAAAGATTTTTTGAAGTTATGCAAGTTAAAGCGCAAGTGCCCTAGTATGTGAAAGATCATCAACTTGCATGCTATAGGAATACTCATGACTAAAGAGAAAGAGCACTTCGAGTTTTCCTCAAACTTCCTTCAGAGTACTAAATACACTTCAATTCAAGAAGTACACCTATGGAGGGTGGGGGGGGGGGGGGGTTTGACAGCAGAGTGATGCCAACAGCGTGGGTTCAATTCCTGTACGGGCTGAGGTCACCATGAAGGCTCTGCCTTCTCAACCTTGCCCCTCACCTGAGGTGTGGTGACCCTCAGGTTAAACTCACCACCAGTCATCTCTCCGATGAGACAGCAGCCTATGGTCCTCTGGAACTTGGTCCATAGGTCCGAAAGTGGCCAGTGATGACATTGCTTCAATGGTGTTTGTTGAAGTGACATCACCCTTGTAATGGACCCATGGTTTTGCTAAAGCTAGTCTGAAATGTCATTCTATGAACATTAGGAAGTTATTGTATTTTGTCGCTGCATACAACTTCATTGAAGGTTACATAAGGCACAGGGATAACCAACCCAGATGGATAAAAAACACTGCCAAAAACAAGTGAAAGATTTTCAGAAACTTTTAATTCATTGCTCAAACAGGATAAGGATATCCAAAAAAAGCAGAAATGGACAAGTCAAGCCGCTTACAAATGCCTGAAAGAAGCTTAATGCATTTTACTGCACATATGGAATAGCTTGGAAAAATATTAGATGCATAGCTTAAGTTGTACTTTTACTTTGGGTCTCCTCTTGCAAATTACAGGTAAACAGCAACAATTCCATTCAGGAAGCTCAATAGGCATTTTAGACAAGTGTGAATGTCAATATGGGAGGCCAGGACAATCTGGGTACTCTAGCAAAACTAGCATTTGCTGCCTTGAACTCTTCCATCTTTTAATCTACGCTACTGCATCAAGAAATCCACAGGAGAGAAACTGAGTGACTATTAAGATCAGAAACTGCAGGTGGAGTAAGAGAATGTTTTAATTATGCCTTCTGTCTAACATCAATTGATAAACTGGAATGCATTTCATTGTTTAGAAGAACCAACTGTTTTTACATCCACCCTCCTGCCAACATCAAGAGACTCATCTTCAACTCATTACAGCATTAGCACTATTCTAGACTTCAAACTAAGCAATATTCACCAGTGATAAAAGCAAAATACTGCAGATGCTGGAAATCTGAAACAAAAACAAAATACTGTAAAAACTCAGCAGGTTGAACTGTCTGTGGAGAGAAAAACAGTTAACGTTTCAAGTCCTTATGACTCTTCAGAGCTCTGAAGAGTCAAAAGGACTTGAAACGTTAACTGTTCTTTTATCTCCACAGATGCTGTTAGACCTGCAGAGATTTTCCAATGTTCACCAGGGGCCTCCTTTATGCCTATGATTGCTTTGATGTTTACTGCTGGCAGAATTTATAAACATCCATACTTTTCCACCTGGTTAAACAAAGTCCTCCAGGCAAAAAAACTAACTGCACGTGTACTTATAAATGTTCAATAGTTGTATTTTGAATGTGGTTCACAATAGAGCTCGTCATACATCATCAATGCCAAAGTAGTAAATGCTGTAGCAACAATACATTTTGCACATGGCCCCCATGCCATCTTGACTACTTGGAACACCACTGCAGATGTATCCTGTATAACCCAGGGCATGGTCATTAAAATTCCTGTTTGAAACAAGAATCTACTGCCATAAACATGTTCTCTACATGGAGAACTCCATACTGCCTCCTAATCATTAGGACATACTTCCCTACACATTTAAAATTCACAGCAGCTCTGAATAAGACTGTTTGGAGAATATCATATCGAATTCTTAACAGGACTGGCTAGCGTTAGCTGACAAATCTGATGGACCCATTTTTTCACTGCTTCCCCACCCTCAAGAGGCTGCAGTCCATCAAGTTTTGGGAGTCCCATCCTTTTCTTGTCCTTCACTGGGTATATCAAAAAAGCTGGGACATTGCCACAACAGTATAGCAGCTGGATCTACCAGCAGCCTACCTTGCCCTACGAAACAAAAATCCATGTTTATCTTATGCAAACTTTTTCCTTCCTAATGTTTAATTTTACTAAAAGGACAAGTCTGACATATGTAAATACGTCCCAATGTATGCCATTTAATTTTCTTGAACATGCTCACTTTTCACAATCCTAACCATGTAAACTGGCTGCCAGATGTAGATGAGTTTAAGAGTTTAATAGACAGAACAAGCTCAACTGTTGTACACAAGCTTGTCACCTGACCAGGCACCATCTTGGTACAAAATGCAAACACTCAGGCTTTCATCAACTACAAGATCCTTAGCCCTCATCACCCATCCTATCCTCCTTCCTTGCGATAAAGCCAACAAACCTAAAAACCATTTAATTCATTGCAGGAAGTATTACACAGCATTACAATCTTGTGCACTCTGAAGGTTGATACAAATGCAAGAAACAGTTAATTTGCAATTCAAATCTATGAAGTCTAGACCAATTCCAGCAAGTACTATTAACGTATATAAAATATTTACTCACCAGCAATCTGCTCCTCAGTAAGTTGGTCAGCCTGTAAGAAAAGTTAAATCATTAAACAGCTGAGTTTTGACAAGTGGTAATATTTTTTAAAAATGAAGTTTGGGGACTTCAGAAGCAATAATCTGAACAATTATATGAACTTCGCTATTTCTGGTATGGACAAATCAAGATTTCAAAAGGAACAGATTACTGATTGTAAGTTTACATTCTCCAATACTATCAATGTACATTTCACATTATGGTAACTTGGAATTTGAAGTAAAAGCTCAATTTTTACATGAAAATAAAAATAAATCAATACCAGGGAGAAAATTTATACTGACATTAAAACAAGGTACAATCAAAATGACAAGCTCGTCAGCTTTTACTGTTTTGAGTTTCCAGGCCCAAGTTCAAGGCACGATCATCCTTAAATGCTGTTACGTTTAAAGAATGCGCATTTCTCTCAACTGTCATGAAAAAAGACCAAGGGCAAAGAAAGATGACATATGGAGCTGCCAGAGATCTAGTCAGGGAACTGGTATTCTTGTGCACAGTAAATTCAGGTTGAGAACCATGTTGATATCACAGCCAGCATCAGTTGTGGGTTGAGTAATTACGTGGCATTCCTGTTGTGTTTAAAAGTACCTAGAAATTGTTTGAGCAATGGCACCCTTCCTCTTGCCACATTTGCTGACATAATGGAGCCACTGTTTGTTTCTGCATGAAGATTAAAGAACTAGGTTAAACAGAAGCCACAAATGCATATTCCACATTTTGGAAACATGGATCCTTGACACTGTAGAAGTTCATCTAATGGCATGGAATTGTTTGTGATAACTTGCATTCAATGTGCTTGGTTCCTTGTATCATAAGAGACCAATGAGTCCACTATTGTGGCTGAAGACTGCTTCAAAAACAACCAGAAAGGACTTTCCATCTTTCAGTTTCCAATGGAGGTTGTCCATGTCCCACAAAGACATGATGGACAAATTGTGTCTTAAATGAGTTACAAATTGGAGCTACTTTGTGCCCATTTTGTATGTACAGTAATGAATCTGTGCTGAACCCCATCAGCCACCCACATTAGACCATAATGGGCCAATGCCACCGCTGATGAAAATGTTTGCAAACTAGATTCAACCTGTACACAAGCCAGAAAGACATAATCCAAAAAAAAATCTTGAGCTTCAAAATGCTTGACATTTTCAAACAGCTCAATATTAGGATAGATCTTTCAAGCTGAAGGGTTCATTTGGTGACGACTATCCATCATAGAAAGCTTGCTCAGAACACATGTATCCCATTTTCTCTGCCATATTGAAGAAAGTGGCAACAGGAGCTTGGCTTGTTCCAAACCTCAGTGAGCCTCCAGTTTTAGCTGTTTCACTTACCAGCAAAAGATTCCCTGATTTTGTCCACTTTATAGGCAAGTGTCTGGTCGTCACAGAAGAAAAGCAGGCTTTTTGTGCACCAGTTTTCAGCTTATTTTCTAGAGAAGCCAGGCCAAGTCAAAGTGTAGTGACATTAAAAAGGTTAAGGAAACAGGAATCTTGGGGGAAATTTGGCTTTTAAAATTGGGAAAAACTAAAACAAAATGGTTTATCATGAAACAAAAAAATGAGACAGTCAATCTGATATTCTCCAGGAGGGGGCAGTAATATTCCTATTCTGCAAACTTCACAGAACCTAATGGTGGAGATTCTAACTGACAGTTCTGGAAGTTTGGGGCCCACCCACTAAGCTGGGAACATGTGTTTTAACTGGCTTGGAAAAGGAGGAAAATGTTGGGTGTATCAGACCAAAGGCACTGGCAATCATCCAGGAAAATAGATGTGCTCTATGGAGGGGACAGAACAATTCCTGGAATTCAGACTGTTTTGATTCATCTACTTCCTCAAAGTACATAGGGACCAGTCCCTTCAGTGTTTCACACTCAACTTTATTATTGGATCTGAAGTTAATATCACAAGTCCCACTATAACACAACTGAAGTTATCCAATTAAACTTATGTATTATAGTTCAGTGATTCCTTAGGTCAATAACTCAATTTGCAAACACTTTTAATATAGGACCATGAAAAACTGCTAAGCAGATTTACATTAGTCTTCATTTCAAGCTCTGCAATCTTTTGAGCAAAGGCATTTCATAAATTTGAAAAATAGTCAAAATTTTGGACTACAGGTCTGCAGCTGACAAAACCAAAGCTAATTACATAATTTATGACTTTCATACCCAGTATGTTATGTAGCCAGCAGGTAAAATAGCTACATTTATATATAAAAGGTCAAGCACAACTGGTTAATTTTGCAACATTTAGTCACACTTGCAGCATCCAATTCTAACCAACACACCCAAAAGGCACCCAAAAGGCAACCAGAGGCACACTGCAATAAAAGCTAGCTAAGTCAAGAACAAATTACCAGGCGGCTTTTTTTAAAAAACGCTTTACATTAGTGATTTACATGCTGGCACAGGTGCCACTCATACATGACACTTGCAACATATACAACAAAATAAGCTAAAGACAAGATACTTAAACTACATTGCAGAGGCAAAACAATGATTCACCACTTGAAGCAGAAAAATCTGCAATTACGTAATGTACTTGCCATAAAGGCAGCTCTGTGCAACATACAAGAGATAGAGAAGTTTGCTCAGCTCATTGTGCATTAGATAGATACCACTCTTAACTTTCAAGGAATTCCAATAACAAATTAGGAACCTGTTTAACCAAATTAGCCCCTTCCAAGTCCAACAAGCAGAAAGAAAGCCTTAACAGCCATGTGCGTTTGGCCATAACCTTTGGATTTCAAGAAAAAAAAAGACCTCTTTCAAATATTACTACAAAAAAATATGAAATCCAGCACAAGCAGGGAGCGGTCCACCCTTTTGGACACCAGTTTCTTAAGGAGTCAAGGGGGAAGAGGCAATTACACGGTTAAAGATTGCAAAGAGAGTGTTAAGCTTTGCTGCAAACCAGGCATTGTGGAACAGAAAGCACGCGTGCTGTGCAAAAAAAGAGAAAGATGCATCCGAGAGATTAAGTGAAATTGCAACCCAACAAACACTCCACTAAACTGGTTATTAACGCAAAGAGCCGAATGCAGCAGCCTCGTCCACCAGCCTTCCGTCCCCGTCACCCCCCCCCTCCATTCCCCATGGTTTGCATCAATGAGGGAGAGATGCAGCCCCCCGGCGGGAGGGAGGGGGGAAAGAGAGAAAGAGACTGAAGCTGCAGAGTCCAGGTGCTGGGCTGGGGGAGGTGTTGCAGCCGACCGGCCGCGCACCGGAGTGGTGGGTGGGTTTTAGAGACCGGGAGGCAGGAAGGAGCTCGCACCCGCCCGCCCTGCCCTCAAGTCGCTGCGGGGAGCGCGGCCACAGCGATCACCCTCTCCCCGCCGCCACCGCCACCGAGCACGCCCCCCACCACCCATCATCATCATCATCATCTCTCTCCCAACCACTTCCATCCTCCCGCCCGCATCCCACCCCACACACACACACACAAACCGCATTTAAAATAAAAATTAAAATTTCACCCCCTCCCCCTCACATTTAACACATTAAAAAACGGCGCGAGACGCATGACAACCGCCGCCATTTTGATCGCTTTTTCCACACATACGCACAATTATCCTCAACAGACGATCACATTTTAAGGTTTCACGAAAATAAATGACAAGTAAAGCATATGGATAAAGAGAAGCAGGTGTCCGTCCTCTCGGCCGGGCATACGCACCATGTCGAGTTTTTTTTTAAAAAAAGGGGGGCGGGAAATGCGCGCTAACCACAGACACTCGCAGCAGCTTCTCCACTCGCCGCGGTCCCACTGGCGCCGATTACCGCGCTCTTCCTCCGCTGCCCACTACATATATACTGTGTATCCCTCCGCCGGCACTCAGAGGAAAAGGGGCGGGGCCGAGGGGGGAGGGGTGTGCGTGCTGAGAGGGTGAGAGTCTACGGCCCAACCGCTCGGCTTGCAGCAGACCCTCCCTCACTCTTTAATTTTCCGCACTCCCCCCACCCCCTTCCCCTTCCCCTCCCTCTGCCTTATCTCGTCAATCGAATCTATAAATCGATCGCCGGCGTTTCTACCCGTTGTGTGTGTCATCTTTTCGGATCTATATCGCTCAGGCGTAAGGTTACAGTTTGGTTGGGAGGGGGTGTGACGGCTCGGTTGCCTGGTTGGCGAGGACGGGGTGGGGGAGGGGGGTGACTCTCTCTCTCGCTCGCTCTCTCTGTGTAAGCGAGTTTGGGGGGGGTGAGGGGAGGGGAAGGGGGACGTCCGTTGCGTTTGTCTCGCCGATCGCCATTGGCTCAGGCGTACCTGCAATGGGGGAGCGGATGAGCCGCGCTCTGCCATTGGCCGCCGCGTACCTGCAATGCGTCAAGTGAAGATGCCCCTGCGATGGAGGCTGAGAGCGGGTTGGAAGTGTTATTGGGATTGCAGCTCACTGGTCCAGGTGGAAACGCCAACAAATAAACTTCAGACGGAAACACTGGAAAAGAGAGAGAGAGAGATGAAGGGGAGGGGAGGAAATAGTGCCTCATCATAACACTTATTTAGTTTCTGTTTTAACTTGAAACATGATTTTTTTTTGGTTCACTGTGAGTTGCTGTCACTGCCTGAAAGGATGGTGGAAGCAGATTCAATAGCAACTTTCAAGAGAGATTTTGGTAAACTCTGAAAAGGAGCAAAGATTACAGAGCCATGGAGGAAGAACAGGGTAGTGGGACTAATTGAATAACTACCAAAGAGTCAACTCAGGTACAATGGACTGAATGGCCTTTCATTTCTATGAAAGGAGCTTCCCTCTCCACCCATCTCCACCCCCCTCCCCTCCCCCCCCCCCAACTATTTTGTATATGTACCAAGGGAGGTAATGTGGAATCTACTAGAAGGAACTCATACGTTTTAGCTTAAATACTTTTGCAAGATCATTAGGCTTTAGGGATTGAATATTTTAGTCGGAAGCTGGATTCTGGAGTTAAAATGAATGACTAATGTTAAAGTAAAGGCTGATTTAGGTGGGTCATGTAAATTGACACATTTAAGAAGTGAAACATAAATCAGCCTAGTCTCATGTTATTTATACTGCAATTCAAGGTTCCTGTAATTGCCTTGTTTTGGGCACAATTTCTCTGATGATCAGGAAACTCTCTCTCTAGCTGTCCACTTGCTATGGAACATATTGCACGAATTTGTGCGTGGAGCCTTTTAACATTGGAGACTGTTGCAGTGCAGCTACCACACAGTTCTGGCTGACTAGCAAACCCTCCTGCTCTTACTGCCTGCCATAGGCACATTGGAAGGATTTACAAGTTGACATTAACCTGCCTGACCACACCACAAACACACCTTCCATGGTCATCAAGTCCTGGGGAGGGACTTGAACTCAGAGCATCTAGCTCAGAGGTAGGGGTGGTACCACTGCACCACAAGACCTCCACAAAGTAGGAAACAGACATAGCAGCAGATGAAACTGTAGTTAACATCAGTGTTCAGTCTTGACATCAGCTGCAGGAGGAGCTGGAAGATGGAATTGGGGGAGAAATTTGTTCTGAAAAGTAATGATCCAGTAAGGATGCAGGCTGGTATTTGGGTGAAAGATATACATGGTAATTGGGGAGCAGTGGAAACACAGCTAGCAGTGAACAGAGGTTTATTTGCACTGAATCAATGAAACTCAAACTGACACTGACGTTTCTCGAAACCATATGCCATGGAGGACTCACAAATCACAAAAGTCCTCTGTTGTTTATACTCACATTGATTTTCTGAGTTAATTTAAGCTTTCTCTTGAATAATGAGACAATATAATAACTTTATTTCATGGAGGTGTACTATTGCAGAATACACCTTAATGGTCTGAAATGCAGAATCACTATGATTATATGGTTATGTGACAATGAGTCCATTGTTAAGGCGAGTTGACTGGTTTGTGCACAATTGAGCAGTAGAATCAATAATCCTCAAGGGAAAGATGCAACAAAGATTAAACTTTACCTGTTAGAAAACATAATTTCCAGGATATGTACCATGCAATGAATATACTATTTCTTGAGTAAATCTGCCATACTTTAAAGCCAAAAAATGTTAAAAGAGAAAGACATCATTTCATGCTGTTTTTTTCCAACGTGAAAATTTGCAATCGCTTGTCAGCCTGCAAAACCCGCTCACCAACACAGGTAACCTATAATTGGTATCAAGATAGCCACAGCAACAAGACTTTGTACTGTTAAAAGGGCAGGCCATATTAGATTCTGTTCCGCCTTTGCAGCAGAATAATACATTAGATAATCACAAAGCATATTTTACACCATCTGATTTAGCAAGGGACATATTGTGGTATATCCACTAGTAAATGTGAACTCAGAAATCAAGAAAAAGGGCAAAGACAAATTTAATTTTGAACTTGATTTGGGCCCTGATTCCAATCCACCACAAATAAATCATTGCTATGCGTTCTGTGATTCCAGATCCTCCCAATGTCTCACAAGGTTTACACAGAGAGGTTCAACCATTATGATTGTAAAAGGGTTACATTCGGTTACCAGCTTCCGATTAGTTGTTAACCAGGGTGGCCGGAAGAAACATCACAATTGACATCTTTGTTGAGGAAGGGGAAATTACTCCAGAGACTTGAGCACATAATCTAGGCTGACACCCCTTCCTAGTGGGGTTCTGCACAGTTGGACATCTGATGAGATGTTAAATTGAGTCCGCCCCCTTGGGTGGACATAAAAGATCCCATGACACGATTCGAAGAAGAGCTGGAAAGTCCTCTCCAGTTCCTGGGCTAACATTTATCCCTCAACCAACATCACCAAAACCAGATTATGTGGATATTTTCACATTGTTTCCAGGAGCTTGCTGCATGCAAAAATGGTTTGTCTGATTTCCTTACATAACGGGCTACATTTCAAAAGTATTTTGTTGGTTATAAAGCACCTTGGAACATCCTGTTGATGCGAATGACTGTATGAAAATGCAAGCTCTTTCTATCAGTGGTAAGAGTTTTCAACTATCACGTTGTGCTAATTCCTCTTTCAACCCCTGCTGTCTTACTACACCACTCTCATCTAGTACAGACTCCTCAAAAACTAATCTCAGCAATAAAATTTTTGGTCACTTTCATAACTCCTCTCCAAGTTCTGTTCTGCACTTGCTCTCACCTCCCACTTGTGAAGTGCCTTGGGACGTTTTTTGCTATGTTCAAGACAACTTGTTGTTGATAAGGACTCGGTCTTACGTGACATCACAGTTTTTCCATAAGTATGTACAAAGCTATTTTTCTATTTGCTTGAGGGATGTAAGCAATGGTGTAAGACAACGTTTTTTATCCAGCCCTGGTTGTCCTGAGAACATGGTAACTGAAATTGTTTGTTTAACTGATTTGGCTTGCCAGGCCATTTTGAAAGATATTACGGGTCAACCACGTTGTGCTGAACTGGAGTCAAATGCAGGCTTGACCAGGGAGTGCAGAAAGCAGATTCCCTTCCCCGAAAGATATGAGTGAAACGGTTGGATTTTTCTGACAATCTTGCTGTGCCAGTGACCAATTATGATTATAATGAATAATGGATGCATTACCTCTTTCTGCTCAGTTTTAGTTTAGAAATGAAATATGCATGGCCTCTGGGAAGCTTAACTTTTGAGAAAGTTCATCCACTTTCTCCCCTGTTGCAATCCCATTAATGCCACCTCCCACCAACTTTAGTCAAGAGGTCTAGAATTCATCGTGACCCATAATCACAGCTGACTAATAATTTGGTAACAAATGGGCTGCTAGGCAAGATATGTTTTTTTTCCTTCAACCTTCCTGAGTTACAACAACCTACGCCAACAAAATGATTCACATTAAGAAAATAGCAACTTAAATATAGGCACTTATTCTTTCTCTTGTCATTAAGCTTTCAAAAGACTTGTCTTTCACCTTCAGGACTAATGTTGGGAGAGACATATTTGCTGAAAGCTTGGCCAACATGTCAAAACACCATAACAATTGAAGATAATGTATATAATTAAATGGATTAAATCCATTTTAAAATATTACATGTTAAATAACAATATTTAATATTCTTCTTGAGGTCTTTGTTGAGGTGGGGGAAATTACTCCAGAGACTTGAGCACGCAATCTAGGCTGACACCCCTTCCTAAGGCGGTGCTGCACAGTTGGACGTGGGGTCTTTCTGATGAGAGCTGCCCAAAGGCAGGTCTGAATAACACTGCTACAACCTTCACCACAGGCAGGGCAAGGAGGCAGGTTCTTAAACCATCCCAGCTGGAATGGGGATCGAACCCCATAACGTTGGGGTAACTTGATCCACCCTGGCTGTCCAGCCAACTGAGCCAACAAACCCATCCCATGGAGTCTGAGTTGCTGGGGCAATATACACTTTTACATACATGTTGTAGTCTGGAGCTATGGACAGTATGATAGAGGCTCCAATTTTCTTTCCATCACATGGCTAACCAGGAGTCTCTTCTGCTCTTACCACCTGCCACTGGCATGTGTTGGAAGGATTTACAAGTTGATAATCAACCTATTTGGCCACATTATGAACTCACATTCCTTGGCCATCAAGTCCTGGAATGGGACTTAAACACAGAACTTCTGGGTTAGAGGCAGGGACACCACCCACTGCGTCACAAGACCTCCTAATATTTAATATTACTAAATATTAATAATTTAATCATAAATTAATGCTAATAAATTATTAATCATGATTAATTATGTATTATTAATTATCATTTTAATAGTTGTATATTATGACTAATATAACAGTCTTATACAAGTGCTCATTGTAAGAACTAATTAAAGCTGCCCAGTGAGGATTACTAGTGCATGAAGTTGGTGAATCCATAAATAATAACAGTCCAGGTCTGCCCTACCTTTACTATTAAACCACTCTTCAAGTTATTTGTTTATAACTTATTAAAAGAAATTCTTGCAGTTTTATTGCCTGTCATTGAAACATCTTGAAGCACTTCACACAGTGAATTGCTTTCTGAAGTGCAGCGATTTGTTATGAAGGCAAACACAGCCACAATGAGATTAGTGACCAGTTAATCTATTTCAGTGTTTCAGTGATGCTGGGTGACAGAGGAATGTTGGCCCAGGACACCAGGAAAACTTTGCATAGTGATATGAACGGCCTTCAGCTTAACAACTCAAGCCAATAGACACTTGTATTTTAAAAACATGCTCGCAAAAACTGTGGAAGAAGAAAATAATCCTTTTCTAAACTATATAAGACATAGGTGGAGCAGTTATTGACCCCTTTGTCTTCATTTCTTTAGTGTCGCATTGAGTTAACAATGAAAGCATGAGAAGGATGACAGTAGCTAGCCCATTATAATGATTTCATTATTGAGCATTTACGTCATTGATTATGTTCACGACTAAAACATCCTTGGCATATATTCACCAAGCAGATGATTCCATTAATAACTAGAAACAGCGTTGAATTATACAATCTGTCACCTGCCTAAAATGGCTAAAGTGACAACACAAAGTCTTCAAAAAGCTGATGAGCTTCAAAGCCAAGAACATTGTGGGGTGACCAAACTGCTCACTAGAATTAATTTAAATATTTTAATCGCGCAAACATTTCTATGCTACTTGAGCTAATCTTCAGCTAAAATGTCTATGGGGTGAAGTGGGTCATAGTAAAGCATGAGTGGTATTACTGAAGTGGTCCTGAATATGCTGCTAGGGTTAGGCGGCTAGTGCTGACCATAGGCGGGAAGGGAAAAACGAAAGACAGTGTCAGTTTTAAGCACTCACTTGGCAATTTTACATTGTTGATTTCCCATCTTTCCAATCTAGCGATTGGCAGTGAGTAGCTCAAAGACTTAATTGAGCGGCTGGGGCCCTGGAGGTGGGGTGCAGAGCATTCCACAAAGAGTGCTGTCAAAGGCACTTAGCTTCTTGAACTGACATCTCCCGCCCCCCTTTCTCTGCTGGATTCCCTAAGCCCTGGGAAATCCACTACAACTAAACATATTAGTCAGGCTCCCAATTGCACCAAGGGAGCTAATATAAATATGTTAACGAAGGGTCTCGCGTTTTGAAGGTGAGACACTTGCACATCACAAAGCCCACCACCATAAAAATGCAAACCAGCTCAGATATGGCTGTTCGGGGACATGTTCCCTGTGTTTGAACTTTTGAAACTTTAAACTGCCTTTCGTTGGTAGGAGAGACAACTGTCAAGGCTATAGTGTCATAGAATAAATCACCAGGAAAAGAAGTGTACATAGCTTCAGGAGGAACCTGGATAGAGAAATAATTGCGGGACACAGTAAGGTTGATAGGTGGGGATGAAATCTATCAGAAGGGGACAAGAACATTAGGCCCAAAGGCTTTTATTTTGTTCATGAAAATTCTTATGTAGCCCATGCTGATCTTGCTCATGTTTTGACAGGCAATTGTAGAACCATGACCTTTGTAGGCCCTCAGAAAAAACCTGGGAGCAAATTACCTCCACACCATGTCATATGTATTGATATGAACATGCGAATTAGGAGCAGGAGTCGGCCAGATAAGGGGTGGGGATGGAGAGGATTAATGGACTAATAAATAAAGAGCTTCCTATAAAGAGCCACAAGTGCAGAAAATGAAAATTACAGTCATCAAACAGATATTTAATCTGGACCAGGGAGTCCACTCCTGATCACTAAGAGTGATTCCTACTGGACATCAGGTGAAAACAGGATCAGCTTTGGTGGTGATGGTTCCTGCAGTCACATAATTGGTATATCTTTGTAAGAATGGTAACTTGGGTGGAGGAGGGGGGTGGGTGGGGGATAACAAGTGAACTGAACACTTTAAAGTCACAATACCTTTAGGAGAGGAAGGGCAAAAATTCGAGTCAAAAATGTTTACTGTGGAACATCATAAAACTATACGTGAGAAGAATGTCACAATAATCAACATGCTTAAAAAGATAATATATTGCCCGGGTTTAGATAGAGTAAATAAAGAGAAACCATTACCAATGGCTGAAGGGTCGATAACCAGAGGGCACAGGTTTAAGGCAGTTGGTTAAAGAACCAGAGGCAACATGAGGGAAAACTGTTTTACACAACCTGTGGTTAGGGATTACATTGCACTGCCTGATAGCATGGTGGATACAGATTCCCTTTAAAAGGAAATTGGATAAATATTTGAAGAATAAAAAAATTGCAGAGGTATAGGGTTAGAGTGGGGGAGTGGAACTAACTGGATTACTCTTTGAAAGAGCTGGTGCAGACTTGATGGGTTAAATGGCCTCCTTCTGTGTTGTAATATTCTATGTATCTATACCCTGAGCATCAGAATTGCCTGGTCTATTTCTCATTGAATGAACAACCTCTTGTGTTTTTTTTCACACAGTTTGCTACACATGGTCCACTGGGAGAAATAATTTCTTGTATCTGTCAATATTAAGGCTGATATTTCCCTCATCAACCGTCTCAAATTATCTTCTAAGCTAGGAATTGCCTCCTGAATTACCAGAGGTAGTTTGCTGGAATAGAGTCTTGTTATATATCTGTCTGTGGGAATTATCAGAGAAAACTCACCCTCTGTTTTTGTCAAATATGGAAACCTGATGAAATCCTCACTATATCAAAGAGGTGGAACACTCAAGCCCTCCTCCCCTCCTCTCACCGCTGCTTCAAGAAACAACTGTATCACAATTCTAGGATCTAAGAAATATAGAGGGGGGAAGTGTTGATGGATACATTAAGAAACCCAAATGCCCTTCTTCATTCATAAGTGTCGCATGAACTGTGTGATGGGACTGTATAAATGAAAATGTTTTCACCTCAGTGAGTTATGATCTATTTACTGATCTAGCAGATGCCCATCGACATGCATAGACTTTAAAAGAAAACAGAATTTTCAGAGCACAAGTAACCCCTTTTGTTTCGTAAAATGTGCTTAGCTACCAATGTGATACTGTGCAAGATGAGCTCTGCCCCCTGATGGTATCACTGGAGCTACAGCACACACTTTTTGACCGTGTGTGTTTTGAGAGGAACAGCTCCAACTGACTCCTTGGCTTCTTGAATGTCACAGTAGTGAGGAGGTGATGGGGGTGCATGAGGGAAAAAAAATAAAGGCTTGCAGTTATATAACCTTCTGCAAAACGCAAACAATTCTCTCAGACAATTATAGCACCTTTTACAACTTCAGGAAATCTGCCAGCGCTTTACAGTCACTTTTTGAAGCGTTACTAGGGATGGGCAACAAATGCTGGCTATGCCAGCAATGCCCAGATCCCATGAAAGATTTTTTTTTTAATCACTGTTATAATGTAAGGAAACCCAGCAGCCAATCTGCACATAGCAAGATCCCACAAACAGCAATGTACCAATGACCTGATGATCCCTTCCTCTTCTTCAAAATAGTGGCTATGAGACCTTTTTATATCTGAGAGGGCAGACATGTTTAATATCTCATCAGAAAGACTACACCTCCTAGAGCAGGCACCCCCTCAGTGTCAGCCTGTGTCATGTGCTCTAGTCTCAACTGACTCCTTGGGGTGCAAACCCACAAACTTTAGACACGGAGGCGAGGCTGACCCAAGGCTGACAGCTTCAAGTTGCCATCTTCATTCAGGATTGCTGTCTGACTTTGGTTTGTGAGGTCCAGATAATTGAAATGTTGTAAGAGAACTGAGGTATTCTTCCCCCTCCTTCCCTGTGACAATGCTGAATGCTGTGTTACTCATCATTTGTATTCTCCATTATATCCACAGCTTCTTTATTTTCTCTTTTACTGAGGCTGGAGTCAGAACTCTTAGCTTAAAATGTCAATAAGTAAGTACGAAATGAGCAACTTGCATTAATATTGCGTCTTGTGTAATACTGGGATGTCCCAAACTGCTTTAAAGCCAGCAAAAATACTTGCTGAACTGCAGTTGCTACTGTCTGTTTTGTAGACAGCCCCCCCGATTCCCACAAGCAATAATGAGAAAAATTACCAGTTAATCTGTTTTACTGGCCAGTGTATATTTCATATTGGACTGAAATGTCTACGTAACCCAATGTTTGATTGGAATTTTTAACATGGGGTACATCACATTCTGGACATCACAGTTGACCCTCAGGAGCAAAGCAATCTTCAGATTGCTCCTCCGCAGGACACTAAAACTGACAGGCATCTTTCTCTGATCAGACAATTAAACCGAGGGTGCCTGCTGATCCCTGTGCTTACTTAATAACCATTCC
Organism: Cetorhinus maximus; assembly: GCF_964194155.1. NCBI lineage: Eukaryota > Metazoa > Chordata > Chondrichthyes > Lamniformes > Cetorhinidae > Cetorhinus > Cetorhinus maximus. Next base: position 7,045,522 of record NC_135896.1, read on the forward strand.
ACTTCAATCCCAGTCTGATCAGTGATTGATTCACAGAGTGCAGAGCAATCACGTCTCCCGGCATTAAAGCAACAACCCCTATTTATCTAGCACCTTTAAGATAATAAAGCACTCCAAGATGCTTCACAGGAACATTATAAAACAAAATACGTTACCGTATCACGTAAGGCAATATTAAGTCAGATGACCATCGTTGCAGCTGACCCTCGATTTGAGGATGATGTCAACTCAGGATCACGAGTTTCCTTCATGTGGCTAAACAGGCTGATTCTCAACCTGCAGGTCTTTGGGCACTTGGGGAAGGACATCCCACGAGATAGTGGGATCCGGAGTGCAGGATTTGCTTCCTTTTCCTTCCTTCTCTGCTTCCGCTTAGCCTCGTCATTAAAACATTGTGAACGTATGATGCAGCTCGATAGATGAGTTGTTGCCATTTTGAACAATTGGTAGCAAATTCCTTCCAGTCATTAATGTCAACTCTGCCGTGCTTGAAGGAGAGCTTCAGAGTATTTTCTTTGTCCTCCCCCAGAATGTTAGAGCTTTGAGAGCTGGGAAAACAGGACCTTGCTGGGAGAGACAGTTTTTGACCATCCAGACACCATCTGGATTACCATCCAGTCATTGATGGCAATTTTGACTTAGCTTCTGTTCTACACTTATCACCCTATCTGTCCAACATCTCCCAATTTCATTTTGAATGGAGTCAAGAATTGGGATTGATGTGTAAAGGGCAGTTAATCCAATATTTCCCATATTACATCATTGCCCAAAGTCAAAATTATGCCCCATTCTCCCCTTCTGGTCTGTCCCAGAAATCTCACAAAGTGCTCAAATTTTCTCAGTATGTTGGAGAGACTGGCCCCACCAAAATTTTACATCAAAGTTCATACCAGTGGCCAGCACTTTCACTCCTGCACTCAGAATGTTGCCAAGCCTGATTCCTGCATCTGGAAAGTACACAGCAAGTGGACAGTCCAGTCTTTCACAGAAGGAGGTGGTGTCGTTTGGGTGAGATGTCAAGTCTCAACTGCCTTCTCTGGACTATTCAAAGAGAAGCAGGGTGTTCTTTTTGTGGTATCATCAATATTCTTATCTCAACCAACAAGAACAACAATGTACATTTATGTAGCACATTCAACATAGTTAAAAAATGTCCCAAGGTGCTTAATGACAGTGATATCAATAAAAAAACATCTTTGACATTTTCAAAATCCCCAGAACAACTTACTGCCATTTATCGGACTTGTAAGTACAATGTAGAATGCAAATATTTTAATCAAACAAAAGAAATTGGCTTTAGAGAGGCAGAATTAGAAAGCAAACTCCTTTTGGAGGAGGTTGTGCCCTGTGCTGATATGAGATCTTGGCCATGTTGTAAAAGTAAATGTTAAGAGTCAGCAGAACTATTGTCTGCACCAAGATATCAGTGCTAACTAGTCAAGATGTAATCACAAAATCAGCCAGGAGCTTCTATCAAGAGTAAAAATATGTGGAAGAAACCAGTGGGTACAGTAAAGTATAAGAGCAAGCACAATGAGCCTAGCAGGGTGTAGTATGAGAAGAAGGGAAAAAACAACTTGCATTTTTATATTACAGCAAGGTCCGTCAACAATAATAACCAGATAACCTGATTTAGTGACATTGGTTAAGGGATAAATATTGACTGGACATTGGGAGGACTTCACTACTCTTCTTCAAAAAGTGCCATGGGATCTTTCACCTCCCCCCTACCCCCGCATCGATAGGCCTCAGGTTTATCTTGGTTTAATGTCTGATCTTCGAAAGAGGGCACCTCCGACAGTGCAGCATTCCCTCAGATATTCACTGGGGTGTCAGCCTAGATTTGACAAGTGTTTGGAGCAATGTTCCCTCTAATCTGTGTGGCTGTGCAGTGACTCAAAAGTCCATGTGCAGGCTGTGCAAAGGTTGGTTCTTTAAATTACTGTGTGTACAAGGTACGTTTGAACAACTTGCCTCCGCATTCTGAAACCAAATTAGAGGGAACATTGATCCAGACAATAGTGTAATTTTTTTACACTTGTTTTTGGGATATGGCACATAATAACAAAGCCCATTCTTAGTTACCTCAAGAATCAACTGTATGGCGTGGAACTGGAGCTATGTGTGCCAAATCAGTAGGATTTTTGTGGGTTATTTCTTGGGGTCAGCTTCCAGATGACTAGATTTATTGAATTCAGTTTCACAGTTTGCTATGGTGGGATTTGCATTGCTAGTTCATTATCAAGCCCACTGTACCACAATCTTCACAGACCAGATTAGGCCATGGCTTTGTACAAGAGATCGGAGAAGATTTGGGCCACCTTGCCATAGAGAGATGAGAATCCATAGAGGATCCTGGGGTGGGGGTGGGGAAATATCTTGAGTTGGTCCAATAAAGAGACTCGGGGTTTTGCCTAATGCCTCCAAGACAGAAATATCACTGCAAAGTTGCCATTCAAGATGAAAACGTTGTGCCAAAAAATAATCCAATAACAATATAATGTTTGCAATCAAATCATGATTGGATTTCCTTCACCAGTGACACAATGACCACTTGCATTTATATAGCAACTTTATCATCCTAACAAGGTGATTCACAGGAGCAATTATCAAACCAAATTTGATGCCTTCTTCTTCGGCAGTCCCTCGAGTTGGAGTATGACTTGCTTCCATTCTGATTCAATGGGTTCTGAAATGGCTGATAAGTCTAATGCATGACCTGCAGACTCTGCCACATTTGGGCCAGGTGGTGCTTGAAGGGTTGGGTAGATGGGTTGTTTGGAGGTTTGTGTTCTCCCTCTGAAGCCTCTGCAAATTCCTGACAAAGTCTCTTGATGTGCTCAATGCTTTCCTGAATGAACCTTCTCCATTTTGGTTGGTCACAAGACAGGGACTCCCATGAGTTGCCAGGGCAGTTTGACCTCTTCAGGGATGCATTGAGAAAATCCCCAAAGCATTCCCGCTGTCCTCCTGGGAGTCTCCTGCTGTGTTCTGAGTTCCGAATAGAGCAGTTTCTTCAGGAGCCTGATGTCAGGCATATGAACAACATGTCCTGCCCAGCGGAGCTGGTTTTGAGTGATTAGTGCCTGGGTGCTGGGCAAGTTGGCTTGGGAGAGGACACAGCTGTGGTCCACCTTTCTTGCCACTGGATTTGGAGGACCTTGCGAAGACACCACTGGTGTACTTCTCCAATGCTTTGAAGTGCCTGCTGTACGTTGTCCAAAGCATATAGGAGTGCGGGAATCACTGCTGCCTGGTAAACCTTAGCCTTGGGTTTGAGATCCTGATCCTTGAATACTCTTTTCCTCAGTGATCTTATTGCACGGCAAATTCAAGGAAAGTGTAAGGAACAGCACTAACCACTGTCCATGGCCTCTTTTAACCTAACAAAAGCCTTTGACTCTGTCAACCGTGAAGGCTTATGGAGTATCCTCCTCAAATTTGGCTGCCCACAGAAATGTGGACCATTTTCCATGCCTTAGGAGCCTCCTCTTGATGAAGGCAGACATAGATGATGGCATTCGTCATCGCCTTTAGTGTGCCAGTTTAGCCTTCAGACGACAAACCACTTAAGGATATATTAGGACGCTTGGTCAAAGAGGTGAATTTTATGAGCATCGTAAAGGAGGAGACAGAGGTGAAGAGGTGGAGATTTTTAGTTAGGGTTTTGGGAAAGTGCTGAGTTCTCAGTGGGAAAATGTTACAGAGATAGGAAGGGGTGAAACGATGAAGATTGAGACGTTGCCAGACTCAGAACCAAGGTAAGACACAGGCGGTGTCCCCAATCATGGGAGGTTGGGGTGAGTGGGGGAGGGTAAGTCACTCCAAGTCGTTCCTTCACTGTCGTTGGGTCAAAACCCTGGAACTCCCTCCCTAACAGCACTGTGGGTGTACCTACACCACGTGGACTGCAGCTGTTCAGGAAGGCAGCTCACCACCACCTTCTCACGGGCAATTAGAGATGAGCAATAAATGATGGCCTAGCCAGCGACGCCCATGCCTCATGAAAGATTTAAAAAAGATAGGTTTCATGCGTCTCCTAGCGCCTTGTTATGAAGCAATCTTGGAGCTTGCTGACCATCTCAGCTGATGTAAGGTAAATGAGGAGAAAACAATGTGAGAAGATTTTTCTTTCCATTAAACATCAATGCATGGTGAATAATTCAATCTCTTCCTGGTAGGATACTTCTGTGAGTGTATAGGGATGATATTTAATGAAAAGAGACAGGCCCGTAGACTGGGTCAGATTAAATTGAAGATTAGTTCTGCTACAGACCTTCTAATTGAATTGAATATTCTTCTGGGTCAATCAGCTTTTAAAAGTTTTATATTGTCAACAATGGATAATGATAAATTGCTCAGGGTTCCTGTGAGGAAGAGCACATGGGTGGACATGTGGTGAGCTAAAGGAAGAAAGAACTTGCATTTATTTAGCGACCTCAGGACCAATGTTCCCTCGCATTTCTCTTTACTGCGTGTGATCTGCTTGGGGCACGGCGTGCTGCCTTTAAGATTAATACGTGGCCGTGCTTGTGCGCATCTTAAATGAAACATTGGTTTGTGTTTGTTCCCTGCACAATATCACAATATGTTCTGAATTGCCACGTGATCCTGGGCGGCTTAGAGAAAACATTGCTCAGGGTTTCCCAAGCAGTTCAAAACTTTTGAAGTGCAGTCACGGTTGTAATGTAGGAAACAGCCAATTTGCTCGCAGCAAGCTCCCATGAACAGCAACGCGACAACGTCCAGATAATCAGTTTTAGTTATGTAAGGGACAAACATTGGCCCAGGACATTGGCTCTTCTTTGCATAAGGTTATGGGTTCTTTCACATCTGTTTGAGAGGGCGAATGAGACCTTGGTTTAGCGTCTCATCTGAGAGATGGCACTCCAGACAGTACTGCACTCTCTCAGTACTGCAATTGTGTGTCAGCTTAGACATTGTGCTCAAATCCCTGGAACCCATGACCTTCTGACTCAGGGGTGGGAATTTTACCCACAGACCCATGGTTGACTCTTGGACTTCAATAAGGACAGGTTCACAATTGGCTGTGATGCTTTCCAGAGTCGCTTAGCCTGCAGTCCTAAATGCTTCGGAGACTTGGACAACCAACAGCAGGTGCCTCAACGTGCTGGAGAAGTACCATCAGCAATGACTTTGCAATGCCCTCCAAATCTGGTGGCAAGAAAGGTGGTTGAAGAGTAGCATCCTCTCCCAAGCCAACTTGCCCAGCATCGAGGTGCTAATCGCTCAAAACTAGTTCCACTGGGCGTGATGTGTTGTTTGTTAGACTGATACCAGACTCCTGAAGCAACTGCTCTCCTCAGAACTCAGAATTCAGCAGGAGACTTCCAGGAGGACAACGGGTCAAAGCATCCCTGAAGAGATCAGCCAACACCACCAACTCATGGGAGTCCCTGTCTTGCGACTGACCAAAATAGAGAAGGCTCATTCAGGAAGGCACCAAACACATCGAGAGACCTCGTCGGGAGCACACAGAGGAGAAGTGGACACGTGGGAGGGAGCACACAAACCTCCAAACCTATCTACCCAACCTTTCAAACGCCACCTGCCCACATGTGGCAGAGTCTGCAGATCACACATTGGACTTATCAGCCATCTCAGAACCCATTGGACTGGAACGGAAGCAAGTCATCCTCGATCCCGATGGACTGCCTAAGAAGAAGCCTGGGCAAAGCTAACTGTCTCTGCTCACGCATGAAGAAAGTCCATTTCAGGCGAGGCGACAGTGTGGCGCTGGCACGTGTAGAGCCAGGTTGACTATGCACTTTCAGGAGGGAACGTCGGAAAACCTTTTCTAAAAGCTTCCTACATTACAATGGTGGCTACACTTCAGAAGTACTTGATTTGCTGTAAAGTATTTTGGGAAGTCCTGAGCTTGTGAAACGCACTATACAAAAGGAAATTCAATCTTTCTTTTTAAAGGATTTCTGAGAATCATCTCAGACAGTGAGGAGAGCAGCATAATTTGTGTTGTAACAACCAGATGGACAGGCACTGTGGAAAGCTTCTTTTCTGCATACCTGATTTCTCACTTGTTTGATCAATTTTGACTCTGATCCCATGTTTGGATTGATCCCATGAGTGTGGATTGTTTACGGAGCAGTTTTCATACTCCTGTTTTTATATAAAAATGCTGTAATTCTCTACCATCTGTCAAGCAAGCGCTCTCAGCGTTAAAAAGAAAAGATAATCTTTGAGCACTTACAGAACCACAATTATGACCAGGGGACTTACCATGAACAGTTTATGTTACTGCACGGTTATAATTAGCTGTGTCATTTCTTGTGCTAACAGTACGGCTCTTGAGGATCCAAGAAGCTGTAATCCTAATCAAATAGAATCTTAGCATTGCAGAGCACAGAAGGAGGCCATTTGGCCCATCATACTTATGCCAGATCTTTCAAAGCACTATCCAATTAGTCCCACTCCCTCTGCCCTTTCCCCATAGCCCTGCAAAATTTTCCTTTTCAAATATTTAATCAATTCCTTTTGGAAAGTTGTTATTGAATCTACTTTCATCGTCCTTTCAGGCAGTGCATTCCACATTGTAACAACTTGCTGCACAAAATGAAGTCTCCTCAGCGACACAGGATTTTTTTCTCGATGATCTTAAAATCTTTTTAAAAAAATTTTTTGATCCTTATTTGTTCTGATACAACAGCAAAATATCACATATATTGAAAATCTGAACTAAAAACAGAACCTGATTAAAGGTCATTGACCTGAAACGTTAACTTTGTCTTTCTCTTCAGAGGTGCTGCCATTATTGCTGAGTATTTCATGCATTTTCGAAATTTTGATCACTGCACCACGGCCCTGGCCACTTAATAAAAGAAGTCCTATTCTCAGCAAGAATAAACTGAAACCTTGTAAAAGATAAAATGCTAGAAATCTAAACAAAAAAACCCAGGAAATTCTAAATGGGCGAGACAGTAGCTGAAAGGTTAATGTTTTCATGGCTTCCTTCAGCATAACTGGTACTTTTTGTCCTTGACTCCATCCTGGGCAAAGCCGCCCACTTGGTCAGCACCCCATGCACCACCTTAAACATTCACTCCCTCCACCAATGGCTCACCGTGGCAGCAGTGTGTACCACCTGCAAAATTCATTGAACTCACAAAGGCTCCTTCACAGCAACCTCTACAACCCAGAAGGACAAGGGCAGCAGATGGATGGGAACACCCCCAGCTGCAAGTCCACCTCCAAGCCAAACACCATTCTGACTTGGAATTATATCGCCGTTCCTTCACTGTCACTGGGTCAAAATCCTGGAACTCCCTTCTTAACAGCACTGTGGGTGTACCTGCACCACATGGACTGCCACAGTTTTAGAAGGCAGCTCACCACCGCCTTCTCAAGGGCAATAGGGATGGGCAATAACTTCCAGCGCCACTCACTTCCCATGAATGAATAAACTTCCCCTCCTTTGTGTAAGATTTTTTGGATTCGGAGTCACAGATACCTCAAATAGGCAGTCGACTATTTGTAAGTAATTTTGAGATAGCTTATTAAGTTTATTAAGAAGCAACAATTTAGATACAATGTATGAATTAATTAGACAGAAAATGTATGTGACCGGTGACAGCTGAGAGTGGTTTACTGATCTCAGAACTGAACAGACAGTTGGCACAGAGAGTGTTGATCTCAGTAGCTTGTGATAGCAGCATTCTGCTCTCTAGTCGAAGTATTAGGGATCTCCTCCCTTGGGCTTCCTCCTCCTCTTCTTGCTCTTCCATCTGAAGAAGGCGGCTGCCTGATGAGCACTGCCACCTCACCAGCACATGGCCCCTGTCCCTGAGCACTTGTTAATATACCTTTTTTTCTGGGGGCTGGTAGCTTACCCAGTGTCAATAATCTATTCAAACCCTTCAGGCCAATGGATACAGGACAGGTACCCAAAATGTCAGGATGGTACCTCCTCCCCTGTTCATCACCCTGTTTGAGGTCAGCTTTTTAGTTCACGTAACACTGAGGGTCATATCCTGGCCCTTTCTAAACACTTCCAAAGATAAGGGGTACGCAAGATGCCATCCTACCAACCTAGAAATGTCAACATGGCAGCCTGAACCAAGTGATCTTGCCATTTCCAGGGACCGTTTAGAAGTCAGTGTTTAGAAATTGCCTTTCCAGGGAGAGAATCATTTCTGTTTGGCTAATCTCATAAAAGCCCTATACTATGCAGAAAATGCCAGTTTATTAGAGACCCAATTTCTTGCATTTGTCTTGATCAGCCCATAAAAGGGGTTCTCCCTCTTTACTATGCCAATGCTGATAAAGGAACTCACTCAAGGATAACAGGCCATATTTGGGGTATGAAACAGTCCTAATGCAGCAGTTCTTCCCAGAAGTCTGGCCCTCTCCCACCTCGAATATTAACTTAATTTCCCTTTTAGCTGCTGAATGAGCAACTTGTTTATGCCAATGACTGGAAGAATTATTTTGTAAATGTTACTGCATTGTAACTGCTTACTCTTCGGTCATATCGTGCTAGTAGAGTTGTGTGTCTGTGCTCGCTTCCAGTGGCTCCCAGTCCACCAAATTTAAAATTCTCAACCTTGTGCTCCAGTCCCTCCATAGCTTTGCCCTTCCCCACTTTGATAACCTCCTCCAGTCTAACAACCCTCCAGGATCTCTGTATGTCTCCAATTCTGGCATTGTGCATCTCTGACCTCCTACACCTTGATCTTTCAGCTGTATAATCCCTAAACTCTGGAATTCCCTCCCTAAGCCTCTCCACCTCTATGCCTATCTCCTTTTAGATGCTTCTTAAAACCTACCTCTTTGACAAAGCCTGATCCCTGTATTGGTAGCCCTTCTTTGGCTCAGTGACAATTTCTTTGGCTGATTAAGCTCCTAAGAAATGCTGTGGAATAATTTACAATGTTAAAAGTGCTATATAATTGAAAACTATTGATGTAGTGTATACTTATAATTTGTGAACTGAGTAACAGGTGGATGATACCTGAGTTTACTTCAATATATGTATCAACATCCAGGGAAGGAAAGCGCTCTGCATAATTTCTTGATCAATATCAAGTGATGTGTCAACTGTGGCTCACTTGGTGATACTCTTATCGCTGAATCAGACGGTTAGGGTTTCAAGTCCCGCTTTAGTACTTGAGCCCAACACTGTGGGAATGCTGCTTTGATTGAAATGATAAACCAAGATCCTTTCTGATAGATGCAAAAGATTGCATGGGCACTATTTTAAAAAGCAGGGGAAATATTCCTAACATCAACCAACATCAAAAAAGATCTGGTTATCATATTGCTGTTTGTGGGAGTTTGCTGTGCTCAAATAATAGCTGTCACCACATTTCCTACATTACAACAGTGACTACGCTGCAAAGTACTTAATTGGTTGTAATTGGTTGGTGGTGAAAGGAGCTATATGAATGCAAGTCTTTTATTTTTCTGTTATCCCACTTTTCTGGAATGTTTTGCTTGAAATAGTTTGTTAACTTTTTTAAACATTCTGCTGACATGAGTATTCAATGTTTAAGGCATGAGTTGCATTAAGTGTCATCTCAACCTTTTTTTGAATCCATGACTTTAAATATGGTATTACAATACATTAGCAGCACGTTGCTCAAGGAGTGCATTAATGGGAGACCCAGCAGCGTTACCGGTTGTAGTCCCTAAATCCCCCCTTTAACATCAACTGCAGCTGGAGGATCATCAACTCGGTGAAAGAGGCGCTTTGGTCTGCCCGAAACTTGTTGGTCTTCCAGCACAAAGAGTTGTCCCCGACCGATTGTTGCGGACTGGCACAATCCAAAGTCCAGGACTACGTGCTGAGGGACGTACTAAAGCTTGGGGCAGCTGCCGCAAAGGCGCAATGGGGAAGGGTCACTGTCTAAGACCTTTCTACCACAGCGCACCGAGAGACTGGGAACTGTTTAGAGCCCCTCGGGCTGTACAGATCAAAATGAAAGGCTGTAAATGACTGTAATATTGTTTGTACTGATGCACCTGGTGATACATTTTGTAAAAGTTTAACCTGGATTGTACCCTTGTAATGTTGTTTTTGAAATGGTTTTGAATGTGATTGAAGATAATTTATGAATAAAGTAAATCCCCCCTTTAGAATGTGTTCCAATGAGGCCCTGCCCCTGTAAAAACTACAATTCCCATAATGCAGCCGGTAGGTCACTGTCGACGTCATCTTCAGGGGACGCGGCGACCCAGTTTGGGACGCGCGGGGCCTACACAGGATGGAGTCGGGCTCAGGCTCGCTATTCCCGGCGTTTGGTGAGAGGAAAGCACTTTGTGGAAGCAGGTCTGAAGGTAAATACTTGGAATAAGATGAGGGACCGTTGGGGACGCTACCCCTTGTTTCCTGGGCCGGGGGGATTAGTGTTTCCCCCCCGGAGCAGCCTGTCGGGCGCCTGAAATTTGATGACATTTTCCCTCCTCATCCTGGTTTACAGCTCGGGACCATGGTCGTGGTAACCGGCCCACTGAACTCACTGTGCTCCTGTCACCTTTGGGCGGCCCCTGTGGGGAGCCCCCTGACTCAGGAGGTTAAGGTTTCAAGTCCCAGGACAGAGAGTTGAGCACATCGCGCAGGCTGGCGCTCCACACTGTCGCACTGAGGGGGTGCTGCACTGTCGGGAGAGGTGCCGCCTTTCAGACGAAGAATGGACGAAGGACAGGGGTTACTGCACCCCCCCCCCCCCCCCCCCCACAGTGTTATGGGCAATGTTTATCCCTCAATCAGCATCACAAAAAACAGATTGTTTGGCCATGATCACATTGCTGTTTGTGGGAACATATGTGTGCAAATTGGCTGTTTTATTTACAAGCTTCTGACAGTGATTCCACTGCAATGGTACTTTGTTGGCTGTAAAGCATTTTGAGACATACTGAGTTTGTAACAGGTACTATGTAAATGCAAGTCTTTGTTTCTTTGTCCTAAAATTCCCTTGTCCTATCCGCACATTTTAATGTAAAGTTGTATATCACACAGCACAGAAGAAAGCCTCTTGGCCCATTGTGCCTATTCCACCTCTTTGACAGAGCTAACCAATTAGTCCCACTCCCTTGTTCTTTCCCCTCAACCATGTATTTTTTTCAAGTATTTATTCTGTTTTGAATGTTGCTATCCCTTTCAGGCACTGCATTCCAGATCATCATAACCTTAAAAAAAACATTTGCTGTAGTTCTTTTGCCAGTCACTTTTATTTTTTAGTCTTTCATGCATGTGGGCGTCACTGGCAAGGCCAGCATTTGTTGCCCATCCGTAATTGCCCTTGAACTGAATGACTTAAGGCCATTTCATAGGACAGTTAAGAGTCAGCCACATTGCTGTGGGTCTGGAACCACATGTAGGCCAGATGAGGTAAGGATGGCAGATTTCCTTCCCTAAAGGATATCAGTGAACCAGATGTGTTTTTACAATGATTGACAATAGTTTAATGGGCACCATTACTGAAACTAGCTTCCAATTCTGGATTTTTAAAATTAGTTAAATTTAAATTCCAGGCTGCCATCGTGGGATTTGAACCTGTGTCACCAAGAATTAGCCTGGGCCTCTGGATTACCAGTACAGTAACATTACCACCACACCATGTCTCCCCATAAATAAAACTATTTATAAATCAGGTTACAGCCAGCAGAAACAATTTCTCCTTATTTACTGTCAGAACCATTCATGATTTTGAACGTCTGTCAAATCTCCTCTTAACCTTCTCTGCTGTGCAGTTTTTTCAGTCTGCCCACATAACTGAAGTCCCTGGTGCCGTTCTAGTAAATCTGGATTAATTGTTTCCTGGTAATATGAAAAATGCTACCAATTAAACTGTAGGAGTAGGATGATGGGACATGGATCCATACTGTTGAAGGGTGACTTTACAATTGATATCAGGAAGTCGTTTTTCACAACATTTTGTGTGGGCGCCTGGGCAAAGTGATGGAGGTGAAAACTTGTGGAATAATTTAAGACAGAACTAGATCCAATAATGGAGGAAGTATAGAATTTTTCTGGATGGATGAGTAAAGATGGGCAGAATAAACTTTTCACCTATAAGTACCCTGTGATGAAAAACAGAAAATGTTGGAAAAATTTGTAGATAAGTCAGCGCCTGTGGAAAGAACAGATGAATGGTCTGCATGTACAACGCTAACTAGTCTACTCTCTCCACAAATGTGACTGACCTGCCTTGCGGCTGCAACATCCACAGTCGCTTTTCGTTTTGAGTGATTGTTACGGCTATGTTTACAGCACGGTTGTCTAGTCTTTTTGGTAGGAGTGGGCTACTGAATTTAGTTTAATCTGTCTGTCACTACATAATGAAAACAACGTGCATTTATATTTATCATCAACGGCATCATCAGCTGTCCCTGATTCGAGGATGACATCTACTCAGAGTTGCACATTTCTTCCATGGGTCTTTGTGTTGACTGAACAGGCTGATTCATGACCTGCATACATTTGGGCACATTGGGCAGGACGCCACACGAGGTGGGATCCGTATTGCAGGGTTTGCTTCCGTTTCTTTCCTTCTCTGCCTCATTGTTAAGACATTGTGACTTGAAGTGTGATGCAGCTTGTTGGACATGTTGTTATTCTGACCAATTGATGCAAGCTCCTCCTAGTCATTACTGTCAATGATACAGAGTGTCTTTAAAGTGTTTTCTTTTCCTCCCCATGCCGGTTGAGAGTTGGGAAACAAGATCTGGTGGGGGTGATGATTTTCGACTATCTGGACACAGTCCATTGTAGTGGACTTTGCAGGAGTTTTGCCTGACTGCTTGTGGAACTGGTTTCAAGAAGGACACTAGTTTGTATGACGGTCCTCCCATTGAATCTGGAGGATGCAGTAGAGACATTGCTGGTGGAACTTCTCTAGTGCTCTTGTGTTGCTGGTACACAGTCCAGGAACCGCTCATACAGGAGCGTGGTGAGGACAACTGCTCTGCACTCTGAGACTTTAATAGACTTGTGGAGGTCTTTGTTGTCAAACACTTGCTGCTGTAGTTTGTAGAAGGCTGAGCTGGCAGAGCTGATCCGGTGTTGGATCTTTTCATCATTGGTGACCTTTTGAGAGAGGTGACTGCTGAGGTATGGGAAGTGCTCAACTTATTCCAGAGCCTCTCCTTCAACATGTATGGGAGGTGGAATATTTGGCTGACCAGGTGTGGGTTGATATAAGTTTTGTTTTGGCAACACTCAAGGACAGGCTGCGTTTCTTGCAGTGCAGAATTGAAGAGTTTGAGAATAGCTTGCAAATCTGATGCAGAGTGAGTAACGGTACTGCAGCCATCCGCAAACTGTAGATCATGTAATCTATGGTAGGCAGTTTAGTTTTGGCACAGAAGCGACTGAGATTAGAGTTTTCCCTCTAGGCGGTATTTAATGCTGACAGCAGAGGGCAGTTGATCTTTGAGGTGAATAACCACTGTCAGGTAGGTTATAAATAGTATGGGGGCTGTCACACAGCCTCGGTTGACACCAGTTTGAATTGTGAAGGTATCTGTTTCAAATCTCCCACTGAAGACAGTTGCAGTCATATCATCATGAAGCAATTGCAGGATTGTGATGAAGTTCCTTGGTCGTCCAAATCTGTGAAGCGCAACCCACAGAGCCTCAAGATTTACTGAATCAAATGCTTTGGCTAGGTCGATGAATGAAGAGTTCCTGGTGTTGCACTTGACATTTTTCTTGGATTTGTCTGGCGACAAAGAGGTTCCTCTGGAAGGTCTAGAGCCACATTGTGTCTCCGAAGGATTTCCTCAGCCACAGGAAGTAGGTGATTCAGGAGACTGTGTCCGAATTTTCCCTGCTATGGATAAGAGGAAAATGCATCCTGTGACTGAGGAAATCCTCCCAGATATAAAATCATAGAATCACATAGAAGGGGGCCATTCAGCTTATCGACCGTCTCTTTTAAAGAGCAGTCGAGTTATTCTCACTCCCCATCTCTTTCCCCATATCTCTGCAGTTTTTCCTCCCCCAAGCAGTTATCCAATTCTCTTTTGAAAGCTATTATCAGCTCACTTCCCAGTACCCTGTTAGGCAGTGCATTTTGTAAAAAAAAGCTTTTTCTCATGTTGCCTCTGAGTTATTCATCAATCACCTTAGATCTTTTCTCCTTCATTATTGACCCTACATTATGATATTGACACAGTAAAACATTGCAAATTTCTTCACAGGACTCTTAACAGACCACATAAGAAGATATTAGGACAGGTGACCAAGTGCTTGTCAAAGAGGTAGGCTTTAAGGAGCTTCTTAAAGGAGGGAAAAGACTTGCATTTATATAGTACCTTTCATGACCACAGGATGTCTCTAACTGTTACACAGTCAATGAAGTACTTTTGATGTGCCATTGTAAATGTAGGAGATGCAGCAGCAGGTTTGCACACAAGCTTCCTCAAACTGCAATGTGATAATGACCAGATTATTGTTTTTATTGATGTAGGTTGACGGATAAATATTGGCCAGGGCACCAAGGCTTTTCATCAAAATGGTGCCATGGGATCTTTTACATCTTTGCTTAACGCTTCATCCAAAAGATGGTACCTTTTTGTAGGCTCACCCCAACTGCCTGCACACACCGGTGACATGTTGGAATACAACTCCACAGGCTTGGCAGCCTCCGCTACGCCACCTGAATGTTTGTTGTCATATGAGCCTGGACATGTCCTCGAGTTACTTAACTAAAGTTGTAAGAAGCCACTTTTATTAAGCATGTTTCTTCAGTCTTCACTGATCGTATGGGGAGAGTCATGTGGGGTAATGTAGTGTGGTGATGGGTGACTGATCAGGAGCAGGCACTCTTGTTATAATTTCTGACACCCCACTCCCCAAGATACAGAAGCTGATCTCCACTTGGCTAAAACCGGCAGCGTCAGTACGAGCGGAGTCAGAGCCTTGTTGGTCTGCACAGCTTAGTGCTACTGCATCCCATGGTGCAAGCAAGTACGGTAGCATAGTGGTTATGTTACTGGACTAGTAACCCAGAGGCCTGGACAAATGATCCAGGACAGGAGTTCGAATCCCACCACAGCAGTTTGGGGATTTAAATGAAATCTGGAATAAAGAGCTGGTATCAGTAATGGTGACCGTGAAACTACCGGATTGTCATCAGAACCCATCTGCATCACAAATGCCCTTTTAGAGAAGGAAACTTGCTGTCCTACCTGAGTGGACAGACATGACTCCAGACCCACAGCAATGTGATCGACTTTTAGCTGCCCTCTGAAATGACCTAGCAAACAACAAAGTTGTATTAAAGAAGGTGGCTCACAACCACCTCTCCATGATAATTAGGGATGGGCAATAAATGCTGGCCTTGCCAGCGATGTCCACATCATGTGAGTACAATTTAAAAAAAACCTTACACTCCTGACCAGTGTTATTGAACGTTTTAATACCAGTAGTGCACTGTGACTCAGTCTATAACCGGTCTGAAACACCGGAGGAATCCTTGGCTGGTGTGGAGTGGAAGAAGTTGCAAATTATGATGAAATGGAGGAAGCAGGAAGAAAAGAAGAATAAGAAAAACTGAATAGGTTTTTAATCTTTGAAACTTGGCTTCACAAGATCACAAAAGAACTGGGACAGACTTTGTGCCAACTAAAGATAATTTAAAAAGCTGTAGTTCCCCTGCATGACTTTTACCTCATCAATTCTTGAACAAATCACAGGTTTTCACCTCCACTTTCTGACCCAGAATGACCATTGCCAGCATCGATCATTGGAACTGCTTAGAGAAAGGCCCTTCCTAACGTCTGCCCTGCGCTAGTCTTTTCTGTCTCTGTCTGGTTCTAGTGCCTAGACAAACCTTGAAGTAGTGCCCTGAATGTAAGCCTCCTCTGGGACCTGTGTTGTAATGAATTTGGGTTGTCTTAGCTGGTTGTTTTTGGGCATAAGGCCACAGCACAAGTAATCCATCCTACCCTGGTGTTGATTGGCAGTCTCTGAGGTGGCATCGGGTCCCTCTGGCACAGGAAGGGTGAGAATAATGGGGCAGGTTGGTAGGAGCTTTATTTCACATTTACACATCCGATACCTCCCCTGGCAGTGTTACCCCACCAACCTGAAATACAAAGATATTCCATTCCCCACATTAGCAAGAAGATAAATGATTTAAAAAATTTGCCACAAAACAAAGAATAGATAAATAAGAAGCTGAAACCAGTCAGTTTTGAATAGAAACGAAAACAAAAAATGCTGGAAAAACTCAGCAGGTCTGACAGCATCTGTGGAGAGAGAGACAGGGATAACATTTCGAGTCCGTATGATTCTTCGAGTGTTGAGTAGAAACTTGTTACAAAACCACTTGTATTTGAAAATATTTATTTTCTGAGCTATATCCTTCTCGGTGGAGTGCTTCTGGCCAAGGAATTCGGAGACTGACACGTTGATTCATAACATTGCATTATTATTTTCTAATCCTCCCTTTACTGCAAGGGTTAAGCAGAGTCAGCAGTGCAGCAATGCAGGGAACTGTGTTCAGTGAAGTTTTCATTGACTTACAGTAAGTTGTCCTTGACTATTATGAATGACTTTCATGGCATTCACTGTGATTCACTGTCAGTTTATCTGATGAGTCCGTCCTTTGAAAAGCACGGCTGCCAAATAATATTGATTTCTGCTGCCTGCAGGATTGAATTGGCTCAGTAATCAAAGCTTCTGCACTGAAGATGCCCTGCAGCTGCACCATCGCATTGTGGGGACTGCAGCAGACTCGGCCCAGGGGTCACCCCAGGCAAGGTACAAAGCCCCACCCCTTCTCCCTCAGTATTTTTCTCTTTCTCTCTCTCTCCTTCTGCATTCATTTGAACTCTGCCTTCTCTATTTAGATGCCTATCTACCTCTCCCTCTGTTCATCAATCTTCAGCTTAATCTCTCTCTCTAACTTTAACTTTGCCTATCTCTTTCTATACCTCCTTCTTTGTCTCAATCACTCTCTCTATCCCTCCATATGCAGTAGAAAGTGTTTTTCCCAATTTTTGCCTATTCTTCTGCTTTCCAAAGGTTGTTTTATCGATTGGGTGTTTACTGCAGTATATGCCAACCTCAGTGCTGTACGAGATGGCCTTCAGGGTATAACTTTTAAACTGTGATAATTAACAATTAAACATATACAGGAGCATATGTTTTTTTTAATCAGCTGAACAAAGTTCAGAATACACTATAGGTATCAGTTTGTTTTTCTTTACAATATCTAAAAAGCTCCTGTATAAATGTCTGTGCATTATTTTTACATAAAAAGACAGGCAGATAGGTTCCTGTGATGGTCTCATATTTAACAGTATTGCTCAGTGCAGTGCTAAGCCACACAAATCAAAGAGCACCAAGTTTAATCTCAGTTCAGGTTCTACAGTTGGCTCAGCACTGCTGAATTAGGGAAGATGGTTGAAATCTCCCTCTCCCTGATCACTGTCTGGTGATTCATGTAGATATTGGCAAAGAGAAGGACAACCCTTTGAGATCTCTGCATTTCTCCAATTCTGGCCTCCCACACATCCATGATTTCTTTCACCCAATCATTGGTGGCCATGTCTTCAGTCATTTAGACTCTTAAGTTCTGGAACTTCCTCCCTGAACCTCAGTGCCTCTTTCTCCTCCTCCATGATGCTCTTTACCTCCTTTCTGTGGCTCAGAACCAATTTTCTTTTCCCTGATAATGCTCCTTTGGATGTAATGTCATGTTAAAGGTGCTATATAAATATAAGTTGTTGACTGGAGCTTTGATGCCTTCCATTGACAAATAGTCTGTGGACACTCATCATCCAGACTGAGACATAAAGGATGGCTATTTTGGTAAGTGCCAGGAAGGCGTTGGCACCAGCAGAAGCCAAACGGGAGCTATAACAAGAGACATGAGAAAATTGGAAAAGTTTTGAGTTTTCTTTTACAAAAAAGTTGTGTGCTGGAGTTTTAAAATAAGAACTCTCCCTCTCATTCCCAGCCGAGGGTGTTTGGGATCTGAAGGCTGAGTTAAGGCCAGTATAAATGGACGGATGTCATTTTCTGACTTTGTGAGCTGCTTTAAAGAAGGAATCAACCTCTCTGTTTGCAAGCTGCAACCTTTCTGTTTGTTAGAAATTAGGACCATGCCAGGGACCTAACTCCTAGTGCCTCATTTTAACTCCCGCCCTATTGTTCTTGCTTTTCTTTGAAGAGTTCTGCATTCGTGCTTTGAGGAAGGGAAAGAAATTTCCCTGTCAGTTAAGTTTCCAGCCCTCCTATCCTGCCGGATTTCAGGAATTCCTGCTTCGCCGCTTGCTGCATTATTAGCAAGGTGAACTCTACAGCGTTCCTTCTCCCCATTTCCTCTCTACACACAGTGTCTGGTTAAATGAAATCTGCGCTTCAAATCAATCTCACTTTGGCATGCACGCAAACGGAGTTTATCCCCTTAAATGTCCAGATTGTTGTGGGGATTTCTGATTCCAGTGATTCTTCATCCACTCCCGTCAAAGAAGGAATTGGGGCTGACATTTCATTTAGCAGGATAACTTGCTCTCAGCCTTCTGAGGATGAGGAGAAACATGATCAAAGATATTTATATCGATTGCACTGCAATACTCCCTGAGCCATCCCCAAATTTCTTTGGAGCGGCTGAGTCTACAAGTTTTGTTTCAGCTTTACAATCAATCTCCCTTTTAAAAGTATCTTGTATATCTCTGCAAGGTTGCCTCCTGAGATCTCTTTATCAAAGCAGCGGATGGATGGACTTCACTTTCTCTGAGGGTCACTGGCCTGTAGAGTTTCTGCAAGAGTATCGTTTAGAAATGTGGCTTTAAAATACTTTTGCAATCCCAGAATGTAGTTTCAAAACCTGTTCATGTTGATGTTTTGAGCAGCTATTAGTGAGGGGTGACTTAAATTAGGATAACATTGATTCAATCACTGCAGCTTTGAGTTTTATATAAAACCATTTTAATCTATATGCCATCTCTACTGTTGTCACAGAATGTCTTTAAACCCCATAGTAGATCAAGACAATTGCCTTCTATACTTTACAGTACTAGAATTTTTCTTTTCCCTTGGAAAGTGGTTAGAATGTGGCACTTGCAACCACATTGAGTGGTTAAGGTGAATAGTGGAGGCACAAAAATGAATAGGTTATGATCATAGGGTTTGATGAAGTAAATAAAGTGGGAGGAGGCTCGTGTGAAGCACAAGTACTGGCATAGGCTGTATGGCCTGTTTCTGTGCTGCAAATTCTATGTGGATGGCCTTTCACTGTCCTGATAGTCATATATCGTAGATGAATAATTGTAGCAGTCATTCACTTTTAGTCTACAACAGACCCAGACATGAGGTGAGGGAAAACTTTCTCCAGTGGTGGAGAGATTTGGGCACCATATTCAGGGATCTAGATAGATAGACTGCCTGACTGCTGTTCTCCACATGCCAGGGTCATGACCTTTTGGCCTGGGCTATCAAATTCCTTGTAGGAAGGGAGAATTTTGAGAGAGCCACTCTGAGTAGCTCTTTGACTGAAACAGAACCACTTTACTCCAAGCAAAGCTCAAAAACAGCTCACTATGTGCAACGCTTTACGATGCTTCAAATGAATTTGGCACATTTCACAAATACAGCTTTGCCATTACCCAACAGTTGAACAACCAGAGGAGAAAGTTGCTGCCTTGCCCACCTGCCCTTTCCACTGGGGCATGAGTGGCACCAGCTATATCTCCGGTCACTCTTTGACTATTGTGTTGATGGATGGACCTTAATTCATCTTTTGCGATTGTCGAAGATTGTGGCCACCTGTAGTGTTTTGGTATCCTAGGTTCTGTTGTTTCTACATGTCTGCTCTCACAAGGCTGCCTTGTGCATCCAGCAGTTGTATTTGAGGTGAGATAACAGATAATACCTTGACTTTTCATTTTTGTGAGCTTTATTATGGATAACTTGCCTTTTTTTTGAGATTAGAGCACCTACTTAATGTATTTCACTGTGGAAGAACAAAGCACTGAATAAAAAGGATTCCTCTCTGCAGGTTTTTACCACTTAGCACATAAAGGAAGAGATTGCATTTCTATAGCGCCTTTCACAACCTCTGGCAATCTCAATCAAAGCTCTTTACAGCAAATGACGTACTTTTTTTGGCAAATCAGTCAGCTGGATAGATTCAATCACTGCAGCTTTGAGTTTTATATAAAACCATTTTAATCTATATGCCATCTCAACTGTCGTCACAGAATGTCTTTAAACCCCAGGTTAAAGAGGACTTAACCAAGCCTAATCCTGTGCCATGCCATTTCCCTTGCCTGAGCTGGGCAGTGGTCGGTAGTGGGACCAACTGGTCAGTGTTTTCTCCCTGCACTCTTTTTCTTACCCCACCCCCACCCCACCTCATTATCTAGTGGCATCAAGGCCCTGCTGCCATCCATGCCAAGATCAAACATTGAAACTTTCTTGTCTAAATGTCCTTTCCCAAAGGAGCCATTGATGGAGTTGCTTATTCTGTTACTGGTTATGTTACATTTAGGATAACCATTAAGGTGTTATGTGGTGATGCAGTAGGATGTTGCTTCCTCTGCTTGCTGAATTCCTGATGTGGGATTTACTCTTGGTCACGGGTGGGGTGAGAGAGGAGGGGAGGCAGAGATGGGGAAGCAGTGTGGTTCAAGAAGTTATGATTGAATGACAATAATAAGATGGATGCAATTGGATGACACTTTTACATGTGATTAATCTTCCAAGTTCTTGTCCTGCAATTTCAGTGTTTGTTCAAAATTACCTGAGGGTGTGTTGGACCATGCCGAAGCGGATGTCCCAGCCAAAAGGAAGAAGAAGAAAAAGAAGAAACATCGGCAACACAAAAAGGATAAGACGAAAAATAGAGAGGATCACACCAGCAGCGACTCTGATCCTGAGTTACTCGGAGATAAAGCCAAAGATGCTTGTGCAGTGAGGTGATTAAAGTTGCTGTCCTTTGCCAAATCTGTACACAGACAGGGACCAGTACAGCTTGAGCAAGGGGATTGGGCATGGCTTGAGTTCTAATATCTTTACTGATGACGAACATTAGTATAAAATCTATCAGTATCAGACTTGATCCACAGCCTTTTGGGGAAAGAGAATTGCAGATTTTCGCTATCCTGTGTGTGGAAAATGTGCTTCTTGATTTCACTCCTGAATGGCCTAGCTCCAGTTTTGAGGTTGTGCCCTCCTGTTCTGACTTTCCCCATCCTAGAAAATGGCTTCTCTGTGAATATTCTGTTGAATTCTTTGAGCATTTAAAACTCCTTGATTAAATCACCCCTAAACCTTCTAAACTCGAGAGAAAAGAACCTGCGTTTATGAAACCTGTTCTTGTAATTTAACTCTCTAAACACCGGTATCATTCTGCTGAATCTACTCAGCATCCTTTCAGGGCCATTATATCCTAGCTGGCATGCATTGCCCAGAACTGAATGCAGTAATTTAGATGCGGTAAAACGTTAAAAGAATTCATTTGGGTAGGTTTTGAGAGAACATTTCCTTTAGTGGGGAGAATCGAGAGCAAAGGGGACATGATCTTAAAATTAGAACTAGGCCATTCAGAAGCAAAAGCAGGAGGCACGTTGCTTGCAGTGTGAAAGACTCCAAGGCTGTGGATAGTGGGTCAGTTGGAGCTTTCAAGGTTGAGAGAGAATTTTCTCTTGGGTGAAAGTATCAAGGGATTTGGAGTAAAGGCAGGTAAATGGAGTTGAGGTATGGATCAGCTGTGATCTGATTGATTAGCAGAACAAGCTCGAGGGGCTGAATGGTCCACTCCTGTTCCATTTTTGTTCTCAAATTAAAAGGTATGCTGCTATTGTTCTTAGGCAGTCCATCGGGATCAAGGATGACTTGCTCCCATTCCAATTTGGCCTCTGAAGTGGCTGATAAGTCCAATGCACGATCTACAGCCTCTGCCACATGTGGAGCAGCTGGTGTCTGAAGGGATGGGTAGATGAATTGTTTGGAGGTTTGTGCACTCCCTCAGATGCCTCGACTTTGCCTCTGTGTGTTCCCAACAAAGTCTCTCAATGTGTTCGGTGCCTTCCCAAATGAGCCTTCTCCGTTTCGGTTGTTCACAAACCAGGGATTCCCGTGAATCAATGGGTATGTTTGATCTCTTCAGAGAGTTCTTCTATCCTCCTGGGAGTCTCCTGCCACAACTGAGCTCTGAGTAGAACAACTGTTTCGGGAGCCTGGTGTCAGGCATATAAATTACATGCCCTGTCCAGTGAACTGGTTTTGAGTAATTAGCGCCTAGATGATGGGTAAATTGACCTGGGAGTATGCTCCAGTGTGCTGCTGTGTATACTGTGTGCCAAGGCAGGATGTGAATTTGTCATGTGTTCCTCACATGGCTGGTTTCTAATTTTGGTTAGGCCTTTTCCATGGTTGGTGAAGGAAACTTAGTTAAAATCACCTCATGCTGTTCTTGTACAGCAGCTGGTGGTTAGCTGAAGGACTCTTTTTTTTAAGGGCCCTGGGTAGAAACTGCCAGCCCTCTGTCTTCAGAGCAGTGCAGAGGAGTGTAATGACTTCAAATGTCCCAATTGCTCCCCAGTCCCTGGACTGCATATTAAAAGCTGAAAGCAGGTGAGCGATCCCAGGGCAGTAATGGTGCTGCTTTGTGCTGGTTACCTGCAGTTTTTCCAAGTGTGAAGGGGGACAATTTGGGAACGTCTTTGAGAATAATTGACATTGGGTGTAAGCATCTAACAGCAGGTCTGGGAAAATCTGGCCCCCCTTTGGATGTACAAATTTAAATCACCTAATTTAAATTAGCTAAACTAAATATCCAATTGACTTTGTTTTTTAAGTTGAGAAAGGAGATTCCAAGTTAAATACACATCACTGTGGACTTGTTGCAATTTTCAAGCACGCACTTGGTCCTGTTTCACAGACCCTGCTTAAAACACAGGGTCATAATTTACTTTTGTTATTTTTGCAGGTCTGAAGCCAGTTCTGATCTTCCTCAGGGTAAATTCATGTGGCTGGATGACCTCCATTCACAGACTACACAGACCTTCTGTATTGATAGAAAGGCTGACCCTGCCAACTGGGAGTACAAATCACTCTATCGTGGAGATCTGGCAAGGTACTTGTAACAAGAAGAGTTGTGGATTAGATTCAGTCATATTTTCCTTATGCTAGACTGACAACACTAAGTGTGATATCTGGAGTGGAACATAGGATTACACCCAGTTCCGGACCCGTGGAGACCGTTTCCTTCCATCTGGGCAGTCCCCAAGAGGTTGAATATTGCCACACATCACTCTCTACTTTTCGTACCTTTCACTCAATTTCTCTGCCAGATATCTATCTAGTTTACTCTTGATTTCTCCACTTAGAATCATAGGATGTTACAGCACTGAACGTGGGCTATTCAGCCCATCAAGTTTGTGCCAGGTCTTTTGAAAAGCAATCCAGTTACTCCCATTTCCCTGCTCTCTATCCATATTCTTTCAACTTTTTCTCCATCAAGTTTTTATCCAATTTTGTTTTGAAAGCTACTATTGACTCTGCATCTACCACCCTACCAGACAGTTCAGTCTCATTCTTTAAGATTATCTTTATAACGTGTCTCTGATCAAGGTTTTAAACACTCTTGCATCACCTGTTTTGCCTTGATGCCAACTTTTGCTTGGCAATGCTCTTGTGAAGGGTCTTGGAACGTTTACCTACATTGAATGTGCTGTTATATAAATTCAAGTAGCAGTTGCAGAATTTGACAGTGTGGCTCATTGCTTTTGGTTGCCATTTGTCTGTTCCATACTTAAATCTCGACTGTTAGTTTTCCAGGTGTTTGATACAATTACGTAACTATAGCATGTGTATTTGCAGAAATGATTTTTGTTCAGCTTCCTTCAATTTTACTCCATTAAAACTCCCATGACTCTTGTCTACAGTACATGACTGAATTTTCAAGAGCTCTGATATGGCTCAGCAAGTCCACAGGGCAACTGAGAGGAATAACTGCAGCCTGTTGGTGCCAACCATATCTTGAGAGGAAATGTGTATTTTTAAATGAGAGGATTGCTGATGGATGCAGCTCCTTGCTCCACAACACTCGAAGGGTGGAGAAGTTCTGTGACTTGGAACACCCAGCTACTTGATGGCAATCCATTTCCCAAGGAGTCATTTCATATACAGCGTGCACTAGTAGAGTGCCTTCCCTACTGCCCGTTATACTCCTCTGGCTGACGCCTAAACAATGCCCAATGTCAATACTGCTTTGGCAAAGAGCCAAACCTAATTAGCCATGAGATGGAACGCCTCATTAATTGTCCTTGCAGCCTGACTGCTTTCACACAGTGGTAAATGGGATGTGTCCAGATCAATGATGCTTAACAGAGACTTGTCATGTTAATTATCTCAGTGGAGCTCAGGAGAGTTTGAATCAACTTCAAAAATAAAGCGTCTCATTCTTGTGTTGCTGCAGGTTTTTCAGACAGCAGTTAGACTAGCAGCTCACATCAACTTAATACACTGTGAGAGCTCTGATCCTGCGGAAGGATATATTGGCCTTTCGGCACAGATTTACCCAGAATGAAAGCTTAAGAGAGTTAAATTATGAAGATGGGTTGCATAAACTTGGCTTGTACAGAGATTGGGAGGTGGTCTGATTGAGGTTATAAAATGTTAAGATTTGGTACAAAGAAACTATTTTTTCTGGTGGGGGAATCAAGGACAAGGCGATATTATAACATGAAACCCGGGCCATCCAGGAGTGAAATCAGGAAGCGCTTTTACACACAAAGAGCAGTGGAAATCTGGAACTCTATCCCCAGCCTTTTAAGGGATAGAAAGAATCAATTGGAGCTTTCAAGATTTGGAGAGATTTTTGATATGGGGTAAATAGAGGGGAGGTGCAGATCAGCCGTGATTTAATGAATGACAGCAGGTTCGAGGGGCTGAATTGTCTACTTCTGTCTTTAATATCTCTCATTCCTATTCTTAAGTTAGCTTTCCCAGGCATTCTTCATGAGATTGCCTTGATACTGGTCTGGGGGTACTGCATAAATCTATAGTGTCGCCATGAACCTGGAAGTATCTGGTACTTTGGGGTCAGTCCAACACCAAAAGATGTACTTTTACCTTGTGATTAGCCTTTTTAAATTCCAATCAGCAGCCTGGAGAAGGTACAGAGGAGATTTACCAGAATGATACCAGAGCTGATGGTTTTCAGTTATGTGGAGAGAGCTGAGAAGCAATGATTGTTCTCTTTAGAGCAGAGAAAGTTAAGAGAAATTTGATTGATGGGTTCAAAATTCTGAAGAGTTTTGATAGAGTATATAGAGAGAAACTGTTTCTACAGGCGATAAGTGGAGGACCCAGGTTTAACATAATTGGCAAGTGAGGAAGAGTTTGCAGCATGTTATAATCTGGAATTCACTGGCTGAAAAGATGGTGGAAACAGATTCCATAGCGACTTTCAAAAGCGAGTTGGATATATGTTAAAGTTTTCAGGGCTGTGGGGAAAGAGCAGAGGAGTTAGGTCTAATTCAGTAGCTCTTTCAAAGAGCCTATACACATTGTTTATAAATACCTAAAGAGCAAGATGATAACTAAGGAAAGAATAAGATCAATTAGAGAGACCAAAAAAGGTCAGGACGCAAAAGACCTGGGCATGGTTCTGAATGAATTCTTTGTGTCTGTCTTTGCAAAAGAGTGAGATGGAGCAGTTATTGCAGGTTGGGGGGAGGAGTCTAAAATATTGGATGGGATAAATATAGTGAGGGACGAAATATTAAGGGGTTTAGCATCCTTTGAAAGTGGCTAAACCACCAACTCGGATGAAATTTATCCCACGCTGCTAAGAAGGGAAGAGATAGCTGAACCTCTGACCATCATTTTTCCACCCTCTCTAGCCACAGGTGTGGTACTGGAGGACTGCTAACATTGTACCATTGTTTAAAAAGAGAGGAAGGGCTAGATGAGTAACCAGAAGCCAGTCATCCTAGCCCCATGGTGGGCAAATTACAGGAAAAAATTGAGACAATACAAATCGTCATTTAGAGATATGCAGAATAACGAAGGACAGTCAGCATGGATTTAAGGGAAGGTTGTGCCTGACTAACTTAAGTGAATTTTTTGAGGAGGTAATAAGTTGGGGGGCAGGGGTTAATGAGGGTAGCGTGATGTCGTATACATGGATTTTAGCGAGTCTTTTGACAAGGCCTCGCATGTCAGGCTGGTCAGAAAGGTTGAAAGCTTGTAGAACCAAAGGGAAAATAGCAAGCTGGATCCAAAATTTTCTCAGCGACAGGAAGCAAAAGGTAATGGTCGACTGGTGTTTTTCTGACTGGAAGGCTATTTCTGTTGGGGTTCAGCGGGGCTCAGTACTAGGTCCCTACATGATGCAAATGCCAACGATTTAGACTTAAAATGCAGGGCTATGATTAAGAAGTTTACAGTTGATATGAAAACTAGCCACATGGTTGATATGAAGAAAACTAGACTTCATGAAGATATCAGGTGTGCACCCAGGTTAGACTGCAGCTGGAGTACTGTACAGAGCACTGCTTACATTTCTGGTCACCCCATTACAGGATGGATGTGATAAGACTAGAGAGGGTACAGAGGCGATTTACGAGAATCTTGTCAGGAATAGAGAATCTTAGCTATGAGGTAAGATTGATTGGCTGGGATTGTTTTCTTTGGAACAGCGGAGATTTAATTGAAGTATATAAAATGACCCCGGATAGGGGGAATAGGAGGGACCTATTACCGTTAACAGTGATCAGAGGGTATAGATTTAAAGTAATTTGTAGCAGGATTAAAGGGAAGTTGAGCAATTTTTACACCCAGAGGGTGGTGGGGGATCTGGAACTCAATCTGAGAGGATGGAAGAGGCAGAAACCCTTCATCACATTTAAGAAAACACTTGGATATGCACGAGGTGCTGTAACCTACAGGGCTATGGACCAAGGGCAGGAAGGTGGGATTAGGTTGGATAACTTTTTCTGCAGCCTGGGAACAATGGGCTATATGGCTTCCTTCTGTGTCGTAATTTTTTTCTGTTTCTGGTAGATATGATGGGCCGAATGGTGTCCTTTGTGCTGTAAGATTCAGTGACTCTGAAAAATTGGCTTTCTCTACTCCTAGGCCTGCCTTTTGGACACACATTATCTCAAACTCTAGTGGTGCTAGATATTTCTCTTGGCATTAAGACCCCCACAATCATACTGTACCCTGATCCTACTTTTTCACCTAATGTCATGGATGCTAGGTAACATTGCTTAAGGTTATCTAAGCCCCCAATGGGTTTGTGAGGAAATGAATGGAGTGTGGTTCTAATTCCAGGTCCAAGGATCAATGTCTGGCCTGTGTTGAGGTAATTGTTCTTGAGCAATGGTGCAATTGACACCTGTATACCTGGGCTGGAGAGAGGAGATCATCCAGGGTTCCTGTGCCTGTTGTTAACCAGTGACTACTGCTAGATGAAGACAGGAGTGGTTATGGCAGTGATAACTCCTCCTCCACCCTTTCCTTGAATAACCTGACCATGCTAACTGATGAAGCTTACAGATAAAGAATAATAGAAAAATAAAGAATAGATGATTGACTGCTGGCACCATGAGCCATAACAAAGCAAGTTGCGTTTATACAGCACTTTTAATGTGGTAAAACATCTTGAGGAGCTTTATGGGAGTCTAATCAAACAAGATTTGACCCAGAGCTGCATAAGAAGAGACTCGGACTGGTGACCAAAAGCTCGATCAAAAAGAAATTTCTTAGGGGAGAAGAGTGAGTCGGAGAGGTGAAGAGTTTTAGGGAGGGAATTCCTGGACAGCTGAAAGAATGGCCTCCAACGGTGGAGTGATCTAAAATCAAAGATATGTAAGAAGTGAGAATTGGAGGAGTGCAGAGACCCCAGAGGGTTGTAGGTCTGAAGGAGGTTACAGAGATGGGGAGGAACAAGGCCATGGAGGAGGATTTTAAATGCGAGGCATTGCCAAACTGGGAGCCTATGTGGGTCAGTGAGCACAAGGGTGATGGGCGAATGACACTGGTGCGAGTTAGAGCAACAGAGTTTTGGGTGAGTTCAAGTTTCTGTAGGAACCTTGAGGATGGATAGAAGTAGTCAAGATTAGAGCTGATGTAGGAGTATACGAGTGTTTCAGCAGCTAATGAGCAGAGTCGGGCAGAGATTGGTGATGTTATGATGTTGAAAGTAGGCAGACTTGGTGATGGAGTGGAGTGGATATGTGGTTGGAATTTCATCTTGTGGTTTAATAGGATGCCAAGGTTGTGAATAGGCTGATTGCACATGGAAAGGCAGGAATCAGCACCCTTGAGAGAGGAGGAGATGGCAATTAAAGTTCCCTAAAGATTTCCTATGTCACTGAGCTTGACTCTGATGGTTGAACTGAGGGTCGATGGAATTTGTAATCTGCCACAAACTGATCCTGTATACTGGAATGGCCACACTTTTCAAGGGCAGTTATGAATGGGCAATAAATGCTGGCCTTGCCAGCGTTGTCCACATGCCATGAATGAATAAACAGATAGAATCCCTTACCCTACCTGAAGCACTCGTAAATTCTACATAGTTTTTTGCATCTGGCACCTTGAGATCAACATAATTCTTTTAATCCATCAATTCAGTAGCGTTAATATTGAGAGAGGATGTAAAGGGATTTATTCAGAATGTTCTTTACACTAGATTAGATTATATTAGCTTTGTGCGTAGTTATCAGTTGATGGTTAAATGTGGTGATATGTATTTCAGATATAAGAGGAGCATGGACGCCTGCCTTGGCCTCAACACCAAAAAGCAGCACATTATCTGGGAAGATTCACCCCGAAAGAAGAAAAAGGCAAAGAAAAGAGATGATCGATATTACAGCACATCTAGCCTTCAGCTTTTGAACACTGACTCGGTTCCTGTTCACCATGGAGAGGCTTTACAAGAAGATGTTCCTCGGCCTGGCCCAGGCTCCTTCATACGAGTTCCAGACTGGGTAGAGAATGACGGTAAATCCTCAGGCACCGTCACCTGGTTCAATCCGCTTGGGATTTATGATGCATCCACCACTCTGTGGCTACAGGGAAAAGGCCTAGAGGAGCAGGCAGAGCAAGTACGAGTGCCCCTGGACAGCAGTGAGAAGATAAGCTCGCCTACAATGGCCAGAGTGGAGAAGTTCAATAGAATGTTGAGAGAAGACCCTGGGAATGTCCGAACCTGGATGGAGTTTGTTCATTTTCAGGTGGGTCCTTGAAACATTCTCACATTATTGTATTCACCGTGTTTGAGGGTGGGATGAGCCTATTATTTCATTCCATACTCTTCTGTTGTTAAGAAACGTAGGTGAACAGACAATGCTGTTGGTGCAGAACACCATCACGGGTGAAACCATTGGGAAGAAAATTAGACCAGTTACATTGCTGGTGAAGCCATTGTTTTTATGACTGTAGATTATACGATGGAGAATGAGTGAGGGAGGGGAAGAATTTCATAGTGGCCCCCCCCCCCCCCCCCCCCAGTGGGGCAGTGTGCTCTGCAACCAGTTTATTGATGAATGTCTATATCAAGGTATGCGACCCCTGGCCTGAAGTCCAGGCAATTCTGTCTCCAGGAAATGAGATGATGGGGTGGCTTTTAGCCTCAGCCAGCGTGAACACGGGGTACTGTATTTAGTCTAATTGCTTCCTAGCCATAATGCTTATCGGAAATTCCCACTCTTGATTACTGTGCAGCAGCATTCTGCTCAACGTGGGTGAGAATGATGGCAGCTGAACGCACAG
This sequence comes from Cetorhinus maximus, assembly GCF_964194155.1. Lineage (NCBI taxonomy): Eukaryota > Metazoa > Chordata > Chondrichthyes > Lamniformes > Cetorhinidae > Cetorhinus > Cetorhinus maximus. Next base: position 7,075,244 of record NC_135896.1, read on the forward strand.
TTCAATTTGGCTCATTGCCCCATCATTTCACTAACTATGTTTGTTCATAAGGAATTGGGGTTTCTTGGTTTCGTTACTGGAAGACTGCTACCATGCTGAAACAGAGTTTCTTTCGTTTCTTCGTCATGATTTAGCATTGATGTAGGCCATGGAGAAGTGATGCAGTCATTCACCTGAGAGTGCCACATCAAAACTTATTGCAGAAAATAAAAGCTCATGGCATAGGGGGGTAAGATATTGGCATGGATAAAAGATTGGCTAGCTAACAGCAAGCAGAGTTGGCATAAATGGGTCTTTTTCTGGATGGCAGGATGTGATGAGTGGTGTGCCACAGGGATCAGTGCTGGGGACTCAACAATTTATATAAATGACTTGGATGAAGGGACCAAAGGAATGGTGTCTAAATTTGCTGACGATACAAAGATAGGTAGGAAAGTAGATTGTGAAGAGGACATGAGGCTACAAAGTGACGTAGGTAGGTTAAGTGAGTGGGCAAAGATCTGGCAAATGGAGTATAATGTGGGCAATTGTGAAATTGTTCATTTTTGCAGGAAGAAGCTTATCTAAATATTGAGAGATTACAGAGCTCTGAGATGGAGCAATCTGGGTTTCCTAGTGCATGAATCACAAAAGGCTAGTATGCAGGTACAGCAGGTAATTCGGAAAGCTAATAGAATGTTATCAGTTATTGTGAGGGGAATTGATTACAAAAGTAGTGAGGTTATGCTTCAGTTGTACAGGGCATTGTTGAGATCATATCTGGAGTACTGTGTGGAGTACTGTGTACAGTACTGGTCTCCTTCTTTAAAGAAAGATGTAAATGCATTAGAAGCAGTTCAGGGCAGGTTTATTAGACAAATACCAGGGATGGGTGGGTTGTCTTATGAGGACAGACTGGACGGGTTAGGCTTGTATCCAGTGGAGTTTAGAACAATAAGAGGCGACTTAATTGAAACCTTTAAGACCCTGAGGGGTCTTTACAGGGTGGATGTTGAGAGGATGTTTCCTCTTGTGGGAGAATCTAGAATTAGGGATCACTGTTTTTAAAAAAAAAAAGGGGGGTCGCTCATTTAAAGCAGATGAGAAACTTTTTCTGACGGTTGTGAGTGTGTCTTGGAACTCTCTTCCTCAAAAGGTGGTGGAAGCAGAGTCTTTGAATATTTTTAAGGCAGAGCTAGATAGATCCTTGATTAACAAGGGGGTGAAAGGTTATCGCGGGTAGGCAGGAATGTAGGGTTGAGGTTACGTTCAGATCAGCCATGACCTTATTGAATGGCGAAGCAGGCTCAAAGAGCCGAGTGGACTTCTACTGCTCCTAATTCGTATGTTCGTACCTGTAGGTTCTCTGCTTGTGAATTTAGCTGGGAGAGTAAAGAAGGAAATATAAACTGGGCTGTTTAGGCTTGGTTCACTGAACCAGAGAGCTGAGAAATGGAAAGTCCTAACTATAAACCTGAAGGATATTGCATTTAGGGTTCTGAATGATGTCTGTATCGACCAATCTCATGGACTTTGTCCACTTGTATCTTTTTATACATTTATAATCTTGCTGCAGGAGAAAGACTTTGACTGAGTGCTGTAGATTTCCTTGATTATTTTTCTTTTATTCACTTATGGGATGTGGGCATTGATGGTAAGGTCAGCATTTATTTCCCATCCCTAATTGCCGTTGAGAAGATGGTGGTGAGCTACTTTCTTGAACTGTTGCAGTCCATGTGGTGTAGGTACACCATAGTGCTGTTAGGGAGGGAGCTCCAGGATTTTGACCCAGTGACAGTGAAAGAATGGTGATATAGTTCCAAGTCAGAATGGTGCCCCATGCATCTGCTGCCCATGTCCTTCTGATGATAGAGGTCATGGGTTTGGAAGGTACTGTTGAAAGAGCCTTGGTGAGTTGCTGAACTTCATCTTGAATAGTATACACTGCTGCCACTGTGCACTGATGTTGGAGGGAATGAATGTTTAAGGTTGTTAATGGGATGCCAATCAAGCAGGCTGCTTTAGCCTGGATGGTGTCGAGCTTCTTGAGTGTTGTTGGAGGTGCACTCATCCAAGCAATTGGAGAGTATATCATCACAATCCTGACTTGTGCTTTGTAGATGGTGGACAGGCTTTGGGGAGTCAGGCGCTGAGTTACTCACCACTGAATTCCCAGCCTCTGACCAGCCACAGTATTCATGTAGCTGGCCCAATTAAGTTTCTGGTCAATGGTAACTCCCAAGATGTTGAGGGTAATGCCATTGAATGTCATGGGCACATGGTTTAGATTCTCTATTGTTGGAGATTGTCATTGCCTGGTACTCATGGGGCTCAAATATTACCTGTCACTTATCAGCCCAAACCTCAAGGTCTTGTTCATATGGACACGGACTGCTTCAGTATCTGAGGAGTCACGAAAAGTGCAGAACATTGTGCAATGAACTCCGAATATTCCCACTTCTGACCTTATGATGGAAGGATGGCCTTTGACGAAGGATTTGAAGATGCTTTGGTATAGGGCACTACCTTGAGGAACTCCTGCAGCAAAGTATTGGGGCTGAGATGATTGGTACCCAACAACCACGACCATCTTCCTTTCCGCTAGGTATGACTGCAACCAGTGGAGTGTTTTTTCCCTGATTCCCATTGACTTCAATTTTACTAGGGCTGCCACGCTTGGTCAAATGCCTTCTTGGTATCAAGCGCAGTCAATCTTGCATCACCTCTTGAATTCAGCTGTTTTCTCCGCATTTGAACCAAGGCTTTAATGAGGCCTGGAGCAGAAAGGCTCTGGTGGAACCCAAACTGAGCATCAATGAGCAGGTTATTGGTGAGTCATTATCGTTTGATAGCACTGTCAATGACACCTTTCAGCATTTTGAGAGTAGACTGATGGCACAGTAGCTGGTCAGATTGTATTTGTCCTGTTTTTTGTAGAGGGGACATAACTGGACAATTTTCCACATTGTCAGGTAGATGCCACTGTTACAATTGTACCGGAACAGCTTGGTTACTGTTTGGCCTTGTTTCTTTGTTCCTTGTTGTTGAACCCATGCTGGATAAGCCATGAATTGCGTTAACAAAAGGTGATAAATAAATCCATGGCTCAATTACTTTGCCACCCCCTGCCCCAAACCATTGAAAGATTTGGAGAGGCGAGCGCCATCAAGAGGAGAGTATGGTTTGTCATGGAGGAGGAGGGGGGGGGGGGGGGGGGGGTGGAGGGGTTGTGTTGTTCTGTCTGTGTGTGTGATTTAATTACATTTTGTAGCCAAGCAGACTGCAAGTTGAAGTTATCAAAAGAAGTAAGGTGTAGAAGTGTCTTTAATATGCTAATGAGTAAATATGGTTGGGGTCTTAGCATGTAAGATGTAAAGGGAATTTGCATTTTTACATAGATGAAAATTCTTTCGAGTTATCAACAGTCACAGATTGTAACTCTTTTGAGTACAATCACAGTTCTTGGTTTCCAGGAGTGGGACATGAACCCACAACCTTCTGATTCAAAGGCGAGGGTGCTATGGACTGAGCCACATAGTAGCAACATGAAAATATTTATAAGGTAAAATTCCAAAGACATAGGAAACAATGGAATTTACATATTAAAAAGGCAGAAACATGTATAAAGGAGAATGAGGCTGAGTGTCAGGAGAAGGCATTGTGAGATCTAACAGAAGGGTGCGAAGCATCCAGTATTTGTGCATTAAGCCTGCTGTCTACAGAAACCAAAACTGGAGAAAGCCATTTTGAATTCCACTGTCCAGGATATTGTTAATTTACTGGATCTATTTAAAATCTAAAAATCTATTTTTGGACCATGGCCTTAAATGGGGTGTAACTGGGAGCCAGGTTATTAGGGATTTTAGGAGTTATTATAGTAGTAACTTGTAGACTTATGTATGTGCTTGAAATCTTTTCTTTTGTTAATATTTTAATTTTAGTTTTTTAAAATAAAAATCTCAAAGTCTTAGTGGACTTATTTATTTCTGAATTCAGGGCATGCATCTCGAAATAAATACAAATTGCAAAACCATTGTCATAGTGCGATCAAGTTTCCCTCGTGGATTTAATCCGCCTGGCACACATCATCTGCCCTGTCACAACAAGTTTAAGTAGTATGGTTTATTGTCGTCCCCGCTGTCCTCTATTAGAGGATAAGGTCCAGTCAGGGTCACTGGTTTCGGCCATGGGTCTTAATGTGACTGAACCAGCTGCTTCTCAAACCACAGACCTTTGGGAACATGGGGGCAGGACATCCCACAAAGTAGTGGGATTCGGAATGCAAAATATGCTTCCTTTCCTATCCTTCTCTACCTCATCATTAAAACGTGGTGACTCAGTATGGATGAAAGAGTTAATTGAATGCAAAAGCTCTTTCCCCACCCATCATGTTAAATGCTATTGTGTAATAAAAGGAAAATGTGTATGTAATTTCTCTGAATTTGACTTTTGTCCGTGTTGTGTTTTAGTTTCCGTTTCAGAACTGAGGCAAACCACAAACTAATTGATTGAATTGCAGAAACATGGTTTTATCACATTCCTTGGTGAAACCAAAAGGAGCCATGTGCTCCACCATTGACGATTGTCTTTAATGGGTCTTCCTCCCTTCAGGATGAATTAATGAAAGGCCCAAATCCATACACAGCCACTGCAGAGGAACCTGAAAAAAGGAAGAGGTCACGACGGGTTGTCTTGGAGAAGAAGCTGGCCATTTTGGAACGGGCCATTGAAAGCAATCCCAACAACGCTGAACTGAAAGTAGCCCGGCTGGAGCTCGCCAAGGAATCTTGGGAACCGTCCACTCTGGTCAGTGAATGGAAAAAAGTGGTCTTTCTTCACCCAAACCACACCGCCCTGTGGCAGAGGTACCTCCTGTTCTGCCAGAGCCAGTTCAGCACCTTCTCGACATCGAAGGTGAATGGTATCTACGGCAAGTGCCTCAGCACTCTGGCAGCTGCTCTGGATGGTACCCTATTATCCCATCCTGCATTACCTGACACGGAAGAAGCCATGCTTGGTAAGGCAGTGTTTTAATTTAGATTATGTACCTTGAGTAGTCAGTATTGGGTTACTGTGCACTTCTGCCTTCCATTATCACAGAATTATAGAATTGTTACAGCACAGAAGGAAGCCTTTCAGCCTGTTATGTCTGTGTCAGTTGTCCTTAGGAGCAATTTATCCGGTGCCACTCCCTTGCCTTCTCCCTGTAACCCTGCACATTCTTCCTTTTCAAATAATAATCCAATTCCCTCTTGATACCTCAATTGAACCTGTCTCCACTACACACTCGGGCAGTGCATTCTAGATCACTCGCTGTATGAAAAAGTTTTTCCTTATGTTGTCATTGCTTCTTTTACCAATTACCTTAAATTTGTGCCCTCTGGCCCCACCAGTGGGAACAGTTTCTCCCTGTCTCATTGTCCAGACCCCTCATGATTTTGAATACCACTATCAGATCACCTCTCAATCTTCCCTTCTCCAAAGAAAACAGTCCCAATTTCTCCAATCTATCTATGTAACTATAGTCCCTCATCTCTGGATTCTCATGAATCTTTTCTGCACTCTCTCTAATGCCTTCTCATCTTTCCTGAAGTGTGGCACCCAGAACTGGACGCAGTACTCCAGTTGAGACCAAAACAATGTTCTATATATGTTTAACATAGCTTTGTTGCTTTTATGCTCTATGACCCTGTTAATAAAGCCTAGGATGCTGTGTGCTTTCAATCGCTCTCTCAACCTGTTCTGCCACCCTCAATGACTTATGCACATATACACTCAGGTCCCTCTGCTCTGACAACCCCCTTTAGAATTATACCCATTATTTTATGTTTTCATTCCGTGTTCTTTCTATCAAAATGAATAACTTCACACTTCTGTGCATTAAATTTCATTTGCCACTTGTCTGCCTATTCCACCAACCTGTTTATGTCCTTTTGAAGTTCTACTCTATCCTCCTCGCAGTTCACAATACTCCCGAGTTGCATATCATACACACATTTTGAAATTGTGCCCTGTGCACAACAGTCTAGGTCATTAATATATATATATATCAGGAGGATTGAGGGTCCCAACACCGACTCCGTTACAAACCTTCCTCCAGTCCAAAAAACATCCGTTAACCACCACTCCGTTTCCTGCCACTCAGCCAAATTTGTATCCATGTTGCTACTGCCCCTTTATTCTGTGAGCTCTAACTTTGCTCACAAGTCTGTTATTATAAAATGATAGAGGCTCTCTGGCGCTATCTTGCACCAGGATTTCTGATCATCCAGTGACCCTGTTAGGATGTGGGTGTACAGGAACTTTGTACGTATATCATAGTCATGATGAAAGAAAGGAGAAGTTTCTTTAGCATAGTCATAGTGTTGTAATGTAGGGAATGCAGCAACCGATTTTCACATAGCAATGTGAGAATGATGCAATAATCTGTTTATTCAGTGGTTTCGGTTGAGGGATAGGTTTTGGCCCAGGAAACTAGAGAGAACTCCTCTGCTTTTCTTTGAAACAGTGTCATGGAACCTTTTATGTTCACCTGAGAGAGCAGACAGGGCCTCAGTGTAACATCGTGTGGGACATAGGAACAAAATGGGACCGCTTTTTAGCCCCTCAGCCCTGTTCCGCCAATCATGGCTGAGTTGTGACCTAACTCCATATACCCAGCCTTGTGCCCTATCCTTTGATAAGTCGAGATGACAAAAATCTATCAATCCCAGATTTAAAATGTTTAGTTGATCTAGCATCAGTTGCCTTTTATGGCAGTGATTTTCAAACTTTTACCATCTCCTGAGTGCAGAAATGTTTATTGACTTGACTCCTGAAAGTCCTGGCTCGAATTTTTAGATGATGCCCCATGGTCCCCATAGTAGATTCCTCAACCAACATAAATAGTTTCGCCCTCGCTCTCCCTCTCCCCCCTCTCTCCCCCATCTCTCTCTCTCTCTTCCCTCTGCCCCCCCCTCTAACCCTTCTCTCTCCCCCCTCTTAAATTACAGGAAATACAACCCTAGTTTATGTAATCTCTGCTCGTAATTTTTAACCTTTGGACTCCAGGCACCATTCTGGTAAACCTACTGCACTCCCTGTAAGTTGGAGGTACCCGGCTCACAGTACTCCAGGGCTTTGTATAGTTGAAGCATAACTTCTCCCCTTGCTCCTGTAAAGCGACTTTGAACCTTTTTTGACATTAAAGGTGCTATATAAATATGGTGTTGTTTTCTGTTCCTTTAAATATAAAGACCAGCCTTCTGTTAGCCCCTCTGATTATTTTGTATTCCTGTTCATCGTATTTTAATGGCCTAATATACCCAGACACTTCCAAGACTCTTTGGACCTTCACTGTTTCCAGTTGTTCACCATGTAGAAAGTACCCTATTCTATCCTTTTTAGGCCCAAAGTGAACAAATTCACATTTGCCCACATTGAAATCCATTTGCCACGTTTTTGCCCACTCATGTAATCTATCAATATCTATTTTTTACTCCTACCTATATTGCTTAAAATGGCATCTATCTTTGTGACATCAGCTATCTTGGATATATAGCTTTCTATCCCGTCATTTACGTTATTAATAAATATAGCAAATAGTTGAAGCCCCAATATGATCCTCCCAAGACACCACTAGTCATGTTGGCTAATCAGAGTACCTGCCTGTTACCCCTAATCTTTGTCTCCTACCACTCGACTAGGTTAATAATTTACCTTCAATTTGATGAGATTCAAGTTTAGCTAACAGTTTCTCATGAAGAACTTTATCAAAAGCCTTCTGGAAGTCCACATAAATAATATCCATAGATATTTTCTTGCCCAATACTTTAGCCCCTCTTCAAAAAATTCGGTCAAATTTGTCAGACATGACCCGCTCTTTATGAATCCATGCTGGCTCACTCTGATCGGGTGAATGTTTTTAAGGTGTTCAGTGACCACGTTCTTGTTTATAGACACTCTATAGATGACACCTGTGACGGTACATTACTGCCCTGGAGTGTCAGCATTGATTTTATGCTTGTGTTTATGAATCTACAATATATTGACTCAGAATCAAGAGTGCCACCCAGTGTACAAAGGCTGGCAAGTAGCCTAGTGACCATGCCATGTCTCTCACTACAGTTTTAACAGTCTGCACTTGGTATTGGAAAACAACAACAACAACTTGTGTTTGAATGGCACTTTTAATGTAATAAAGCGACCCAAGGTGCTTCACCAGAGCATTATGAAGCTGAATTTGACATTGAACCCCTTAAGGTGTTGCAGGTACAGTGTCTGAAAACTGGCAACATGGGGACTGAGTCTGTGCCGGATTTTGGATCTTGCTGGTTTTGGGGTCGGGCAGTTCAGGCCAGGTCATGTAGAGTGTTAAGGGTGTTTTTCAAGTAAGGATGGCAAAGGGCAATTATGAAAGAACTAGAGACAATGCTGCAAGATAAGCCAGGAAATTCTTTGGAGCTGCTTCAGGTCTGTCAGTGTTACTCTATGGGAGGCGTGGCAGAGGCTCTGTTTATGCATTTACATAGGGTTCTCCCTTCACTTCAACAAAGTGTTGGAGGTGGAGTGGGAGCAGCTCCAAGGAATTTCCCAGCCTTACACTTAGACCGAAGATGTCGGTGAGGAGGGAAAGTCAGGTGATGGCAGCTTAAAAAAAAACGTCTGGCTTTTGCACGTGGCCGGTTTTCGGACAGCTGGATTTGAGGCACTGTATCTGTATTAGGGAAGATGACCAAAAGCTTAGCGAAAGAGATGGGGTTTAGGGGTCTCTTAAAGGAGGAGGGAGAAGTTTAGGGTGGGAATTCCAGATCTTGGGATCTGGACAGCTGATGACATGGCCACCAATGATGGAGGGAAGGAAATCCTAGATGTGTAAGAGACCGGAATTCGATGAGTGCAGATATCATGGAGGGTTGTGGGGCTCTGTGGAGATTACGGAGAGAGGAAGAGCCTTCCTTACTAGCTAGACCCCTACCTCCATGACTTGTAACTTTGCTTCTCTCTTTCTAATTCCCGCTCTTAATTTCCCATTGACCACTCACCGCCCTCACCCATTGCAAAATGTCCTGAGATCCATTTGTGTGTGGGAGGCGACTGTATAAATACAAGTTGTTCAGGTTTTTTATTTTTTTTTTAAACTTGTCTCTCGTTGTTTTGCTGGATTCGGTTCTTAAATTCTCTTGTGCTCTTTCTCACAGCAATTTTCCTGCAGCAGTGTCATTTCCTGCGACAGACTGGCCATTCAGAGAAAGCCATTGCCCTCTTCCAGGCTCTCATTGACTTCACCTTCTTCAAACCTGACAGTGTTGCTGGCCTGATAACCAAGGCACAGGTAAAGGCAGCCCTTCCTCACCGGCTTTACGCATTCACTCACAGCCTTGCGGTTTCATTACACATTAAGTCAGGTCATCTGATAATTCAGTTGCTAAATGCAGCTCTCTAGTGCGTTACTTAGCCATACATTGGCTAACTAATAGAAGACAGAGTTGGGATATGGGGGCCATTTTCAGGATGGTAACCTGTAACTAGTGGAGTGCCACAGGAATCAGTGCTGGGGCCACAATTATTTACAATATATGTTAATGACTTAGATGAGGGAAGTGAATGTACAATTGCCAAATTTGCAGATGATGCAAAAATAGGTGGGAAGGCAAGTGGTGAGGATGACGCAAGGAGTCTACAGAGGGATACAGACAGGTTAAGTAAGTGGGCAAAAAGTGGCAGATGAAATATAATGTGGGAAAATGTGAGGTTATGCACTTTGGCAGGAAGAATAGAGGAGCTGAATATGACTTAAATGTAGAAAGACTGCAGAAAGCTGCAGCACAGAGGGATTTTGGAGTCTTTGTGCATGAATCCCAAAAAGCTAACATACAAGTTCAGCAGGTAATAGGGAAGGCAAATGGAATGATGGCCTTTATTTCAAAGGGAACGGAGTATAAAAATAGGGAAGTCTTGCTAATACTATACAAGGCTCTAGTTAGACCACACCTAGAATACTGTGAACAATTTTGGTCCCCTTATCTAAGGAAAGATATACTGGCATTGGAGGCAGTCCAGAGAAGGTTCACTAGGTTGATTCTGGGTATGGAGGGATTTTCTTATGAGGAGAGGTTGAGTAGGTTGGGCCTGTACTCATTGGAGTTTAGAAGAATGAGAGGTGACCTTATTGAAACATATAAGATTCTTAGGGGGCTTGACAGGGTAGATACTGAGAGGTTGTTTCCCCTTGTGGGAGAGTCTAGGACCAGAGGGCATAATCTCAGAGTAAGGGGTTGCCCATTTAAAACAGAGATGAGGAGGAATTTCTTCTCTGAGGGTAGTGAATCTGTGGAATTCTTTACCGCAGAGGGCTGTAGAGGCTGGGTCATTAAGTATATTCAAGGCTGAGATAGACAGATTTTTAATCAGTAAGGGAATTGAGGGTTATGGGGAAAAGGCAGGAAATTGGAGTTGAGGATTATCAGATCAGCCATGATCTCGTTGAATGGTGGAACAGACTCGATGGGCCGAATGGCCTACTTGTGCTCCTATGTCTTATGGTCTTACAATGATACTGAATGATCCCTGGCCTGTGCTGAGGTTGCTCACCTCAGTCGGGTTTGTTGACAATTTGCCATTGTTACCCCAGGACTAAGAGGAGGGATAAACCATCCATAAATCCCATTCCCAGTTTTTGGCTGCCCACCCACACTGAAATGCGGGTGTGAAGCCATCAGAAGACCAGATCAGCTTCCACTCTTGCTGCCCCTCCCCTGTACCGTTGGTGGAGAGTGCCACCTCTTGTCATCCAGTCTCTCCGACAGTTCACCCCTGTGGAACTGTACCTCAATGTGTAACGCGTCTTCAGTGACGAGGCAAAAATTGTAAAAATTTTTACCCAAGGTGGGGACTAGCATAAAAAGTTTATATCAAGTTTGGTTGGTTTAGTCAGGTGTTCTGGTAAAATTCTCAAGTCAGCTTTCCATTGCCAATCTTACATCTTCTCTGCTTAAGTGCGTCACAAGCTCTATATATGTGTTTGCTTGGCACTGGTAAAACCATATTTATTATATCTAACATAAATGCCTTGCAACAGAGACCAAAGAGGCCACTTGGCAAGGTTAGTCATTTTTTAATTATGTTCTTTACAGTCTAAATTTTTGTCCAATTTATGCCCTTGTGAAGCTCCTTGGGATGTTCTAAAGGTGCTATATAAATGCAAGTTGTTGAATATTTTGTAAATAATGGTTAGACTTTTGGAACTTTCCTGCCACCCCAGCCTTACCCTAGATTATTTAAGCCCTCGTAGTGCATCTAATTTCCCAAGTTTTGCCTCGTGACTTAGATAAGGTTTGAGGGATGATCTTGAACAAGTAAGCAGAAAAGCCTATTTGGTAATTGCCCTTATTTATTGGACTATTCCTCACCTCCTTGAAGTCCAGGAAATTTCAGTCTTCCAAAGCAGGAGTACACCAGATGATATGCCATTTAAAATGTGGCAAAAATGCTGTAAATAAATGATAAGCAAGTGAATAATCTAACAGCGATTGTAGTGAACTTCAAATTATATTGCACCTTTCATGACCTCAGGACATGCCTAAGCAAGTAGTCATTGTTGTAGATGCTGCAGCTAATTTGTGCACAACAAGGTCCCAAAAACAGCAGTCTCTTTTGGTGGTGTTGGTTTGAGGGATTAAAAATTGACCAGGAAGAACTCTTTAAAATAGTGCCATTTGATTTTCCATGCCCATCTGAGAGAACAGACTAGGCCGTGACAAAAATCACAGAGGAATGGAGATAACCTTGGCGGAATTTTGATTTGTTCTCTGTAGCCCAAGGATGCTCAGGCCCATGGTGGACGTGCTCCAGCCAGGACTAGCTGCCTCTCCATGATGTGCCTTTACCAATGAGGTGTTTGAAGGAAAAAAGGGATTTGACACGGTAGAGATGAATGACTCTCTCTCTCTCTCTCTCTCGCACGTTGATTTTTCAGTGCACTATTGAGGGAGTGCTGCACCCTCTGAGTTGTTGTCTTTGGGCGAGACATTGAACTGAGTTGAGATCGCAAGTTAAATTAAGGGGAAAAATTTACCTCTAACAGAAATTTAGTTGATTGAAGAGAAACTCCCCTTTTATACTGATGGGTTGTTTCTGTAGTTTAATTGAACTCATTGTCAGCCTTGGTTCAGTGGTTAGCCTCTGAGGTCATTCTTCTCTGAGTCAAAAGGTTGCGGGTTCAAGTCCCGGCCCAGAGACTTAATAGATAGTCAACTATGAAGAGAGCTGCAGGCTTTCTCCGTTAGTGTTAGAAATTGCTCCATCACTATTTCCCTGACATGTCCTCTCCGCACAATGTTAATTCAAGGCAGCAACATCCCAACCTATTGTCATTTAATTAGAAGCCCCAGTATATCTGTTCCTCCTTCTCTTTCCTTTCCTCCTGGTATCCCACCTCTCATCCTGCCCCCTCTCTCTTTCTGATGTGTAATCTCTTGTTTCTTTTACCATCACCAATCCCTTTTAAAATCTTTGCCTGGCACCCACTTAGCACCAAAGATCTCCCACTGATGTTGAACAACTGATGTTGCAATATGTGATAAAATATTACTAAGAACATTGAGGAGAATTATAGAGGAAAAAAATGCTGCACAAGTATATCTGAAGACCATGAGTCTCTTAGACCCTGTAAACACAGAATGGCAATGTGCAATATTCAGTAGTGATCTCAAAATTTACCTTAGCCGTGCTGTCCTCTCTGACGTTTCTCATGTTTAGAAAGGCTCCCTTGATACTTTACAGCACCAGATTCCTGCTATCACTTTTTGAGGCTAAAGTTCTCAAAGTTGTTGGCACTCCATTATACCTCCTATTTTGGTCTGTTCTTTGACTATGACAGGCTTCGCTGAATTGAATCTGAACTGAAGCCTTGGGCCTTGCTCAGCCCAGTGTGAAAGTAGTACTGACATTCCCCCAGTTGGGACCAAATTAAAATTCAAACTGGGTTCCAAAGACGACATGAGGCCCTGACATGCAAGTGTAAAGGAGGACCCCTGCCAGTCTTGGAATGAGGTGACAATGAAAGATTTTATATTTGGAGGGATTTGAGTTTCAAAGAGGTGTAAGAACAATGGAACTTGAGATAAAAGGAGGAAAAAGGTATTTTAGAGTTACTGTAAAGAGCCTAGGGGTTGGCTGTTGGTGGTTGGCTGTGAGGAAGGTCTCTTGGAAACAGCTCTAGGCTGGGAGAAGGTGCAGTTTGAATCAGCCACCCAGTCATGCCAGAAAAGTCTTAGGCTGCAAGAAGCAGTGTTGTTTTGAAGTCTTGGATTTCCACAGCAGAGTGGAAGAGAGTTTAAGGTTGTGTGGTATGCCTTTAGTAAAACTACAGCAGTTTACCTTGGGTAATATTACTGGATCTTTATAGTTAAACATCTGGAAGGAAGTGTTGCCTGGAAGGTGTTTACTTGTGGGTCTGACCAAGTAGAGAGTCTTTTGGAGGAATGTTTTGTAAGACTAGTTTTAATTGTGTAACTGTAATCCTGCGTGCTTATGTTTTCTTCTTGTTAATAAAACTTTTACTTTTAATTTTTAAAATCCCAAAAGTGTTACTGGACTCCTTGCTGCTGAGCTCAGTACGTTTTCTTCTGGTTTTCAGAATACAAAAAAAAACGGTATGGTTTGGTTTGCTCAGCAATTAACATCATCTCTGGTCGTAACACAAATTCATTTCCTCAAATTCAACAGTAACTATACTTATAATGTGCTTTGGGGCATCCTGATATGCTATGTAAATGCAATTTATCTGCCTTGAGGAATAGGGAGGACAAAATCTACCCAGCAAAAATTTGAGACAGGTTCCTGATCGATATCTAGTGATCCCCTGCTGTAAAAGCAGAGTTTACGACTTTGTCCTCAATCCCTTACACATTCACTGTTTCTGCCACTGCCACAATAAGGCTGCAGTGTCTAACGTCTACAGGGTGCATTGCAGCACTCATGACAGAGTCTTTGGCACCTCCCAAACCTGTAACCTCTATGACCTTTAAAAGGGCAAAAGCATGGGAACACCACTACTCTGCAAGTTCCCCTCCAAGCCACTCACCATCCTGGCTTGGAAATATATCGGCCGTTCCTTCACTGTCGGTGGGTCAAGATCCTGAAACTCCCTCCCTCACAGCGCTGTGGGCGTACCTACACCACATGGACTGCAGCGGCTCAAGAGGGTGGCTCACCACCACCTTCTCCAGGGCAATTAGAAATGGGCAACAAATGCTGGTCCTGCCAGCGACATCCACATCCTAGTGGATGAATTAATAAAAAGAAACTACCCTTGATGAAATAGCCTGCAGACACTCAGCATGTCAGCTCAGATATGAAGAATGGGTTCCATAAAGCCACACCACAGGAGGAGAGAGAGAAGAGTATTTCAGTTGATGGGGGAGGGGGTGGCAAATTGATTAAGGCACCAGCATATGTCTGCGGGACTCCGCGGTTATTGTGACTGTGTTGGCTGCAGACTAGACATGCAGCAGGTTGACAATTTAAGTGGCGTATTTTAAATTGCGACAGCTGAGCATTTGATATAGAGAGCTGACTCTGTAAAGCTACACCAGCAATCTTCTATCATTTCTGGATTAGCGCTGCTGGATATCTGCAGTGCAGTGCCAGCCTCCTATTAGTATGTACTGTGTGTGACTGATTAAATCAACAACAGCAGTACCCAATAGTGTCCTGTGGATACCTTTTGAAACCTCAAGATAACTAAGAATTAAGAATGTGATACATTTTATTTTACTGCTGGTTTTGATTGAAATGCTGAAGACTGGAAAAGACTCAACTGGCGAGAGATAGACCAGGAGCGCCCCCCAGTGGTTTTACAAAGAAACGCTCTCTGCAGGATTTGAAGCAGCAAAGTCTTTCTGCAAGTCTGGATGGGTGGTGCTGAATGCAGACAGCACTATCGAGCATTGGTGCAGATTTTCCTGATCCTGCACCAGAGCTAGCCGCTGCCTGTGAAAGAGCCCGCCATTAGTGGGATGGACACCGCTGTGATGGGTTGTTCCCACACCCCTCCCCTTCACCAAGAAATCTAATAGCCCCAAGTATAGAAAGAGGAGCATCAGCAGCAATTTGCATTTATTAAGTGTATTTAAATAGTAAATCCTCGCCAGACTCTTCTCAGGAGCATTATCAAACAAAATTTGACACCAGGCCACATAAAGAGATGTTAGAACTTAAAGTTTGGTTGTAGAGGTAGGTTTTAATAAGCATCTTAATTGAGGAGAGGGTGATGGAGATGTTTAGGGAGGGAATTCTAGACCTTAGGGCCCAGGCAGCTGAAAACACAACCTGTGATGGTGAAGAGATTTAAAATTGTGGATGCACAAGAAGCTAAAATTGGAGGATCTGAGTTCTGGGGCTGGAGGAGATTGCAGGGATAGAGAGCGGCAAGGCCATTCAGTGAGTGAATGGAACATGGTGCAAATTAAGAGATAAGCAGCAGAGTTCTGGATGAGCACACATCTATGGAGGGTGGAAGGTAAGCATTGGGAATAGTCAAGGCTGGAGGCAACACAAGCATCAATTCGATTATCTTTTATGTTCTTTAGTATATTTGTTACCATCAAAGGATTTCTACTGAATTTAATTATTTAATAGGCTTGCTGTTTGAAATTAATATGTGTTCGTCGATGTACAAACAGGAGAGCTATTCACGTGTATTTTGGTTCAGTAGGCTATACACTTGCCACTGAGTCAGAAGGTCATGGGTTCAATTTCCATTCCAGAGACCTGAGTACAAAAATCTAAGCTGTTGCTCCCAGTGCTGCGCGGTCAGAGGTGTCATATTTCAGATGAGATGCTAAACGAGGCCTCGTCTGCTCTTGTGTGTGGATGTAAAAGATCCCACGGCACTATGCTGAATAAGAGCAGAGGAGTTCTCCCTGGTGCCTGGTACAATATTTATCCCTCGATGATCACTGAGAAAAGATGATATTATTATAAAATTGCTGTTTGTGGGAAACTTGTGTGCAAATTGAATGCTGCAATTTCTACATTATCGCAGTGGCTGCAGTTTCAGAAGTGCTTCATTGGCTGTAAAGGGCTTTGGCATGCTCTGAGGTCATGAAAGGTGCTGAAGAAATGGAAGTTCTTGTTTTCTCTCCCAAAGGCCAGTGTTCCTCTCTGCACTGAGGCACTGTCTCAGTTGAGCGTTAAGTGCTCCAAGTCTTGGTGCAGTGCTCATTCCTCAAGAGCCATGAGTTGTTTGTGCTTTTATCAAGTGTGCGATTTATCCATTTATATTGCCTTTCGCCCATCTTTGTCAGCAGAAGGGCTTTAGGGATGCCAGGACCAATAAGCATCTAATAAAGGTGCATGTCTTTTTTTAAAAGATTCCCTTGATGTCCTTTATGTATACTTGCCTCTGTGTTGTGAGAGAGTTGTGAGTTTGAGCCCTGCACCAGGACTTGGATGCATAACCCTTGGCCAATATTCTGCTGCAGCGCTGAGTGGCCAGTGTGCCATTCTTCTGAAGAATGAAAATCCTTGCATTTAGGTAGCACCTCAGACATTCCAAAGCGCTTTACAGCCGATGAAATACTTTGTTTACTTATCTCGATTTGGAGCAGTGTTAAGAGTGCTATAGATAAAAACAAAAAGCTAAAAGCTACTGCGGATGCTGGAAATCCAAAACAAAAACAGAATTACCTGGAAAAACTCAGCAGGTCTGGCAGCATCGGCGGAGAAGAAATCAGTTAACGTTTCGAGCCTTCATGGCCCTTCGGCAGAACTGAAGCATAGTTAGAAGAAGGGAGAAATATAAATTGGTTTAAGGTGGGGGGGGGTGGCAGAGACACATTGAGGGTGTGGTGATTGTGGAGATGAGCAGATAATCAAAAGATGTCACAGACAAAAGGGTCAAAGAGGTGTCGAAGGTGGTGACATTTGTCTGAGAAAAGTGCTAATTAAGAATGGAAGACAGGATATTCAAAGTACAGCTCTAGTGGGGGTGGGGTGGAAAGACTAACAAGGTTTTAGTTTAGATTTAAAAATAATGGAAATAGGTGGGGAAAGAAGAATCTATATAAATTATTGAAAAAAAAAGGTGGGGGGTGGGGAAAGAAATGGGGTGGGGATGGGGGGAGGGGGAGTTTAAGATCTAAAGTTGTTGAATTCAATATTCAGCCCGGAAGAGCCTAGGCACTTTATAGCCTTCCGGGCTGAATATTGAATTCAACAACTTTAGATCTTAAACTCCCCCTCCCCCCATCCCCACCCCGTTTCTTTCCCCCCCCCACCTTTTTTTTTCAATAATTTATATAGATTCTTCTTTCCCCACCTATTTCCATTATTTTTAAATCTAAACTAAAACCTTGTTAGTCTTTCCACCCCACCCCCACTAGAGCTGTACTTTGAATATCCTGTCTTCCATTCTTAATTAGCACTTTTCTCAGACAAATGTCACCACCTTCGACACCTCTTTGACCCTTTTGTCTGTGACATCTTTTGATTATCTGCTCATCTCCACAATCACCACACCCTCAATGTGTCTCCCCCCAACCCACCTTAAACCAATTTATATTTCTCCCTTCTTCTAACTATGCTTCAGTTCTGCCGAAGGGCCATGAAGGCTCGAAACGTTAACTGATTTCTTCTCCGCCGATGCTGCCAGACCTGCTGAGTTTTTCCAGGTAATTCTGTTTTTGTTTAAGAGTGCTATAGTTGGACTCAGTGCCCCCAGGCTAGTGAGGAAGAATGAGCTAGGGTTTGTCACGCCTGATCAGTAATTACTGCCACCACCCCCTGCCCTTGCCCACTGGTATGAGTTAACTAAGTTAACTTGGATCGAATAGCCTGCTGGGCATGTAATTGAAAGAGGGCCATGTGGGTGAGGACACCAGCGAGAGCCAATACCTTCAGGATAGCCTGGGTTAGAGAATCTCACTGACTTAAGTTGCTTGTCCTTTGTTAAAGAAATTTTCAAAAAAACACCTTTGAGCAAATAGGTGCATGTAGAACTGTTGTGTACTTACACAACATCACAATGCATCTACTGACGCATGTCAAAGCACTTCTTTATGTAAGAAATTACTTTGAACAGCCAAATAGTGTTTGAATTAAGTGTAATTCGTGGCGTAATTATTACCAGACCACTTCATTCCAATCTGTCGTGGTCCATTTTCCAGACTATAGGAATTGTTGGGTAAAGGCAGAGCCAATGGAGAGTAGCACTCAAAGGGGGTGCTGGTTGGGGAATCAACTCTTGCCATCTCTGGGTGAGAACCTGGCTCCCCACTGGCAGTGTTGGATCACTAACTTTGACTTTTCAGGCAGATCCAGGAAAAGATTAAAACTGTTAGAAATATTCAGAATGATGGATGTATATCTTTGTGTATAATTAGAATATCAGTTTACAGAACCAGAAGATTACAGTGCAAAAGATGACCATTCAGCTCATTATCTCTATGCCATCATTTTGCCATAGCAATTTGAAATTCATACCAGTGCCCTGAATTTTCCCCTTTTGAAATAGTTACATACTCTTCCCATAACACACACTCACACTTGGATTCTCATTCATCTATTCACACTTGCTGTCAGCTTTCCATTAACCAAACTCTCTGCTGGTTGGAGTCATAACTAACACAAAGAAAGATGGTTATGGTTGTTGGAAGCCAATAATCTCAGCCCCAGGACATTGCTGCAGGATGTTGTTCCTCAGGGTAGTGTCTTGGGCCCAACCATCTACAACGAGTTCATCAATGATCTTCCCTCCATCATAGGTCAGAAGAGCAGGATTTGGTGTTGATTTCAGTGTTTGGTATTGTTCACAACTCCTCAGATCCTGAAGCAATCTGTGTCCACATGCAGCAAGACCTGGATAACATTCAGACTTCGGCTAAGTGCCAGGCAGTGACCATCTCCAAAAGCAAATACAGCCATCTCCCTTTGACGTTCAATGCCAATATCATTGCTGAGTGCCCAACTATCAGCATCCTGGGGATTAGCATTGACCAGAAATTGAACTAGACCAGCCATGTAAATACTGTGGCTCCAAAAGCAGATCAGAGGCTGAGAATTCTGTGGCGATTAACGTGCCTCCTCACTCTCCGAAGCCTGACAAGACGCAAGTTAGGAGTGTGATTGGAATATTCCCCACTTGCCTGAATGGGTGCAGCTCCAGCAACACTCCAGAAGTTTGACACCACCCAGAACAAAGCAGCCCACTTGATCGGCACCCTATCCACCACCTTAAACATTCGCTCCCTCCACCACTGATGCACAGTGTGTACTATATGCAAGATGCACTGCAGCAGCCTGCAAGGTTTCTTCACAGCACCTTCCGAACCTGCAACCTCTACCACCTAGAAAGAAAAGAGCACCAGACGCATGGAAAGACATGCAGCAGCAAGTTCCCGTCCAAACCACACTCCATCCTGACTTGGAACTATATTGCTGTTCCTTTACTGTCACTGCATCAAAAACCTGGAACTCCATTTTAAACACGGCGAGTGTACCTACACCACATGGGCTGCAGCAGTTCAAGAAGGAGGCTCACCACCACCTTCTCAACGGCAATTAGGGATGGACAATAAATGCTGGCCTAGCCAGCAATGATGAAAGAATTTTAAAAAAGCTATGAATTCCTATATCCAGATTTATGATGGAAACTGCCTATGACATTGTAATGGAATCAAGGAAAACAGAACATAGATGAGTAAATTAGAGTTGGCAGTGACTTAGTAAAACTGGGGTGGTTGTGACTTAATAACTTTACTGCAGGACTGTAAGCAAAATGTGCTGGGCTAGATAGGCTTCATAAAGTGTGGTAAAATGTGGGACCTGACAACATTGGAGAATGTCGATCCATATTTTTATACAGGTATTTTTTAGGATAGTGTTGACCACAGGTTGTGCTGGCAGGATCTTGGTGTGAAATTTCTCCTCTTTTTTTAAAAAGTGGCATTATTAATTGGGATTGAACCACCCTTGTCAAACGGCCCATCAAAGAAAGCAAGAACTTTCGCTTATGTAGCATCTTTCACAACCTCAACATCCCAAGGTGCTTTACGTCCAATGTAACGTAGTCACTGAAATAACGTAGGAAATACAGTAGCTAATTTGTGCACAGCAAGCTCCCACAAGCAGCAATATGATAATGAACGGATAATCCATCTCTAGTGCTGCTAGTTGACGGGTAAATATTGGTCAGGACATCAGGGAGAGCCCCCCCACCACCCCTCTCCTCTTAGGCATAGTGCTGTGAGACCTTTTACATTCACCTGAGAGAGCAGAATGGGCCTTGGTTTAACATCTTTAAGGGGATACTCCTAGCTATGCCTATTTTTAGCAAAGAGCCATAAGAGAGCCTGTTGAGATCAATTTTCTACTGGTAACTTAAACTTCCTCTTGGATTTGTTGCTCTACCGCAGTATGACAGTGCAATACAGAAGTGTAATTGCTTCTGGTTAATTGTATTGATTTCCATGGGTTAAGGATGGGCCAGTAATACACACTGCCAGTAGTTTCTTTGCTGTACTTGGTGACAGGATACAAATTGCAGGGACTTGAGAAACTATCAAATGGATTAGATGTTTTTTTTCCTGCCAGCACAAGGTGACATATTACTTCCCCGTGCAAATAATACAAATTACTGTTTTTTAATACAAGCTTGATATTGAAGACTCAGAAATCATAGTGGTTTTTGTTCTCCATTAGTTTCCTTTTATCGTTCAGTTTTGCATTAATACAGAGATGCTCAAAACTCAGTATATTTACGGTTATTGTTGTAATGATCAAATTACTCATTCACAGTCCATTGGACAGTGGGGACCCTTCCTGATAGTGTTGGGGCCATTGGAATACAGCCCGTTGGGCAGGTAGGGATCTTTTGTGGGGCTACTATTGGGCAGGAAGAGACCCTCCAGTTCCTCGCTCAGCCAGTCTTTCCTTAGTGTCATTGCCTAGCGCTGGATAGAAATCAGGAGGGAGAACCCTGGCTGATAGTTCCCCATCCTAGGTTTGCTAATACTTGTAACAGCTCTACCTCTGACCTGGCTGAAAATGGCTTAGAGCAGCAGGTTTGCACTGGCTCGTTGACACGTTGCGCTGCTAATTTTCCTGTGTGCATACCCTTCTGTGTTAATTTCCTACCTGCTGGCCTTAATGAACCCTAACTTTTATCTTGGGTGTCAGCCTTGGCTCAGTGGCTAGCTCTTACTGCTGAACCAGAGCATCATGGGTTCAAGTCCCATTCCAGAGATTTGAAGTCGCAACTCTAGACTGACACTCCTACTGAGGGAGTGATGCACTATCAGATGAGACAGTAAACCGAAGCTCAAGAGAGAGTGAATGTAAAACATCCGATATCACTATTTATTGGTGAAAAAAGAGACATGTTGAGGCTTTTTGTCTGGCACTCTTCAGGACACTTGGCAAGAATACCAATATGGGGGAAGACAATAATTTATACTGTATGTGAAGAGAATGCTGACTGGTTGCCAAGTGGGTAGTGGCATTGCCATGGAGAATGCACCAGTGATGGTGACTGGCAGTTAATTGCTAAGCAGTGTTTGAAATTTAACCAGGCAGCTTGTCCTGATTGGTCAAGGCATCACCTTGAGGAATGAATCAACGAAGAGCTGTCACTTATTTTGTTTAGCTGAAACAGGTGCAATGTGTGTACATGCTCTTTCAGTCTGCAAAGAACAGGGCCCCGTGCATCAAGTTTATATGGTCCCAAAGACTGACCGATCATATCAAAAAGCATGTTCCAGCCACTGTTCGCAACAGGCAAGATACAGACCATATTCAACCAGCCCGTGCTTGCAAAACTCAAAACACAGTATCCAGTATTAGATGTGATTCTGCGATTGAACAACACTTGCTAAATAATCCTAAGTGTGCTAAGAATTATGCTGATAACCAATTTAAGATTGTCAGTCGGGCTCGCAGTGTGGCACATTTGTGTGTACCGGAACCTACAGATATTAATACACAGGGCCCTGTTCACTGCAGACAGAAAGATCATGTACACACATTGCGCCTGTTTCAGCTAAACAAGTGACAGCCATTCGCTGACTCATTCCTCAGGCCAATGTCTTGACCAACCAGGGTCAAGCTGCCTGGTTTAAATTTCAAACAATGCTTGGCAGTTAACTGTCAGTCACCATCACTGGTGCATTCTCCATGGCAATGCCTCTACTGATCAGAGCCCACTTGCCAACCAGTCAGCATTCGCTTCACATACAGTATAAATTGTTGTCTTCCCCCCTATTGGTATTCTTGCAAAGTGTCCTGAAGAGTGCCAGACGAAAAGCTTTGACATATATCTCTCTTTTTCAGCAATACTCAAATTCTGTACGACCAAATGACTGTAGCACTGTTTCAAAGAAGAGTAGGAGAGTTCTCACTGGTTTCGTGTGAATATTTATCCCTCAACCAGCATCACTTAATTTATCACATTGCAGTTTGTGAAAGCTTGTTGTGTGTGAATTGTCTGCCGTATTTCCTACAGTAAAGCGCTTTGGGCCACCCTGAGGTCATGAAAGGTTCTATGTAAATGCAAGTTCTTTCTCTTTCCACTGATGGTAATTCATTACTGATCCACAAGAGGAATTGCAAAGTACGCAGGCACTTAATTGCAGTGACGTACTACATGAGAAATAAATTGATTTGAGAGTAAGGGTCTTAATGGCTGTGCCTCTGTTCAGTGGCTGTCAAGTGCCCAGCCCAGCATTGGTGTCAATCTGTCAACATCCCTGTGTGCTATTTGAGTTGTGGAACAGAGTTTTATCTAAGTGCTGAAGCACTATTTCCAAGCCCGCTTTAAAGCCTATCATCTGTAATGCCTTGCACCATTAATATAGTTCAAGTTGCAGGTTCCCTGTGGGGTTAATATTCATTGTGCTGTCAAGAAGATGGTACCATAATTAGTTTCAGAAGATTGATGCATTTTCTTCCTCATTTTTGTTAGATGCCCTCTTTCACATGTTCCCCACACCTAATGGAAATGACGTTAGATTTGACAGCAGATGGTATTGTAAAGCAGAAAATAGATCACAGTGACATTACCAGAACCCGTTTTGTAATCTGCACGTCAGGATTACTTGATTGATCCAATTCATTTCTTCGAAACTGTGCAGCTGCTTAAATGTCCTCCGTCTTCCCTTCACCTGGATCTTTCAAAACCCACCTGCCTCGGGGTCTGTCTTGGGCAGCTGGACAAATGGAGAACCTGGCTGACGGAACTCCAGAGATCCCTGGGCAGGGCTGGGTGCGAGAAAGAGACCAATGATCGGGGCTTGGGATCAAAGAGATAAGTTTTGCATGTCTACCTGAGGACGTGAACAAGAATTAGGAGGAAGCCATTTGGCTCCTCAAATCTGCTCCACCGTTCGATAAGATCATGGCTGATCTGACTGTGACCTCAACTCCACTTTCCTGTCTGCCCCCATAACCCTTCACTCCCTTGTTGATCACCAATCTATCCAATGCAGCCTTGAATATTTTCAATGAGTCAGCCTCGCTGCTCTCTGGGAAAGAGAATTCCACAGACTAACGATCCCGAGAGAAGAAAATTCTCATCTCCGTCTTAAATGGGCGACCCCTAATTTTTAAACTGTGCCTCGTAGTTCTAGACTCCCTACAAGGAGAAACATCCTCTCCGCATTCAAACATGTATTTGTAAACCACTGACAAAGCCTTTTAAACCCAAATCTGATGGTTTGCCAATAATATTGGTTCATCACAGGCAAGACAGCGGCCAACAAAGAAAGCCTTTGGCATTCAGGAGCAGCTTTACTTTGAGACTGCTATATTTGACAACCGCGACAATAGATTTTTATCTCATCTCATCTTCGCCGTGCTATTGGGCTTTTGCTGTTTTATTTTCCTTCTGATTTTCAATCTCTATATACTTTTATATGAAAAAAATCGCAGTTGCAGGTTGAGGGAAACTTGACATGAACAATTGAAGTCTCTGAAGGCTGAATCAGAATGGTTTCCATGAAAGCCATAAAATTAGATTGAGTGCAAAAGGCCACAGTCACCAGAGAAGCCGTTGTAAGCTGCAGGTGTACACCATGAACATCGAGGAGGGGAGGTTAGAGTCAGCAATTTCACCTTGTTTTCCATGGTCACCTCAAGTGCAATATATTTGAGAATTATCAGCTGTAAACTTATGTAAAGCACAACAGGTGACCAATTTTTAAATCAAAATCTTAACATTGCAGCCCATTGTTCATGAATGGAATCATTTTCACATTAGGTGTGGTTGCATTGTTAATGTGCCACTAACAGTGGTCAAGCTGTTTATGTGCAGCTCTTGTGTGATGGCCACTGCACTGCAGAAAGCAGCTGGCCACATTGCCATGAAGTTCTCGAGGCTCTGCTGCCCTCTACATCCACAACAGTTACCATTCTTCAATTCACGCTCTCTCTCTTTTTCTCTCTCTCTCTCTCTCTCCCGCCCCCCCACAACCCTTTGACTAGGCTGTGACCAACTCGGTGTTTGGTCAACAGAGAGAAAAATCCTGAAATGACACGAGAGAGGTTGGATACTGCAATGGGAGGGCTGTAGGTTCTCTCTAGTTGCATGATTGAGGATGGGCTGAATGGTCTTTCTCACCCATACCTGACTGGTGAAATCCTGAACATACCATAATACTACATGTCAAACTAACCATGCCACTGTCAGGGCTCAGTGAGGCAGACAATGAGCTACTCCATTGTGGATAATAATCCTAGTTCAGAGATGTGACATCTTGGGATCTTGTCATTTGTGTTCTGCTTTGGTTGGAAGGCTGCTCCTTTATCTTTTCCCTTTGTACCCTGTAAGTAGTGACTCATTCTCACATTAGGTCCGAGTGGACATTCCTCAACAGCACACCTGTTTAACTGCAGAGGTATTAGAGGCACTAAAGCCAGTACATCCCTGGTCTGTACGTCCTGAGTACAGCACTGGGTCTTGTACATAGCCTGCAGGGAGATTCTGGTTGCATTACTGATGGTTCTGAATTATCAATGACCGAGAGTCTGTGTGCATTTCCTGATCAGGTGGAATTCTTTGAGCCGTTCTGGGACAGCGACGAACCCCGGTTTGGAGAAGAAGGCGCAAGAGGCTGGAAGGCGTGGATGCGGCAGCAGGAAAAGGGTGGCTGGGTTGTCCTGAATGAGCAAGGTGAGCCACTTTCTGATGCCTCTTTGTTCCCTTTAATACTCAAGATTGAACTTTGCACTCCAGGGATGCTTGCCAACAGGCGCCCCACTCTGAAATTGTTCTCTTAACTTTCCAAACAACATTTTTTCATCAACAAACATCGCTTAAAAAAAAAACAAGCGGTCGTCCACCTTCTCTCTGTTAGAGGGACCTGCTGCGTTTGACCAGGTGTCATTAACCTAATTTCAAAAGTAATTCATTCTACATGAAGTTTTTGGAAAGTTTCCAAGAGGCCTGATAGGAATCCATATAAATATTTTTCTTAAATGTTTTTCCTTCCTTCCAACCCTTAACCTTTGTAATATTATTTTTTCCTTTCTCTCTCCCCCACCGACCCCCCACCTCTCAGTTCTCCTTCAGGACCTTATTGCCTTACTGGGGAACTGTTCCGTAGATGCCCGAGTCGTGAACTGCCTCACTCTTTTTAAGTAAAACTGGACACTACTGGGAGGTTCTTCCACCATTTAGCCGACTCCAATCTTGCCCTTGTCCAAGCTGGAAGCTAATCAGAAATAGTAACCCTGCCTGACACTTTGTCAGAGAATACACTGAGGCCTTGCCTGACGCTAGCTGACATTTATCAACTTAGCACAAGCTAAAAGCTGAGGCTTTTGTGGACTTTCCACTGTCATCATCAGGCACTCCTGTATAAGAAAGAAAGAAAGATTTACATAGAGAATTACATATTTATTGCCCGTCCCTAATTACCCTAAAGCAGGTGGTGGTTAGCCACTTACTTGAACCACTGCAGTCCATGTGGTGTAGGCACACCCACAGTGCTGTTAAGGAGGGAGTTCCAGGATTTTGACCCAGTGACAGTGAAGGAATGGCGATATATTTCCAAGTCAGGATGGTGAGTGGCTTGAAGGGGGAACTTATCAGCCCAAACCAGAACATTGTCCAGATCTTGCCATGTGCATGCACAGATTGCTTTAGTATCCGAGGAGCACTGAAGATTGTACAATCATCAGTGGATAACCCCACTTTATGATCAAGGGAAGTCTATTGATGAAGCAGCTGAAGGTGGTTTTGGTCTAGGATAGTACCCTGAAGAACTCCAGCAATATCCTGGTGCTGAGATGACCTCCAACAACCAAAACCATCTTCCTTTTGTATTAGGTATGATTTCAACCAGTGAAGATTTTTCCCCAGATTCCCACTGACCTCAATTTTCTTAGGGCTCCTTCATGCCACACTTCATTAAACGCTGCCTTGCTGAGGGTAAGTGAATACAAAAGTAGGGAGGTTATGCTTCAGTTGTACAGAGCACTGGTGAGACCACAGCTGGAGTATTGTGTACAGTATTTATCTCCTTAATTAAGGAAAGATGTAAATGTGTAAGAAGCAGTTCAGAGAAGGAATGGATGGGTTGTCTTATGAGGAAAGGTTGAACAAGTTAGGCTTGTATCCACGACTTCAGAAGAGTAAGAGGTGACCTCATCGAAACCTTTAAGATCCTGAAGGGTTTTGACAGAGTGGATGTGAAGAGGATGTTTCCTCTTGTGGTAGAATCTAAAACTAGGGGTCACGGTTTAAAAATAAAGCGTCGCCCATTTAAGACAGAGATGAGAAATTTTTTCTGAGGGTAGTGAGTCTTTGGGACTCTCTTCCTCAAAAGGAGGTGGAAGCAGAGGCTTTGAATATTTTTAAGGCAGAGCTAGATAGATTATTTATAAGCAAGGGGGTGAAAGGTTATTGGGGTAAGCAGGAGGTTACAATCAGATCAGCCATGATCTTATTGAATGGCAGAGCAAGCTTGAAGGGCTGAGTGATGGTCTCCTGCTCCTAGTTCATATGTTCCTATGTCAAGGACAGTCATTCTCATCTCCCCCCTGGAATTCGACTCTTTGTCCATTATTGGACTAAGCCTGTAATGATCTCTGAAGCAGAGTGGTCCTGGTGGAACCCAAACTGTGCATCAGTGAGCAGGTTATTGCTTTGGAAGTGCTGCTTGATAGCACTGTCAATGACACCTTCCATCACTATGCTGATGATCGAGAGTAGCCTGATCGGCTGGTAGTTGGCAGGATTGGATTTATTCTTTTTGTGGACAGGACATACCTAGACTGTTTTCCACATAGCTGGGTAGATTCCAGTATTGTAGCTGT
This sequence comes from Cetorhinus maximus, assembly GCF_964194155.1. Taxonomy (NCBI): domain Eukaryota; kingdom Metazoa; phylum Chordata; class Chondrichthyes; order Lamniformes; family Cetorhinidae; genus Cetorhinus; species Cetorhinus maximus. The sequence continues at coordinate 7,102,514 of NC_135896.1, forward strand.
ACTGGAACAGCTTGGCTAGGGGTGCAGCAAGTTCTGGAGCACAAGCTTTCAATAACACAGCCAGGATGTTGTCAGGGTCTATAGCCTTTGTATCTAGTGCCTTCAGCTTACATTGACTCCTAGTTAAGCAGCGCCTCTATTTTAAAATTCTCATCCTTCCTTTCAAATCCTCCCTGTGTCTTATTTTCTCCAGCTCCACAACCCTCTGTGTTACCTGCACTCATTGAATTCTGGCCCCTTCAGCATCCCTGATTTTAATCGCTGCACCGTCGGCAGCTGTGCCTTCATTTGCCAAGGCCCTAAGCTCTGGAATTCATTCCCTAAACCTCGCTGACTCTCTAACCTCACTTTCTTCATTTAACATGCTCCTTAAAGCCCACTTCTTTGACCAAGCTTTTGGCTATTTGCCCCAATATCTCTGAAGAAGAGTCATACGGACTCGAAACGTTAACTCTGTCTTTCTCTCCACAGATGTTGTCAGACCTACTGAGTTTTTCCAGCATTTTTTGTTTTTGTTTCAGATTTCCAGCATCCGCAGTATTTTGCCTTTATCTTGCCCCAATATCTCCTTACCTGGCTCAGATTTCTAATTTTGCTTCTGTGAAGTACCTTGGGTTGTTTTACCACATTTAAAGGTGCTGTAAAAATGCAAGTTGTTGTCTTAAGAGCAGCTCCTATTGCACCATTGGAACTTTTCCATCGCTCGCACCAGTTACCCATGGTGTTTTTAAATGAGATTATCCAATACATGTCACATTAAGGGTTGCTTCTCACTGTGTGTCACGAGGAACTGGAATGAGGCGGCCACCCACACTTACTTTGTGCTGTTGGGGAGGGAACTTTCATCTCTTCACCTCCCCCACCCCAACCCAGTCTGTTGGGTTGGGGTTGAATGCAGGTGCCAGAGAGTTGCTATGGTCACCAGAGAAATATTGTGTTGTTTGAATTTGTCACCCAGTTCCCCCAAATCTAAAAGTTTGGATAGGAATTATCAGTAGCACAAAGCAGACAATCTAATTACCAGGTGTTTAATCACTGCTTTTGCTCCTGAAGTTTGCTTTTTAGTTGTGTAATGAGGAACGATAACAAAACAAATGCAGTCCAGGTTAACTCCTTGGCTGCACTGCAGTTATAGGTTTGCAAGTGTATTTTGATTCACATTATTCTTTAAGAGAAGTCTTAAACATGTTAAACCACATGTTTCCTAATGCAGTGAGCCAGAGATCCCTGTTTGTCTTCAGTTTGCAGCTGGCCAGTGCTTACAGGGGAGAGCCTCTGACATCACTCCACATCTGTATGGGGATGAGTGAAAGTCCTGCAGTTGTACAATGACCTTGAGTTGTCCCTGAACCAGCTCCCCCCCCCCACCACCCCCACCCCCACAATCTCTTTCCAACCAGAACCAAAGGGATCTTTGGACGGACAAGCATTGAACCATGGGAGAAACATTTCCACCCGCTGACCCTTCCACTCACTGGCCATGCTGCCAAAGGAATCCAGAGTGTTGCAAGAAAAGGAAAAGGCCATTCCGACTGACAAACCAGTTTCCCCCATTCAGTGAGATCGTGGCCGATGTGTCCTGACTCTCTTTACCCACCTTGATTCCTCGTTTAATGCCTTATGCAGCAAAAGTCAGAGATCACCAGGGGTGAATATTTGTTCGCTAGACTTCTGTGCACATTTAATTCTTAGCTAAGTGAGGGGACAGGGTTGAACAGTGCGTGTTAGTTTGAAAGCCTGTGTTGCTTCATAGACACCAGCTTCAGTCCGGTCCATGTGCCTGCATCGTCCTGGCAGCTGCAGCCCAGCTCCCTGTTGATGCGACTCCACCATTCAATCAGCTTCAGCATTCGGTGTTAATCCAAAAGTGGCACTTAAAGACCTGGGAAAAATCCCAAAAGGACACTGAGGCTATCAGAAATGGCCTTTACTGGCTCTTTGAAAGGGCTATCCCCTGGTCCTTCCCCATAGCCCTGCAGTTTTCTTCTGCAAGTATTTGTCCAATTTGCTTTTTAAAATTATTATTGAATCTGCTTCATCTGGAGCTAACAATTAGCTGTATTTAAAAAGTTTTCTCATTCTCTCCCCTCTGGTTGTTTTACCAATTAATGTCGGCCTTCTACTTACTTGACCCTTCTGCCTGTGTTTATCAATACTTCTGAAATTCTTCCTGATTTCAAATGTTTCTGTTAAATCTTTTATTAATCTGTTCTGCTGTGAGGAGAACCAGCTTCTCCAGTCTCTCCATGCAGCTGAAGTTCCACAACCCTGGAACCATTCCAGTGAATCCTCTCCAAGGCCTTGACCTCCTTCCTAAGCTGTGGAGCACAGAATTAAATACAATACTCCAGCGGGGACCTGCCCAGTGTTTGAAAACGTTTAGCATAATCTCCTTGCTTTTGTACTCTGTGCCTCTATTTAAAAAGCCAAGGATCCCATCAGCCTTTTTGACCTTTCTTAACTTCTCCTGCCACCTTGGAAGATTTCTGTGTGCAGACCACCTCCCCGCCTTTTCCTGTAGGCCTTGCTGTCCCTGCGCTCCCTCTAACATTGTATCATTTGACTTTGAATAGGTGATGACGAGGAGGAGGATGAAGATGGGGAAGAGGTCAGTGACAAGTCACTACCCAAGTGGCAGCTCTGGATACAGGTGGAGAGCGCCCGTGACTCCAAACACTGGTTGCCATGGCGAGCTGATAAGGCAAAGCGTCAGACTGAAGAGGACTGTGAGGATCCTGACAGACAGGTGAGCTGACCATTTGCACTCATGTCGGAACTCAGACCATTGGACGAAAAGTAGGAGGTTTGATCTACTGAGCATGCACGGTTTTCCCTTTGGCGCACTCTGCTTGGAGAGGGAGCTGCAAATGGAATCTGGGAGAGAGAATGCTCTGAAATTTCTTCCCAGCTTATAATTCCTCCCCCGCTCATATCCTGGGCTATTCCTATGATCTCCTGGCTGTGAATTTTTCTTTCTCAGACTAGTTTGGCATTGGACAGCTCTTTGTATTTCAGTTCCTGATTGGCCATTCGGCCAGAAGGCTCCGATTGGCTAATTGAGGATTCCAGAGACATGCTCAGTTTGAAGGCATTTTTGTGCGTGCGTCAGATTGGAGTTTTCTGTTTTGAAGAATTTGCTAGGTTTAAAAAGAAAGCACCTTTTAATGAACTGGATGGAAATTGCTCTGGAGCAAAAAAGGTTGGCAACTTTGACCTGAATGGTGCTGGTGATAGAAAATATTGGTGGTTACATGTTATTTTTATAGGAATTAAAGGGGGTAGAGTGAAAGACACAATGGGAAAGGGAGGAGGGGAAGTGGGAGGAGAGAGATGTAGAGTGGGAAAGGAGAGAGGACGGCAAAGGGGATAGAGTGAGAGATACTCTCTACCCCCTTTTCCCACGTTGCCTCTCCCTCTTTCTCCATTCCCATTCTGTCTATCTCTCTCTCCACCCTCCTCCCCGCACCTTTCCCACTCTGCGTCTCTTACTCTCCCCACTTCAACCTCTATAAAAATAACCAGTGTAAAAAAAAATTACCTCCAATTCTTTCACACATATTTTGCGTTCAAATCAAAGTTGCCAATTTATTTTTCAGAACGATTTCCATGCAGTTCAGTAAAAGGCGATTTCTTTTTAACCTCATTAGAACTGTCTAATATCAAACTGGTCTAGGAAAGAAAAATTTGCCTCCTGGCCAGACTCCTATCTTCCACCCTCCACCCATGTGAATATATTCTAAACTCCGCTGGCTGGATCCTAACTTGCACCAAGTCCTGTTCACCCATCATGGTTGCACTTGCTGACCTACACCAACTCCCGGCCTGGCAATGGCCTGATTTTAAAATTCTCATCCTTGTTTTCAAATCACACCAGGACTTTGACCCTCCTTATCTCTGTAACCTCCTCCAGCCCCACAGCCCCCTGAAATGTCTGTGCTCTTCCAATTCAGACCTCTTGCACATCTCTGATTTTAATTGCTCCATCGTTGGCAGCCATGCCTAGGGCCTCGACCCTTTCTAAGTCTCTCCGCCTCTGTCTCTTCATTTAAGATGCTCCTTAAAACCTACCTCTTTGAGCAAGCCTTTGATCACTTGTCCTAGTGTCTCCTTTTGTGGCTCGGTGTCAAATTTTGTTAAATTATGCCCTTGTGAAAGACCTTGGGATATTGTGTTAAAGACACCCTATGCAAATGCAAGTTGTTGTTAATCTGAGGGGTGTTGATTGATTTAGTGGAGTATTTAATTTTGTCATTGCAATCCGGATGTGAAAAAATGTATTTGTTTTTTGAATTGGATGAATATTTATTTTGAAGAGAAATAGAGCAGAAAGTCTTACTTTATTAAGCTGGGCCTGTTTTATAAGCGCAAGAGGCGGTGCAGTTCCCCTCGTCATCAAGACGATGACTGGGGTGTGCACAAATTACAAATTCTTACCTATGGGTCCTTGACTGAAATCTGCTTTGTTTAACCCTGACCAGTCCTGTGGCAAATGCTGCCTTGGTTCTCACAAGCCTGGAGCCAAAGTGTTTTAGTCAGAGCATTCACTCTGCTTAAATCCACATTAAAGGCCTGTTGCCATGGGAATGGGGAGATGCATTTGCCTGGATGTTGGCCTTTTGCATCTTGAATCTGGGTTTATATCCAACCAAGACTGATGGATTGAAAGTCTCCTGTTTGAAATCTATACCAGCGCTTCCCAAACAGATTCCCGGTGTGACCTCACTTTAATACCTCAGATTTTGTGAGACCCAGGGGTGGGGTAGCTTCAGCTGCTGAGCAGGAAGGTGAGGGTGGAGTTTAGCATTGGCGGGGATTGTTTAACCTTCAGGGTTTATATTTTTTTTTAAAAACCTACCTTTTCACAGACTTTTTTTTTGCTGCAGCAATCGGGCCTCAAAGATCTGTCCATTAGGCCACACCCACCAATAGAAAAAAAACGCGAGGATTTAAAGGGGCCACCTAGCTGTTAACATTCAGCCTGAGCTCCATGGCAGCCATTGCTAACTTGGAGCTCGCAACCTCAAAATCTCGTCTTCTCAACCCCAACTGGGAAGTCGCGACCCAGTTTGGGAAGCCCTGATCTAAACAACAAGCCCGGTATATATAATTATTTATAACTCAGCAACGGCATCCTCACCTCTGAATCAAAATGTTGTGGATTTGAACCCCACTCCAGCACAGAATCGAGTCTGACACTTCAGTGAGTGAGAAAGAAAAGTTCACATTTATACAGCGTCTCTCATGACCTCCGTTTCCAAAGTGCCATACAGTGAATGAGGCACTTGGAGTGTGGTCACTCTTGTAATGTAGGAAGCCCAGCAGCTCCCACAAACAGTAATTTGACAATGACCAGATAATCTGTTTTTGTTTTAAGGATTTTGGTTGGACAGGGCACCAGAGAGAATCCCTCCTGCTGTGACGGCACCTCCGACATTGCAGCACTCCCTCAGTACTGTACTGGAATATCAGCTTAGATTTTGTGCTCAAACCCCTGGAGTGGGACTTAAACAGCACCAATTTGCATTTATATCACTTCTTTTAATATAATAACATGTCCCTCAATGCTTCACATGAGTGTTATCAAACAAAATTTGACAGACTTGCATAAGGAGAGATTAGATGAAAGGGGGTAGGTTTTGAGGAATGTTTTGAAGGAGAAGAGAGAGATCGAGACGCATCTGGATTTAGGGAGAAAATTCCAGAGCTTGGGGCCTGGGCAACTGAAGCTAGAGTCACCAGTCGGTGGAACATTTAAAATCTGGGGCGCGCAAGAGGCCAGAATTGGAGGCTTGCCGAGATCTCAGGGTCGTGGAGTTGGAGGAGATTACAAGAGATAGGGAGGGGCTAGGCTACGGAGGAACTTGAAGGACAGGATGAGAGTTTTAAAATCATTGGAGCCAGTGTAGGCCAGAAAACCAATAAAATAGTCAAATAAAGAGGCAGGGATGAGGGCCTCGGAAACCGACGAGGCAGGGACAGAATCCAGCTATGTTACAGAGGTGGTTGGAAGCACATCTTGGGGTCGGATACAACACCGAGGCTATGAACGGCCTGTTTCAACCTCAGACAGTCACTAGGTCAAGGGATGATGTACCGTTAGCTTCTGACTGAGACAAGATTGCTGCCCAGTGAAGCACAGCTGGTGGGACTGGAGCTCACCTCCCTCCATAACACGTTGTTCAATTGGCATCATTGACCAGGATAGGTCCCAGATTAATATAACCCAACTGGACCCATATCTGAACTCAGTCCCATACGACATTGTTGACCTTTAGCGACCATTCAAGTGACCTAGTAATTTAGTCAGTGGCAAAAATAACCCTTTGTAGTTTAATAAAAAAAACACCCACCGTCACTCTCTGGAGGAACAAGAGATGGTCAATAAACACAGCTTTACTAGTTTTACTTACAAGCAACAATAACTTGCATTTATTTAAGTGCCTTTAATGTGGAAAAGTGTCAGGGTTCTTCAGGGAAGGATAATAATAAAGAAACCCAGAGCATTTTTTAAAAATGTTGAATATATTGTGAAATGCCCAAATTGGATATCTCAGAATAGTCTGATGTGGGCTGCAAGAGAGTAACTTAATCATTGTTACATTAGAGAGAAGAAAGGACTTGTGTTTGTAACACTAGCTCCCCCTCTCCCCTCGAGAGGACCATTACCCTATTTAAAATGCACAGTAAAGATTTGTCCATCGTTTATGGAGCAGCTGGAGCACATATCTTTTGGTTGCTGACCCAGCAGTACAGCAACATCGATTTCAAATAGCTCGTTGCAGGAGAATGCACGAAATCCACTTTTTCTCTTACACCTTTGGTTTCTGTTCAGTGTGTTTAGTATTAAAGAATGTTTCAGGATAAAATGAGCACATTGTTTGGCCTGGCAGCTGACCAATGCCACCCATCCCAGTATTCATTGGTGAGGCTGTCCAAGGTGGCATCCACTGTTTAGCCTTGGTGCGTTTGTAAACTACTGGGCTGAATCTTCATTGGAGTGGCCATCACTGTTGGATTGCACTCTCGCTCCTGTTTTCTGACCTTAGCCTGGAGCTCCATATTTCTTCCCCGGACTTTTGGCCCTGTGGAGTGGGGGCTATTCAAGAAGGTCCAGATGGGGGGAGGGTTGGTGTCAGTAGGATAGTTACTCAGGAGGTGGAATTGGTTTTAATCTTTTTAACTTTTCCTGGGTAACTATTCTGCTAAGTAAGTTGGAACCATCCAAAGTCTCCAACTTTCAATCGAGTTGCAGAGGGTCCCAGACGCAGGGTAATTGCCCAACGAAAGTTGAAACTTCCAGGGCAATTCCCATGCAGATCTTACTTGGGCTTCTGAGGGGTTCCCCCAGCGCGTCTTCTGGGGTACCTCCGGGATGGAGCCCTCTGGAGAATGGAAGATCTGGGCCGTTACACAGTGGAGATGTGAATGTATTTTGAATTGCAAAGTTTTTAATTATTGTATTGGAAAGTTAACAAAGAAATGTGACCTGTTCTTGGAGATTTTTGTGAGTGTCACACTTGCATCCTGTCAGCGTATCCTCTGACCTGACCTGAGTGCTGTCATGGATAATCTGCTAGGATGCAATCTATAGTGAAACAGTAGGAGACCATTTAGCCCCTCGAGCTATTTCCACCATCCAGTTAGAACATAGTTGATTTCATCTCCGTTTACTCGCCTTGATTTTATGCTGATCAATACTATTACCTAACAGAAGTCTATCAATCTCTGTATTGAAAATCCCGGCATCCGCAGCCTTCTGGGGGGAGAGAGTCCCAGATTTCCACTGTCCTTTGTACCATGTGTTTTTTATATTACTGTATCCTATCCCCATGGGAGTTTCTGCACTAAATCCACCATTTGTACAATACATGTGAACATGCAGCTCCACCTAATGGTCACAGTAAGAGCACAAACCACATACTGGTAAAAATTGAGCTGGTCAGGGGTTATTTATTCTTCAGTCAACATCACAGGGAAAAAAAACACAGTCTGGTTATTTATTGCATTTTGTTTGTGGGACCTTGCTGTGGACAAATTAGTACCGTGCTTGCCGACTTAATAGCACACTTCAAAATTACTTCATTGGCTGAAGAGCTTTGACTGTGATTCAAATCGCGTACCAAGGCAGTTTAAGAATCTGGAAATAAGCTGATCTTTAATAAGTGACCATGAAGCTGCTGGATTGTCATAAGAACCAACCTGATTTACTAATGCCCTTTAGGGAAAGAAACCTATCATTGCGTCATCTAGCCTATACGTGACTGCTAACATCGTTTACTCTTAACCATGTTCTGTGGCCTAGCAAGTCACTCCGATGCATCAAAAAGAAATAAATCGCCACCACCACCAACACCACCATCACCAACACCATCACCAACACCACCAACACCACCACCACCACCAACACCACCACCATCGACACCACCACCACCACCACCTTAGGGCAGCCAGGACTGGGCTGTGTGTGCTGGCCTTTCGAATGACACCCGCACCCCGAGAGTTGTGTTGATGACGCCTTTATTAAACGGCAGAGGAATTTCATACAATCTGTTCACATATTTTCTCCCATTGTTGCACAAGCGCTCAAACTTCAATCTATAAAATGCTGAAATGAGAAATAGAAACTGAGAGGACGATGTGTGTAGCTGACTTGCTGTTAGAAGTCACCAAAGAGATGACTTAGCACCTTTTTCCCCAACTCGGGACATCCAAAGTACTTTACAACCAATGAAATAACTTTAGAAGTGCTGTCGTTGTTGTTATAATGTAAGAAACCTGGCAGCCAAATCGTGCACAGCAATTCCTGCAAACAGCAATGTGATAATGACCAGATGTTGGTTGAGGAATAGATATTTGTCAGGACACCAGGGAGAACACACCTGCTGTTCTTTGAGTAGTGTAGCCGAATCTTTAATGTTAGCTAGGGAGGGGAGGCGACCTCAGTTTAATGTCTCATCCAGAAGACGGCAACTCTGACAGTTCAGCCCTCCCTCAGTACTGCATTGGGAGCGTCAGCCTGCATTACGTGCTCAGTCCTCTGGAGTGGGACTTGAACCCACAATTTAAGAGGTGAGAGTGCTACTCACTGAACCATGGGAAGTGTGGTCATCATCAACTCAAAGATTTCGGAGTTATTGACCAGCATCGTATCCCATTGTTGCAAAAGAGAAATGGTTTTAGGGAATAAAAACTGGAAAAATTGAAAGTATGGAGCAAGTCATTCAGGATCTTGGAAAGATTAAAAGATTCACCAGAACACATCTCAGTGCTTCAGACAACAAATTACCTTTTGGAACACCGTAATAGATAAACAAGTGGTTTATCTCTCACACTTCAAAATATTAATGTTGCCTTGTTTTAAACACACATTTTAATTGTAAGGGCATCTTTCAGGTTTCATTAAAGCTGTAAACATTTTTCCCTTTTTTAAATATAAACAGGTGCTGTTTGACGACGTTGGTTCTTCAATGTTCAAAATCTCCAGCCCACATCTGAAGTTCCAGCTCATGTCCTCCTTTTTCCAGTTTCTGGGAATTCCAGCTGGGTGCGGCCTCCCTCCCTCCTGCCTGAACATGGCGTTGGATGAGCTCAGCCTGTTTGCAGGCGGTTCGAGTGATGGGAGACCGCTGTCTTGGTCTGACTCTCCAGCCTCTGGGGTCAGCGCTGTCGGGTTCATGGCTGCAGTGCCCAATCAGCGGAGGACAGCTGGCCACTGCAAAGAAGGGGAGGACTTCATACGGACAGCGTTTCACCAGGCCTTGCCCCTGTTTGCCGGGGAAGAACGGTCAGAGCTTGCACTGAGCTGGCTGCGGTATGAAAAATCCAAGGTAAGAACACCCAATGATCTGGGGATCACATAGGGGACACAGCACAGAAACAGACCACTCAGCCCAGCCTGTCCATACCGACACTTATGCCCCAATCATCCTCCTCCCCTTCTTCATCTGTGCGCCCAGAAGTGGATGCAATACTCTAGAGGCATTCAATAGGGAATTAGACTGTTACTTGAAAAGGAAGAGTGTACAGGGTTACGGGGACAAGGCGGGGGAATAGTGCTAGGCGAATTGCCCATTCGGAAAGCTGTTGCTGATACGATAGACTGAATGGCCTCCTGTGTGCTGTAACAATTCTGAGATTTGTTACTTCAGTACAGTACTGGGGGAGTACTGCACTGTCAGATGTGCTGCCTTTCTGAGGTCCCGCCTGCCATCTCAGGTGGACGTGAGAGACCCCAGACCATCACTGGAAGAAGTATACCTCGTGCCTCAGTGGCCTGGGCCAATATTTATTCCTCAGTCAACATCACAGGAAAAAAAAACACACAATCTGGTTACTTATTGCATTTTGTTTGTGGGACCTTGCTGTGGTCAAATTGGTGCCACGTTTGCCTACTTAATAGTTACTTCAAAATTACTTAATTGGCTGAAGAGCTTTGGGACATTCGGAGGATGTGAAAGGTGCCATATAAATGCAAGCTCTTATTTCAATGCTTTATCAGGGAATGGAGGTTTCAGGCAGGAATACTACCTCAGAGAGATTAATAGGATGCTTAATTGCTGAAAATATGTATAAACATCTTTTTTTAAAAAGACAATTGTGGGGTGTTTTTGATTTATGAAGATGTTACGATGAACTGCTTGTGCCCAGTTCAGGATAGCAGCTTCCCCTACAGTTTCAAGGCTTTGTACAATAATAACAACAACTTATATTTATATGGTGTCTTTAACATAATGAAATGTCCCAAAGTGCTTCACGGGAGCATTAATATGACACTGGGTCACATAAGGAGCTATTGGGTCAAATGATCAAAAGCTTGGTCAAACAGGTAGGTTTTAAGGAGCCTCTTAAAGGACGAAAGAGGGACAGAGAGGTTTAGGGAGGGAATTCCAGAGCTTGGGGCCCAGGCAACTGAAGGTACAGCCACCAATGTTGGAGAAATTATCATCGGGGATGCACAGGAGGCCGGAATTAGAGGAACGCAGATATTTTTGGCTGGAGGAGATTACAGAGATAGGGAGGGGTAAGGCCATGGAAGGATTTGAAAACAAGAATGAGAATTATATAAAGTCAAGATGTTGCATTACCAGCTTCACGGATAGTGTGGGCAGTGCAACATGCTAGTAATTGGACCTGGACATGATGGGACTGTGGGTATAGTGATTCCTGCTGCTGTGTGCCTGTTGAGTGAGAGCTACCATTGCCTCACAATGGAATTGCCTGTCGACATTCACTCACTGTCTAAGCTTCCCTGAAGCACGGACATGTGGGTGAAATACAGGGAAGGTCTGTGTTGCTCCACCCACGAGGCGGCGTTTTCGAGAGGGGGACTTGGGCGTAGGTTTGGATGTAGTGGGGAGAGGAGTTAGGGAACTGGCAAAATTGTTTTTAAAAATCACTGTGCCTGTTAACTGATTGACAGGTTGTGAGGAGCCTGCAGTTCAGGAACAAGAAACAGCTGAAATCTCAGGGGAAGAGGAGCAAGAAACTAGCCAAAAACCTTCTGAAGGAGACTGAGAACAGGAACAATCTGGCCCTCTGGAAGGAATACGCCCACTTGGAATGGATACTGGGCAATGTGGAGGACTCGAGAAAGGTCTTTGACACAGCCATCGCTATGGCTGTCACTCAGGGCCTGAAGAGCTCCACACTGTGTGACCTCTGCTTCCTCTATGCCTCGCTGGAGCTGGAGTTAATGGGGAGCATTGCCAGGTCAGCAACATGTCGAGCAGTTTACATCCTAACCAGATTTGCCCAGGGCGTTGCCTATTCACCTTACACAGGTGAAGCACTCCCAGTTAATGTCCTTAAGGCTCGAAAAACATATGAGCATTCTTTACAGGACTGGTTAACCAATGACTTAACTTCACCACGCCTGTCACCTGGTCAGCTGGTAAGCCTCGTAGGTTGCTTTGCGCTCTTCCAGTACCTCACAGTGGGCATTCAGGCTGCTGACGCACTCTACAGGCAGGCTTCTGAAAGGCTTATAAGCCTCTCCTCCTCAGTGGACAAAATGCAACCCACCAAGAGTGCCTGGGGACACAGTGTGATTTCTGCTTCTGAGAGGCTGACCATGATGCACGTGACACTGCTGAAGTTCCACATGAGGACCAGTGTGTATCCATTGGGACCTCTTCGCGAGACACTTACACCTGCTTTGAGGCAGTATCCTGGTAACCACGATCTTTGGGAGTTGTACTTGCAGGTTGAGAGCAAATCCCACAATGCCAGCCGGGCCAGAAAGTTCTTTGACGCCATCACCAGGACTGCAAAAAACATAATCCTGCCATGGCTGTTTGCAATTTATGCAGAAGAGCGGAGAAAGGAACGTGTCGATTCTGTGCAAAGGTAAGAACCACATGCTGACGGCAGCCAGCTCTGCCTCCCCAGCACCTCTCTCAGGGCCTCCCCTGCCTCTGATTCATCAACCCTGCTCGTCCAAATTTCAGCACTGGAGGAGCAGACATTTTCTCTGGTTAAACATTGGCAAAACTGAAGGCGTTGACCTCAGTCTGCGCCACCAACTCTGTTCCCTAGCCACCGATACTGCACCTTTCCCTGTCCACTGTCGGACTGCACCATTCACAACCTTGGTGTTGTGTTTGACCCAGAATCTCAGAAATGTTACAACACAAGAGGCCATTCAGCCCATTATGTCTGCAACAATTCTGAGCAATGCACCTAGTGCCACTCCCCTGCCATCTCCCCGTAGCCCTGCACATTCTCCCTTTTCAGATAGTAACCCAATTCCCTCTTGAATACAAAAACAAAAATAAAAATACCTGGAAAAACTCAGCAGGTCTGACAGCATCTGCGGAGAGGAGTACAGTTAACGTTTCGAGTCCGTATGACTCTTCAACAGAACGGAACAGAATTTCCCTCTTGAATACCTCGATTGAACCTGCCTCCGCCACGCTCTCGGGCAGTGCATTCCAGGTCCTAACCACTTGCTGCATGAAAATGTTTCTCAGCCTCCATTGCTTCTTTTTCAAATTACCTTAAATCTGTGTCCCTTGGTTTTCGATCCTTCCACCAATGGGAACATTTTCTCCCTATCAGCTCTGCCCAGACCCTCATGATTTTGTGTACCTCTATCAAATTCCCCCCTCAACCTTCTCTTCTCCAAGCAGAATAGCCCCAGCCTCTCCAATCTTTCCACATAACAAAGTTCCTCATCCCTGGAACCATTCTCATGAATCTTTTTTGCACTCTCTCCAATGCCTTCACATCCTTCCGAAAGTGCAGCACCCAAAACGGGACACAATACTCCAGTTGAGGCTGAACCAGTATTTTATTCAAGTTCAACATAACCTCCTTGCTTTTGTACTATATGCCCCTATTAATAAAGCTTAGGACCCTATATGCTTTATTAACCGCACTCGCACCCTATCCCTCCACCTCTCCTGCCACCTTCAATGATTTATGCACACATCCACCCAGGTCGCTCTGCTCCTGCACCCCTTTTAGAATTGTACCCTTTGTTTTATATTGTCATTCCATGTTCTTCTTGCCAGATGAACCACTTCACACTTCTCTGCATTGAATTTCATCTGTCACTTGTCTGCCCATTCCACCAACTTGTCTATGTCTTTTTGAAGACACTATCTTCCTCACAGTTCACAATGCTTGGACTTTCCTCCAGAATAGTATTTCCACTGTTGGTTGTGATCAATGTTTATTGGAGGAAGGGCTAATCATTTATTTCTTTCTCCTGTCTCCACAGGGCTGATGTTGGGCCTGTGTACAGCACTCTCCCAGAAACAGGCCTTAGCAATCGGATCAAAGCACTGTTTGAGCATGCTGTTCAGTCGGAGGCTGGTGTGCACTGTGTTTTACTCTGGAGGATGTACCTGAGCTTTACAGTAAGAACGAATTGCAGCCATTAGTGTGGGCAGTAGGAGGAGCTTCCTGTTCTGCAGCCTCCTCCACTGTTTAATTTTATATAATACCCTTCCTGGACCCATGAACCCCTCAAATCAAAACCCTAGGGGTTAACTGCAAGTGATTAGTGGTAAACCCATTAGGTGAATCTGGCATTTTAAGGTTGATAAAATAACAGGCAATTGGCTAGTAACCTTTGGTGATAAACTATGGAATCATACCACATAGAAGAAATCCATTCGGCCCATCGTGTCTGTGCTGGCTCTCTGAAAGAGCTACCGATTAGCCCCATAGCCCTGTGTATGCAAAAAAATATGCAATTCTTTAAGAAGGGTCTGAAGTTCCCAAATGAATTGAATATTGCAATGTAGCTGGGGAGGAGGAGTGCAGAAATAAAATCAAAGCTCCACAGGTCTGGCAGCATCTGTGGGGAGAGAAACAGAGTTAACATATCGAGTCCAGCCTGACTCTTCGTCGGAACTGTGACTATGACTCTTTGGAGGAGGAGTGCAGGTTAGTCAAGTTCGCCCAGTGATGTAGTCATCGATAACCATTGACCGCTTCGTGTCTCTTGATTACCTCTTGGAATCCGAGGCGGATTTTGCGAATTATTTTTCATCAGCGGCCATTGTCCTTTAATTTGCCTCATTACAGAGTTGGTTGGGAGCCACACTGCAGTTGTACCTCCAGCAAATTGTAAGCCTTGGAGAGGGTGCCGAGCAGATTTACTAGCATGGTATCAATCACGTGGTGGGGAGACTGGAGAAGCTGGAGTCCTCCTTGGAGCAGAGAAAGTTGAGGGGAGATTCGGTATAGAGGTGTTCCGAATTAGGAAGGGTTTTGTTTAATTCATTTGTTTCATTGCCCAGCATTTATTTCTCTTGTTCAGAGGGGCATTTTTAAGAGTCAGCCACATTGCTATGGCTCTGGAGCCACATGTAGGCCAGATTTCCTTCTCTAGTCAACCAGATGGCTGATGTCAACCAAATGACAATCGACAATGGTTCCATGGACTTTTAATTCCAGATATTTATTGAATTCAAATTCTGCCATCTCCCCAGAGCATTACCCTGGTCTCTGGAGTACACTCCAGTGACAATACCACTATGCCACCGCCTCCCTCTCCCTCAACTTGTTGGAGTAGATGGGGAGGAAACGTTTCCACTGGCAGGAAGATCAGTGATCAGAGTACCCAGATTAAGATAATTGGAAAAGGGACCAGGGGAGATGAGAATTTTATTTTATGCAGCAAGTGTTTTTGATTTGGAATGGACTTCCTAACCAGGCAGTGGAAGCAGATTCAACAGTAACTTCCAGAAGAGAATTGGATAAATACTTGGCAAGGAAAAATTTGCAGGGATATGGGGAAAGAGCAGGGGAGTGGAACTAACTCTTTCAAACTACTGTAACGACGCTATAATTTTGTTCCCACCTTCTGTAGCTGAGTGTTCCTGTTGGAACGAGCTCTAGTTCTAATGCATTTCCTTCAACCCTCCCACAACACAGGTTACTCAAGGGAATGTTGAGAGGATAAAGGGCCTGTTTTATCGAGCTCTACAGGCGTGTCCCTGGGCAAAGGTAGGACAGCAATTGAGGCTCGGAGCCTTTAACCATTGAACTAACTGGCTATAATGTTGTACCCAGAATCACCCGATCAGCTTGTTGCTTTTATATACCCTGGCTAACATTTTAGATGTGTGTACCAGAATGAAATGTGTACTCCAGCCTCTGCATTATGGGCTTCATCACCCATTCATCACCTGGAGCAAGAGCAGGATGAGACAATTCATCCCTTGGATCTGTTTCACCTTTCAATTAGATCATGGCTCATCTGTGCACCAGGTCTTAATTATTCCAACTTTGTTCCTTATCCCTTAATTACACTTACCCAGCAAAACCCCTGATCTCAGTCTGGGCAGTGTTTGAGAGTTCCAGATTTTTAGGATCCTTTGCATAAAAAGTGCTTCCTGATTTCACTTCTAACTCTTAACGGGCAATGAAATACTTTGGAGGTGTTGTCATTGTTATAATGTACGAAATGCCAATTTGCGCACATCAACCTCCAACAAACAGCAATGAAGGAAAGACCATTTTGGCTGTGTTAGTTTAGGGATAAACATTGGACACGGCATCGGGGAAACATGCTGCTTTTCTTCAAATAGGGCCATAGGATCTTTCACAACCACCTGAATGGACAGGGCCATGGGTTAATGTCTGATCTAAGGTGGCACCCTTGACAGTGCAGCACTCCCTCAGTACAGCTACTACATTGGGAATGCCAGCTTGGAGTGGGCGCTGAAGCTATGACGTCTGTCTCGATGGTGAGAGTGCTACTCACTAAGCCACAATTAACACAATAAACCTGGAAAAATACTAAGTACCTTTTCCCTTATTCCTCAGGTCCTGTACCTGGATGCAGCTGGCCACTTACCTGGGCAACTCCAAGAAATATTGGACTTAATGACTGAAAAGGAGATCCGAATCCGTGTTCCTATTGAGGAACTGGAAATTCTCATGGAAGATTGAGCGGGGAAGAAAGAAGAGTTGTATTTACATAGTGCCTTTCACATCCTTGGGACATGCCAAAGTGTTTGGCAGCCAATCAGTCACTGCCGGAAATGAGGCAGACAAGTAGTGCAACAGCCAAGCTCCCACCAACAGCAATGAGATAAATGACCAGATAATGTATTGACTGGGGGATGAATGTTGGCCAGGGCAGCTGTTGTGTAGGTAAATGCAGAAGCACTTTGGCTGACAGCAAGAAGCCCCCAGCAATTCATTGGGACCAATTTGGTGAAACTAATTGAGCAGGAAATGTCGGCGGGATATCGAGCAAACAGCCTCCTCTTTAAATGGTACCATGGGATCTTTGATATTCACCAAAACCAGCAGATGGGACTCAGTTTAACGTCTCATCCTAAGGATGGATTATTGAACATTTGTTAGGAGGATTTAAAGAAACTTAGAATATTTATTTTGTAATAAATGATAAACATGTACAGTTACTGTTTATTTGTATTTATATTGTTTGCTGAGCTGGAAAGTAAAGTTTACAAGTTATATTTTACTCTGCAAGGTATGTGACAATGAAGGTTATTTATTCCTAATCTCTTGGACACACTGACAGCCTGAAAAACATCGGGAAGGAAGATCCCATTGTTATTGGATAAACCGACTCTTTATCTTCATACTCATAGAATGATACAGTACAGAAGGAGGTCATTCGGCCCCTTAGTCCTGTACTGGCTCTTTGAAAGAGCTAATCAGTTAGTTCCACTCCTTGGCCCTTTCCCCTTAGCCCTGCAAATGATTCCTTCAAGTATTTATCCAATTCCTCTTTTAAAACTTAATATTGAATCTGTTCCTTCTAGCCCTTTTCCAGATCATTTCCCTTTAATAAAATTGGGTGTGTGGGGAGAGGTGAGGTGCAGTTTGTAAATTCAGTGTTTGGATTCCCCTCACTACAACTCTCATCACCCTGTTGGTGATTGTGGTTCCTGCACTGATACAGTTAAAAGACTGTATGAAGTTATTGCATTTCATGGGCTTTTTCTTTATTTGCCCAACTGTCACTAACAGGAGGATTTCAGCATCCTGCTTTATTTATAGTAACATACAAAATATACATTTAATCCCGATGGGACATGGCTGCCCAGGTACCAGAAGCTGTCTACTAGCTTGGTCTTCACGTGAGTTTGAATGGTTTGTGTCAGCGTGCTGTTTTACTGTGGGGGTGGGTGTCACCTGATTCCATCCAGACATGTGAATTATTATTTTTAATTAAGTCTCAGGGTGTGAGCCTTGCTGGCAAAGCCAGCATTTATCGCCTTCCCCTAATCGCCCTTGAGAAGTTGGTGGGTGAGCTGCCTTCTTGAACCACAGGACTCTGTGCTAAAGATGCTTTCATGGTATTGTTGGGGAGGGAATTCCAGCGACGATGAAGGAACGGCCGATATGTTTTCCAAGTCGGGATGGCGTGTGACTTGGAGGAGATCTTGGAATTTGTGGGGTTCCCACCCATCTGCTGCACTTTAATTAGGTCAATGGTTCTCAAACTTGGGTCTGTGAATGCTTAGGAGTCCATAGAGACTTTCCAGGAGGTCCACTAAATAATGTTCAAATACAAGCAGCAGGTGGAGTGCGCTGTCAGAGTGGACTGGCTATCTGGAGTAGGAGGGAAGAGCACAAGCTGGGAATGGAGTGACAGTAAATACCTGTTTTCTCAAAGGCATTATTAAACTCCCCTTTATATGGAACACTTTTTAATTATGATTATTATACAGTATTGTAATTGAGATGGCTGTCTGTGATAGCTAACGTCAGAGGGTTGTAGGGTTGAAGGAGCTTACAGCGCTGGAGCGAGACCATGAAGGAATCTGAGTGCAAAAGGTGAGAATTCAAAATCCAAGCACAGCACATTAAACCCATTTGACTCAGCTTCCACAATCGATATTGAGGACTGAACAGGTCCGTTCGATGTGCTGCCAAATACCTGTTACACCAACCCAGCTGAAGAAATATGGTTGTCACTGATTCTCACAAACCAAACAGCTTCTCAGAATTGGAATAATGCTGGCTTCAGTTTTACACAACTAATTTAACTTTTAAGATTACAATATTTGCTGGAAAGTATTGACCCTTCTCGTTTTATACAATGAAGATGGAGGGAGAAGTTGTGATTTTGATTAAATTTGTATGTTGATCTAATTAAAATGTGCAGCTTTTTGATAAGATTTTGGTTTAAATGCGTTATTGAATCCATTCCATGTTTTTCTATAGTGTATTCTGCATCATGTCTTCAGTGAGTTGCCTGTAGTGTCATTTCCTAATTCATCAGCATCTTTATCTTCAAGCTGATATCTCGCACACACTCATTATCCTATACTTGTTCCTCCCCCACACTGTTCCAAGTAGGAATGTAGACTGCCAGCTATTAGATTACTCTCAGCTATACTTGAACATGTTAACACGCTGCAGTGGGTAAACTATTTATACAGACAACGATTTCCTTCAAACCTCTTGGTTTTGATTGAAACCCAAAGCGAAAATCTCTTCTCTTAATACTTAAACCTATTAAGATACTTCATGCAATCTGACTCATCAATCACCGTTCACTCAGCGGACCGAATTGTCCTAGCCCCCTGATGGTGGGCTTTGAGGAAAGCGGGAGGGGTGCCAGGGTGTGGTGGCTCCCTGACACATTCCTGCTGTTGGGGACTTCTCCCATGGCGGTAGGGTTGGGGACAGTGGGGAGGTGGCCGATGAGGATCGGGATTGCTGCCTGCACCACTGAGGTGGGCAGCCAATTAAGCTGATTATAGACAAAATTAAGGTTGATTTTGTGGACTCACTGGCATTATGCCACTGGCAGAATGACCACCTCTCCACACCCCTGCTGCGTGCAGAGGCTCCATGCCCCAAAGAGGAGTCCTCTGGCAGGAACGTCTGCACCTACGGGTTTTCCTTCAGCTTCAATAGCTTCTCTCCTAATAATTTCAACATCCCTCAGAAGGATGCCTCTACGTTGAGACACCCCCTTGATCGCTGACCTGCTTCAGCAGCGCCCACCTCTCCCAGTGGGGCTGCTGAGGCCCCAGAGCTGCCAGCCCTCTGGGCAGCATCCAAGAGCATGCATGCCATCCTTAATAAGACAGCAAACGTGGATGACTGTCAATTAGGAGCAGCCTGGGGGAAGTATGGGCCGTCGGAATGTGCGGACTCTGGACCTCTATTTGGTCCTGAAGTCGGAGGGAAAATCCAGCCCAAGTTCCTAAATAACTATCTTTGGAAATTTTACCACTGCTGCATTAAATATGCACTCGGTATGTTGTTACCAATAAAGTGAACTCTGAAACCCTGCTGTTGTCAGTCAAACATATAAAAAAAGGCTCCTCATCTTCAGGAAAGTTTGTCATCTTGGAATCAATGGTTTGATGATGGTCTAGCCTTAAGACCCTTTGAGATCTCTGTGCTCCTCCAATCTTGATCTCTTGCACATTCCTGATTTTGCTTTGTCCTACCATTGGCGGCCATGCCTTCAGCTGCCCAGGTCCCAAACTCTGGGATGCCCTCTCTAAACCTGCCCATCTCTTCTCGTCTACTTTAAGTTGCTCCTTAAAATCTACCTTTTTGACCAAGTTTATGGTCATCTGTCCTAATATCTCAATTTTCTGCCCCACACTCTGTTTCTCTCTCCTCAGCTTGCTACAGTTCCAATGAAGCTCGATGTAATTTCGTGAAACAACACTTTATCTTTCAATTGGGCACATTGCATCCTTCCGGACTCCATGTTGAGTTCAATCATTTCAGATCGTAACCTCTGCCCCATTTTGTTGGATGGCAGCTTTTGGTGATGATCCTGCTATACCCATTTACACCTCTTATTAATTCATGGGTTGTGGCTATCGCTGGCTAGACTAGAATTTATTGCCCATTCATAGTTCCCCTTGAGAAGGTGGCACTGAGCTACCTTCTTGATTCACTGCAGTCCATGAGAGGGAGTTCCAGGATTTTGACCCAGCGACAGTGAAGGAACGGCGATATATTTCCAAGTCAGGATGGTGAGTGGCTTGGAGGGGAACTTCCAGGTGGCGGTGTTCCCGTGTGTCTGATGCTCTTATCCTCTTCTAGACCCACCACCACCTCTTCCCCCTTTTACTTGTTTTAAACCTGTCACATCTCTATCCAGTTCTGATGAAAAGTCATCTCCCTGGGACATTAACTTGGTTTCTCTCTCTACAGATGCAGGCTTGATTTGAGTATTTCCAGCCTTTTCTGTCCTTATTTCTAATATTTCTTTTTATGTGGCTTGGTATAAAATCTTGATAATGCTCCTTTGAGGTGCAGTAGGATTGTGGAATCTTCAATTTCTGTCAGAATGTTACATATACATTAACACTGTAGTGTCGGGTTTGCTGCACTTCATTTCACTAGAACAATCCAAAAGCTAATCACACAGCCTTGCACTCTTCCCACAGCCCTCCTCTTCCCTTATGAGATGAAGTGATCTCCTCTTCAATCACTTCTGGTGGCAACCTTTCTTTGAAAAAAAGGCTCTTAACCTCTCCTTTCACTTTTAGCACCAATTTTAAATTGGTGACCCTTCCCTTGATTTCTCACCTCTCCTGAAAATACTGACTCCCGCTGGTTCTGATTCCCTGGCCACCAAGTCGTTATAGCCTACGCTGTGAAGGAGGGGTAGATTCTAAACTAATCTGTGGAATATTTCAGTGAACAAGTGAGTAGTCAATATGTGGGTAGAATCAGTACTGATTCATTCTAATGCAAATTCGATGGATTCCTCTAGAGAAAACATTTTGGGATACAGGATGTGGGTAATTTGAGATGTGACATGGTGAGTCAATGTAGCGTGTTTGGGAGGGACTATGTCCTAAAACACTCGATCACTGAGTGTTTTTTCTCACTTCATGTTGTAGAATCAAAGAATGGTTACAGCACAGAAGGAAGCCACTCGGTCTATCATATCTGTGCCAGCTCTCCGTAAGAGTAACCCAGTTAGTCCCATTGCCCTGTCCTTTCCCTGTAGCCCTGCAAACTTACTTTCCTTTCAGCTATTTTATCCAACTCTTTTTCAAAAATTGCTATTGAATCTGCCTCCACCACCCTCTCTGACAATGCATTCCAAATTGTAACCACTTGCTGAGTGATGAGGAAGAAGGACAAAATTAGGTTCAACTGTGATAGCAACCCCCACCCTTTACCCACAACCTGTTAGCCTGCTAATACTGGCGAATATGCCTGTGTCTGTGGAAGCTGTGGCAGAACTGAACAAAAGGAAGATGGGGCAAGACGGAAGAAGGAAAGAAACGTCAAAGTTAACTTGACTCTTTCTCCTAGTTTCTTCAGCACTTTGAAGACTAATTGAAGGGCTGAACTAGGAGGAGGCATCCCAAAGAGTTGGGCAAGCTCGGTTGCAAAGGGGGAATCTTGGCTGCTCTTATAGAGCTCCTCCTGTTGGAGTAGGCTGGTGGGGGGAATCATGCTGTGTAGTTGGAGGCACAAGACAATAATTGTTAGCAGCTGATTGCTTAGATTAGTCAACAGCTTCATTGTCATTGCATCATGTGAGTATACCAGAATGATGGATAGCAAACCAGGTGGATCTTGATCGTTTTGAATGATGGAGCAATTCCTCTGCATCTGTGAGCCCAAGTCCTCCTGCTGTGTAGCCACTTTTCCTTTCAAGGTTTTCCTATCAATGTCTTTTACCTCCAAATAGGCAGCACGTTCCATCCACCATCCTACCCCCAACAGGAGGAGCCCACAAGATCAGCCAGGCTCCCCGAGACCTTCCCCCTCTCCATAACTGGGCTTGGTCCTCATGCCCGACTCTTTGCGATGCCACCTCTTCCCTCCTTAGCACTTCCTGGGGCACAACAGCTGTGATATGAAACTCGGGTTGACTGAGGGGATAGAGCATCTCTCCATCCTGTGTGGCTGCACATTGTCACGCAAGAATTCTGCTCCTATCAATTCGTCTTCC
Source organism: Cetorhinus maximus (assembly GCF_964194155.1). Lineage (NCBI taxonomy): Eukaryota > Metazoa > Chordata > Chondrichthyes > Lamniformes > Cetorhinidae > Cetorhinus > Cetorhinus maximus. The sequence continues at coordinate 7,124,895 of NC_135896.1, forward strand.
AAAAAAGAGGCTGAGATCTGTGACCAGCTCCATTAGAAATTACAAGACAAAAATCTACACCCGAAATCCAACCACGAATTTCAACTTAACTGCACTCAAGTTCAAATCCCACCACGGCAACTAGGGAATTAAGATTCAGTCAGGTAAAATCTGGAATAAAATATTAGCTTCAGTAATAGTGACCCTGAAAGTACCAGATCATCATAAGTACCCAAAAGCAAAATACTGTGGATGCTCAAAACCTGAAATAAAAAGAAAATGCTGAAATACTCAGCAGATCTGGCAGCATCTGTGGAGAGAGAAATGGATTAACATTTCAGGCCAGGACAACCTGAAATGTTAACTCTGTTTTTTCTCTCTCCACAGATGTTGCTGGATCTGCTGAGTCTTTCAGCATTTTCTGTCATTAAAAACCCGTATGATTCACGAATGCCCTTGAGGGAAGGAAATCTGTCGTCCTTTCCTGGTCTGTCCTATATGTGACTCTCCATAGTAATGTGGTTGACTCTCAACTGCCCCGTTGAAATGGCCTAGGAAGCCACTCATTTGTCAAGCAGTAAATGCCCACGGCCCATGAATTAATGAAAAACAAAACACTTCACAACAATCCAAATCCTTCATCTAACAAGTCCAGTTAGTGTTTTTCTGCATATTTTATGCGTCTGAAAGTCCTTCTGTGTTGCCTTGTGTTCCCTGGCGGGAGAATGACTCGCAGCAATGCTGCTTGATATGCACAACCAAAGGTGGACACATTAACTGAACTCTGGGCTGGTGCTCGGTGACTGGTTTTAAAAGACTAGTCATGCCTTGAAGGTATGTCAACAAACCAGGCTGTTAAATATAAACTGCTTGGAATTTGCCTGACTGATTTAACCTCAGCCTCTGCTAAAGCTGAAGGTGATCTGGTCACCAGCTTGTCAGACTGGCACTCCTGTTGGGAGTGGCGAATTGGGGTCAGTATTCATTCCCACAGCAATTGCGGTGTGAGAAGCACAGACATGGGGAAGAGTGGCTGCCTGTTTGTGGTGATGGTGATAGTGGATTATATTTACGTGGTTTCAGCGATACCTGGTAAGCCTATAAAATTAAAGACTTCAGCACAAAATGTACCACCTCCAGTATCAGTACTGTGGGTGTGCTGCACCATCAGAGGTGCTGTCTTTCAGACGAGATTCGAAACCTGAGGCCCCATCTGTCCTCAGGCAGACGTAAAGGATCCCATGGCACTATTTCTGGAAGAGCAAGGGAGCTCTCCTCAGGTGTCCTGGGCCAATCCCTCAACAGACAGCACTAAAGCAGATGATCTTGTCACTTATTGCTGTTTGTGGGATCTTGCAGGGTGCAGATTGATTGGGGCTTTTGCTACATTACAGCTGTTGTGGTAACTCTTTTTGAGTTAAAACAATTAACTAAATTAACAAAATAAGGGATAAATCAAGCACAGCCCCTAAGTCGGGTCAGCTGTAAAATCAAGGAAAAACTTTAAAGGAAACTTACAAACATCAAACCGCTGTTGTGGTATGACTGTACTACTTCCAAAAGGACTTAATTGGCTGTAAAGTGCTTTGGGAGGTGCAGAGGGTGAGAAAGGTACTGGAGGCAGCACTGGAGGGTGCCTATGTGGTGCAGGTAAAATCAGTCTTTGTCGTAGTATCCCATCCAATTCTGTTCCCTCTGTTAGTGGGGGAGTGAGGTAGTGGTGGGGGTGGGTGGGGGGAGGGAGGCATGGAGGAGCTCTAATTTGCAATGAGTCTATTCACACTCTTTCTCCAGCACCCTCCATTGACTAAACGTAGGTGTGGATGAGGGTTGTGAGCTCGGGGAAGAGGAAGGGGAAAATGGGAGGAGGGAGGAGAAGTGGAGGGAGGGAGTGGGTGAGGGAGGAGAGAAGAGGAGCGGGGAAGGTGGTGGAGGGAGGGAGGGGGAATATGCTCATATTTCCTTTGTAGAGAGCTGAGGGAGGGGTATGAAAGGGAGGAAATATGAAATAAAATCGACATAAAAACATATCTGCGGCAAACAGTGTGGAAGAGTTGCTGCTGCTTGTTTTGAGTGCCTGGTGGAGCTGACTGCCTCTCTCCTCACTTTGCCAGATGATGAATGCCCTGATGCATACCCAGCCCGGGAGAACTGTGAGTTTGATGAAGTGTGTGAGGACGCCAGCTGTAAATACAATCAGTATGTGACCTGCCACCTCAATCGGTGTGGGACTTGCGAGGCTGTGTTCCGTGGTTATGATAACCTGACAGTGAGCTGCAACCAGCGTGAGTCTCTGTCCTCTGCTCTCACTCTGAGTTTGCACTGTGTGTTTCTCTCTCTGTGTGAACCTGCTCCAAGCACAGTCCCAGTTTCTAACCCTGTACAGAAGGACCCTCCTTCCACAATGGGCTCATGAACCAGAGTTCGCAAAACAACCGGCACGTGAACAGTTCAATACGTTTAAAGATAAAAGCAAAATACTGCGGATACAGGAAATCTGTGAACGTGCTGGGAAAACTCAGCAGGTCTGGCAAGCGTCTCTCCAGCTCTGAAGAAGGGTCATACGGACTCGAAACATTAACTCTGTTTCCCCCTCCATAGATGCTGCCAGACCTGCTGAGTTTTTCCAGCATTTTCTGTTTTTAGTTCAATACATTGATGGAGCAGCGATTAACGCATTAAACCATCGGTGAATTAACAAGTTTAGAACAGGGGTAGGACATCAATAAATTGCTAACCTCCTGTGGCAATGGTGTGCTCGTACACTGCTAATTTTATTGATATAGAATGTACATTATATAATATATTTTTACACATATATTGTATACCGTAATGCCAGTTGTGGCTTAGTTGGTAGCACATTCGCCTCTAGGTTTCAGTCCCATTCCAGGGGTGGGTTTTTCCGGCCCTGACACCATTATAAGTCAGTGGTTCTCCAAAATTTCCCGTTCCCACCCCTGACGATGCCTGGCCCCAGTGTCGGGGGCCAGAGAATCCCACCCCAGGATTTAAGCACCATGACCACAGCTGAACAGTGCAGAGAGAGTATTGCACAACCAGAGATGCTGCTTTTTGCAGGAGGTGTTGAACCAAGGCTCTAGCTGCTCTGAGGTGAACGTTTAAAAAGAAACAATCCCATGGCACTATTTCAAAGAGGAGCCTAGGAGTTCTCCCCGGTGTCCTGGCCAATAATTATTCCTCGATCAGCATCATATCAAAATAGGTTGTGTAGTCATTACCCTTATCATATTTGCAGTGTATGAATTGGCTATCGCTTTTCCTGTGTTACCACAGTGACTACACCTCAAAAACACTTTGTTGCCTGTAGATCGCTTTGGGGTGTCCTGCGGTTATGAAAGACGCTACAGAAATGCAAGTTTTTTTATAGTGTACATAACATATACAGTATAGAATACATATTGTAATCTTTATAGTGCTTATTAATTCTTTATAGTACAATTTGCAGTTTACATAATATACACAACATAAGTCACAGTCTATGATATATACTGTAATTTAGTGTTTTATTATAAATATAAATATCATTTATATTAGAAATATAGATTATAAAATATAATGTGTACAATTGTACGTACACTATAAATCTTGCTATATATTACGTTATATCAAGCTGTAGTAATTATAGCTTTGGAAAATGTTGGACTGTAGCTTTAAGAATAATCCTGTGCTGTAAGATCATAAGATCTGTGTAAACCAATGTGTTAGCAGCACGGGGAACCTCTAAAGAGCCAACGGAGTACTCTATGGAGTACTTCTTTAGTTATGGAGTTTGATGGACGTGAGTAATGTTGCTGCTGGCTGGTAAATAAACCCAAATGTTTCCATTAAGGAAAGTTGTCTGAAGATCAACTCTATAACAAACTGGCGATGAGGATAAATCAGAATTGGTGTTGTACCTCGCCCAGCGATTGTGAGTATTTAAGTTCGTTAAAAATAACGGAAAAAAACTTATCCGAAATGCCACAGTTTGGCAGAACCGATCCCTTTGAGCCAGCCACAGACGATTGGTCTCAGGGTATAGAACGTTTTGCGTTCTTCTTCAAGCGAACAAAATCACGGGGGAAGAGAAGAGGAGAGCAATCCTCTTAAGTGCATGTGGAATCAGAACCTACAGTTTGATTCGAAGCTTGACAGCACGCAGTGCCCCAGATTCGAAGACTTTCAGTGAATTAGTAAACCTTGTTAAGGGACATTTTCAACCCAAGCCCTCAGTCATATTGCAGAGGTTCAGGTTCAATTCACGAATTAGAGGCCCGGGTGAGACAACTGCTACCTTCGTGGCAAAGTTAAAACAACTAACAGAATATTGTGATTTCGGTGAAACTCTAAATGTCATGCTCAGAGACCATTTAGTATTTGGCATGCAGGAGGATGCTATTCAGCGAAGATTGCTTGCTGAAGTGACTCTTGACTTTAAGAAAGTGTTAGAAATAGTGCTGGCAATGGAAAGCGCTGTAAGAGATTCACAAGCAATTCAAGGGGCGTAAAATGGCGCCGTGCTCCAAATCGGGTGGGAACAGTCAGGCGAAAGTGGTGCAAAAAGCCAGGACTGCACTGCAAAGCGGGAAACAGCCCCCGCTAACCAAAAAATGAGAGGAAACAGCTTAGCAACTAAATCAAAAAATAACTTTCATTGACTTGGAGACTAACATTCTTCTAGCGATTGGCAATTTAAAAAAGTAGAATGTTATTTTTGTCACAGAAATTGACACATAACGAGACAGTGCAAAGAGAGGTTTAAACAGGCCTCTAAAGAACAAACAAAGACCAATGAAGTCTATGGTGTAGGAGAGCCTGAAACAACCAATTCCGACATTTATTCATTATTCAGCATGAAAGTTGGGCAGACAGAGCCAATATTTGTTACAGTGCAAGTGAATGGTAAACCATTAAAAATGGCAGTAGACATGGGAGCTTCCACCACTGTAATAGGAGAACACACTTTCAGATATCTAAATAAAGGTGATCAACAATTAAATTTGGAACAAACATCTGCCAAGTTGAAAACGTACACAGGTGAAGACACCCAGGTAAAAGGTATCACCAGAGCAACTTTCATTATAGAAACCAATTGGTACATCTACCAATGATGGTATTGAAAGACAGAGGACCACGCTTTCATGGGCGAAATTGATTAGGGGAAATCAACCTTGATTGGCCAGTGAGATTTCAAAAGGAAGCAGGAAGAGTTCCTGTCTTGAAAAAGGAACAAGACAAAGTAATTCAGAAAGAGCCTGGAGAGTCCAAGGACCGCAACAGGATGAAAAAGGATTGTGTAAGGATTCAACAACGTGAAGAAATGAAGACTGTCTTAAACAACGACATGGAAGAACAGCAGAAGAAACTCAAGAAGACCCTACTGAATAACAGGGTTCAAGACGAAGTGAGTAACCTTCGCAAAGAAAAGGAAAACCTGTTGAAAGACCTTCACACATGACAAGATTCCCTCAGGATAAGTACCTGGATAAGTACCAAGAAAAACAGGAAGAATTTTACACCTCTCTGAATAAACTGAAGAATCAGTTGGCAGGGAAGATGCAGCAATGTTAAAGATTCCAAGAGGAAGCCAACAGATACAAGAAAGAGACAAAAGAGCTGACGAGTCAGCTGAGTGAAACAAAGGAGGCCTTGAAAGCAAAAATCATAGAACTTTCTAAGATGCGAGTAGATAATGAAGTCTTGGGTGACCCAGCTACTGAACTAAGACAAGTTGAGATTGTATCTGAGAGAAGTCTGGCCGATATTGAAGCCAAAAAGAAGGCCGAGACTAAATTCTGTGGTAAAGTGAAGAAGACACATGGAAAGAAGATGCAGAATTAATGATGAGGCGCCATCTTCAGGCAAGACTGAGCTTAATTCTTCCCAATTTGGAGTGGAAGGTGGAGAAGGAGAAAAGTCAAGGGAACCGAAGAGCGACTCATGGTTTGCATAGTCATGAGAGAAAATTTACTGTTGAAGCAGTATACGTAAAGAATTTCAGTGGAGGACTGAAGTGGTTACTTGGTAAAGTAGGTTCAGTGACTAGACCATTGTTGTACCACTTGGAAGTGAAGGACCAGGTCACCTGTAAGCATGTGGATCATTTAAGAAAAAGAGAGATACCACAACAAGATATTGTTCCGCTTGTAACCATTGCTGAACCTGTGGTTCCTGCTGAAGTTGCTCAACCAAGGACTGACATGCCCGATGTCTCTGTCGGAGTGGAAGACACTGAACTGTATGTGTCTAATGAGGTACTTGATGTTAATGTGGCTGCAGAGAATGTGGTTCCTGTCAAAGCATCGGAAGTCATGGAACTGCGACATTCCAAACGGATCAGGAAACCACCTGAAAGACTGAACTTGTAATTTCATGACCTGTGTAAATATTGTAATGTCATGAGATAGATATCCTCGTGAATACAAAATGTACAGAAAAGTTAAATGGGAAGGAATGTAGTAATTATAGTTTTGGAAAATGTTGGACTGTAGCTTTAAGAATAATCCTGTGCTGTAAGATCACATGATCTGTGTAAACCAGTGTGTTAGCAGCGTGGGGAACTTCTACAGAGGGGAGTACTTCTTTAGTTATAGAGTTTGATGGACATGAATAGTTGCTACAGCTGTCTTGTAAATAAAGCCAAATGTTGCTACTAAGAAAAGTTGCCTGAAGATCAGCTCTATATCACATGTGCTATATTCTGAAGTGTATACAATAATTAATGTACTATAATTTATTCTATACATTCACTCAGTTTGGTTCTTTTCAATCTTTTCAGTGACGCCGAAATGCCGGCTGTTGCACCTGGAGATGCTTCACAAGAGCCGAACAGCCAGCAGGCAGCCGGGGGGTAGGAGGGTGGACGATCTGTACGACCCCGAGTGTGAGAAGAATGGCACCTTCAAGGCCAAGCAGTGTGATGACGACTCCAATCTCTGCTGGTGTGTGGACAGTGCGGGGGTCAGGGTCACTGACAAGACTGGGGATGATCCCAAATGTGACCAGCTCGTTCGTGTCCAGTGAGTTTCATTCCATGACCTTCAGGATAAGTTGACTTCTCTCTGGCCGTTGGTCTCACCCCGACCAGCACTCTCCGGCCCTGCCCTCCTCTCCCCCCGATAGCTCAGGGGGTAATGGCACCGCCTGGCGTGGTACATGGCAAGACACAGCGAGTGGGTCCCTGCACTGTGGCTGAGCTCAACCAGGGCCAGAAACACAGATCAGCAAAACATCCTCAGTCTGAATGGTGGGGAAGGGAAAAAAAAATCAAACGAGGGTCCACAACTCCTTATAGACACCCAGTGTAGGCTCCTGGAGCCAGCAGCGATTTGGAAAGGGGTGAGGACTGGCTTTTTCAGTCGCATACGTTAAATCTTTGAATGAAACAGCACAGGAGGAGATTATTCAGCCCATCATGCCTGTGCCAGCTGTTTCAAAGAGTAAGCCAATTAGTCCCTGCTCCTCACTATAGCCCTCAAATCTTTCCTTTTCTAATACTTTCCACTTGCTTGGAGCAACACTCAAGACGCTTGACACCATCCAGGACAAAGCAGTCCGCTTGATTGGCACCCCATCCACCACCTTAAACATTCACTCCCTCCACCACCGACGCACAGTAGCAGCAGTGTGTACCCTCTACAAGATGCACTGCAGCAACTGACCAAGGCTCCATAGACAGCACCTTCCAAACCCACAACCTCTACTATCTAGAAGAACAAGGGCAGCCGATAGATGGGACACCACCATCTGCAAGTTCCCTTCCAAACCGCTCACCATGCTGACTTGGAAATATATCAGCCATTCTTTCACTGTCACTGGGTGCAAATCCTGGAACTCCCTCTCTAACAGCACTGTAGGTGTACCTACACCACATGGACTGTAGAGGTTCAAGAAGGCAGCTCACCACCACCTTCTCAAGGGGCAATTAGGGATGGGCAATAAATGCCAGCAACACTCACGTGAACGATTTTAAAAATGTATTTATCCGATTCCCTTTTAAAAGTGGCTGTTGAATCTGCTTTCACCGCCCTTTCAGGCAGCGCATTCCAGATCACAACTGGGATAGGACTGGTCATATGTGTAGATAAGAAAAGAGTCTGAGATGTGAGAGGGAATACATTTGTTAAACAATCAGCGAGACCTACCTGGACACAATGGGAATGCACCAGATACTTTCCTATTGCGAGAGACCCGACTTCAAACTCAAAAAGCCCTCAAAGGATGAAGCATGTGGAAGGTCACTGCCAATTACTTTCAGTCAGGTCACAGTTGCCCCCCACCTCCCCCCACAATTCCCCCCCGCAGCGTACCCACTCTAATTGCCCCAGAGAAGGTGGTGATGAGCTGACACCTTCTTAACTACAACTGAGTGATTTGCTTGTCCGAGCTTTTCACTCAGGGGTGGGGGGGTCACATTTGTTTATTTTTCTCACTCAAGGGGCCGATATGCAAATTTCGGAAAGACAAGGTTTGACACAGCAATAAACTGCATTTCAAAACAAAAAGGTTGCGTTTTAAGGAACGAAATAATTGCTGCACAAAAGTACAGCAGAGTCTTAGCAATAAATTGTTAATTTAAAAAAAGAGTAATTAATAAAAATGGCCAGAGTATGAGAGGGTCAGAGTGAGTGTGTGTGACTCACTCCCAGTCTCAAGGTGCTCACTCAGTCACTGTGAGTGGGGGGGTGTGTATGTGTTGGAGTTTGGTGGTGAGAGTGAGTGAGAAACCTGAGATTGGGTGGAAGACAGACTCACACTCCCCTCCCCCACCCCCCAAAACACACTCAGCATCTTGCACTCCTTCCCCCACGCACTCAGCCTCTCTCACACACTCCCCCCCACACACTCACACTCAGTCTCTCGCACTCCCTCCCCCACACACACAGCCTCTTGCACTCCCTCCCCCACACACTCAGCCTCTTGCACTCCCTCTCCCACAGACTCAGCCTCTCGCACTCCCCCTCCCACAGACTCACTCAGCCTCTCGCACTCCCTCCCCCACAGACTCACTCAGCCTCTCGCACTGCCTCCCCCACACACTCAGCCTCTTGCACTCCCCCCCCAAACTTGATCACTCACACTCGCTCCCACACACTCACTCACTTGATTGCACTCTCCCCTCACACTCAATCACTCACTCGCACTCCCTTCTCAACAAACTCACTCCCACATAGTCAATCACTCTCACTCCCACTCCCACACACACACACACACTCCCTCACTCCCACATACTCACCATGGCACCATCTCCTCCCCTGGCCCGACAGGACTTTGCCGTCCCCAGGCCTGATGCACCTGGCTCTCCCCGTCTCCAGCCCCGCCAGACCTTCACTTCCCTCGGCCCGTCAGCCCTCAGCACACTCAACCCTGTCGGTGTTCACTGATCCTCCAATCAGAGACTACATCTCTCCCTCATTTGCTGCTGATAGGCTCACTAGTGAGCGGGAGAGAGATGGCCTGTGATTGGAGGAGCAGATCCACACACAATCTTCCATTGAAACTCACCTTTTTTGACCGGGATTTTGAAAACTGGCTCCGGGGGCTACACCCGGCCCACGGGCCATACGATGGGTAACCCTGTGCTCAGCCATTGCAGAGGGGCAGGTAAGAGTCAACCACATTGCTGCGGCCCTGGAGTTACAGGTAGGCCAGACCAGGTAAGGGCAGCAGATTTCCTTCCCTAAAGGGTATTAATGAACGCAAAGGGTCTTTTTTTTTACAACAATCTGGTAGTTTCATGGTCACTATTCCTGAAACTAGATTTTTATTCCCAATTGATTTTTTTTAATTGAGTTTAAAGTTCCCCGGCTGCTGTGGTGTGATTTGAATCCATATTTCTGGATCGTTAATCTAGGCCTCTGGAATACTAGTTCAGTAACATAACCCACTGTGCCACCATCACCCCACGTCTCTGGCAAGTCACCTAGTTCATGCTAATTTCCACAAAACCATGTGGTCTCACTCTCCTTAGTAACCCAAACCTCGCCAGCGATGACTGTGGACTGACTCCCAGTTGCAGCACCCCCTGTACCCACCACTTCCCCCCACGCCACCCTCCCCAAGCTGTGCAGACCCTCTCACTGGTTGGCACAGGGTATACATGTTGGCACACTGGGTTAGAAATACCCGCGTTTACCTTATGTAAAAAACTTGTCTCTCTTTGACGATGTCAGTGTGTTTCGCTGAGCTCCATTCAACAGAATGTTCACTCTCTTCACTCTTTAATCACCCCTAAACCAGCTGCTAAAGTGGAGTTGAAGCCGTGATCGTATTGAATGGCGGAGCAGGCTCGGTGGGCCGTGTGGTCGACTCCTGCTCCTATTTCTTATGTTCTTCAGTAAAGCTTGTTCAAATTTCAAGACCTCATTCAGAACAAAATAACAGGTGGTCACTTAGGAGCACAGAACTTGAGTATTGCTGGAAGAGAGACATGCTGTCAAAGCTTTTCATCCTGCACTCATCAGGACAAACGCAAGAATGCCAAATTTCAAAGGGAGCAACAACTTATACTGCATGAGAAAAGGGTGCTGATTGGTTCATTTGATTGCATTCTCCATGGCAACGTCTCAGCCTATCAGAGTCGACTCTATCAGAGTTGACTCGCCTACCAAACAGCACCCCAATATGTGTATATACATATGTGTATATATATATATATATATATATATGTATATCCATCTGAAATTGTGTTGGTTTCTCTCTCAAATCCCATTAATATTGAGAACATTTAAGAACAGGCTTTCCAATTTCTATGATGATGGGACAATGTTATAAGCTGGGTCAGTGAGACAGGCTGATTTTTAAAAATTCATTCACAGGATGTGGGCTTCACTGGCTGGGCCAGCATTTATTGCCCATCCCTAGTTGCCCTGGAGAAGTTGGTGGTGAGCTGCCTTCTTGAACCTCTGCAGTCCAGGTGGTGTAGGCGCATCCACAGCGCCGTTAGGGAGGGAGTTCCAGGATTTTGACCCAGCGACAGTGAAGGAACGGCGATATATTTCCAAGTCAGGATGGTGAGTGACTTGGAGGGGAACTTCCAGGTGGTGGTGTTCCCATCTATCTGCTGCCCTTATCCTTTTAGATGCTAGTGGTCGTGGGTTTGGAAGATGCTGTTGAAGGAGCCTTGGTGAATTCCTGCAGTGCATCTTGTAGATGGTACACACTACTGCTACTATGCATTGGTGGTGGAGGGAGTGAATGTTTATGGATGTGGTGCCAATTAAGTGGGCTGCTTTGTCCTGGATGGTGTCAAGCTTCTTGAGTGTTGTGGGAGCTGCATTCATCCAGGCAAGTGGAGAGTATTCCATCACACCCCCGACTTGTGCCTTGTAGATGGTGATCAGGCTTTGGGGAGTCAGGAGGTGAGTTACTTGTCACAGGATTCCTAGCCTCTGACCTGCTCTTGTAGCCATAGTATTTATATGGCTATTCCAATTCAGTTTCTGGTCAATGGTAACCCCCAGGATATTGATAGTGGGGGAATTCAGTGATGGTAATGCCATTGAATGTCAAGGCGCGATGGTTGGATTCTCTCTTGTTGGAGGTGGTCATTGCCTGACACTTATGTGGTGCGAATGTTACTTGCCACTTGTCAGCCCAAGCCTGGATATTGTCCAGGTCTTGCTGCATTTGGACATGGACTGCTTCAGTATCTGAGGAGTCACGGATGGTGCTGAACATTGTGCGATCATCATCGAACATCCCCACTTCTGACCTTATGATGGAAGGAAGGTCATTGATGAAGCAGCTGAAGATGGTTGGGCTGAGGACACTACCCTGAGGAACTCCTGCAGTGATGTCCTGGAGCTGAGATGACTGACCTCCAACAACCACAACCAGCTTCCTTTGTGCTAGGTATGACTCTGAACAGTGGAGAGTTTTCCCCCTGATTCCCAATGCTCCAGTTTTTGCTACCTTGATGCCACACTTGGTCAAATGCTGCCTTGACATCAAGGGCAGTCACTCTCACCTCACCTCTGGAGACTCTCTTGTCCATGTTTGGACCGAGACTATAATGAGGTCAGGAGCTGAGTGGCCCTGGCGGAAGCTAAACTGGTTGTCACTGAGCAGGTTATTGCTAAGCAAGTGCCGCTTGATAGCACTGTCGATGACCCCTTCCGTTACTTTACTGATGATGGAGACTAGACTGATGGGGCGGTAATTGGCTGGGTTGGATTTGTCCTGCTTTTTAATTACAGGACATATCTGGGCAATTTTCCACATAGCTGGGTAGATACCAGTGTTGTAGCTGTACTGGAACAGCTTGGCTGGGGGCATGGCAAGTTCCGGAGCATAGGTCTTCGGTACTATTGCCGGAATATTGTCAGGGCATATAGCCTTTGCACTATCCAGTGCCTTCAGCTGTTTCTTGATATCACATGGAGTGAATTGAAATGGCTGAAGACTGGCATCTGTGAGGGTGGGGACCTCCAGAGGAGGCCGAGATGGATCATCCACTCGGCACTTCTGGCTAAAGATTGTAGCAAATGCTTCAGCCTTATCTTTTGCAATGATGTGCTGGGCTCCTCCATCATTGGAGATGGGGGATATTTATGGAGCCTCCTCCTCCAGTGAGTTGTTTAATTGCCCATCATTCACGACTGGATGTGTGCAGAGCAAAGATCTGATGTGTTGGTTGTGGGATCGCTTATCTTTATCACTTGCTGCTGGTGCTGTTTGGCATGCAAGTAGTCCTGTTTTATAGCTTCACCAGGTTGACACCTCACTTTTGGTATGCCTGGTGCTGCTCCTGGCATGCCCTCCTGCACTCTTCATTAAACCAGGGCTGATCCCCTGACTTGATGGCAATGGTAGAGTGGGGGATATGCCGGGCCATGAGGTTACAGATTGTGTTCGAGTACAATTCTGCTGCTGCTGATGCCCAGTCTTGAGTTGCTAGATCTGTTCAAAATCAGTCCCATTTAGCACGGTGGTGGTGCCACACAACACAATGGAGCGTATCCTCAATGTGAAGGCGGGACTTCATCTCCACAATGACTGTGCAGCGGTCACCCCTATTGATACAGTCATGGACAGATGCATCTGCGGCAGGCAGGTTGGTGAGGATGAGGTCAAGTATGTTTTTCCCTCCTTTTGGCTTCCTCACCACCTGCCGCAGGCCCAGTCTGGCAGCTATGTCCTATAGGACTCAGCCAGCTCGGTCAGTAGTGGTGCTACTGAGCCACTTTGAAGCCCCCCAACCAGAGCATATTCTGTGCCCATGGTGTTCAACACAGAGGAGCACTGATACATCAGCTGAGGGAGGGCGGTATGTGGTAATCAGCAAGGGGTTTCCCTGATGGCACAAGACTTCATGGGGTCCGGAGTCGATGTTGAGGACTTCCCGGGTAACTCCCTCCCGACTGTATACCACTGTGCCCCCACCTCTGCTGGGTCTGTCCTGCCGGTGGGACAGGCCATACCCAGGGATGGTGATGGTGGTGTCTGGGACATTATCTGTAAGATATGATTTTGTGAGGATGACTATGTCAGGCTGTTGGTTGACTAGCCTGTGAGACAACTCTCCCAATTTTGGCACTAGCCCCCAGATGTTAGTAAGGAGCACTTTGCAGGGTTGACGGGTCTGCGATTGCCATTGTCATTTCCTAGGTCAATGCCAGGTGGTCCATCCAGTTTTGTTCCTTATTTGAGGCTTTGTAATGATTTGTTACAACTGAGTGGCTGGCGAAGCTAGTTCAGAGGGCATTTAAGAGTCAACCACATTGCTTTGGGTCTGGAGTCACATGTAGGCCAGACCAGGTAAGGACGATAGATTTCCTTCCCTAAAGGGCATTAGTGAACCAGATGGGTTTTTACAACAATCGACAATGGTTTCATGGTCATCATCAGACTTTTTAATTCCAGATTTTTATTGAATTCAAATTCCACCATCTGCCTTGGTGGGATTTGAACCCTGGTCCCTAGAGCATTACCAACAATGCCATCACCCTCCCTACTGATATAAAGTGTACCTGACTTAAAGGGGCAGCTATTGGACTAAAGCAAAACAAAATTGCTTCATTCTAACCACAAATCTCACTCCTGACATTTGCCTGGTACTGTTGATGAGGGGATAATGTTTGCAGTAAGAAATCAATTGCTCTGTCATTCATGTGAAGGTTAAATGTCTAAAACTGCCTCTCTCTTTTCTCTCATAGTCTCATTCAGATTGATTTCAGTTTTAAAGTGGAGTTTGTCTTTCTGAAGATGAAGGACGAAGCTCTCCGTAGGTGAGTTGGGTTGGAATCTGCCATGTGGTATTGAGTGAGCTGGTCTCTGCTGGAGTTGCTGACAGGGTGCTCCAACTGGCATCAGTGCTGCATGGCCAGCGAGGTGGGGGGATGAACATTAACCAGAGTCGAGTTTCTTGAGTGTTGTGGGAGCTGCACTCATCCAGGCAAGTGGGGAGTATTCCATCACACTCCTGACTTGTGCCTTGTAGATGGTGGACAGGCTTTGGGGAGTCAGGAGGTGAGTTACTCTCCACAGAATTCTCAACCTCTGACCTGCTCTTGTAGCCACAGTATTTATATGGCTAGTCCAGTTCAGTTTCTGGTCAATAGTAGCCGCCAGGATGTTGATAAAAACATTTGTGAGAGAGCAGAGCCTCAGCCTGTTAAGCCCTTCCTGAGGAGTTAAATCTCCCAGTCCTGGTATCGTCCTAGCATCAACCTTGCAGCTCGAAGGAGATTTATTCTATTGCCCAAAATTAACCACCCATCCTCCCCATTCAAAACTAACCATTGAAAAACTAGAAGTGGTAGTCAAGAAGGTAACTTGTTTTTTGTGTTACAGGAAGGTGGCCATTAAGCTGGTTAAAGAGTACACGCTAAAGGCAACCCAGATCCTGGAGATCAAGGTAAGTATCGGATCCCTAACCTCGAAATCTCGTGGCGCTATTCGAGGAACTGTGAAGAGACCTCTAGGTGTCTTGGCCAACATTTATTCCTCAACCAACTCCACCAAAAGAAAAGGCCCTTTCACCTCTCAGTTAGGAGGTTGTGGGTTCAAGTCCCACTTTTGAGCACAAAACCCATGCTTAATTGTCACACCCAGTGCAGTACTGACAGAGTTCTGCACTGTCAGAGGTGCCATCTTTTAGAAGCAACCTTAAACCAAGGTCCTGTTTGCCCTCTCAGGTGGGTGTAATAGATCCCAGGGTTACTACTTTGACAAAGAGCAGGGGGTTCTCCCAATGTCCTGGCCAATATTTATCCTGGGGAGATGGTGGTATAGTGGTAATGTCACTGGACTAGTAATCTAGAGGCCCATTAAGGTCTGGTGATATGGGTTCAAATCTGTAGCTGGTGGAATTTAAAAATTAATTAAAAAAATTCAATTAATAAAAAAAAAACTGGAATGGAAAGCTAGTCTCAGTAATGGTGACCATGAAACAATCATTGATTTTTGTAAAAACCCATCTGGCTCACTAATGTCCTTTAGGGAAGGAAATCTGCCATCCTTACCCGGTCTGGCCTACATGTGACTCCAGACCCACAGCAATGTGGTTGACTCTTAACCGTTCTCAAGGGCAATTAAGGATTGGCAATGAAGGCCACATCTCATGAATGAATAAAACAAATCAGTAAAGCAGATGATCTGATCGTTTATCGCATTACAGTTTGTAGGGGCTGCAGTGTCCAGATTGGCTGTCCATATTCCTAAATTACAACAATGAATACATTTCAAAAATCTGTCATTGGCTGTAAGGCACTTTGGGACATACTGCAAGGGGTTATATAAATCCAAATTCTTTCCTTATGCTTATGCTCCTATCAAAGTCACAAATGGTATTCTTTGTGGCTGTGATAAACTATCCCTCCCTGACCTTCTCCATGTGTCAGGAGCCTTTGACACAATTCCCCACATCATCCAACTCCAACACCTCTCCAGCTGGGTGGGGCTGTTCCCACCTGGTTCCATTCTCATCTAATCATAGCCAGAAAATCACTTACAATGGCTTCTCTTCCAGCTCCCACACCATTACCTCTGCTGTCACTAAGGGTTTATTTCTCTACCAATTTCTCATCTACATATGCCCCTTGGTAACATCATCCAACACCACAGGTTGGTTTTCACATGTACAATAATACCACCCTCACATATACACTAATGCCGCTTTCACATGTACGCAAATACCACCCATATATAATGCCATGCAGCTTGACCTCACCACCACCTCTTTTGATTCTTTCACTGTCTCTGATTTGTCAGCGCTGCTTATCCAACACCCAGTGCTGGATGAGCAGAAATTTCCTCCGATTAAATATTGGGAAGACTGAAGGTATTGTTTTCAGTCCCTGCTCCAAACTCCATTCCTTAGCTACTGACTCCATCCCCCTCCCTGGCAACAGCCTGACTTTAAGTCTATTCACAATCTTGGTGTCATATTTGATCCTGAGATGAACTTCCAGCTACATATTTGTGCCATCACTAAAGTTGCCTATTTCCACCTCTGTAACACTACCAGACTTGGCCCCTGTCTCAGCTCATCTGCTGCTGAAACCCTCATCCATGCCTGTGTTATCTCTAGACGCGACTATTCCAACGCATTCCTGGCTGGTCTCTCACATTCGACCCTCTGTAAACTCAAGGTCCAAAACTCTGCTGCCCCGTGTCCTAACTCCCATAGAGTCTCATTCACCTATCATCTTTGTGCTCGCTACCTACAGTTAAGCAACGCCTTGATTTTAAAATTCTCATCCCTCTTTTCAAATTCCTCCAAGGCCTCGTTCCTCCCTATCTCTGTAATCTCCTCCAGCTCCACAACCCTTCGAGTTATCCGCGCTCCTCTGACTCTCACCTTGTGATTATCCCTGTTCCCTCCCCCCCTTTCCACCACCAGCACCACCCCCCTCATTTTAATCACTCTACCACTGGTGGTCATGCCTTCAGCGGCCTTGTCCCTAAGCTCTGGAATTCCCGCCCTAAACCTCTCTGCCTCTTTCTCCTCTTTTAAGACGGTCCTTAAATCCTACCACTTTGACCACGATTTTGACATCAGCCCTCATATCTTCTGTAGCTCAGTGTCTTTAATTTTGTTTGATAGTAAAGCACTTTGGGATGCTTTTGTACGTTAAAAGGTGCTATATTGATGCAAGTTGTAGTTGCGATATCTTTAAGCCATGTCAGCCACATCTCTGAGTATTGGTCTACGGTGTGAGGATGAGCTGAAGAGTAGAGAGCTGGACATCCCTCACAGGGAAGAGGCAATGTTCTGTCATGTTTAGTGGTCTCAGGTGATCTAGGCTGTCAGTCCAGGAGATGTATTGACTGTGCTGTTGGAGCAAGTTTTATCTCTTGAGTAGTTACTTTTCAAATAAAAACACAGTGATAGTCCCACATTCCAGCACTTCTTTGGGTAAAGACGTTTCTCCTGAATGCTCACATTTGTTTTTACTTATTCTGGGGATATGGGACTCACTGGCATTTAGTGCCCATCCCTAGTTGAACCTTGAGAAGGTGGTGATCAGCAGCCTTCTTGAATACAACTGAGTGGCTCACTGGGCCATAAGAGGTCAATTAAGAGTCATGCACACAGCTATGGGTCTGGAGTCACATGTAGGCCAGACCAGATAAGGACGGCAGATTTCCTTCCCTAAAGGGCATTAGCAAACCAGGTGGTTTTTTACAGTGGTCTGGTAGTTTCATGATCACCATTACTGCTATTTGCTTTTGATTTTGTTATTATTTAGTATTTTAAAAGATAAATTCAAACTCACAAGCTGCTGTGGTGGGATTTGAATTACTAACCCAGTAATGTAGCCATTATGCTGCTGTACCCAAACAGGGAGTCCAGACAAGTGACAAATAAGGACAAAAATCAAAAACATGGAGTGCTCCCCACCCCAACCCCCCCAGCAGTGAGAAAACTGATCAGTGTAGTAACAATCAGCTGGAACCCGGTAGCGAAAGCACCCTGTGGACTGCAGTTATACCATCAGACCCTGGCAGGAATTAGCAGAGACTCGGCCACCCGGTAGAACTGACCGTCTGTCTCCCTTTCCTCTTGGTAACAGGTCCATGAGATATCCCGAGAAATCTGCATCCGGCTGGGTGAAAACGGCACAAAAGACCCGACCGACATCTCCACCGTGGCCTATTACATCGAGAGAGATGTGAGTACAGCTCCTGGCTCTCCTTCCCAGAGCACACCTCTGTCTTTATCTGCTCCTGCCATGATAGCAAAGGTATAGAATATAAAAGTAAGGATATAATGTTGGAATTGTATAAAACACTGGTGAGGCCACAACTGGAGTATTGTGTGCAGTTCTGGTCACCACATTACAGGAAGGACATAATAGCTCTGGAGAGAGTGCAGAGGAGGTTTACAAGAATGTTGCCAGGGTTAGAAAAGTGTAGCTACGAGGAGAGATTGCATAGGTTGGGGTTATTTTCCTTAGAACAAAGGCGGCTGAGAGGTGACTTGATTGAGGTGTACAAAATTATGAGGGGAATAGATAGAGTGAACAGGATAAAATTGTTTCCCTTGATGGAGAATTCTAGAACCAGGGGACATAGATTCAAGATAAGTGGCAGAAGGTGTAGGGGGGACATGAGGAAGAACTTTTTTACACAGAGGATAGTGGGTGTCTGGAATTCGCTGCCCAAGTTGGTGGTAGAGGCAGAAACTTTAAACTCTTTTAAAAAGTACGTGGATCTGCACCTTAAGTGCTGTAAACTGCAGGGATATGGGCCAGGTGCAGGAAGGTGGGATTATAAAGGGCACCTGGGTGTCCTCAGGCTGGCATGGACAAGATGGGCTGAATGGCCTCCTTCTGTGCTGTAACTTTTCCATGGTCCTATGCTAGCCTAGTGATTATGTTGCTGGGCTAGTAATCCAGAGGCCTGCAATAATGATCTTTAGACACAAGTTCAAATCCCACCATGACAGCTGGAGGATTTTAAGTTCAATTAATTAATAAAACTGAAATAAGAAATTGATCTCATCAGTAATGAGCATAAAACGACTGAATTGTTGTAAAAATCCATCTGGTTCACTAATGTTCCTCAGGAAATCTGCTGTCCTGTCACTCCAGACTCACAGAAATGTGGTTGACTTCTAACTGCCCTCTGAAATGGTCTAGCCAGCTACTCAGTTGTACTAGACCCGCTACAGAAAAGTCAAATAGGAATAAAACCAGACAAACGATCAGGTATCGTCTCAGCATCAGAAACAACAAAGGCTGCAATGTCCTCCTTATTAACATCTAGTGGGCCGATGCCAAAATTGGGAGAGCTGTCCCACAGACTAGTCAAGCAACAGCCTGACATAGTTAAACTCATTGAACCGTACAATGTCCCAGGCACCACCATCACCATCCTTGGGTACGTCCTGTCCCATCGACAGAACGACCCACAGTGGTATACAGTCAGGAGGGAGTGGCTCTGGGAATCTTCAACATTGATTCTGGACCATATGGAGTCTCATGGCATCAGGTGAAACATGGGCAACAAAACCTCCTGCCGATTACCAGATACCTACTTCCCTCAGTTGGTGAATCAATGTCGGAAGAAGCACGGAAGGTAGCGAGGGCACAGAATGTACCCTCAGGGCTCGGTAGCACCACTACTGACCGAGCTGGCTGAGTCCTGAAGGACATAGCTGCCAGACTGGGCCTGCAGCAGGTGGTGAGACAACCAATAAGAGGGAAAAACCTATTTGACATCCCTCTCATCAATCTACATGTCACAGATGCATCTGTCCATGACAGGAATGACCACAGCACAGTCCTTGTGGAGACAAAGTCCCAATTTCATACTGAGGACACCTTTCATGTGTTGTGTGGCACTGCCTCCGAACTAAAGGGATAGATTCAGAATAGTTCAGAACTGGGCATCCATGAGGCGCTGTGGGCCATCAGCAGCAGCAGAATTTTATTTAACTAGAATCAGTAACTGCATGGACTGGCTTTTCCCTCACTCTATCATTACCATCAAGCCAAGGGATCATTCCTGGTTCAATGAGGAGTGCAGGAGAGCGTGCCAGGAGCAGCACCAGCACCAGCCGAAAAAGGGAAGGCTGAAGCATTTGCAACCATCTTCAGCCGGAAGTGCCGAGTGGATAATCCTTCTCGTCCACCTCCAGAGGTCTCCAGCATCACAGATGCCAGTCTTCGACCAATTTGATTCACTCCACGTGTTATCAGAAATGGCTGAAGACACTGGATACTGCAAAGACTATGGGCCCTGACAACATTCCAGCAATAGTACTGAAGACTTGTGCTCCAGAACTTGCCACATCCCTAGCCAGGCTGATCCAGTACAGCTACAACATTGGCATCTACCCGGCTATGTGGGAAATTGCCCAGGTATGTCCTGTTCACAAAAAGCAGGACAAATCCAACCCGGCCAATTACCACCCCATCAGTCTACTCTTGATCATCAGTAAAGTGATGGAAGGAGTCATCAACCATGCTATCAAGCGGCACTTGCTTAGTAATAACCTGCTCACTGACTCTCAATTTGGGTTCCACCAGGGCCACTCAGCTCCTGATCTCATTGCAGCCTTGGTTCAAACATGGACAAAAGAGCTGGATTCCAGACATTCAATGAGGGTGACTGCCCTTAAGATCAAGGCAGCATTGAGTGAGGCATCAAGGAGCTCTTGTAAAATTGAAGTCAATGGGAATTGGGCGGTGGGGGGAAGCTCTCCGCTGATTGGACAAAGGAAGACGGTTGTGGTTTTTGGAGGTCAACCATCTCAGCTCCAGGACATCACTGCAGGAGTTCCTCAGGGTAGTGTCTTAGGACCAACCATCTTCAGCTGCTTCATCACAGATCTTGCCCCCATCACAAGGTCAGAAGTGGGGATGTTCGATGATGATTGCACAATGTTCAGCACCATTTGTGACTCCTGAGAAGCTGAAGCAGTCCATGTCCAAATGCAGCAAGACCTGGACAATATTCAGGCCTGGGCTGATGTGTGGCACAAATGTTATTTGCCACCTAAGTGCCAGACAATGACCCTCTTGAACAAGAGAGAATGACATTACCATCACTGAATCCCCCACCCACAACATTCTGTGGGTTACTATTGACCAGAAACCAAACTGGACTAGCCATATAAATACTGTGGCTACAAGAGCAGGTCAGAGGCTGGGAATTCTGTGGCGAGTAACTCACCTCCTGACTCCCCAAAACCTGTCCACAAGACACAAGTCAGGAGTGTGATGGAATACTCTCCACTTGCCTGGATGAGTGCAGCTCTAATAACATTCAAGCAGCTCAACACCATCCAAGACAAAACAGCCCCGCTTGATTGGCACCCCATCCACCACCTTAAACATTCAGTCCCTCCATCACCGACGCACAGTGGCAGCAGTGTGTACCATCTACAAGATGCGTTGCACTGCAGCAGCTCACCAAGGCTCCTTCAACAGCACCTTCCAAACCCGTGATCACTACCACCTAGAAGAACAAAGGCAGCAAACACATGGGGACACCACCACCTGCAACATCCCCTCCACGCCACACACCATCCTGACTAGGAACTATATCATTGCTCCTTTACCATTGCTGGGTCAAAACTCTGAAATTCCCTAACAGCACTGTGGATGTACCTACGCCACATGGAGTGCAGCAGCTCAAGAAGGCAGCTCACCACCACCTTCTCAAGGGCAATTAGGGATGGGCAATAAGTGCTGGCCTAGTGTGTATGAAGAATTTGTTAGGGGTCCTGGAGGAGGGGAAAATCACAATGTAATACTTTATATAGGATATGGAAAACTTCAAATTGAAACCTTTGTACAAATAAAGCCTAAATAAAATAAAGAATAGGGAGAGAAAAGGGAATCTGTTAAATCCATAGCAGTTGGGCACTTTAGGTGAGGTTTATTGGGGTACTCACCTGAGCACATTTATCTAGAAGCAAACTGACAGAGGGGTGGGGTGTTGGTTGGAGGTGCATGAGATACAACGTGTGAATAAAAGCTTGTAATTGTATAAATCCCAGGTTCTATTTTTCCAACCTTCACCATCTGACTATCCAAGTCCTAACAAGGTTAGGTCCCCGATCGCTACAATTACCAATAAACCAGTTGTGGGTGTTTGTGAATGGGCTTCTTTCCCACTTTGTGCATTAACAAAAATTGGCTGCTACATTTCCCACATTATAACAGTGACTATACTCAAAAAGGACTTTATTAGTTGTAAAGTGCTTTGGGCTGAGCTGAAGTTGTGCGAGGGAATATACAAATGCAAGTTCCTTCTTCTCTGTTTACTGAATTGACATTTTAGGCATCGGATCCATGTTTGTTTATCTGGTTTAAGTTAGACTACAGGCGTCTACAGGAGTGAATCTCCCAATTAGTTTCTCTTGTGCTGCTCTCAACAATGTCTTCACTTTGCAGTTAAAGATGAACAAATTCACCCTGGAAGTGGACGGAAAGAGCCTGCAGGTTGAGAGGGAGTCAGTGCAAGTTTGGTTCTTTGACAACGAGCCTCCTCGGATCAACATGAAGACCATTTCAC
Organism: Cetorhinus maximus; assembly: GCF_964194155.1. NCBI lineage: Eukaryota > Metazoa > Chordata > Chondrichthyes > Lamniformes > Cetorhinidae > Cetorhinus > Cetorhinus maximus. The sequence continues at coordinate 7,147,344 of NC_135896.1, forward strand.
CTGGTTTCGCTGCCATCATCATCATCATCGCATTGGCTATCCTAACTGGGATTGCAGTGTTTGTAAGTACAGCCGCGCCCATCCATATCTTAATCCTGCGGTTATCCTCAGATAACTAGTTCTTTCCGATTCCCAAAATGCTGCTGATTTCTTTCTGTTATTCTGTTAATTGAGTTTTTAAAAATTCATTCATGGGATGTGAGCATCATTGGCAAGGCCAGCGTTTGTTGTGCATTCCTAATTACCCTTGAGAAGGTGGTGGTGAGGCGCCATCATGAACCGTTGCAGCCTGTGTAGGTATACCTACAGTACTTCATTTCTATAGCAGTTTGATACAACTCCTGTGGCTTGCTTGGCCATTTCAGAGAGCAAACTGCTGAGAGTTGGGAGACGTGTAGGCCAGACAGGGTAAGGATGGCAGATTTCCCTCCCTGAAGGACAGTGATGAACCTGCTGGGCTTTGAGAACAATTCATGATCATTATTAGTGAGACCAGCATTTTATTTCGGATTTATTAATTGAATTTAAATTCCTGGATAGTCGCGGGCACGCACACAAGCTTGGAAGAGGGAAGGTAAACAGGCGCTTTATTTAGATTTAATCATTTTTAACAGGTCCAGGCGGTAATGGAGATGCAGAGATTGGTAAATCATTCAGGCCAATCTAGAAAACTATCAAAAGGATGATGGACAGTTTCAGGAAAGCTGACCAGCTCTTGGAGGGCGAGCGCTGTGAGGGGAAGGTTGTTTAAATGTTTTTCAAACTGGGGTCTGCAGAGACTTTCCATGGGTTCCTAAGATAACCTCTGATGAGCAAGAAAGAGAGAGAGAAACACAAGGTGGAAAGGGAAATGAAGATTTGCATTTATATCACGCCTTTCATGACCACTGGATGTCTCAAAGTGCTTTACAACCAAAGAAGTTCTCTTTTGAACTGTCTTCTCTTCTGTCTTAGGCAGTCCCTCGAGATCGAGGATGACTTGCTTCCACTCCGGTTCCATGGGTTCTGAGTTGGCTGATAAGGTCAATGCCCGATCTGCAGACTCTGCCACATGTGGGGCAGGTGGTGCGCAAAGGGTCAGGCAGATGAAGTGTTGGGAGGTTTGTGCGCTCCCTCTGACACCTCAACTTTGCCTCTGCACATTCCCGATGTAGTCTCTTGATGTGTTTGGTGTCTTCCTGAATGAACCTCCTCCATTTTGGGTTGGTCACAAGCCAGGGTCTCCCATGCGTTGGCGGGGATGTTTGACCTCTTCAGGGATGTTTTGAGGACATCCCTAAAGTGTTTCCATTGTCCTCCTGGGAGCCTCCATCCATGACCTAGTTCCAAGTAGAGCAGTTTCTTCCGGAGTCTGGTGTCAGGCAAATGAATGACATGTCCTGCCCAGCGGAGCTGGTTTTGAGTGATTAGCTGGGCAAGTGGCTCGGCAGAGGATGTTGCAGTTGGACGACCTTTCTTGCCCCCAGATTTGGAGTATCTCGCAAAAGCGCTGCTGGTGGTATTTCTCCATTGCTTTGAGGTGCCTGCAAGTCTCTGAAGCACATAGGAGTGCAGGATCACTACTGCCCAGTAAACCATGACTTTAATCTTCAGTTTGAGCCAAAGGCTGAGCCGACACATTGGGGGTGATGATGAATTTCGTTTTCTACGATGAATTTTGTTTTCTATGTTGAATTTCGTTGTCTCTGTCTGCCTTCGTTGAGAGGAGGCTCCCAAGATACAGAAAAAGGTTCACATATTCCAAGATCTCGCCTTGATTTTAATCGATGTGGGGAGGTGTTGTGCTATGGGATCTGATTGGAAGAGGACCTTGGTTTCGACTCTTTAGAAGTGTAGTCACTGTTGTAATGCAGGAAAAGCGGCAGGCAATTTGTGCACAGCAAGCTCCCACAAACAGCAATGTGATGATGAACAGATAATCTGTTTTTGTGATATTGATTGAGGGATAAATATTGGCCTGGACACCGGGGAGAACTCCTCTGTTCTTCTTCCATATAACACCATGAGATCTTTTACATCCACCAAAGCAGGGAGATGGGGCCTCGGTTTAATGTCTCATCCAAAAGAAGGCACCTCCAACAGTGTAGTGCTCCCTCGGTGCTGCACTGGAGCATCAGCTGTAATTTTTGCATTCAATCCTTTGGATGGGACTCGAACCCAGAACCTTATGACTCAGAGGCGAGAGTGCTACCAATTGAGCCACAGGAGAGAGAAACATGAGGGAAAAACAGGCCAGCATCTTGCCTTGTATAAATTAACCATAGTTAATGATAGTCCCACCTTAATAACTGGCAAGATGTTCACTCCCGAAAATGTACCCTTCTTTGCGGTGATGGATGCGTCTGCTGCCATGGTTTTCGGTGGTGAGTCTCGCATTTATTTTAGCGGGAGGGGAGGTGGAAGGCTAACTACTGCTGTGATACTTGGGTACATTCAATTTGAACCCAATGCACTGAGCAATTACCAATAGTAACGCTGCTTGGCCTGCTGAGTATTTCCAGCGTTTTGTGTTTACATTAATTTCTGGTCGGTTTGATTTTTGTAATCGTGGAAAAGCTGTCAGGTTTTACCGACTTAAATCATGTTGCAATAATGTAATCTTCTTGCATGATTAAATAATGAAACTGAGAAACTGGGCTGGGTTTGCACAGGTCTGTAAAATATTCCCAAGAATGTCACGCTCAAGGGAATTACCCTGTAACAGACCTGGAGAGAAGGAAATTTGTCTGTATATGGGAAGTTATGTTTTAAATCAAAATAGTAAGATACTTTGAACCTGTTAAACATCCTAAATATGGTGTGACTGCTGATTTGACTGACAGCTGTTTGTACTGGATATGATCTGTGAACGGTTTGGAGATGTCGGCCATGAACAGACAATCTTTAACCATGTTAAGTGCAGTTCAGGAGTTGTACTAGAATGTTGGTGGAGTTACACTTGTCCGTGATCTCTGATTTGTCTCATCAGTGAAATGGTCTTCAAATTGCTACTCTAAGTGATTGTCTAATTTCTTAAAAGCATTATTAAATCATTCTATACATGCAGCACTTAACTATTATGAGTATGATACTGTATTATATTTTTAGATTGGAGATCAATGATTACTAACCCATTTGAATATGGGCCCTTCAAGCAAAAAAAGTGTGAGATCCACTGTTTTGAGTTTAAAAATAATGCTCACCTCCATTTGTTTGAACGAACTTCGGAGCATAGCCAAGGTCCATCGGGAACATACTGGGAACACCCTCCCTCTCTCAACAAGAACTTGTATTTACATAGCAGCTTTTACCATAGGAAAAGGTGCTTTATGGGAGCATTATCAGACAAAAATTGGCACCGTGTCACAAGAAATATTAGGAAGGGGGAGGGGGCAAAGAGTTGGTCAAAGAGGTAGGCTTTAAGGACAGCCTTAAAGCAGGGAGGTGGAGAGGTTTAGGGAGAGAATTCCAGAGCTCAGGGCCCGGGCAACTGAAGGCATGGCTGCCAATGGTGGATGCTCAAGAGATTAGGAGGAGCTGTAACTTACCCATTGCCTGGGGAGGGGGGTAGCAAACAGTACCTCAGCACTTTTTTTCCCTTTATTCTTTCATGGGATGTGGGTATCACAGGCAAGTCCAGCATTTGTTGCCCATCCCCAATTGCCCTTGAACTGAGTGGCTAACTAGGCCATTTCAGAGCCAGACCATGTGAGGATGGCAAATTTCCTTCCCTAAAGGGGCATTCGTGAACCAGATGGTTTTTACAACAATGCTTTATATTCCAGATTTATTGATTGAATTTGAATTTCACCAGCTGTCGTGGTGGGATTTGAATCCATGCCCCCAGGGCATTAACGTGGGCTTTTGGACTACTAGTACCATTACACCGCCATCTCCCTGAAATGGATGCATGAAAGCATGAATTACAACATACATAAGAGGATTGAGGGAGAAAAGTGGAGGGGAAGAAAAACTGATGGAATGTTGACTGTTAATAACATGATCTGATTGCAGGTTGTTGTCAGAAGGAGAGCAAAAGAGGACAGACAGAGAATCCAGTTTGAAGTGATTGAGGTAACATTTTCAAACAGTGACCATTCTTAAAATGCTGCAGTAGTGAAACCACGGAGATGCAAGTTTGGCATAAGTGACTGACATGGCCGGTATTTATGTAAAAAAATTATCTTCCTCCTTATCCCACCGATGGCTCGTGGTGTAAGGTTGGTTCAGATAAGGTTTGTTCCTACCTTTGATATTGTCCTATTTTTTGTATTTATAGAGGTATCTTGATTGGGAAGGGAACAGGTCAGTATCTGAAAAACAATTTATAATGTTGCTAAATCTGTCCTCAAGAAATCTTGACCATCATTTCTTTTTCTTTCAATATCTCCTAACTCCATATCTTTTAACTTCTCCAGGTCCATCCATACTGTTCCCATATCTGGAGAGACCTTCTAAAGTCTTTTAAAGTTTGCTGTCCTTCTAATTTTCCGACTTCTTTCTCGCCCACAGATCCTTCTTCATCTCTATTTTATCAGTTCTGCTGTGGCTATTGATCCTTGAGCCTCACTTGAACCACTTAAGCCACAAACATTCTGACTCTACACATTCTGCCTCCACTGTGTTGACATCACCTTCTACTCCAGCTCCGAATCTCAGGCACAGTAGAGTTTGTTACATTCATCAGTGTCCCCCTCTTCCTACAACCTATTGGCTTCCCAAACTCAATGAAGCTTTTTATAGTTCACCTCACCTTCTCTTTCCTGTTTGGGTTTCGGGACCCATTGCTCTCCTCGTGGTGCTTAAAGGAAACATAATCCTCTTCCCAAAGGATCATCCGCTATTGTCCCTCGAGGTCTGACCTCTTCCACCATTAATGAAAATTCACTGGTTCCGCCACTGGCCACAGCTTGTATTCCTGCGCATGGGATGCTTACCTGGGCTTGCTGACACTGCTCTTCTTGTTTAAATAAGCCCTTGTCTTAGTTAAATAAAAGCAAAATACTACAGATGCTGGAGATCTGAAATAAAAGCAGTAAGTGCTGGAAAACTTCAGCAGGTCTGGCAGCGTGTATGTAGAGAGAAACAGAGTTAACGTTTTGAGTCCAATATGTCTCTTTGGAACTGAAGAGAGGTAAGGATTGGTTAGAGGGTGAGAGAGATTAAATACCAAAGATGTCATGGAACAAAAGGCAAAGAGTGGTAATGGTAGTAGTAAAGAAACAAAGTATTGATCCAGGGTAGGTGCTAATAGCAGAATAAAGGTCAGTGCTCTCCAAAAGCAAAAAGTGAGAATAAAATACAGACTAGTACTTGGGGTAGGGGGGGAATACAAAATCGAGGAGTTCATGATCTGAAGTTGTTGAAATCAATGTTGAGTCCAGAAGGCTGTAAAGTGCCTAACTGGAAGATGAGGTGCTGTTCCTGAAGCTTGCACAGGGCTTCACTGGAACGTTGTAGCAGGCCAAGGGCAGAAATATGAGCATGAGAGCAAGATGGTAAATTGAAACAGCAAGCGACCAGAAGGTTGAGGTTATGCTTAACTTAATTTCTTCAGCTGAAAGTATGTCAGTGAGGGAAGGAATAACTTCTCAGGTGAAAAGACAAAAGAGAAAGCTGACGGATGACCTGATTAGAGGTCTTTAAGAATATGAAAGGGTTGATAGGATAGACATATAGATGTTTCCACTTGTGGGGCCATGAGTACTGTATAAGGTAGCCACCGCTAAATCCAAAAGGGAAACTTCTTTACCCAAAGAGTGGTTAGAATTTGGAACTCACTTCCACAGGGAGTAGTTGAGATGAATAGCATTGATACATTTAAGGGCAAGCTGGATAAGTGTATGAGAGAAAAGAACAGCAAGAAATGTAAATGGAATTAGGTGACGTAGGATGAGAGGATGAGCACGGTGACCAGTTGGGCCAAATGGCCTATTCCTGTGCTGTAAATGCTAAGTAAGTAATGAAAATATATTGATATATTTATTAGCTCAAGGGCGACAAAAAACTGGGGTGAGTGAAATACTACTGTAATTACTCCTTTCCCATCGCTCCTATTTTTCACCTTATGACCTGATGGCAATGGCTCATGTCCCCACCACAGTGGAGAACCCACAAGGATAGACGGTTTCCAGCACCTCAGCTAAAGACCCACCCTTTGTACCTAAGCCTTGGCAGTGAGTATCGCTGGGCTGCCTGCTCACGAGGGACGATGCTGCTAAACCCCGAGCCTGCCCGCAGAGCAGTGATCAGTAGGTTGGGTTCTCTGCTCCCTAATCTGGGGGCCAATGAAGCTAACTTTTATGGTCTGACTACAACCCGGCTGGGATGAGGTAACTTTGCAAAGGAAGGGTTGCTAACCATGGGTGGACGTAATCCTGGAGTGTTCGTTGCATAACTTCACGTTTCCAACTACCCTGCTCCTTTCTCCAGTCATTGATTACCCGACAGGTCCAACTACAGGTTAGGCTGTCTTACCACAGCTAATTAAAAAACAAATAATTTCTTCATTAACAATTGGATGATTGTTGACCATCAGTTTTACACACCTTGTTCTCCAATTCTTTTTAGAAGTAATAAGCAAGTGTGGTCAAACATTACAAAAACAATTTCTCTTAATGCTTCCATTAATTTTCTCCTGGGTGTTTGCTCACAGGAGTGTCTTGGAGATTAATCTTTGATGCCTCAAGACTCCAGGACAGTCTTGGAGGGTTGGCAATCCTTGGCACAGACCACAGGTCAAACCTGGCACCTTCCTTGCCTGAATGGCTCCACAAATGACTGGATAAACCGGCCGAACTGTCAGGGGCCACTCTCATTATTCCTGTAATATTCTTGCCCCTAATTGAATTTTATCTGTTGGTTTGCACAGGGACAGGAAATGGAGGAACATCACCTTGCTCAGAGGATGGCTTTAGCACGTTAACTGTCCAGAAGCTTTGTCTACCCTTGGGACGTAAGTCTTGTATTTGTGGCACACAAGGAGTATTTGCAAATGAGCCTCGTGTTTATAGTTTGTTCCACACAGCACCATGAGTAAATCCAACAGATGATTCGAAGATTGCTCTGATTCAATGCAGAAGAGAGTTAAGAAGGTGGTTGTGGACAGTCATAACCAGGAATTTGCACCCACTGTGCAGGCTGACCCTGCAGTAAGTTGTTAAAGTGAAGCACCAACCATGTACTGCAGGTTGGCGTTGGGAGATCCCACGGCATTAAGGGAAGAGCATTAAATTCGGTTCCGAGGCCAACAATCCTTCCTGAACCAACGGCATCACCAACAACGGATTAATTGATCGATCACCCCGCTGTTTGTTGGGGGGTGAAATTCAACTTTGGTAGCGGCGCAGGAAGGACCAGTAGTGGTCTTTCCAATTTGCGGAATGGAATATTGTTCAGTGGCGGGAGGGAGTAGTGTATAAACAGGGAACTAATCCTTTATCACCTTGCTGCACCACCACCGAAGATTAATTTCACTCTATTTCCCACCATCTGTTAAGGGCTGTGAATTTACTCAGAGCTGCTCCCACTTCCTGCCATTAGTTACTGGATGAACAACAGGAATCCTGTGCAAAAGGGGATTCCCTGCACAGCATGAGCAGCTGCGAGGAAATTTGGCAGCCGAGATGTTTCAATGTTAAATACATTCCATTTTTTGTTTAAAAATAATTTTAACCACACTGCGATACTATTATGTTGTAATTGTAGATGCCTGGCTTGTGAATAAAGATGCTTATACTAGATAAAGGTCGAAAGTACAATCATCGTAGCTCAAGCACCCAGACATGCAGAGTTTAACAGAAACTCATTGAAAGCCAATGGACTGTGAAACTTGCATGGGTCTTATGAGATGGTAATGAGGTTATTTAAATACAGTTTTAATGTTAAAATGACACTTTCTGTTCATGATATGCACCCCTTGGACACAGGAGATAGCAGGTAATGCCAGTTTAACACATGGTACTGAAGAATCAGTTTTTTTTTGTTTAAATGCTGTTTAATTCAATAAATTCATTAACAAGGGCTACAGTGAAATCCTCTTCACTGTTTTAAAATGAAATTAATGAACATCATTCTTATGTCAACTGTAGCTCAGGTTGGCAGCACTCTCTCCTCTAAGCCATAATGTTCTGGGTTCAAGTTCTACTCCAGGGGCTGTGCATAACAATCTAGGCTGACACTCCCATCCAGTACCGAGAGAGTGCTGCATTGTCGGGAGTGATGTCTTTTGGACGATCTGCCTGCTCGGGTGGATGTAAAAGATCCCAAGGCACTATTTCAAAGAAGAGCAGGGGAGTTATCCCTGGTAGTCTGCCTAATAGTCATACCTCAATCAACATCACAAAAATAGATGATCACAATGCTGTTTGTGGGAGCTTACTGTGCACAAATTGGCTGTTGTGTTTCCTACAACACTTGAAGTATTTAAGTAGCCATGGAGCACTTTGGGATGTAGAAGGTGCTAGACAAATGCAAGTTCTTTTGCATCTTTACAGGTTCTTGCACTATTATATATTGTTTAGAGGCTGTCAGGAAGTTTAATAACTTCTCTCCAGTTACTACCAAATCCTCTTGGCTGAACATATGGAGGAGGCCACAAACTGGTAGAAGATAAAGCCTGCTGCACTGCCATTTTGCCCCTTTAATCTTCATAAAGCTGTCAGAAGCAGAACCAATTCAACGATTCAGCCAGTGAGAAAATTAATGTCATGTGCCAAGGTCAGAGGGACATCTGTTCCCTGGAAAGACATTCCGTTTGGGAAAGGTCCATCTGTATTGTCAGGCAGGAGGGCTCTCTGGCACCCTCTGCTGAACATTCCCAGACTGGTATCACAGATCACACAGCAGTCTCTCAGACTGCTTTAACATGGTATTTAGACAGGACGATACTTATCAGTTGAGACTAAAACTTACAAAGAAGATATCACTTTAAACAGTGCTGTGCCCCTTGCTGTGAAATCACCTCCAGCCCAACAACCTAACTCTTACACCCCTCCCTTCACCCATCCACGGCCAGACAAGCCTTCAGCCAGCTACCCTGGAATTCGCTCCCTAAAACCCTGCGTCTCTCCCCCTCCCTCCTTACATCTCACCCTCAGTCTCTTTTGCCTCTGCATCTATTTTCTCTCTGCATTTCTGTGAAGTTCCTTACTGTTGATGTGTGTGTGTGTGTGTGTGTATAAAAATTATGAGGGGCCTAGAGAGGGTAGACAGGAAAGACCCGTTTCACCTAGGCTGGGGGGTGGGCGGGGGGGGGGGGGGGGGGGGGTGGTTAATTACCAGGGGCCATAAATTTAAGGTGATTGGTAGAAGGATTAGAGGGGACATGAGGAAAAACTTTATCACCCAGAGGGTGGTGGGTGTCTGGAATTCGCTGTCTAAATTGGTGGTTGAGGCTGAAACGCTCAACTCATTTAAAAGGTACCTGGATAAAAGGTAACCTGCAAGGTACTGGAAAGTGGGATGAAAATGAGCGGCTAGCTTCTTTTCCCTTTTTATGGCCAGCACTAACATGATGGGCTGAATGGCCTCTTTCTGCACCGTAACTTTTCCATGTTTCTAACATAACACGTGCAAATGTTAGCAATGTGAAAATGCTGTGAAAGATTAACAGATTCCAATTAGCACCTGCCTTTGGCTCAATTGCAGTGACGATCAGCACTGCCTGACAGCACTCCTCGTGCTAAAAGCAGCTACAGTAACACACTTAATTAACACTCTCAGGGGATACAAAGGCAGGAAATAAATGGCTTCACAGCTTAAAAATGTGTGATTTTGCAGTTAATGGTTTAACAAAGGAAGGCCCTTCAGAATTTATGAGCAGGTTTAGTGGGTTATTCCAGCAAATTGTATTTGGGTTGTAAAAGCGTTCTATTTTTAAACAAGCATTTTCATTCTGATAGCTTGTTTGAGAAGTCACTACTTTGCAGTACTCGTTATTAGAATCATGCAGCACAGATGATCATTCGGCCCACTATGCCTTTACCAGCTTTTTGAAAGAGCACTCCGATTAGTCTTATTCCCACCCTGCTCCTTCCCTATATTCCTGCAAATGATTCCATTTCAAGCATTTTTTTAAATCAGATTCCCTGTGGAAAATGACAATTTTAAAACATTTATTATTTCGTGTGGATGTGGGTGTCACTAGCAAGGCCAGCATTTGTTGACCTAATTGCCCTTGAACTGAGTGGCTCGCCACATGTTTTCAGAGGGCAGTTAAGAGTCTGCCACATCTGGAGTCACATGTAGGTAAAGATGGCAGATTTCCTTCTCTAGAGGGCATTAGTGAACCAGATGGGTTTTTTTTTTCAAACAATCAACAATGGTTTCATGGTCACCATTACTAGAACTAGTTTCTCAATTTCAGATTATTAATTGAATTTAAATTCCATCAGCTGCTGTGTTGGGATTTGAACTCTTGTTCCCCAGAACATTAGCCTGGGGTCTCTGGATTACTAGTCCAGTGACATTACCACTACACCACCATCTCCTCCGTCTGCTTCCACCGCCCTTTCAGCCAACGCATTCCATGACCATAATGAATCGCTGTGTAAAAACAATTCCTCATCTTGCCTCCGGTCTTTAGCCATTGACAATTTTAAATCTGGTTCTCAATCCTCCTGCCATTGGAAACAGATTCTCCTTATTTATTCTATCAAAAACATTGCTGATTTTGAACAGCTCTATAAATCTCTCTTTAACTTTTCCCACTGTAAAGGGAGTCAGTGGTGCAGTGGTATTGTCACTGGACTGGTGACCCAGGGTAATATTCTGGGGACCTGGGTTCAAATCCCAACACAACAGATGGTGGAATTTGAATTCGATAAATATCTGGAATTAAAAATCTAATGATGACCATGAAACTATTGCTGATTGTTGTAAAAACCCATCTGGCCCTTTTGGGGAAGGAAATCTGCCTACATGTGACCCCTGTGGTTGACTCTGAACAATTAGGTGATAAATGCTGACCTAGCCAGCGACACCCACATCCCAGCTTCTACACTCTTTCCACATAAACTGAAATCCTGAGTTTTAGGCTCTCCAAGGTTCTGAAATTAAACTCTGCATACCCAAGTCATTAATATATCTCAAAAACAGCAGTGGTCCTAATATACCTCCAGTCTGAAAAACCATCACGTCCACCATGACTTTCTGCTGTCACCTGCCACTTTAACTTCATAAGTTTCAATCTACTGCGTGGAACTTCATCAAACTCCTTTTAAAAAACTACTGCACTGAACCCATCAACCCTCTATTATTTCATCAATGAACTCAATCAAATTTAATGAAACACGATTTACATATAACAAATCCTCTGATGAAAGGTCATCGACCTGAAACTTTAACTGTTTCTCTCCACAGATGCTGCCCAACCTGCTGAGCATTTCCAGCATTCTTTGGTTTTATAATAAATCCTTGCTGGCCGTCATTTATTAACCCATATATTTCCAAGCAATAATTACATTTGTTTCTGATTATTTCCTCTAAAAGTTTCCCTACCACAGACGTTGTGCTGACTGCCCTATATAGTTGCTGGATTTATCCCTCTCCCCATTTTTACACAGCTATGGAGGGAGGACGTTGAGAAATATGCTGCACAAGTGTTTGGGATCAATTTAAAAGGAGCAGGGATGATTGGACCAAGTGCTTCTGTCCTATGATGCACAGCCTTCTTGATGGTGCAGTATCTATTAAAGGGCACGGTACCTCTAACCAGGGTCTTTATTACAGCAACAACTGGGGGAGACCCAACACCTCAATTTTACAGACAAAATTTTTGTTTTTCCTTCAAACTTTATATTCTGACTGTCTTAGGTGACAAGAAAATGATAAGACCGTGTTCTGAATTCCTTTACTGACTTAAAGGCAGTTTGTGTTGTGGTCCTGCATATGTGGTGGGAGCTGGGCTGAGGCATCCTTACAACACTACACACGTCTCGTTCACAGCTGACAGAGAAAAGAGATGCTCGTAGCACCAGTCTGGTCTAGATTCACACCTAGAGCTGAGGTAAAAGGACAAGTCACTTCCAGAAGGAAGGGGTTTGAGGAGTTTCCCATTTCGAGTAAAGACAAACCAGAGCAGCCCATCTTTTCAAATCGTCAGTGCTGCAGAAGCCAGCAGGAACCACCATAGGTCATTTCAAAACATGTGCAGATAACACTTTATTCATTAAGATATGACTTACAGGTTATAAGCTCTCCCCTGTCCAGGTGGATAATATAAGCTACACAAAAAAAAAATACATAAAATCTCCAGCCTCAAACTCCCACACCTGGAAAGCCTCGAAGAAGTTCTACAGCAGAAGGAAGGCAGGAAGGTTTATGTGAGGTATCCAGTCAAGAGTTAAAGGTACAATCCTTCGGGTGTGCCCTCTTGTTTCTTGTACAAGACGTTTTCTTTCGACTTCTTGAAGTCTTCGTTGGTAACCTTCATCCTTCGCTCACGCAGGGCCATCAAACCAGCTTCTGTACAGATAGCCTGCAAACAGGGATAAAGGAACCCATTCAATCTCACATTCCATTGTTAGTTCTGTCTAAGTATAGAAATCCCAGTATGGTGAACTCATTAACAGAGAGACAAAAACAGAATTACATGGAAAAACTCAGCAGGTCTGGCAGCATCGGTGGAGAAGAAATCAGTTAACGTTTCGAGTCTTCATGACCCTTTGGCAGAACTGAGTATAGTTAGGAGAAAGATGAAATATAAGCTGGTCTAAGGTGGGGGGGGCGGGGGGAGAGAAGTTGAGGGGGGGGTGTTGGGGGGGGGTGGTTGTAGGGACAAGCAAGCAGTGATAGGAGCAGATAATCAAAAGATGTCACAGACAAAAGGATCAAAGAGGTGTTGAAGGTGGTGATATTATCTAAGAAAATGTGCTAATTAAGAATGGATGGCAGGACACTCAAGGTACAGCTCTAGTGGAGGTGGGGTGGAAAGACTGACAAGGTATTAGTTGTAGATTTTAAAATAATGGAAATAGGTGGGAAAAGAAAAATCTATATAAATTATTGAAAAAAACAACAGGGAGGGGGGAGAAATGGGGTGGGGATGGGGGGAGGGGGAGTTTAAGATCTAAAGTTATTGAATTCAATATTCAGCCTGGAAGGCTGTAAAGTGCCTAGTTGGAAGATGAGGTGCTGTTCCTCCAGTTTGCGTTGGGCTTCACTGGAACAATGCAGCAAGCCAAGGACAGACATGTGGGCAGGAGTCCTCTCCCCGTTCAACGGATCCTTTTACCCACCTCCAATATTCTCCCTCCACCTGGACCCCTCCCTCTGGATTCTTACCTTCTCTTGATCTTTGCATTGAGAACTGTCGGCGTGACATTAGCCATCTCAATTTCTCTGCTCCTCTCACCCATTCTAATCTGTCTCTCTCTGAACTTACTGCACTCCGTTCTGTCAGGTCCAACCCCAACATTGTCATCAAACCCGCTGACAAGGGTGGTGCTGTTGTTGTCTGGCGCACTGACCTCTACCTCGCGGAGGCTGAGCGTCAACTCGCAGACACTTCCTCCTACCTCTCCCTGGACCATGACCCCACCACTGACCATCAAGCCATTGTTTCCAGGACTGTCACTGACCTCATCTCCTCTGGAGATCTTCCTCCCACAGCTTCTAACCTGATAGTCGCCCAACCTCGGACGGCCCGCTTCTACCTCCTACCCAAAATCCACAAACAGAACTGTCCCGGCAGACCGATCGTGTCAGCCTGTTCCTGCCCCACGGAACTCATTTCTCGTTATCTTGACTCCCTTCTCTCTCCCCTTGTCCAGTCCCTTCCCACCTACATCCGTGATTCCTCTGACACCTTACGTCACATCAACAATTTCCAGTTCCCTGGCCCCAACCTCTTCTTCTTTACCATGGACGTCCAATCCCTCTACACCTCCATCCCCCACCAGGATGGTCTGAGGGCCCTTAGCTTCTTCCTTGAACAGAGGCCCGAACAATCCCCATCCACCACTACTCTCCTCCGTCTGGCTGAACTTGTTCTCACTTTGAACAATTTCTCCTTTAACTCCTATCACTTCCTCCAAATAAAAGGTGTGGCTATGGGTACCCACATGGGCCCCAGCTATGCCTGTCTCTTTATGGGGTATGTGGAACATTCCTTGTTCCAGTCCTACTCCGGCCCCCTCCCACAACTCTTTCTCCGGTACATCGATGATTACTTCGGTGCTGCTTCATGCTCTCGTCGGGACCTGGAAAAATTTATTAATTTTGCTTCCAATCTCCACCCCTCCATCATTTTCACATGGTCCATCTCTGACACTTCCCTTCCCTTCCTTGACCTCTCGGTCTCAATTTCTGATGATAGACTGTCCACCAATATCCATTACAAGCCTACCGACTCCCACAGCTACCTCGACTACAGCTCCTCACACCCCGCTTCCTGTAAGGACTCCATCCCATTCTCTCAGTTCCTTCGCCTCCGTCGCATCGGTTCTAATGATGCTACCTTCAAAAACAGTTCCTCTGACATGTCCTCCTTCTTCCTTAACCGAGGTTTTCCACCCATGGTAGTTGACAGGGCCCTCAACCGTGTCCAGCCCATCTCCCGCGCATCCGCCCTCACGCCTTCTCCTCCCTTCCAGAAACACGATAGGGTCCCCCTTGTCCTCACTTATCACCCCACCAGCCTCCGCATTCAAAGGATCATCCTCTGCCATTTCCGCCAACTCCAGCATGATGCCACCACCAAACACATCTTCCCTTCACCCACCCTGGCGGCATTCTGTAGGGATCGTTCCCTCCGGGACACCCTGGTCCACTCCTCTATCACCCCCTACTCCCCAACCCCCAGCTATGGCACCTCCCCATGCCCACGCAGAAGATGCAACACCTGCCCCTTCACTTCCTCTCTCCTCACCGTCCAAGGGCCCAAACACTCCTTTCAAGTGAAGCAGCATTTCACTTGCATTTCCCCTAACTTAGTCTACTGCATTCATTGCTCCCAATGCGGTCTCCTCTACATTGGAGAGACCAAACGCAAACTGGGCGACCGCTTTGCAGAACACCTGCGGTCTGTCCGCAAGAAAGACCCAAACCTCCCTGTCGCTTGCCATTTTAACACTCCACCCTGCTCTCTTGCCCACATGTCTGTCCTTGGCTTGCTGCATTGTTCCAGTGAAGCCCAACGCAAACTGGAGGAACAGCACATCATCTTCCGACTAGGCACTTTACAGCCTTCCAGGCTGAATATTGAATTCAACAACTTTAGATCTTAAACTCCCTCCCCCCATCCCCACCCCGTTTCTTCCCCCTCCCTGTTGTTTTTTTCAATAATTTATATATTTTTCTTTTCCCACCTATTTCCATTATTTTTAAATCTACAACTAATACCTTGTCAGTCTTTCCACCCCACCTCCACTAGAGCTGTACCTTGAGTGTCCTGCCATCCATTCTTAATTAGCACATTTTCTTAGACAATATCACCACCTTCAACACCTCTTTGATCCTTTTGTCTGTGACATCTTTTGATTATCTGCTCCTATCACTGCTTGCTTATCTCCACAATCACCACACCCTCAACTTCTCTCTCTCCCCCCGCCCCCCCACCTTAAACCAGCTTATATTTCATCTTTCTCCTAACTATACTCAGTTCTGCCGAAGGGTCATGAAGACTCGAAACGTTAACTGATTTCTTCTCCACCGACGCTGCCAGGCCTGCTGAGTTTTTCCAGGTAATTCTGTTTTTGTTTTGGATTTCCAGCATCCGCAGTAGCTTTTAGCTTTTTGTCATTAACAGAGAGAACTTGCTGTCATATTTCTAATGACAATTTGTAGCCAAACAAGATACATTTAGATGAGGAGCCTGTACGTGTAGAATTCATTAGATTGCTTGTAAACATCACAAAGTGCTGAGGTGCTGTGATTTGCTATATGGGCAAATGCAGCTGGCAGCAGCAATTTTGTACACAGCAAGATTCCAAACTTAAATATTCTGACTGTCTTAGGTGACAGGGAAAAACGAGATGCCAGAGCAGTGATTCTGTGCCTGGTGGCTGAGGAAGGAATGTTGTCCAGGCGAATTGGGATTTCTCCCGACATTCTTTGAATAATGCCATGGGATTTTTAACATCCCAAGCAGGCAACCTCGGTTTAACATCTCATCCGATACAGCACCTTCGGCATGCTACACTTCTTAGTGCCAACCTATATTAGCTGCTCAAGTCTCGGGAGTGGGGCTTCAATCTTCTGCTTCAGAGGCAAGGTTGCTGCCAACGGAGTCAAACGGATACCCCAGATGTAAAACAGCCCAGGGTTCCCACTCTCCTCTCTTGCTATCTGGTGACCTCTGCTGGGGAGGACATGTTTGACAATGGGATTGGAGTCTGGCTGTGATATTCTACAGAGTTAAACGGCTTGTTGATGCTCACTGGCCAGACTCGCACTTGGGAGAAGTACCAGAGAGTGAGTCAGCTCCTGTAGAACCATCCACGGCAAGAGCGACAGACTCCTGTGTAAGAAAATAAGGAATAACGGCAGGAGTAGGCAGTATGAGTCCTCAAGCCTGCTTTACCATTTAACAAGGTGACGGCTGAACTACATCAACTCAGCTTTCCCAGCTGATCCCCATATGCCTGGATTCTCAGAGTCCAAAAGTCTATTAGTCACTGTCTTAAATATATGCATCAACTGAGATCCACAGCTCGCTCTCTGGGGTAGAGGATTTCAAAGGTTCACACTGCTGACACCCAATGAGAGAGAAGAAATTTCTCCTCATCTCAGTCCAAATAGTCGACCCCCTATCCTGAGATTGTGACCGCTAGATCTAGACTCTCCAGCCAGCCAATCGTCTCAAACCCTCTTAATATTATACATTTTTATGAGATCCCCTCTCATTCTGCTAAACTCCAGAGAATACAGGCCCATTCTACTCAATTCCTCTTCATGGGACAATCCCCTCATCCCAGGAATCAATCTAGCATTAGAGATGAGGAGAAACACAAGAGAGAGAAAAAGGAAAATACCCCACTTGCCTTAATATCTGCCCCAGACAGATCATCTTTAGCCAGGATCAGTTCATCCAGGCTGACGTCTTGGGCTACTGTCATTCTGCTTGTGTGGATCTGGAAGATACGTCTCTTGGTCTTTTCATCCGGGAGAGGAAATTCAATCTTACGATCAATCCTCCCTGGAATGACAGAAATTTTTTTTTTTTAATTTCGTTCATGGGATGTGGGCGTCACTGGCTAGGCCAGTATTTATTTCCCATCCCTAACTGCTCTCGTTCAGAGGGCATTTTAAGAGTCAACCACATTGCTGCGGGTCTGGGGTCACATGTAGGCCAGACCGGGTAAGGACAGCAGATTTCCAGCCCTAAAGGACAAAATCAAAATAAGAAAAAAGACTTGCATTTGTACAGCATCTCATCACAGTGTCAAATGTCTCAAAAGTGTTCCACACAATTTATTTTTGGTGTGCAGTGATTATTATGTAGGCAGAGGGGGTATGGTAGCATAGTGGTTACATCGCTGGACGAGTAATTCAGAGTTCTGGACTAATGAGCCGGTGCCAAGTTCAAATCCCACCAGGGCAGCTGAGGGAATTTAAAATTCAATTAATTAAATGAATCTGGGCTTAAAGCGATCAGTAATGGTGACCAGGAAACTACTGAACTGTCCTTAAAAACAAATCTGGCCCTTTAGGGAAGGAAATCTGCCATCCTTACCCGGTCTGGCCTATGTATGGCTCCAGATCCACAGCATGTGGCTGACTCCTAACTTGCCAAAACTAGCAACTTAGATATACTGTGACTACAAAGTATAATCACTGAGAGTACCTTCACCACCAGGACTGCAGTGGCTCACACCACCTTCAAGAGAAATTAAGGATAGGCAATAAACACTGACTTTGTCAGTGACACCAACATGCTGAGAGTTAATTTTTTTAAAAAATGCAGCAAATGATCAGTGGTAGAACATCCCAATGACCAGTTTGTTTGCTGATGGCACTGGTGAAGGGGAAACTCTGGGCTCTACTGTGAATGATAAGCTGAACAACAAATTGGTTCAATGTCTGCCTGGAAGACAGCACCTCTGACAATGCAACACTCCCCTAGCAATGCAGTCAGTGCATTAAAACCCTGGTGCAGGATTCAAAGCTTCTGTGTAATCATGGCTCGTGTGGCACTTCACTAACAGTAAACGTTAGCATAGTTCACTTGTGCGTAAACATGCATGGGGTTAAACTCTGATGTCCGCTCAGAGTGATATGCAGTCAACAGCATAATTCGCCAGGGCTGGCTCTCACTCCTTTAAGTGGGGTTCAATGAGCAACATTTGGTTAAGTAACCAGGTTTTGTAACATACAATCGGAGAACATCGGAATTGAATTAAAAGCCCATGAGGTTCTGAAAGAGCACACTACCAAGGAATCTCTAACGAAAGTGTTAACCTGCATTGTGTTTTCCATTGCTGATCTCTGACATATACCTCTTCCATCTCAAATTTCCAGTTTTTGGAGTTTAAAAATGATTTCAAATCTAGTTGCATTTCAGTTGCACCGTCGAACTGATTAAACAGCAACTTCTGTTTATTGATTGGCTGTAAACTCACCTGGCCTGATGAGAGCTGGGTCCAGTGTTTCTATCCTGTTTGTGGCCATAATAACTTTCACATCTCCCCGAGAGTCAAATCCATCCAGCTGGTTAAGAAGCTCCAACATCGTACGCTGGATTTCCCGTTCACCACCGGAATTGGAGTCATACCTGAGAACGAAATGCCAATCAACAGTCAGAACGGCCATACACCAGCGGCAAGCACAACATCTACAGCAAGAACCAGAGGATCCTCACCAAACACCAGCAGGCTGAGAGTACAGGAAACCACTCGCGAGCAGTACCACCTCCAATGGAATTGTAGCAGTGAACCATTTGGACCAAGAACCACCTGGGTTTAAGACTCAATCTGCGCTCAAGAACTGACTAACATAGAGAGCACCAAGGATGTGACATGATATATGGTGGAGTGTAGGGCTTAAGAGGCACAGGAGACTTTGGACCTATGATTATCATTGTATTGTGCGGCTACTAGGATGGTAGAAAGTGAACTAGGTGAATCTTGGTTTTTTTTTCATCTAGCAATGCTTATGATGGTGAGCGGCCTGTAACCAGTGGTTAATAAGTCCTTTCTCCCTCAGGCAGCTAAATCTAGCTTCCCATTGGGCCATAAGCCTCCTGTCAACATGTATAATTGTTCAGAAATGAACAACTTTGTTTGTGCCCATGTGAACAGCCTTGGCTTGGCTGGTATCACAGTTGCCTCAGTCGGAAGATTGTTCAAGCCCCACCCCAGAGACTTGAGCACAAACTCTAGTCTGGCACCAACAGAGAGTGGTGCATCTTTCAAATGAGATATTAAACAAGCCCTGCCTGCCCTCTGAGGTGGGCATAAGAGATCCCCTGTCACCATTTCGGAAAAAAGCAGGGGAATTCTTCCAGGTGTCCCAAACCAATATTTACCCCTCAACCAAAGTCACCAGAACAGATGATCTGCTCAATAACACATTGCTGCCTGTGGGATCTTGCTGTGTGCAAATTGATTGCCACATTTTCCTACATTACAACAGTGACAACCCTTCAAAAGTACATGCTTTGGGATGTCCTAAGGATGTGAAAAATGCTATATAAATGCAAGTTTCTCTTTATTAATAGTACCAAACTCAAGAAACAGCTTTTAACCCATATACCAGATTGTAACTGGGCTCAAAGACACTTCTTAATCCACTTTACCTCTTTGTGCCAATTGCATCGATTTCATCAATGAACACGATGGAGGGGGCGTGCTCCTCCGCGACTCGGAACAGCTCACGTACGAGTTTCGGCCCGTCCCCTAGGTACTTCTGGATGAGCTCCGAGCCAACCACTCGCAGGAAGGTGGCTGAGGTTTGGTTTGCAACCGCTTTAGCTAATAGAGTCTTACCTGAGCATCAATAAACAAAGGGCACAGGTCAACAAGTTGGGCTGTTTACAGAATTTCCGACAGCCATTCAGCAGTGGCCAGTTCCAATCAGCGTGATTCCACTGAGATTGAATATTAGAAACATCTAACACGCTGAACAAATTAATCTTACTCCCCGGGACTGATTGGATTACTCTACAGAGAACCAGCACAGACTCCATGGACCAAGTGGTCGTTTTCTGTGCAGTAATGACTCTGACCCTATGACAGGAGGTGCAAGTTCACATATGAACAGCTATTCGTATGTGTCCACCCCTGAACAGCCTTGGCTTGGTTGGTATCACCTCTTGCTTCAATCAGAAGATCCTGGGTTCAAGCCCCACTCCAGAGGCTTGAGCACAAACTCTAGTCTGGCACCGAGGGAGAGCGATATATCTTTCAGATGAGTTATTAAACAAGCCCAAGACTGTTACTGAGGGGTAAACTCTCCCAACCAGTTGCAGGATCCCACTCATAATTCACAAAGGACAGAACATTGGGTGGTTTTCAGGACAAGGTGATATCAATGTGCCTGCAATGCATCCACTTATCGTGGTGCTTGGACAGCACTGTTCAGGTGCCCAGAGAGCTAGCTCTATGGGCCTGGATAGCAGCTGAGCAGCTGAAATAAATGCAGCTTGACTGTCATGCCCTACAGTTTTATACTGAGCATAAACTCAAGGTAGAAACCCAGTTTGAAACGGCTAGGACAATCCCAGCACTATGCACAAAATGCACTGGAGTCACCAACTCCATCAAAGTGCACTATAACCCCTCAGCTGGGTTACTCTGACAGCAGTAAGTAGAAACACTAATAGCATCACTATTTTAACAGCAACTTTTATCCTGATATCACTGAATAGATAGAATGGATTTTTTTAAAAATCATTAAATGAACACTGACAATTTAAAGATACAGTTTACCTGTGCCAGGTGCTCCATACAGAATAACTCCTTTAGGAGGCTTAATTCCCATTTCTTCATAATATTCAGGATGGGTAAGTGGAAGTTCTACAGATTCCTACAAAAATAATACACTTTTTTAAAAAATGCAGGCACAGCAATTAATTAAGGCGGCTAATGGAATATTGCAAAAGGGTGGAGTAAGAAGGGAAATCTTGCTACAACTGTAAAAGACATTGGTGAGACCACACACCTAGAGTATTGTGTGCAGTTTTAGTCACTGTACTTAAGGAGGGACATAAGTGCACTGGAGACAGTTCAGAGAAGGTTCACTAGGTTGATTCTAGGGATGAAGGAGTTGTCTAATGAGGAAAGGCTGAGGAGGTTGGGCCTGTACTCATTCAAAAACATAACATTCTGAGGGGACTTGTTAGGGTAGATGCTGAGAGCATGTTTCCTCTCATGGGGGAATCTAGAACGAGGGGGCACATTTTCAAAACAGGAGGTCTCTAATTTATGATGAAGATGAGGAGGAATTTCTCTTCTCAAGAGGATCGTTATGCTTGGAATTCTCTCCCCTACCGAGCAATGAGGCTGAGTTAGACAGATTTTTGATCGAAGGGAGTGAAGGGTTATGGAGGACAGGCAGGAAAATGGAGTTAAGGCCACATCAGATCGAGCTGGCTTGAATGACTGAATGGCCTACTCCTGCTCTTATTTCTTATGTCCTGATGAATATATTAATCGAAATATACCCACACACACTTGTGTGTCACTTCTGCTTCATTAGAAATTCCTAATGTCACATTCGTAATGCAAATTTTTTATGTAAACTAGTCATGTTGTAATTACATCTTGTTGCCAGTGGTGGCACTGTAACATTTCCCAGCTCCTCGGCCTGCAACACCAGGTAACTCCAACCGAGCCTACTTTTGCAAATTGTCAATATTACTCAAGTATGAATAATAATATGAAATCCAGTGCGTTATATAAAATTAAGGACAGAATATGATTTTAAAATGGGGAATGGATTATGAAACATCAACTACACTTCATCTGAAAACTACACTTTGTCTGCACTCCGCACGTGCAACTCAGGAGATCGACCAGCATTAGATTAAATGTCTAGCACAGAACACCTAGTTCCCAAAGTGTACACATTTCCTTCTTGTCACAGGCTGCACATCATACATGCCTGATAACCACCCCATTGTTATAAAAGTATAGTTTTCAATCTGTTATAGGCAACGCCACTGGGAGAGGTAATCGCTCCCCTTCCTTATTTAATACATCATACAGGCTCCCAATAGTTCCTTTTCTCACCTAAAAGTGGCAATTGCCCAAACAGCAGCACGAATTGTTGGGCATTTTATTTCAGAACACGAACACACTGGGGTTGAAGGGATCACTGAATTTTGTTTTATTAAAGAGAAAAAGCAGCTCTCGCCTTGATTTCCTGGATCTGACTGTCTAAGCCGCCGATGTCAGCATATGTCTCCTGCGGAGCCTTCTCCACTTTCATAACAGTCACTAGTGGATCCGTGTCATCCGTCAGCACCCCAATCACAGCGTGGACCTGAGGCAAAGGATGGAGAAAACCTGTCATTTTATGCTTGCAGGCTATTTAAAATGTTTCAGGAATACCGGGCTCTGACATAGCCTGAACTTGGTTTGATGTAGCAGGGGAGGGATGTGCATGAAGGCATTAAAATTATGCACAAATATCAATGGGCAACTCTTAAGTAGGTTAAAAACAAATTTAGAGCAAATCACAGCAAATGCATTAATGACCATCATTACTATCTAGAACCAGGTGAGGTAAGAACCCACTCGAAAGAAGCATCCTGGCATCAATATTACTATGGTCTCTGCCACTCTAAAAATTCCTTCCTCCTAAACTCGAAATGGTCTTCCCTACGTCCATTTAAATTGAGACACTGTATGTTTTACGTTCTTAGGATGTGGCTGATGAGACCGTATTTGATGCCCAGTTCAAGTTGCCCTAGGAGGCACCCATGTAGCATGGGATCTGAGTCACTTGTGGGCTAAGCCAGGTACAGCCGACAAATTCCCTTCCCCGAAGAACAATTATTAATCTGTTGAGTTTTACAACAAACCTGCAGCTTTCTGCTGCCAGCCCCAGAATCACCAATTGAACGCAGCTCTACATCTTGCCTTGGTGCGATTCGAACCAGTGATCTCTGGGTTGTCACTACAGTCCTAGAGCCACTTAGGCTGCCTGGCTCTTTTGCAGTAACTTTGTGGAACTTCTTACTCCTCTTCCTCCAAGCTTTGTGTCAACATACCACTACTCCGTGACATTTCTCCTGTCCCATTCTTTTCTCCTTTGATTTGGTCCTACCCAGAGATACAGGCCTTGGCCCTCTACCTAGGCTTCTCAACAATAAAACAAACAATGATCATGGGGAACATATTCGAATTAGATACCAAACTGATCACTTCCGGTCTTTGTTATTTCTCATCCCCTTTCTTGACCATTAAAACAGCTGTACAAATACCAAGGAAAGATCCAGCTTTAAAGTGAAAGGGGCCAAGATCGACACATAGCTCTTTACCTTATGATTGAGCAGCACAGAGCAGCCAGGCTCAAGCAGATCTTTATCCACGAATGACAAGATGCTGACGTAATGCTCAGAGCCGACAGAGGTCGACACAATGGCGTGGTTGTCATCTATGATTTCCTCCAACGTGCCCACAGACATTGGTGTCCCTCTCAGGTCATCCACTTTAGACCTCTCCTCCTGTGAGGCCAAAGAGAGAGTCAACACCTTTTTAATTTCATTCTTACAACATTAGCATCGCTGGCAGGGCCAGTAGTTATTGCCCATACCTAGTTGCCCCGAGTTGCTGGGTCATCTTCTTAAATCACAGCTAGTGGTTTGGTATAACAGTGGCTCAGTGAGGCATTTCAGAGGAAGGTAAAGAGTGAAGCACGCTGATGTGAATCTTACTGAAACAAGTAAGATTTTGAGGGGGCTTGAAAGGGCAGATGCTGAGAGGATGTTTCCTCTCGTGGGGGGAATATAGAACCAAGGGGCATAGTTTCAAAATAAGGCAGCGATGAGAAGGAATATCTTCTCTCAGAGGGTCATTAGTCTTTGAATTCTCTTCCCCAGTCAGCAATGGAAGCTGGGTCATTGAATATATTCAAGGCTGGGTTAGACAGATTTTTGACTGACAAGGGAGTCAAAGGTTATAGGGGACAGGCAGGAAAATGGAGTTAAGGCCTCAATCAGATCAGCCGTGATGTTACTGACTGGTGGACAGGCTCAAGGGGCCGAGTGGCTAACTCCTCCTCCTATTTCTCAACTTATGATGTGGGTCTGGAGTCAGATATAGAGCAGACCAGGTAAGAACAGTTTTCCTTCCCTGAAGGATAATTGAGTATCAATCATGTTTTTAGAGCAATCCCACAGCTTCACATCCACTTTCACCGATACCAGTATTTTACTTCCAGATTTTAAAACTGATTATTAAATTGAATGAGAACTAGACGGGTCAGCACGACTGGTGCAGTGCTGTTTGGGTGCTCCATGCCCAGACAGAAAGGAGCAGGCCTTGCTCCATCACACCAGATCAGCTCATGTGAATAACATAGAAAGTACAGCATAGGCCATTCGGCCCAACTGGTCTGAGCCTACTCCCACCCCTACTTCATCTCACATCAACACATCCTTCTAATCCTTTCTCTCTCATGTGTTTATCCAGCTCAATTGATGTGTTGGTGCTGGCATTCATGGTGAGCCAGGAGTGTCAGGGCTGGAGCTTCATGTCCTGGTTGTCTAGTGCTGTCTGCTTCTTCAGGGTCAGGTGTTTCCTGGGCTAATAGATGGGAGGGGTGCTGGCAGGGTTTGGAAACTTCTCCAGCACCCGTTGCTCAGGCACCGCACTTAGATTATGAATCAGCCCCCCTACAACACTCAGATAAGTTGTAACAGTTTTTTTGGACAGTGTCAGGCACTGATGAGGTAAAGTGCTGCTGTATTACTGCGACGGTGAGGATTTGAATCTCTCTGTTGGCCTTGAAAAATCCAGTAGTGGGATGTATAGGGATGTGTTGAATCTGCTAACTGGAATTTGTGCCCTTGAATCCAGAACTAGTTTAGAATAGAACACCTTAACTAGACTAAATGACTTCTGTTTATATATAGGCTTCAGTGATACTGTATTGGATAGGGGAGTGGGGTGATCATTACTATAAGGCTCATTGCAAAAGATGGTTCCACTTTTGTTCACTACATCCTCTCAGTACAAACCTCTTGTTTTTCTTCAAGTGGTTTCATTTGTTCCTGGTTTCTGATAAATTCTTCTTCCATTAACAGATAATCTTTTATCCTCTCCAGCTTCAGCAACTTCAGCCTGCATTGTGTGTGAGGAGTCACTGTTACAATTGAATGAAAGAGATGAATTATTCTCAGGGAAGATTTACAGGGAGGCTTTGACAACTGTTGTCAGTGTTTTGGCGAGGCTTTTTAAGGGGCTGTCCATCAGGGAACCAATCAGTCTACATAAGAGGACCTGGAACTGTGTCTCCTCAATACGAAGAGTCAGGAATTGCTGAAGGCGACTCAAGATGTGAGCTCCAGTGGCAAAGCTCAAGACAGCAAACACAATGTAGAAAGTAACTGAAGTAAATGGGTTAAAACCACATCAGAAAACGAACACAAAAGGAACAGAATTAAACCAAGTTTAGGAGTGAATTCAAAACCATAAAGCAACTTTGTGATTCAATGATTGTTTGACATCAAGGCTGTGTGCAAGCAATGATATGCAGTTGCTGTCTGAATTCAGTTAAATTAGATCCAAAATTCAGATATATTTTTAAATGAACAGATCATTGCCTTACCTAAGGGCAACTTGCTGGCTGCATCAGGCCCTTTGGTCTTCTTCTTTTTCTTTCCCACTCTGGTTGGAACCGGTGGTTCATATTTCTTCTTCTTATCCTATCAAAAGAGTTATTTTTAATCTGCCGAATCTGTGTACCTTTATCCACATACACCACCACCCGGAAGTTCCTGTCCAAGACACTCACCATCCTGACTTGGAAATATATCGCCGTTCCTTCACTGTCGCTGGGTCAAAGTCCTGGAACTCCCTCCCTAACCGCACTGTGGGTGTACCTACACCAGAGGGACTGTAGCGGTTCAAGAAGGCAGCTCACCACCACCTTCTCAAGGGCAATTAGGGATGGGCACCAAACGCCAGCAACACCCACACCCCATGAATGAATTAAAAAAAGTATGCATTTCTGAATTCACATCACTGCCCTGTAGCTAGATTTTGACCAGCTGATATCAGCTATCAAATGGTCATTTCACAAACAGGTAAGGACTGTAATAACGGAAACTGTTGTACCTCAGTCACCACATCAAGAATGTCTATATAGTCATAGTATTGCTGAAAAGAGTGACATGTTGCCGAAGCTTTTCATCTTGCACTCAACTGGACAAACACAAGAATGCCAAATTCCAAACGATCACAACAATTTATACTACAGGAGAAAAGGGTGCTGATTGGTTGGTAAGTCGACTTTGATTGGCCATGGCATTGCCACAGAGAGGGCAATGGAGAAATATAGGCTCCACAAGCTCCTGAATAATTCAAAAAAGGTGCAAGGCTTGAACATACTCCTTTTGTTTGCAACAAACAGATCCCGGTGTATGAATGTACGTTGCTTCTAGCAAGCGTAAATGAACCACGTTACAAACAGGACTGATTATCTTCACACAGGGGCCCATTCTCTGCAAATATATTCAACCCTTGCGCCTTTTTTCAATTACTTCGAGAGCCTATAGTTCCCCTTTGCTTTCCCCATGGCAACGCCTTGACCAACAGAGTCTACTAGCCAATCAATCAGCACTCTTTTCTCCTGAAGCAGAAATTGAGATTGTTTGAAATTTGGCATTCTTGCATTTGTCCTGATGGCTTCGGCAACATAACTCTCTTTTCAGCAATAATCATAATCATCAAACAAAGGATAAAAGGGATCACACGGTCCCAGGAACATGACGAACAGCGTTCCTACATTATGAAGCAGTCATTTAAAACAAAGGAAAACAACGGGAGAGTAAGGGAACATTACAAATGACATATTGAGATAGAGTATTCTTATATTCTCTAGAGCTTAGAGGAATGACAGGTGATCTCATGAAAACATAGAGGGCTTAACAAGGCAGAAATTAAGAGGATACTTCCCCCAGCCGCAGAGTCTAAAACTAGGAGTTGTAGTCTCAGAATGAGGGATTAGGACTGAGATGAAAAGAAATGTCTTCGCTAAGAGGATTGCGAATCTTTGGAATTTTCTACCCAAGAGCTGTGGATGCTCAGTCGTTGGGTATTGATAGATTTTTGGGGAATTTATAGGAAATAGGGATCAGCCAGGAAAGTGGTGGTGATGTAGAAATTCAGCCATGATCATATCGAATGGAGGAGCAGACTCCTGTAAGGACATTTCTTATGTTCTTATGTACGAGACGAATTTCTGTATTGCACTTTTTGTGCTATTCGATTCAGCTGTCTCTGAGAATGGCGCCTAACAAATGTAACTGACTGCACAGTCAGACCATGACAACACACTTAATTGGAAATCTTATGACCAGAATGGGGTTTCTTTGCTTGTTCCAATGATTTCACTCAGAAATTAACATGTCCAAAAGCAGCTGGAAAAGATGACATGAAATGCTAAGTTCTGTAATATCAACAGTAGCTGATTCTAAACTCTTCAATTGCTGAGTTATTAAAAGGGAAATAAATCTATGAGGGATGAGGTGAAGATTAGGACAAAGTACAACATCCGTGAAACACTAAAATCTGCTTTCTTACAAAAAAAAGGAAATGTTATAAACCGCAGCTGTGATTGTTCAGCTTCAGTTGTCAGGAGATTGAGACTCCATGGATGAACACGTTTGCAGTGCTCATACTCATCATAATACTGGGACGATTTACCAAAAGACAAATCCGTTTCATCCAGAAGTATTCCTGCGCATCAGACTTTGTAATGACACGTTATAAAAAAAGTAGATTAACCCCACGTGGATTGGCTCTAGTGTGTTTATGGCTTGAGCTGATTTATTATAAATAGTAAAGCATGCCAAGATGTGCTTAACCTGTAAGTAAATATGGCTAAATAACTTATACATAGCGAATGGATATTATCTGGAACGCACAGCCTGAAACGCTGGTAGATGCAGATTTAATAGTAACCTTCAGAAGGGAACTGGATAAATACTTGAAGGGGAAACTTTTGCAGGGCTATGGAGAAAGGGTCAGGGAGTGAGACTAATTGGATAGCTCTTTCAAAGAGCCAGCACAGGCACAATGGGCCAAATGGCCTCCATCTGTGGCTGCATCATTCCATGATAACTGCATCACGGAAAAAAAATACAAGACTCACATTCATATAAGGCCATCATGTTAAAAACGCCGTGTGTTTTATATGCCGTGAATTACTTTCAAGTGCACTGACTCTTGTCTGCAAATATAATGGTGATTTTGCACATAGCAAGTTTCCACAAGAAGCAGTGAGGTAAACGATCAGTTAACCTGTTGGGTAAAGGTTGAACCACAAGCAATGCACAAGACAGTAATGTTGGGCAAGATTTTGGGAGACCTCCCTATTCTTCTTTGCCTAGTGCCATGAGATCTTTAACAACTGTTAGAATAGGCAGTAGGATTACTTCTGAAATAATCTAGTATATAGTTGGCACAGGTACTTTGGATAATTGGGCACATATTGTGCTTTAGAACCATCAAGGTTTATGAATTGAAAGAACAATACAGCACTGCCTCAACAGTGCATGGGAGTATCTGCTCATATTAGTCACTCACTGAGGCTGGACCTGCAATATTCTGACCCAGAACAAGAATTATAATCTACAAGTGTTTAAGGTAGATGCAAGATACCAGACTCGCAAAATCATGGTAAAGATGTGGCAGCTGGTGTCTTGGAGCGTAACAACCACAATCAGGATCGGCTGGAAGTGAAAAGTGAATTCCTGATTGTTTCTGTTTAGTTCCCTTTTGAAGTAGAATGGCTGCTCATGCTTTTGATAGCATTTCCATTCAGATAACCAGAATGGGATATTATTAAAGTTCAGTTCATTTCATTTTTCTTTTGGCATGGTGTCCTGAATATCTCAAACAGTTCTGCTGCATAAATCGAACATTTTCATTGCAAATTTTGAGATCAATTTATGGAAATTAGTTTTTAAAAATAGCAAACCTGCCACTGTTCTCTCTCAGACTCGCTCTCTATACCTCCCGCTGTTATTATGAGGTTTCTGAAGAATTATGTAAAACTTTTGCCTGTTTGTTTGAATGAGTTTGAATTTTGATTTTTTTGCCACAATATTGTGAAAGTGCTCAGATCGATTCACGCCTCACACGTTCAGTTTTCTTTCTTCTAACCACTACAACCTTCAAGTGTGAGGCCGAATTGTTAAATGTGCATTCTTTTGTTCTTTCATGGGATGTGGGCATTGTTGGCTAGGCCAGCATTTATTGCCCATCCATAATAATTAATAACATGAACAGCCTGGGACTTTCACTGTGCATTTAATTACAGTTTAAGATACTATAACAATACTTATTCTGAATGGCAAAGACAGGCTCAAACACTTACCTTATCATCTTTCTTGCCACTTCCAGCTCCATGACCACCACTTTGGCTTTGACCCTGAAAAGGATAAAAAGACACAGGGATCATAAAATGAGGCAGATCAATGGACTTGGGTTCAGATCAACCATGATCTAACTGAGTGATGGAACATGTTTGAGGGGCTGAGCAGACTACTCCTGTTCCTAATCAATCCCTGAAACAAGTTATTGCAGATATTTAACATATACACACATATCTATCTTAAAAGTTTTGCCTATAACACACACTTCTTGTATCAGGCTTTGTTGACAATACCTCATTGACGTAAAACAATGCACTACAAGACTCTGTGGCGAAGTCTTGTGGCACAGTGAGTCGCATTCCTGCTTCTGAGCCAGAAGTTCTGGGTTCAAGTCCCACTCCAGGTCTTGATGGTCAAGGAAAGTGCGTTCATAACGCAGCCAAACAGGTTGAGTATCAACCTGCAAATCCTTCCAACACATGCCAATGGCAGGTGGTAAGAGTGAGAGATTCCTAGTCAGCCATTTAATGGAAAGAATGTTGGAGCCTCCACCCATCACGATCCATAGCTCCAGACTATAACATGCGTGTAAAAACTACATGCTGCAACTCAGACTCTCTGAATGAACTGTGACACCACTACCTGACTCTGCAAGCAATGCTACTAGAAGTGCAATAGCCTCTCTCATGCATCTAATTTACTGACAACTGGTGATAATTTTTAAAGTTATGACATCCGCCTTGAGTTGCAAAAAGCCTCTGGGAGAAGAGATGCTGGTGATGGAAGCAAGGCCAGGCCACAGGTACAGTCAGCAACCTCAATTATCCTTGGATGCACTTGGAAGTGCATGATAAAATAGGGAAAAGTCATCAAGGGGAGGTCATGCCTGACAAATCTGTTAGAATTCTTTGAGGAGGTAACGAGTAGGTTAGACAAAGGATAGCCAATGGATGTTATCTACTTGGACTTCCAGAAGGCTTTTGACAAGATGTTACACAGGAGGCTGCTCAGTAAGATAAGAGCCCATGGTGTTAGAGGCAAGGTACTAGCATGGATAGAAGATTGGCTGTCTGGCAGGAGGCAGAGAGTGGGGATAAGGGTGTCCTTCTCAGGATGGCGGCCGGTGACTAGTGGAGTTCCGCAAGGGTCAGTGTTGGGACCACAAATTTTCACTTAATACATTAATGACCTAGATGAAGGAACTGAGGGCATTCTGGCTAAGTTTGCAGATGATACAAAGATAGGTGGAGGGACAGGTAGTATTGAGGAGGCAGGGAGGCTGCAGAAGGATTTAGACAGTTTAGGAGAATGGGCAAAGAAGTGGCAGATGGAATACAACGTGGGCAAGGGTGAGGTCATGCACTTTGGTATGAAGAATAGAGGCATAGTCTATTTTCTAAATGGGGAGAGAATTCAGAAATCTGGAGTGCAAAGGGACTTGGGAGTCCTAGTCCAGGATTCTCTTAAGGTTAACTTGCAGGTTGAATCAGTAGTTAGGAAGGCAAATGCAATGTTGGCATTTATTTCGAGAGGACTAGAATATAAAAGCAGGGATGTGCTGCTGAGGCTTTATAAGGCTCTGGTCAGACCACATTTAGAATATTGTGTGCAATTTTGGGCCCTGTATCTCAGGAAGGATGTGCTGGCCCTGGAGAGGGTCCAGAGGAGGTTCACGAGAATGATCCCAGGAATGAAAGGCTTAACATATGAGGAACGTTTGAGGACTCTGGGTCTATACTCGATGGAGTTTAGAAGGATAAGGGGGATTCTGATTGAAACTTCCAGAATACTGAAAGGCCTGGATAGAGTGGACGTGGGGAAGATGTTTCCATTAGTAGGAGAGACTAGGACCCGAGGGCACAACCTCAGAGTAAAGGGAAGACCTTTTAGAACAGAGATGAGGAGAAACTTCTTTAGCCAGAGAGTGGTAAATCTATGGAATTCATTGCCACAGAAGGCTGTGGAGGCCAGGTCATTGAGTGTATTTAAGAGCGAGATAGATAGGTTCTTGATTGGTAAGGGGATCAAAGGTTACGGGGTGAAAACAGGAGAATGGGGTTGAGAAACTTATCAGCCATGATTGAATGGCGGAGCAGACTCGATGGGTCGAATGGCCTAATTTCTGCTCCTATGTCTTATGGTCTTCTGCGCTGATCAGCCTCAAAGAGATTGTTGAATGAGGAATGCTTGTTCTTGGAGGAATTTCCCAGAGCCCTTTCCCAGAGATTTTTTTTATTTGGCTCTCTCAGGAGTTTACGTTATTAATGGCTGAGAGGGGGCACTATAGCAAATTGCACCATCTAGAGGACAGGAAGAGCATTTAATAGAATGCCTCTTATTGAATGTCTTCATCCTGACAAATCAGTTCTATTTTCCTTTTCACATTGGTTAAGACCTGTCTTTCTCCCTTTTAAGTAGAGAGATTCCACTTTTATTCCCCAATCATAAAAAGCAGAACTTTCCTCCCATGTTTCAGCGAACTCCTGATCACATTCCACCAAACCCAAAGGTTTCCCCATCACATTGAAACATTGGCCATGATGATGCCGGCCAGATTCACAGTGAGGAAATGCTGTTCAGGCTGCACTGACTTGGAGCAAAGTACAGCATCTGACTGGGTTACTGGAATGAATCCGGATCAGTCAGAAAGGGTCACTCTGCCTTTCTCTCTGTTTCTTTAAGATGCTCCTCCCTCTTCGAGCAAGTTTTCGATTACCTCTCCCAAAGTTGCACATGGTTTGGGGTGAAATGTTGTTTTCATCAGAATGTTAGCAGTTGCTTCTGCTGTTCTTTGTCCTACTGCTAGGATAATGGCTGTGCCTAGGTTAAATGTTCAGAATTCTAAAACATGGTATTATCATAAAGCTTACATTATTTTTTTTTACATTGTCCAATTTTTACCCCAAACAAGATGATCTTGAGTTCATAAATGTAAATGCAGGTGAAACTGAACACCATCATGTAGTACAATTAAAGATTCTTTTTTCTATTAAAACGTAGTTTGTGTTTTTTAGAACGTGGTATTTGCAGAAACTAGAGCGAGGTGCTGATGGTTGGGGATTTTACCCTGGTGCTAGTCACAGAAATCTACGAGTACAGAGGAGATTCACACGAATGATTGCAGCGATAAAGAACAATAGCCATGAGGATAGTTTGGAGAGGTTGGGATTGGTTTCCTTGGAGAAAAGAAGGCTGAGAGGAGACTTGATAAAGGTATTCAAGATCCTGCGGGGTATGGACAGGGTAAATAGTAAGAAACTGCTCCCACTCAGAACGACATCAAGAACGAGAGGGCACAGATTCAAAATAATTGGCAAAAGGAGTAAATGTGATGTGAGGAAATTTTTTTCACCCAGAGGGCGCTTGGAGTCTGGAGCAAACTTCCTGAAAGGATGGTGGAGGCAGGTTCGATCGAGGTATTCAAAAGGGAATTGGATTGCTATCTGAAAAGAGAGAATGTGCAAGGTTGTGTGAAAGGCATGCCAGAGGCCTTTTGAGATTTTACTCAATTTAAAACTCCACGAGTTTACTCCAGGAAAGATCTCGCAATGGAAGAATGAGGAGGCAGAGACAAACCAGGAGTTACCCCACTTTATTCATGTAGAGAATAAAGAGGCAGAGAGAACAAAAACGAGGACGTTATGGTGAATCTTTATGAAACACTGGCTTGACCTCAACTGAAGCAGTGTGTCCAATTCTGGGCACCGCAATTAGGAAGGATGTTAAATTACAGAGGGTACAAGTAGAGATTTCCGAGAATGGTTCCAGTGATGAGGGACTGCAGCGGATAGACTGGGGAAGCTGGGGCTGCTTTTCCTCAAAGAGAAGGTTGAGAGGAGATTTGATAGAGGTGCTCAAAATCATGAGAGGTCTGGTCAGCATAGATGGAGAGAAACTGTTCACATTGGTGGAAGGTTCGAGAATGAGAAGATACAGATTTACAATGAAAAGAGGGGACACAAGGAAAGCCCTTGTTACGTAGCGAGTGGTTAGGATCTGGAACATACTGCCCAAGAGTGTGGTGGAGGCAGATTCAATCATGGCTTTCAAAAGGAAAGTGGATCATTAACTGAAGAGAAGAAATTTGCAGGGCCACGAGGATAACGCAGGGAAATGAGCTAAAGGAGCCAGACAGACAGAATGGCCTTCCTTCTATAGTGTGACCATTTTATGATTCTCTTAATCTTTGCTGAGCAGTACCTCTGCTCAGGTCAAACAAGCAATGTATACACCTTTCCCACTCTGAGAAACACATCATATATAAAGCCAGGGAATGCCAAAGGTACACAGCATATCTTCCAACGTCTGAAAAGAGATTTTGCATCTTGACTAGAATTTATTAGAGCCTCATTAGCACTCACAACATTAACCTGTCCTTCCCTTTTTCAGATGTTGACAGATTTGTTGTGCATTGCCAATGTTCTCAATTTTATTTCAGATTTCCAGCATTCATACTTCTAAAATTTTATCAAAATACCATTGCTTGTAAGCACAAATATACCAAGCACCAAACGCTCGACAACGTCAGAGAAAGTCAAAACAAGTACACTTTACATATACAATACAAAAAATGCTGGAAAAACTCAGCAGGTCTGACAGCATCTATGGAGAGATGCTGAGTTTCCCCAGCATTTTTTGTTTTTGTTTCAGATTTCCAGCATCTACAGTATTTTGCCTTTACACTTTACATACATATTACTTATAACCCAAAATATATAATGCAAACAGGACTCAATGACTATATGTTGATTTAAGTAATTTCTACATTTTAAGAAACAATACTTTAGCAACACAATGGTTAGTGAAATGGGTAAAACTGTGACAGATAGAATTTAATGCAGAAGTGTGAAGTAATTCATTTTAGTAGGAAGAATGAGGAAAGGCAATATAAGCTAAATGAAACACTCATAAGGAGGTGCAGGAATTGTCAGAACTAGAGGTGTGTATATACAAATCTTTGAAAGTGGCAGGACAAAGTTGAGGAATCGGTTTTAAAAAAGCATACAGGACCCTAGATGTTACTATTAAAGGCACAGAGTGCACAAAAGCAAGGAAGTCATACTAAAAACTTAAAAAATCCCTGGTTTGGCCTCAGCTTGAATAACATGTTCAGTTCTGGATAGCAGAGGATATAGGATGGATGTCATGGGATAGAGATAGTGTAGAGGAGATATATTAAGATGGTAACAGAAATACAGGGCTTCAATGATATGAAATATCTAGAACAGAGTATGTTATGAGGAGATTTTATAGAGATAATCATTGCCATTTATGATTTTGAATGAGTAAATAAATAGACACCGTTACCAGACACAGAAAGGACAGTAAGCAGACAACACAGATTTAAGGAGACTGGCAAAAGAATCAGAGATGACATAAAGAAACATTTTTGCATGCAATGAGTTATGATCTGTAATGCACTGCCTGAAAGGGTGGTCAAAGCAGATTCAAAAATAAAAGGGGGAATTAGATAAATACTTGCAGGCAAAGAATATTTGTAGGGAAATACTTGAAAGAAAAAAGAAAAGACAGACCCGTATTTATTCACGACCACCAATGGCTCAAAGCGCTTTACAACCAATGAAGTAATTTTCAAAGTGCAGTCACTGTTGTAAGGTAGGAAATGCGGGAGCCAATTTGTGCACAGCAAGCTTTCACAAACAGCGACGTGATAATGAGCAGATAATCTGTTTGTGTGATGTTGTGTGAGGGATAAATATTAACGAGGATACTGGGGAGAACTCCCCTGCTCTTCTTCAAAAGAGTGCCACAGGTAACTGTGAGGGCAGTCAAGGCCTCAGTTTAACATCTCATCTGGATGTTTATCATTCTGACAATGCAGTGCCCCCTCACAATTGCACTGCAGAGTCAGCCAAGATATTTGCGTTCAAGCCTCTGGAGTGGGACTTGAACTTGGAATTTTCTGACACAGAGGGGAGACAGCCAACAACGGAGACACAACAGACACATCAAAACAAAGCACAGGCAGTGGGACAACAGAAAACTGGCACAGGTACAATGGGCCAAATGGCCTCCCTCTGTGCCATAAGATTCAATGAAGAGAGATCACTTTATCAGAGTGAAATCACTCAGTCAAATGGTGCAGTTTATCAGAGGCTGTGGGAGTTTTACCAAGTCCTCCCCCTCCCCTTCCTCTCCCCTTCCCCCTCTCCTCTCCCTTTCCTTCCCCCTCCTCTCCCTTTCCTTCCCCCTCTCCCCCTCCTCTCCCTTTCCTTCCCCCTCTCCCCCTCCTCTCCCTTTCTCTCCCCTTCCCTCGCTCTCCCGGGTGGGGGAGGGGTGATGATGAGTTGACAGTTTCCGCCGCTCGGGTCTGATCCGGATCCCGGCTCCGCGCGGATTCCCCGCGTCTCTCCCGGATCCCCCCCTCCGGCCCGGGCCATCCCCTCCCTCACACTCCGTCCTCCTCACACTCTCTCCCCTTCACTCACTCACTCACCATATTCTCCTCCTCAGCCTCCCGGCTCCGTCGCTTTCTGAAGACGTCACCCGGCTCCGTCGCTCTCTGAAGACGTCACCCAGCCCCGTCGCTCTCTGAAGACGTCAGCCGGAGCCTCCCGGACGGTGGCCGAGCAGCGGGAACGCGCTCCTCTCCTCAGGGACTGATCCAAACTCGAAACCCTAAATATCATCTTGCAGATGACCCCACAGAACAAGCATCTGTCTTAAGATTTTCGTTTAATGCATTATAAATGTTTCCATCAGTTGGAATCACGAAATAAATCTTCACTCAAACAGATTCAGAAACTGGCATTTGGCTGGTGAAAGAAATAAGTTGCATTTTTATAGCACCTTTCACAGCCTCAGGATTTGCCAAAGTGCTTGGAAGCCAATGAAACACTCCCTGAAATGTAGTCACTCTTGTAATGTAAGAATCGCAGCAGCCAATTTGCACACAGCAAGATCCCACAAACAGTAATGTGATAATGACTAAACAATCAGTTTTTATTAGTACAAAAACAGAATTACCTGGAAAAACTCAGCAGGTCTGGCAGCATCGGTGGAGAAGAAAAGAGTTGACGTTTCGAGTCCAACATGTTGGACTTGAAACGTCAACTCTTTTCTTCTCCACTGATGCTGCCAGACCTGCTGAGTTTTTCCAGGTAATTCTGTTTTTGTTTTGGATTTCCAGCATCCGCAGTAGCTTTTAGTTTTTATTGGTGTTGGTTGAAGGATAAATATTGGCCAGGACGCCGGGAAGAACTTCTCATCCTATTCTACAAAATGTCTCATGGGATCCTTTGCACCCACCTGTGGGATAGACCTACAACAGTGCAGCACTCCCTCAGCACTGCACTGGAGTGTCAGCCGAGGTTTTGTGCTCCACTCTTTGGAATAGGACTTGAACCCACAACATTCTGATACAGAGGCAAGAGTACTACCCCCAAGGCTGACACTATATGACATTATTTTCTCATTTTCTTCGCTCCCCACCCCAACTTGATTCTTCCTGGGCACAGTTCCATAGGCAACTATTAGAAGGCATCCACTACCTGACCTAAGGATCCAGCATTCATGAGTGTAGCTAGAGGGCCAGGGTTGACTAGAGGATGAATCATGAACAATCCAAATGTTGTCCAGCCAAGGCCATTGCACCGTGAGCAAAAATGTGGTTGATATTTCATTCATTCTAGGAATATGGGCTATACTGGCAATGTGGCCCATCCCTAATTGTTGTGAGCTGCCTTCTTGAACCACTGCAGTCCATGTGCTGTGGATACACCCACGTTTCTGTGAGGGAGGGAGTGCCAGGATTTTGGCCCAGTGACAGTGAAGGAACGACAAAATATTTCCGATTCAGGTTGATGTGTTGTTTGGAGGGGAGTTTGGAGGTGATAGTGTTCAATGCACCTGCTGGTATTGTCCTTCTAGAGTTGCTGCACACAGTGCATCTTGTCAATGGTAAACACTGCAAGCTCTGTGCACCAGTGGTGAAGGCACTGGATGCAGTCACTGTTGCAATTTAATGTAGGAAATGAGGTAACCAATTTGCATACAGCAAGGTCCCAGAGATAACAATTAAATAAATGATCAGAGCATCTGTTTGTAGGTGTTGGTTGAAAGATAAATATTGGCCAGGACACTGAGAAGAACTCCCCCTTTCAAAAAAGTGGCCCTGTGACCTTTTCCATCCAACTGAGAGAACAGACAGGGCTACACTTCATCTGAAACACAGCATCTCTGACACAGCCGCACTCCCTCACTAGTGAACAAGGAAGTCAGCCTTGTTTGTGTGCTCATGTCTCCGTACTGGGACTTGAACCATTAAGTTCAAGACAGAGATTGATAAATTTCTGGATAGTAAAAGACGTCAAGGGATATGGGAATGATGTGGGAAAAGGTCGCTGAGATTGAAGATAAGCCATGATCTCGTTGAACGGTGGAGCAGGTTCAAGGGGCTGATTGGTCTACTCCTGCTCCCATTTCCTATATTCCCGATAACACAGAAAGAATCATCAAAAATAAATACCAATAGTCAGAAAGATTAATGTTTGTTTCTGAGATCTAACTGGAAGCTTTTTTTTGATAACCTGATTTTATATAATCTAACAATAAAATTCTGATAAAGCCTATGATAAGACAGGGGCAGTCTTGTGCTGCAACACTAGGGGGAGCACTGGCTGCATGTGCACAGTGTCAGTCCTGCATTGAACAAGTTGGCTTGACGCAGACTAACAATACTATGCAGTCCTCAACCAATTGCAACTTTCTTGCAGACACGTTAACTATCATTTATCAACTGTTCCCTCTGTAAAACATGCTTCCAATGATTCAGTGAATGCTGAAGAAATATAATCAGGAAATCTCAGTAAATGAGACTCCCAACATCCAATGAGCTCAGGGACTGTGGAGAATTGATTACAATGTTTTTGGTAAAAAAAATCAATTAAAGAAGAGATTTATTATCTCATGTGGGATTCAAAACAACTGATTTAAGAGTCCAACTATCATCCAACTGGGCTGTGAGGGCTTCCTTGCACAAAGCCTTAAAAAGCTGGAGAAAAGTAGCATTTAAATAAACTCATGTTTAGTTTATTATCAGGGTTTGATGTGTTCTGGAAGGTTAGCTGGTGCTCTGTGGGGGGATGTGATTCCCCTGTAGTTGCAGCTCTGAGACAGAGAAATTCCACCCTGCCACCAGCATCAGGAACAGCTGCGCATGCGCCGGCGGCCGCAGGGTGGTGGGCCGGGCGCGCATGCGCCGCTGTTCCCGCAGCGCTGCCGGCTGACGGCAGGAGGTTGCAGTGAAGATGGGGTCCCAGGAGAGGGCGCAAGAGTTCCACTCACCAACCTTCAGCGGCGCAGGACCCCCACAGTGGATGGAGTTTTTCAGTTTTATTTGGCAATATTCACAACAGCAGTTGTTTCATATCGAGCCAAAGGAGGCTAGGATTAGATGTCAACTGTAGCTCAGTGTGTAGCTTTGTGTCAGGAGGTTGTGGGTTCAAACCCCACTCCAGGACTTGCCCACATAATCACTCCTTGAGCGCAGTACTGAAGGGAGTGCCGCACTGTTGGATGTGCTGTCCTTCGGATGAGACATTAAACCGAGACCCTTCCTGCCCTCTCCGGTGGATGTCAAAGATTCCACAGCCACTCTCCGTCAAGAAGAGCAGTGGAGTCTGTCCCTGGTGTCCTGGCCAATATTTATCCCTCAATCCACATCACAAAAACAGATTATCTGGTCATTGATATATCACATTGCTGTTTGTGTGCAAATTGGCTGCCATATTTCCTGCAACAGTAACTACACTTCAAAAGTAGTTCATTCTGTGGTGAATGGCTTACTTCCTGACTCGCCAAAACTTCTCCACGACATACAAGTCAGGAGTGTGATGGAATACTCCCCACTTGCCTGGATGAGTGCAGCTCCCACAACACTCAAGAAGCTTGACACCATCCAGGACAAAGCAGCCCGCTTGATTGGCATCACATTCACAAACATTCACTCCCTCCATCACTGACATACAGTAGCAGCAGTGTGTGTACCATCTACAAGATGCACTGCAGCAACTCACCAGGGCACCTTAGACAGCACCTTCCAAACCCACAACCTCTGCCACCTAGAAGGACAAAGGCAGCAGATAGATGGGAACACCACCACCTGCAAGATCCCTTCCAAGTCACTCACCATCCTGACTTGGAACTATAGCCGTCCCTTCACTGTCGCTGGGTCAAAATCCTGGAACTCCCTCCCTAACAGCGCTGTGGGTGCATCTACACCACAGGGACTGCAGCGGTTTAAGAAGGCAGCTCATCACCACCTTCTCAAGGGCAGTTAGAGATGGGCAACAAATGCTGCCCTATTGAACAATGCCCTTATCCTGTGAATGAAGTTAAAAATAGGGTGTTGACTGTAAACACAGGCTCAATTCGAGCTGTTTATAATAAGCCCTCTGAGCACCTGATTTGCTTCACATCAGTGTTACAGTTCAAGTGGAAATCCAAGATTAATAATATCAGCCTGTTATTTATTCAAAACCAGGGTCATGTGTTGCTATAGCAATCGTCTGTTGGTGGTAAATTACAAGTGTGACCCTCTATCTTATCTTTCAGAAACAAACTATTTTTAAATCTTACATTTCATAAAATTATATATTCGTACAGCATTTGGCCCATTGTCACTCTGTCAGCTCTTTAACTGGAAGTTAGTTTTCAAATTTACTTTCAGTAAATTATCGTGGGGGTGGTGTGTGGTGGAGGGGGATTTATTACCGGGGAGGTGGTAGGGTAGTGGTACCCTCACTGGGCTTATAATTCAAAGACCTCAGGCTAACATTCAGGAGGTACAGGTTCAAATCCCAGCTGGTGGAATTCAAATTTAACTAATTAATAACTTAGGAATTGAAAGCTAGTTTCAGTATGGATCTATGGTCAATTGTCATAAAAACCCATCTGGTTCACTAAAGCCCTTTAGGGAAGAAAATCTGCCGTCCTTACCTGGTCTGGCCTACATGTGACTCCAGACCCACAGCAATGTGGTTGACTCTTAACTGCCCTCTGAAATAGTCCAGAAAGCCACTTCAAGGGCAATTAGGGATGGGCAACAGATATTGGCCTTGCCAGCGACACTCACATCCTATGAATGAATTTATAAAAAATTAATATTTTTAAATTTGTCTGTAGGCTTCACAATTGCCTGTTAACAGGGAATGTTGGGAGTTTAATGAGACCTGATCTCTGTAATATCTCCTTGCACTTTGCCCTGATATTCTGTTGTTCTGTTAATCTGTTTAAAACAAATATACAGGATCCTTGGCTTTATATAGAGTAGGTATAGAATTCAGAAGCAGGGCTTGTTATCATAAACCACTGGTTCAGTCTCAGCTGGATTACAGTGCCCAATTCTGGGCTTTACACTTTAGGAAGAATCATTTTGCTGAAAAGAGAGACATGTTGCCGAAGGTTTTCGTCTTGCACTCATCAGGACAAATGCAAGAATGCCAAATTTCAAACAATCCCAACAATTTATACTACAGGAGAAAAGGGTGCTGATTGGTTGGCAAGTCGACTCTGATTGGCTGAGGAATTGCCATGGTGAAAGCAATGGGGGACTATACTCTCCCCAAGCTCCTGATTAATTCATTTCTCCTGTAGCATGAATTGTGATCATTTGAAATTTGGCATTCTTGCATTTGTCCCGGTGAGCACAAGATGAAAAGCTTCAGCAACATATCTCTCTTTACAGTTCAAGTTCTGTACAACCAAGCGATTGGAAGAATGCTTTTATTCATTCACAGGAAGAGGGAAGCACTGGTAATGCCAACATTTATTGCCCATCCCTAATTGCCCCTCAGGAGGTGGCAGTAAACTGCCTTGAATACAACTGAAGCCATTTCAAAGGGCAAATTAAAGGAAGCGACTGTGGACATTGTAAACCTGAAACGAAAACAGAAAATGCTTGAAATACTCAGTGGGTCTGGCAGCATGTGTGGAGGGAGAAACTAGAGTGAATGTCTCAGGTGGCGATGACCCTTCACCACAACGACGTGTTCTGCTGAAGGGCCGTCACGACCTGAAACGTTAAATCTCTTTCTCTCCAAAGAGTTTTCCTGACCCGCTGAGTATTCCCAGCGTTTTTCTGTTTTCGTTTCAGAGGGCAGTTAAGAGTCAACCACGTGGATCTGGAGTCGCACCAGGCCTGACCGGCTAAAGATGGCAGATTTCCTTTTCCAAAGGACGTTTGGGAACCAGATGGGGCTTTTAATGGCAAAAAATGCAGTTTAGTGGTCACCACTAGCTTTTTATTTAGTGAATTTGAATTTTAAATCTCCAGCTGCTGACATGGGATTTGAATTTACATCTGCATCACATTAACCCAGGTCACTGGATTAACAGTTCAATAACATAACCATTAAACCACTGTATCTACCTTAAGCGTCTACGGTACCCACTAGACCTTGGAGACGGTGCGGGGGAGATTCACCAAAATGGCAGTGGGGATGAGGTGTTCCAGTCCATGTGGAGAGACTTGAGAAAAGGGGCTGTTCTCCTTGGAGCAGTTCAGTTGGATTTCAATAGGAGGTGTTCAAAATTCTGAAAGGTTTTGATGAGAGTAAATAACTAAAAAACTGTTTCCAGTGGCAGAAGTTTCAGTAAAAGCAGAGGACACGGGTAGGAAACGATTTACAAAAGACATGAGGAATTATTTTTAAGCAGCAAGTTGCTAAGAGTACCCGGGCCCCTAGTTGCCGCACTTGGTCAAACGCTGCCTTCAAGACCAGGGCAGCCATGTTGTCTCATCTCTGGAACTCAGCCCTTCATCGTCCATGTTTGGACCGAGGCTTTAATGAGATCTGGAGCTGAGTGGTCCTCGTGGAACCCAAACTGAGCGTCGGTGAAGAGGCTATTGGTGAGTAAATGCTGCCTGATATCACTGTCGATGACACCTTCCATCACTGTGCTGATGATTGAGAGTAAGCTGATAGGTCGGATAGCACTTGTTCTGCTTTCTGTGTACAGGACATATCTGGGCAATTCTCCACATAGCCAGGTGGATGCCAGGGTTGTAGTTGTACTGGGACAGCTTGGCTAGGGGCGCGGCAAGTTCTGGAGCACAAGTCTTCAGTGCTATTGCTGGAATATTGTCCGGGCCCATAGCCTATCCAACGTCTTCAGCCGTTTCTTGATATCACGTGGAGTGAATCAAATTGGCTGAAGACTGGCATCTGTGATGCTGGGGACATCAGGAAGAGGCTGAGATGGATCATCCACTCGGCACTTCTGGCTGAAAATGGTTGCAAATGCTTGTTGGGCTCCCCCATCATTGAGGGTGGGGATGTTCATGGAACCGCCTACCCTTAGTGCTGCTCTGGCATGCTCTCCTG
Source organism: Cetorhinus maximus (assembly GCF_964194155.1). Taxonomy (NCBI): domain Eukaryota; kingdom Metazoa; phylum Chordata; class Chondrichthyes; order Lamniformes; family Cetorhinidae; genus Cetorhinus; species Cetorhinus maximus. The sequence continues at coordinate 7,190,154 of NC_135896.1, forward strand.
CACTCGAACTAGAGTCAATCCCCTGGTGTGTTAGCAATGGTAGAGTGGGGGTTATGCCAGGCCATGAGGTCACAGATTGTGGTTGAATACAATTCTGCTGCTGCTGATGGCCCACAGCACCTCATGGATGCCCATTTTTGTACTGCTAGACCTGTTCTGAATCTATCCTTTTTAGCACAGTGGTAGTGGCACACAACATATTGGAGGGTGTCACCAGCCTGAAGACGGGAATTTGTCTCCACAAGAATTGTGAAGTGGTCACTCCTACCAATACTGTCATGGACAGATGCATCTGCGACAGGTAGGTTGGTGAGGACAAAGTCAAGTAGATTTTTCCCTTTGCTGGTCTCCTCACCACCTGCCACAGACTCAGACTCAGTCCATTAGCTAATGTCCTTTAGGACTCGGCCAGCTCAGTCAGTAGTGGTGTTACTGAACCACTCTTGGTGATGAACATTGAAGCCCCCCACCCAGTGTACATTCTGTGCCCTTACACCCTCAGTGCTTCTTCCAATTGGTGTTCAATATGGAGGAATACTCATTCATCAGGAGGAGGGAAAATGCTAGAGTCTATTATAAATGATGTGATAACAGGACACTGAGAAAATATCAGTGGGATTAGACAAAGGCAACATGGATTTATGAAAGGGAAATCATGTTTGACAAACCTACTGGAGTTTTTTGAGGGTGTAACTAGCAGAATAGATAAGGGAGAACCAGTGGATGTGGTGTATTTAGATTTTCAGAAAGCTTTTGATAAAGTCCCACATATAAGGTTAGTGTGTAAAATTAAAGCACATGGGATTGGGGTAATATATTGGCATGGATTGAGAATTGGTTAGTAGACAGGAAACAGAGAGGAGGAATAAATGGGTTTTTTCAGAGTGGTATGCGGTGACTAGTGGGGTACCGCAGGGATCAGTGCTTGGGTCCCAGCTATTCACAATATATATCACCAATTTAGCTGAGGGAACCGAATGTAATATTTCCAAGTTTGCTGACGACATGAAACTTGGTGGGAATGAGAGTGGTGAGGAGGATGTTAAGAGGTTTCAAGGTGATTTAGACAAATTGAGTGAGTGGGAAAATACATGGCAGATGCAGTATAATGCAGATAAGTGTGAAGTTATCCACTTTGATAGGAAAAACAGAATGGTAGAGTATTATTTAAATGGTGATAGATTGGGAAATGTTGATGTACAAAGGGACCTGGGTGTCCTTGTACACCAGTCACTGAAAGCAAGCATGCAGGTGCAGCAAGCAGTTAAGAAGGCAAATGGTATGTTGGCTTTCATTGCGAGAGGGCTTGGGGACAGGAGCAAGGATGTCTTACTGCACTGTACAGGGCCTTGGTGAGACCACAGCTGGAGTTTCGTGTCGTCAGCAAACTTGGAAATATTACATTTGGTTCCCTCAGCCAAATCATTGATATATATTGTGAATAGCTGGTGCCCAAGAACTGATCCCTGTGGTACCCAACTAGTTACCGCCTGCCACTCCGAAAAAGACCCATTTATTCCTACTCTCTGTTTTCTGTCTGCTAACCAATTCTCAATCCATGCCAATATATTACCTCCAATCCCATGTGCAGTTTTGGTCTCCTTATCTAAGAAAGGATATACTTGCCATAGAGGGAGTGCAGCAAAGGTTCACCAGACTGATTCCTGTGTTGACAGGATTGTCTTATGAGGAGAGATTGGGCTGTCTAGGACTGTATTCATTGGAGTTTAGAAGAATGAGAGGGAATCTCATTGAACCATATAAAATCCTGACAGAGCTGGACAGACAGGATGCAGGGATGATGTTTCCTCTGGCTGGGGGGAGGTCACAGTCTCAGGATACGGGGTAGACCATTTAGGACTGAGATGAGGAGAAACTCCTCCACTCAGAGGGTGGTGAACCTGTGGAATTCTCTACCACAGTGGGCTGTGGAGGCCAAGCCATTGAATATATTTAAGAAGGAAGTAGATATATTTTTAGACTCTAAAGGCATAAGGAGTATGGGGAGAGAGCGGGAGTGCGGCGTTGAGATAGAGGATCAGCCATGATCATATTGAATGGCGGAGCAGGCTCGAAGGGCCGAATGACCTTCTCCAGCTTCTATTTTCTCTGTTTCTATAAGATGAGGGTGGGGGTCTGCAGTAGGTTGTAAATCGGAGGAGGTTTCCTTGACCTAATGGGATTTCATGACAGGAGTGATTGAGATGGGGAGAACGGAATTGGAGAATGGCAAATGCGGTGGGCTAGGGACAATTGGGAGATGGCGGACGGGTTTGGGGGGTGGGGTGCAAGCAGTAGCTGGCTGCAGCCCATGTTCTTATCAGGGGTCGGGAGGAAAACTCTCGGATCCACATTAAATTGTTTTAAAAATTATTCTTTGTCTGTGGTAAGCCGCAGCTGTGCCTTTAAGGAACACTAGTTAGGCCTTTTATAGACCTGGGTTCCCTGAATGAGCTGACCTATTGCAACAGTGATGACACTGTAATGTACGTCATTGGCTTCACAATGTTTTAAGGTGGCCTGTGATTGTGAAAGGCACTATATAAATGCACATTCTTTCTTGTTGTGGTCTCAAGTTACATTCCAGAGACTTAAAGCACATAATCCAGGCTGACCCTCCAGTGCAACACTGAGGGAGTGCTGCATTGTTGGAGTTTCCGTCTTTCAGATGATGCTAAACTGAGGCCCCACTTGCCCTCTTGGGCATGCCACTGTTTTGAAGAAGAGCAGGGAAGTTCTCCCCAGTATCCTGGCCAACATTTATTCCTCAACCAACATCACTAAAACAGATCATCCAGCTGGCCCATTTCTCCATAAGACCATAAGACATCGGAGCAGAAATTAGGCCAATCGGCCCATCGAGTCTGCTCCGCCATTCAATCATGGCTGATAAGTTTCTCAACCCCATTCTCCCGCCTTCTCCCTGTAACCTTTGATCCCCTTACCAATCAAGAACCTATCTACCTCGCTCTTAAATACACTCAATGACCTGGCCTCCACAGCCTTCTGTGGCAATGAATTCCATAGATTCACCACTCTCTGGCTAAAGAAGTTTCTCCTCATCTCTGTTCTAAAAGGTCTTCCCTTTACTCTGAGGTTGTGCCCTCGGGTCATAGTCTCTCCTACTAATGGAAACATCTTCCCCACATCCACTCTATCCAGGCCTTTCAGTATTCTGTAAGTTTCAATCAGATCCCCCCTCATCCTTCTAAACTCCATCGAGTATAGACCCAGAGTCCTCAAACGTTCCTCATATGTTAAGCCTTTCATTCCTGGGATCGTTCTCGTGAACCTCCTCTGGACCCTCTCCAGGGCCAGCACATCCTTCCTGAGATACAGGGCCCAAAATTGCTCACAATATTCTAAATGTGGTCTGTCTCAGAGCTGCTGTGGGATCTTGCTGTGCACGAATTGACGGCCACATTCCTACATTACAACCATGACCATATTTTGTAAGAAAATTGTCTGTAGAGCACTTAGAGATCATGAAGAGCGTTCCAAAAATGCAAGTTTTGATTTATGTCATTTTATATCCTTTGATAGAAAGGAAATATCCATGAGAGTGATTCCAGGGATGAGGAACTTCAGTAGTGAAGACAGATTGGAGAAGTTGGGGCTGTTTTCCCTGGAGGATAATAGGCTGAGAGGAGATTTGATGGAGGTATTCAAAATCATGAGGCGTCTGGACAGAGTCGATGGTGGGGTAACTGTTCCTATTGCTGGGAGGATCGAGAATGAGAGGGCACAGGTTTAAAGAAATTGGGAAAAGAAACAAAAGCGACACGAGGAAAAACTTTTTAACGCAGCGAGTGGTTAAGGCCTGGAATGCGCCGTCTGAGAGTGTGGTGGAGGCAGGGAATTCAAAAGGGAATTGGACTGTTATCTGAAAAGGACGAATGTGCAGGATTATGGAGCAAAGGCAGGAGAATGGCACTGGGTGAATTGCTCATTCGGAGAGCAGGAGCAGACACGATGGGCCGAATGGCTTCCTTCGGCGCTGTAACAATTTTGTGATTCTGTCACACTGTGATACAAGGTCTGGACTTTGCTATTCCAAAACCTTCCTGGCTGGCTTCCTGTCAATTACCCTCCATAAATTTGAGGCCATCTGCTGCCTGTCCTAACTTTTACCGGGTTCACACATTGCCCCATGTGCTTCACTGACCTACGCTGGCTCCCAGTCTGGCAACACCTCAGTTTTCAAATTTTCATCTTTCTTTTCAAATCCCTCCATGACCTCACCCCCTCCATTTCTCTGAACCCTCCCCTAAACCCCACAGTCCTCCGGGATCTCTGCACTCCTGTAACTCTGGTCAGCTGAGCACCCCTGATTTTAATCGCTCCACCACTGGTGCCTTCAGCTGCCTAGGCCCTGGAATTCCCTCCTTATGCTTCTCCGCTGATCTACCTCACTTTCCTCCTTTAAGACAAACCTAAAATCGACCTCTTTGACCAAGCTTTTGGGCATTTGACCTAATATGTGGCTGGGTATCAAACTGTGTTTCATAATGTTCCTGTGAAGTGCCTTGGAATTCTTTATCAGGTTAAAGGCACTAAATAAAGGCAAGTTGTTGTTTTGGGTACATTAACATAATAAAAATCAGTTGATCTCGATCTTGAACAGTTCAGTGACAGGAAGATATTAAAAAAACTACCCTAAGAACTACAGGCGAGGAGGAGAAAAGCAACTTGAGAGCCAAATCTAAAAGACAAAGTGAGCTTGGAACTCTGCGATCAGTAATTTAACAACATTTGAAAGGTGTAAAATATATTACTCGATAAGTAGTATGATGGCAAGGGATGCCTTGTGGCGCAGTGGGTGGTGTTAATATCTCTGAGCCAACTGGGTTCGAGTCCCAATCTGGGACTTGATGGTCATGGAAGGTATGTTCATAACATGGTCAACCTGCAAATCCTTCTAACCTGCCGATAGGTGCGGAAGAGTCGCCTGGTCAGCCAGAACTTGCAGAAGGCAATGGCAAACCACTGCAGTGCCTTGCCAAGCATAACCATGGAGCAACACAGGGAAGTCCATGGTCGCCAATGCCTTCTCATGGTGTGATGCCTGAAGAGAGAGTGATGGCGTACGGTTATAGCTGTACAGTTTGATGTATAGCTCTCTGCATTAGACAGCCACTGAATCCTGTGTATGTCATTAGGGCATTGTACCAGTGTTATACTTTCGATTATTGGGTGCCAGTGATTAATTCCAAGTTAGCAAAGTAGTTCACATTCCAAATGGGGACTACTTGCTGAGTTATAGGATTAGAGATGATATGAGTAGCAATGAAGTATTAAAACGTCATTTCATTCTCATATCATTTTTAAAAAATGTACAGGAATTGGAAATCTAATAAATTGCAAAGCATTTGGGATTTAAAGTCACGATGTTTTCACTGGTCACTGGCAACGTTACAGATACTCAGATACTCCCTGCAAGTGAATTCGTTGACTGGTGACTGCAATATGGACACAGGGAAAGGAAAGGAGAGAAAGCCAGAAAAACACCAGAGGGACCATCAGCTGCACGTCCTGTGGGGAGTAGTTATTTCTGCACACGTGCTTCCCTACCTTCCCCCACCCCCCCCACCAAACCGCCTCCCCCCACCCCCCCCCCCCCCCCCCCCCCACCCTCCCCACTCTGCCCCCCACCCCTGTAGCTTCCAATTCAGGGCTCAGGGACCTGCCAGCAAGTCAGCACACTCCAGGGGGTAGCTGGAGCAACAGGGGGCCAGATGTAGTGGGGATAATTGACAACGATTTACATTTATGTAGCAGCTTTATTAAGGCACTTCACAGGAGCGTTTTTGAGAACCAAGTCACATTAGGAGATATTAGTAAGTACAGGTGTCCAAAAATATGGTCAAAGCTGTAGGTATTAAGGAGGAATGGGAGTTGGCTCAGGAATGCCGGTATTGATGGAGAATCCCACAAATGGCATGACCATCTGAGGAACACAAACATTCAGGCTTGGGCTGACAAGTGGCAAGTAGTATTCATGCCACCCAAGTGCCAGGCAATGACCATCTCCACAAAAGAGAACCTAACCATCGCCCCTTGACATTCAATGGCATTACCATCACTGAATCCTCCACTATCAACATCCTGGGGGTTACCATTGACCAGAAACTGAACTGGACTAGCCATCTAAATACTGTGGCTACAAGAGCAGGTCAGAGGCTAGGAATTCTGCAGTGAGTAACTCACCCTCTGATTCCCCAAAGCCTGTCTACCATCTACAAGGCACAAATCAGGAGTGTGATGGAATACTCCCCACTTGCCTGGATGAGTCCAGCTCCCACAACACTGAAGAAGCTCAATACCGTCCAGGACAAAGCAGCTGCCCATCCACCAGCTTAAACATTCACTCTCTCTACCACCAGTGCAGAGTGGCAGCAGCGTGTACCCTCTACAAGATATGCTGCAGCAACTTTCCAGGCTTCCTCTGATAGCACATTTCAAACTTGCAATGTCTGCCACCTAGAAGGACAAGGGCAGCAGGTAGATGGGAACACCACCACCTGCAATTTCCCTTCCAAGCCACTCACCATCCTAACTTGGAACTTTAGCGCCGTTCCTTCACTGTCGCTGGGTCAAAACATGGAACTCCCTCCCTAACAGCACTGTGGGTGTACCTACACCACATGGACTGCAGCGGTTCAAGAAGGCGGCTCACCACCACCTTCTCAAGGGGCAATTAGGGATGGGCAACGCGCGCATCCTGTGAAAGAATAAAGAAACCAGTGGACCATGAACCTGGTGCTCTCTCTAAGAGAATGATGCTTCCCCCTGTTGTTCAGTGAGGTACAGGGGAGGCTTTCACTTGATGTGAAACAGCTCTGATACCAGCTTAATTGCAAGTGAAATGTAGCAACTAGCAACCTCACAGCAATAAATCAGAGCAGTCTAATTCCATTAGAAGAGAACGAGTAGGGATGGCCAAAATTACCTCTGTCATCATATTTATGAACAGTAACATCAGCCAAACACCTTTAATTGGGCTCCCATCTGTTCCCTTACACAAACTGAGCCAGCAGCGTGTTAACCGATGACAGCTGTGGGTCACCCATTCCCTGCCAGATACTCAGCTCCTTTTGTGTTTTAAGCTGAAGGGGAGAAATTGTTTTGCAGTGTGGAATTCCTTTGCCTAGCATTTTCTTCTGCCTCCTGCAGTGATTTTACCTGGATTTTCGTCGACTACTCAAGGTACAGCTCATTCCACACTGGGCGGTGGGGGGGATCCCGATATAATTTGTGGAACATGTCAACATACAGGCAGCTCAAGAGCAGCCGGACCATCCAGACTAGCCCATAACGAGTGTCAGGACTAGACATTTTCTATCCCCACCCCCACCCCCTCCACCTCACTTACCCCACTCTACCCTCTGCAGCCACCTCATCTCCTGGAAATGTTAAAAAGAAACAAGGCTAATAAGGGAAGGAAAATAAAACCTCTTGGAAAGTTCCCCACGGACAATGGAAGCCAGTCAAGGAGATCCCACTTTAACCAAGTCCATGTTACTGTTTAATGCCCTTCATCTTTTTAAATGATTCAATCTCTTTTCCAACTAAGAGCTGCCCAGCTTCCTCTTAAAGGCATGTAAAGAGTCAGCAACCCCAGACCAGCCAACAACACATTCCAGAGGCTCAGTGCTCTCTGGGATAGGTGGAACCCCCTCATAGCTAGTCAATTCCCATTCTGACATATCTAAACTCACGCTTTTTGGTCCTCTCCAATCTGGGATAATCTATAAATGAGCATGTAATCCAATCCCTGCATTATTTGATAAACTGCTATCGTGTCTCCTCTGAGTCTACGCTAGTCTATAATAATAAACTCAGCCCTTCAAAGCTACCTGAGTCACCAAATGAACTGATAAAGGACTTTACAATTATGAACAGGTTTGATAGGGTAGAGGGAGAGAAGATGTTGTCACTTGAGGGGAGACCAGAACTAGGGGCCATCAGTTTAAGATAGTCACTTATAAATCCAGTAAGGAATTCAGGAGAAACTTCTTTACCCAGAGAGTGTAGTGAGAATGTGGAACTCACTAGCACTGGGAGTAGTTGCAGTGTATTTGAGGGGAAGCGAGATAAATGTGTGAGGGAGGAAGGAAGAAAAGAATATGCTGATTGGGCTGAGATAGAGTCATAGAGTCATAGAGGTCTACAGCACAGAAAAAGGCCCTTTGGCCCATCGAGTCTGCACTGGTCAAACAAGTACCTAACTATTCTAATCCCATTTTCCAGCACTAGGCCCATAGCCTTGTATGCCATGGCATCGCAAGTGCACATCCAAATACTTCTTAAATGTCATGAGGGTTTCTGCCTCTACCACCCTTTCAGGCAGTGAGTTCCAGATTCCCACCACCCTCTGGGTGAAAAAATTCTTCCTCACATCCCCTCTAAACCTCCTGCCCCTTACCTTAAATCTATGCCCCCTGTTTATTGATTCTTTCACCAAGGGGAAAGTTCCTTCTTGTCTACCCTATCTATGCCCTTTATAATTTTATACACCTCAATCATGTCCCCCCTCAATCTCCTCTGCTCCAGGGAAAATAACCCCAGTCTATCCAATCTCTCCTCATAACTAAAACTCTCCAGCCCAGGCAACATCCTGGTCAATCTCCTCTGCACTCTCTAGTGCAATCACATCCTTCCTATAATGCGGATTCCAGAACTGCACACAATACTCTAGCTGTGGCCTAACCAGCGTTTTATACAGTTCCAGCAAAACCTCCCTGCTCTTACATTCTATGCCTTGGCTAATAAAGGCAAGTATCCCATATGCCTTCTTAACCATCTTATCTACCTGTCCCTCTACCTTAAGGGACCGGTGGACATGCACACCAAGGTCCCTCTGATCCTCGGTACTTCCCAGGGTCCTACCATTCATCGTGTATCCCTGTGCCTTGTTTGTCCTGCCCAAGTGCATCACCTCATACTTATCCAGATTAAATTCCATTTCCCACTGATCAGCCCATCTGACCAGCCCGTCTATATCCTCCTGTAATCTAAGGCTATCCTCCTCACTATTTACCACCCCACCAATTTTCCTGTCATCCGCGAACTTACTGATCAACCCTCCTACATTCAAATCTAAATAGTTTATATATACCACAAACAGCAAGGGACCCAACACCGATCCCTGTGGAACCCCACTGGACACAGGCATCCAGTCACAAAAACACCCCTCGACCATCACCCTCTGCTTCCTGCCACTCAGCCAATTCTGGATCCAATTTGCCACATTGCCTTGGATCCCATGGGCTCTTACCTTCGTTATCAGTCGCCCATGTGGGACTTTATCAAAAGCCTTGCTGAAGTCTAAGTAGACTACGTCAAATGCATTGCCCTCAGCTACACACCTGGTCACCTCTTCAAAAAATTCAATCAGATTGGTCAGACATGACCCTTAACAAAACCATGCTGACTGTCCTTGATTAATCCCTGTCTCCCCAAGTGTAGATTAATTCTGTCCCTCAGAATTGCTTCCAATAGTTTCCCCACCACTGAGGTTAGGCTGACTGGCCTATAGTTCCCTGGTTTATCCCTCCATCCCTTCTTGAGTAACGGTACCACATTGGCTGTCCTCCAGCCCTCTGTCATCTCTCCTGTGGCCAGAGAGGTATTGAAAATTATTGCCAGCGCCCCTGCTATCTCCTCCCTTGCCTCACTCAACAGCCTGGGATACATTTCATCTGGGCCTGGAGATTTATCTACTTTTAAGCCTGTCAGACCACTTAGAACCTCCTCCCTTTCTATGCTAATTTCTTTAATTATACCACAGTCCTTCTGCCTGATTTCCATATCCACGTCGTCCCTCTCACTTGTGAACACCGACACAAAGTATTCATTTAGAACCCTATCTACGTCTTCCGGCTCCAGACACAAATTATCACTATGGCCCTTAATGGGCCCTACTCTTTCCCTAGTTATCCTCTTAGGATACTTGTAAAATAACTGGATTTTCCTTTATTTTACCTGCCAATGTTTCTTCATGCCCCCTTTTTGCTTTCCTAATTTCCTTTTTAAGTTTCCCCCTACACATTCTATAGTACTCTAGGGCTTCCGCTGTGTTGAGCCCTCGGGAGTTGCCACGAGCCTCCCCTTTTCTCTTTATCCAATCCTGTATATCCCTCGACATCCAGGCTTCCCTGGATTTGTTGGTCCCACCCTTTGTTTTTACTGGAATATGTTGGCCCTGTACTCTCCCTATTTCCTTCTTGAATGAGTCCCACTGCTCTGACGCAGATTTACCTAAAAGTAGCTGCTCCCAGTCCACTCTGGCCAAAGATGAGGAGATGAGGAGAGGTGGGCAATGTTTGTGTAAAGCATAAACACTGGCATGGCAGGTCTTGTGGCAGGTCTTGTGGCAGGTCTTGTGGCAGGTCTTGTGGCAGGTCTTGTGGCGCAGTGGGTAGCATCCATACCTATGAGCCAGAAGGTCCCGATTTGAGTCCTACCCCAGGGCTTGATGGCCAAGGGAGGTATGTTTGTGGTGTGGTCAAACAGGTTGATCCCTCTGACACACCTATGGCAGGTGGTAAGAGCGGGAGCCATTCCTGGTCAGCCAGAACCGTGTGGTAGCAGCAGCACAACAGCTTCTCCATATTAAAAGACTCCACATGCAAGGTCTTGCCATGGGCTCCATGGTAAGTATCCTTCCTGCTTCGAGGGAAAAACACCAGCATGGACAAGGTGGGCCAAATGACTTGTTTCTGTGCTGTAAATACTTTGTTATAACTACTTGTTTGTGTCTCTTGCGTCCATTAGCACGATCCTCTGTGGTTTATTGTTGTGACTTTCTCTTTCTCTTTCTCATTCTTTCTATCTTTCTATCCTCCCGCTGTGATTGAACTGAACCAAGGACTAATAGTAAGGCCATTTCAACCTGGTGCTCAGTCCTCTTAGTCTTTTGCTTTCAAGGTTGAACGTAAGAACATAAGATATAGCAGCAGGAGTTGGAGTGGACCATTTGGCCCATCAAGCCTATTCCACCATTCAATACGATCATGGCTGATCTTCTACGTCAAGCCCAAATTCCTCGATTCCCTTAATGTCCAAATATCTATCGCTCTCATGGAGTATCCACAACCTTCTGGGATTGAGAATTCCAAAGAGTCACCACCCTGTGGGTGAAGAAATTTTTCCTCATCTTGATCCTAAATGACTGACCCCTTACCCTGAGCCTTTGCCCCTTTAGTTTTTTCTGGATTCTCCAGTGAAGGGAACAACGTCTCAGCATCTACCTGTCAAACCCTCGATGAATTTACACATTTCAATGAGATCGCCTCGCATTCATTTCAACCCCAGAGGATTAAAAGCCCATTCTACCTAATCTCGGAGGAGCTCCTGTGCCGCAATGGGCAGTGTCCCTGCCTCTGAGCCAGAAGTTCTGGGTTTGAGTCCCACTCCAGGACTTGATGGCCATGGAAGGCGCGTTCATAAAGTAGCCAAACGGGTTGATTATCAACCTGCAAATCCTTCCAACACGCACCGATGGCAGGCGGTAAGAGTGGGAGAGATTCCTGGTCAGCCATGGGATGGAAAGAATGTTGGAGCCTCCGCCATCACTATCCATGGCTCCAGACTACAACATGTATGTAAAAAGCGTGCGTTACCACAGAAACCCGGACTCCATGAGTGAATTGTAACGCACCACATCCAATCTCGCAACTCTTATTGAATGGTGGAGCAGGTTCAATGGACCGAATGGCCTACTCATGCTCCGAAGCCTTATGTTCCTAATTTGAGATCTTGGACCCTCTCATAGGGTGGAATTATCCTCGATTTGCACTAAGTGCGGTAGCAGGTGGGAAAAGGAATGTTTTACCCGGCGGCCACAATAGCAGCTTTTCACACCGCATCGTCCCAATCCCGCCTCATTAGTCATGCATTCCTGGGAAACAGGCCCTTACAATGGTGGGCGGGCTCTCATTTGCCCGCTACGCCATCACCGTGTTGCTTCCTCACACCGGGCGCCATATTTAAAGTGCAGCTGCGCGCACACCTCTCAGTGCTTCCAGCCCAGGACTGCGGCACAGAAGACATGGCTCTGAAAGGCAAGAAGACTGCAGCCCCCCCGATTCAGTGACCTGTCCCTGGAATGCCAATTGGATGCCTTGGATGCCCGCCGATATGTCCTCTAAGCTTGCCCTGGTTGCAGGAGGTCCAGCAATTTCATTTCTCCGGCTTGGTAGGCGATGGCAGCGGTGATCGGTGCCAATGCTGCACAGAAGATGTTTGCCATCCAGTGCAGAAAGAGGGTGAATGATCTCATCCGTGCCACCAGGGTAAGGCAACCATCTCATCACTCTAAACTCACACACTCACAAGGCCATCACACATTCACTGGCATCTCACTCACTGCCAGCTCAAGAGACATCACCACACTCTCTCTCTCACACACACTCTCACATGTCCATCTGGCCTCATCTCCTCTGGAGACTGCCTCCTCAGACCTCGCCATCTTGAAGCCACTTGCACAGATCAACATTTGCGCCCACACCCACCCTGGGATACCCCCCTTCCCCAGTACAACCCTCGCCCTGCAGCCTCTTCCCTTGCCTCAGGCCACTTCTCCCCGTTCACCAAACAAGCCCGAGCCCTGCAGCTGTTGAAAAGCCGCCCTGACCTTATGTCTGGTCTGGTAGGTAGAGACCTACCCATGAAGCCCCCTAAAAGTGATGTGGTGCTGCCTGTGAAGCCTGGCGCTGATGACCACGAGTGCTGCCCGAAGCAAGGTGGGCAAACAAACCTCGAAGTCCCGAGTAAAGTGCAGCTCACCAGGTGCACGTTGCTATTGCATGCCAATGTGCCCGGGTGATCCAGTGTGGTGGAGTGATTCCAGTGAGCAGGGCTGGTAGTGATATGCAGATGTTTTACAACAAAGTCCCCAATGTCCGACAGTGGGAAACACTTCCTACCAGTGACGGGCAAAGCGGACGATTGCAAACTCACGACATTGTAAAACTGATTTCTGGCCTTCTCACCATATTGTCCACTCACGTCACCAAACATGTCTGCTGCCAATGGGCATGGAAAATTCCGCCTATAGTTTACTATGGGGCTTCCTCCCATCCTTTCTTAACCCATTTCTTGACCTTTCTTCTGGCTGCATATCTGAGGACCTATTTCAGATTATGTAAATTGGGGAACAAAAGGTACAAGATAAGACCCCCTGATCTCTTGAGCCTGTGCCACCCTGACATGGGCAGAAGCTCTGCACAACATCATATACCTCTCTACCACCGTGCTAAATGGGATAAATTTTGAACAGATCTAGCAACTCAAGACTGGGCATCCATGAGGCGCTGTGGGCCATCAGCAGCAGCAGAATTGTACTCGAACACAATCTGTAACCTCATGGTCCAGCATATCCCCCACTCTACCATTATCATCAAGCCAGGGGATCAACCCTGGTTCAATGAAGAGTGCAGGAGGGCATGCCAGGAGCAGTACCAGACATACCTAAAAATGAGGTATCAACCTGGTGGAGCAATAACACAAGACTACTTGCGTGCCAAACAGCAGAAGCAGCAAGTGATAGACAGAGCTAAGTGATCCCACAACCAACAAACCAGATCTAAGCTCTGCAGTCCTGCCACATCCAGTCGTGAATGGTGGTGGACAATTAAACAACTCACTGGAGGAGGAGGCTCGACAAACATCCCCATCCTCAATGATGGGGGAACCCAGCACATCAGTGCAAAAGGCTGAAGCATTTGAGACAATCTTTAGCCAGAAGTGCTGAGTGGATGATCCACCTCGGCCTCCACCAGAGGTCCCCAGCATCACAGATGCCAGTCTTCAGCCAAATCAATTCACTCCACATGATATCAAGACATGGCTGAAGGCACTGGATACTGCAAAGGCTATGGGCCCTGACAATAATCCGGCAATAGTACTGAAGACTTGTGCTCCAGAACTTGCCAAGCCCCTAGCCAAGCAATAAAATGTTGGCCCAGCCAGTGAAACCCACATCCCCTGAATGAATAAAAAAGTTTACAGAGTGGGACAGAAGGTTCCAGAGAGAAAGAAAGGAGAGATAAAGAAAAGAGAACGAGAGAAAAGAGAGTTTGTATTGGAACAAAAGCAAAAATACCTGGAAAAACTCAGCAGGTCTGACAGCATCTGCGGAGAGGGATACAGTTGACGTTTTGAGTCCATATTCATCTCATTTCTATATGTCTTAGTTCTCATGAAGGGTCATATGGACTCAAAACGTCAACTGTATCCCTCTCCGCAGATGCTGTCAGACCTGCTGAGTTTTTCCAGGTATTTTTGTTTTTGTTCTAGATTTCCAGCATCCGCAGTTTTTTGCTTTTATCTTAAAGTTTGTATTGGTCTAGTTCCTACCCTCAGGACATTTCAACATGTTTCACAGGAAATGAATTACATTTCGAGGGCCACTCAGTTAGACAGGCAACTACGACAGCCAATTTAGACACAGCATGATTCCAATCCTGCATCGGGATCTGTAACATGAACTTACAGGGGAAGCAAGCGGCTCTCAGCTTAAAGCCTCATCGGATATGCTTTATTTTACATGGTTTTACATCTCTTTCCAGCATCTTAAAGTCTGTTTACAGAGGATTAAAACCCCACTTGTTGTCTCAATGTGCAAGTAGTTTATCAATTTGAACATTGGTTTTGCAGGTGGAGTCTAGCTGGCGATGGTTCGTGGTGCTGGAGACGACACACGCCCAACCTGCTCAAGTGTAAAATAGCGCATGATGACTGTGGGCGAGTGACTGTACCTCAGCCCAACGCTCGTGTGATATTTTGATCGGCAGGCGTGCAGGAAAGTCAAAATTGCGCCCGCCCATTATTAAGAGGGCAATTAAGCCCGTTAAAGTTCCAATTGTCCCTGATTTTTCATTGTCCGTCCAACCTTACGGTTGGCAGACGGGAGAGTCTTCCAGACTGTATTTGCATTTTTAATGAAACCTCATCCAGGGGCTGGATGAGGTTTCCGTTATTAAATTAAAAAAAATAATAAAAATGTATGAACAGAATTTTCTTCATGTATATGTTCAGGTGACTGATTCTGATGCAGGAACGTCTTTTTCTGGATTTTAAAGTCTTTCTTTATTCCTTTTAAGTTTTTCAGCTCCCTGAGGCAGCTCTCTGCCTTCAGGGAGCTTTCATTCTGC
This sequence comes from Cetorhinus maximus, assembly GCF_964194155.1. Classification (NCBI taxonomy): domain Eukaryota; kingdom Metazoa; phylum Chordata; class Chondrichthyes; order Lamniformes; family Cetorhinidae; genus Cetorhinus; species Cetorhinus maximus. The sequence continues at coordinate 7,205,312 of NC_135896.1, forward strand.
ACTCTCCACGCCCGCCCTTACGCCACCGCCCACCCTCCTCCCATCACCCCCCCCACCCCACCCCGGCAGCACCGAGCCTTTCTCAGCACCCATTTCATGCTCACTGGCCGTTAATTGGCCGGCCAGCGTGAAATCGCAGTCGGGGGCCACCAATCGTGGTCGGCGGTCCGTTCCCCAGCCGATCTCAGACCCACTGACTATGCCCACCCGCTGAACTGAAAATTCTGTTCCAGGTCTTGCTGCATCGACTGCTTCAGCATCTGAGGAGTCACGAATGGTGCTGAGCATTTTGCAATCATCAGCGAACATCCCCACTTCTACCCTTATGACAGAAGAAAGGTCATTGATGAAGCAGCTGAAGATGGTTGGGTCTAGGACTCTAAGCCTGAGGAACTCCTGCAGTGATGTCCTGGAGCTGAGCTGATTGACCTCCAACAACTACAACCATCTTCCTTTGTGCTAGGTATGACTCCAACCAGTGGAGAGTTTTCCCCCTGAGTCCCACTGACTCCAGTTTTGCCAGGGCTCCTTGATGCCACACTTGGTCAAATGCTGCTTTAATGCCATGGGCTGTCACCCTCACCTCACCTCTGGAGTTCAGTTCTTTTGTCCATGTTTGAACCAAGGCGGTTATGAGGTCAGAAGCTGAGTGATCCTCGCAGAACCCAAACTGAGCGTCAGTGAGCAGGTTATTTCTAAGAAAGTGCCACTTGATAGCACTGTTGTTAATGAACATTTCCTTTTGTTTTTCTCTATTTCTGTTGGACTGTGGATTTAAAACTACAATGGCTGCAGTTTGAAAGACATGTCTACTGGAACAGGGTGACAGATATATACAATGTTGCAGTCATAGAACAGAGTGTGCCAGAAAAGACAGGATGGTGCCAGAAAGGAGTCCTGGACCAAGCTGCCTGACAACAGCATTTTAATTGGCTCCTGACCAGTTGACCAGGGCTTGTGTGGTAGCAGTGCAGCAGACTGGCTCCTAGCCTGAAAAGAAAAAAAACAAAAACCTCTTGCCCCTATGTGTGTAAGATTTTAGTAATTCCACAATAATAGCTAGCTGGCATTTTCCCCTCATTTCTCTATAATCTGCTCTATCCCTGAAAACCCCTGTCAAGAGGAAAAGGGGGAAATCACTGTTAGAGACATTGAAAGGCGAGTGCTCAACCAGTGAACTACAGACTGAAAGTGCTGGAAGACCACCTCATGTCATCAACAAAGAACTGAAAGGAATTTGGAAGATATCGATCAGAATCAACCCATTGAATCCTGTACTCTGGAATTGGTGCTATTGAACAGTTTTATCCCACCCTTAAAATCCATGTTTTTGTGTGTCTTATGTGTCTTGTATGTGTGTGTATAGGGGTTTAAGAAGGGGTAGAGGTTAGGTTACAGAGTTAGAAGTTAGCAGTTCATATTTCTTTTCCCACTGGTTAAAGACAATTTGTTCAATGAACAGTTATTTACTTATTAAGTTTACAAACCTAGTGTTCATATTCAGTTAACCTAAATTAAACAATTAAGTGGGTTGATCAAACGTTTTCACATTTGGCCCAGCTCGGGGAGCAGTGGGGCTGATATTGCCGCGCACCATCCCCAGTCAGTCATGACACTGTTGATGACCCCTTCCATCACTTTACTGATGATTGAGAGTAGACTGATGGGGGGGAATTAGCCTGGTTGGATTACTCCTGCTTTTTGTGTACAGGACATATCTGGGCAATTTTCCACATTGCCGAGTAGATGCCAGTGTTGTAGATGTACTGGAACAGCTTGGCTAGGGGCACGGCAAGCTCTGGGGCACAAGTCTTCAGTACTGATGAAGAATCATTCGGACTCGAAACGTTAATTGTATCCCTCTCCGCAGATGCTGTCAGACCTGCTGAGTTTTTCCAAGTATTTTTGTTTTTGTTCTAGTCCTCTGTACTATTGCCAGAACATTGTCAGGGCCCATAGCCTTTGCAGTATCCAGCGCCTTCAGCCATTTCTTGATATCACGTGGAGTGAATTGAATTGGCTGAAGACTGGCATCTGTGATGCTGGGGACCTCCGGAGGAGGCCGAGGTGGATCATCCACTCGGCACTTATGGCTGAAGATTGTAGCAAATGCTTCAGCCTTATCTTTTGCACTGATGTGCTTGGCTCCTCCATCATTGAGGATGGGGATATTTGTGGAGCCTGCTCCTCCAGTGATTTGTTTAATTGTCCACCACCATTCATGACCGGATGTGGCAGGACTGCAGAGCGCGTGTGTTTGTGTGCCTGTGTGCATGTGTGCGTACATGAGTTTGTGCATGTTTGTGTGTGTACATGTTTGTGTGTGTGCATGTGTCTGGGTGTGTATTTGTGTGTCTGCATGTGTTTTGTTTATGAAAATGTTGCCCTTTTAATTGTGAGGTTCTATTTTGACAGTTTGATTGCTTTAAGTGGATGCAGATTCACAGTAACTGGATTAAGAACTGAAAATTACATTCTGCGCATCACTTCACTGCTTTCCCGTCAGCTTCAAATCCATTTCACAGATGCCAGTTATAGCAGCAAGATTCAGAAATGGGACTGTCACCTGCAATTCCTCAGGTCATGCATGAGCTGCTCTTCAGAACGCATGTCATAGTCAACAGGGCCATGCAGCAGGCCCTGGCGATGGGGGAGGGCAGACGGGCGAGGGCAGTTTGGGGGTGGGGTGCGATGTTGCCGTCATGGGAAGGGAACTCCCGACTTTGATGGTGGGAGTGTTCCCTCTGTGGGCAACAGGCGCCTTAACTGGGAGACCCCTCCCCCTCCTGCCACCAATCCACCCAGCTCTTACTGGATGGTCTCCCCGGGAGTGAAGGAACCTTCTTCAGTGGCCACTGAAGAGCCTCAGTTGGCCTATTGGAGGAAACCCCGCCCTCATCTTTACTCACTCCTGACTGAATCTCAGGGAGCTATGAAGGCAATGGGCTCTCCACCCCACCCCCAACGCCTTCCCTTCCACCTCCCAGCCTGTTGTTCTGGGCCCGAATGAGGTCTGGCCCATATTTTTACAAACAAGAATTTGGAAATTCTTTCCTAGTTTGTTCTCAGTGTAGTCGTGTGAGATGGATTTGGTGGGCTATTCCACTGCAGGGGTATCACAGCTGGGCCCAATCCTGTTGGCCCTGTGTGCACAGAATGGCAACTAGGCCCTGGGGTAAACTCCAGCAGAGGATGGGGGAACATGAATGGAGGAAGGGGGAAGGAAAGTGTGGTTACTTCAAAACCTGGAAATTACAGTAATGCAGAACGACATCAAATTTAAAGTGCAGAAACAGGCTATTTGGCCCAACAAGCCCATGCCAGTTTTTTCCATTCTTTCATGGATTATGGGTGTCACTGGCAAGGCCAGCATTTGTTGCCTGTTGTATTTCTATGTTTGCTTAATACAAATTTACCAATCCCACACCAGAATGGTAAACTAAATGTAGGTTTGGTAAATTTGAAGATGTAGTACAGGAGTGCTCAGCAGACTGATTTACTATAAAGATTCAACACCTATTGTTAACACCTATTGCAATTCCTTCACACCACATGCTGCTAGCTAAACTGAAAGCTCCTCTGAGCAATGTCTGCTGGTTACATGATTTACACCCTGGCTAATTACTCCAGCATATTCTCTCTCAAAGCAAAATTGCCCAAACCTAATTGCCCTTGAACTGAGTGGCTTTCCAGCCATTTCAGAGGGCAGTTAAGTGTCAACCACATTGGCGTGGGTCTGGAGTCACCTGTAGGTCAGACCAGGTAAGGATGGCAGATTTCCTTCCCTAAAAGGCATTGGCGAAACCAGACAGGATTTTGCAATAATTAACGATAGTTTCATAGTAACCATTACCGAGACTCGCTTTCTCAATTCCAGATTTATTAATTGAATTTAAATTCCATCAGCTTCCTTGGTGGCATTTGAACCAATGACCCCAGAGCATTAGCCCGGTGTCTCTGGCATTACCATGACACCACTGTCACCCCACATGGACTTCTTCTCACCCCACTCCATCTAAACCAATTAAGAAGCCGCCTCAGGAAATGCCGTACAGTAACAGACCGCAGGCAGGCATCAGGTACGGGTGACGGGAAGCTCCACTCAAGATGGAGTGCAATGCTCAGGTTAATGGAGAGGGAGAGGGAGAGGGGGCCACAAGGTGGAGTTGAGCTACTAATGCTGGAAGTAGCAAACAAATCCCAACACTCAGGGTCATCAGGTGCCTCTGCCTGCATTGGAGATACTTCCACCAGAGACCATTTGCCTGTGGACATGTTGGATGAAACTGATACACTCAGTTAAGGATCACTCTGCATGTTTGTTCCGCTCCCTTTGACCCCAGCCCCTTCTCAGGCCTCCATTGCTGTCTGCTGCTCCAGGACCTTCTGCAGTCTCAGCAGCGGCCACCACTCCCAATGACGCTGCTGGGACTGAAGGGCTGCTGGCCCTCTGTTTGGATGGCAGCTCTTGGAGATGGGATCCTCATCTTGAATGGCCTGGGAACATGGACAGGAGGCAGTTAACTGCCTGACTGAGATTGAATCCCTGCTTGGTTCCTGGAAGTGACCGGGACAGGATGGGCACCAGCTTTCCCACCACTGGATGGGGCCACTGCTGCATCCATTTAGTTCAGCCCTTGTGTCTGGCGTTACAATTCCCATAGGGACCGATAAACGTTAAGGGATATGAATTTCCCAGTTACCAAAGGAAAGAATTGTACAACAAGATTTCACACTTTAAGACTTTTACTGTAACAAACATACTAATATTAAGCTCGATTTAACATTACTTGGTTGGCAACTAATACATTATACTAGAGAAAAGGTACTTTCCCTTTAACTAATTAACACAGATGAAAACCCTATGCCACATTTATACTTTACGCCACATTTTAAGCAGATATGTAGTCTTCCTTGGTAATAAAATCTTAATCCCTCCCAGTGTTTCAGCTTCTGCTTGCCACATCAGGGTGATTCTTGCACTCTCCTTTTGAAAGTCCCTTCACTCAATCTCCTGAATATTATTGAGCTGACTTCCAGTGGCAAGACACCCCCTGGCAGCGCCTTGGCCTTTAAATCTCTATATGTACCACTTCTTCAAACAAGGAATCCATTCTCACCAATATTCTGCTTCTTGCTTAACTCAACACCAGCTTTTCTTTCTGCTTGGTACAGCAGCAGCTGTTTTCTGTCTTCCTGCCTAGGTCTTTCTGTTTGATCGAGTCTGAGAGTCTGTGGCCAGCAAGACCAGCTGCCTCTCTTTTGTGTCAAAATGTGAAAACTGACAGTTGAGTTCCTATGGTTTTCAACCTGGGCCTCTGTCCCCATGGCAACAAGATCACATGGACCTGTCTCCGCACAAATTTCAGTATGATTTCACCATCCCACTTTCCAGGATATTCTGTTTTACCTTAAGTTATAAAGACAGTTTAATACACTACTGTCTTATAAAGTCTCACATTTGTGACAATAGTGCTCCAAGTGTGGCCTTACTAAGATACATCAAACAAATACCAAACACCTTTTCAGCATGATTTCTCTATTTATTCAGTGTGGTGTTACACTGCTTATTTTTAAATATTTAAACAGTGAATTTGGTAACAAATCTGCTTCAGGATGGTGTGACGCTGTTAACATTTTAGGACATGGCAATATAAACATTTCATCAACCATAGAGACAGATGGGCTGAGACTTCACCTCTTCCTGAAGACAATAAAATAAACAGAATAAAAGCATGCAAAGAGCACACTGATGCATGCAAAACATCCCAACCTGCCTGTTCCTTCTCCGTCCATCCTTTGCAGTTTTTTTTCACACTGGTAGGTAAATTGGTTGAGACACTCCTGTGTTCTCTGACATACATTGGCTGCTGGTTATAGCAACATCTCAATTTTGAAATTCTGTACCTTGATTTCAAATCCATCTGTGGCCTTACCCCTCCCTATCTCCATAATCTCCTCCAGCCCCACAACCCTCCAAGATATCAGTGCCTCTCTAATTCTGACTTTTTGAGCATCCCCAAGTTTAATTACCTCTATCATTGGTGGCTGTGTCTTCAGACAGCTAGACCCAAGCTCCGGAATTCCCTGCTTAAACCTCTCCAACCCTCTCTCCTCCTTTAACATGCTCCTACCTCTTTGACTAAGCTTCAGATAACCCATCTTAACACCTCCTTATGTGGTTTGAAGTCAAACTTGGTCCAATAAACAGCCCTGAAAATCACTTTCAGATGTTTTTTCTTCATTAAAGGCGCTATAAAAATGCAAATTGTTAATGCTGTTGTATAATCAGCGATGATCTAATTGAATGGCGCAAAAGGTTTGAAGGGCTGAGTGGCCTTCTCTCATTCTTATAGGCAATTCTGCTGACAAGGCCCACGCTAACTCACATTGATAAAATTCAATAGTCCTCCAATGTTACAATCCAAGTCCATCACCCCAGTGATAGGTCGGAATTGGCAGCTCCCAGAGAGTGATTTAACAGCACATACATATCCTGTGCAGGTAAATGGAAAAAGAAATTGTGAACTCCCACTCCTTCCTAATAAATCCCCCCCCATTAACACAGCTGGAGACAGTGCCTGACATTCCGCTTTGCCAAGTGTGCTGTATTCAACCTTGCATTCTCTCTCTGCCGATGATTATATTCCTTCCAACACTTTAGACTGGCTGTATCCTAGCAACACAAATGCAACTAAACAAAAACACAGTTAATTCTGCAATCATATTGGGTGTCTGATTAAAAAGAGGAACAAGTACCCTGTTGACCCCTCCACCTGGACCCCTCCCTCTGGATTCTTACCTTCTCTTGATCTTTTCATTGATAACTGTCGGCGTGACATTAGTCGTCTCAATTTCTCTGCTCCTCTCATCCATTCTAACCTGTCTCTCTCTGAACTTGCCGCACTCCGTTCTCTCAGGTCCAACCCTAACATTGTCATCAAACCCGCTGACAAGGGTGGTGCTGTTGTTGTCTGGCACACTGACCTCTACCTCGCGGAGGCTGAGCGTCAACTCGCAGACACTTCCTCCTACCTCTCCCTGGACCATGACCCCACCACTGAACACCAAGCCATTGTTTCCAGGACTGTCACTGACCTCAGCTCCTCTGGAGATCTTCCTCCCACAGCTTCCAACCTGATAGTTGCCCAACCTCGGACGGCCTGCTTCTACCTCCTACCCAAAATCCACAAACAGGACTGTCCCGGCAGACTGATCGTGTCAGCCTGTTCCTGCCCCACGGAACTCATTTCTCGCTATCTTGACTCCCTTCTCTCTCCCCTTGTCCAGTCCCTTCCCACCTACATCCGTGATTCCTCTGACACCTTACGTCACATCAACAATTTCCAGTTCCCTGGCCCCAACCGCTTCCTCTTCACCATGGATGTCCAATCCCTCTACACCTCCATCCCCCACCAGGATGGTCTGATGGCTCTCCGCTTCTTCCTCGAACAGAGGCCCGAACAATCCCCATCCACCACTACTCTCCTCCGTCTGGCTGAACTTGTTCTCACACTGAACAATTTTTCCTTTAACTCCTCTCACTTCCTCCAAATAAAAGGTGCGGCTATGGGTACCCACATGGGCCCCAGCTATGCCTGTCTCTTTATGGGGTATGTGGAACATTCCTTGTTCCAGACCTACTCCGGCCCCCTCCCACAACTCTTTCTCCGGTACATCGATGATTACTTCGGTGCTGCTTCATGCTCTCGTCTGGACCTGGAAAAATTTATTAATTTTGCTTCCAATCTCCACCCCTCCATCATTTTCACATGGTCCATCTCTGACACTTCCCTTCCCTTCCTTGACCTCTCTGTCTCAATTTCTGGTGATAGACTGTCCACCAATATCCATTACAAGCCTACCGATTCCCACAGCTACCTCAACTACAGCTCCTCACACCCCGCTTCCTGTAAGGACTCCATCCCATTCTTTCAGTTCCTTCGCCTCCGTCGCATCTGTTCTGATGATGCTACCTTCAAAAACAGTTCCTCTGACATGTCCTCCTTCTTCCTTAACCGAGGTTTTCCACCCACGGTAGTTGACAGGGCTCTCAACCGTGTCCAGCCCATCTTCTGCGCATCCGCCCTCACGCCTTCATCTCCCTCCCAGAAACATGATAGGGTCCCCCTTGTCCTCACTTATCACCCCACCAGCCTCCGCATTCAAAGGATCATCCTCCGCCATTTCCGCCAACTCCAGCATGATGCCACCACCAAACACATCTTCCCTTCACCCCCCCTGGCGGCATTCCATAGGGATCGTTCCCTCCGTGACACCCTGGTCCACTCCTCCATCACCCCCTATTCCTCAACCCCCTCCTACGGCACCTCCCCATCCGAACGCAAGATATGCAACACCTGCCCCTTCACTTCCTCTCTCCTCACCGTCCAAGGGCCCAAACACTCCTTTCAAGTGAAGCAGCATTTCACTTGCATTTCCTTCAACTTAGTCTACTGCATTCATTGCTCCCAATGCGGTTTCCTCTACATTGGAGAGACCAAGCGCAGACTGGGTGACCACTTTGCAGAACACCTTCGGTCTGTCCGCAAGCATTACCCAGACCTCCCTGTTGCTTGCCATTTTAACACACCACCCTGCTCTCTTGCCCACATGTCTGTCCTTGGCTTGCTGCATTGTTCCAGTGAAGCTCAACACAAACTGGAGGAACAGCACTTCATCTTCCGACTAGGCACTTTACAGCCTTCTGGACTGAATATTGAGTTCAACAATTTTAGATCTTAAACTCCCTCCTCCATCCCCACCCCCTTTCCATTTCTTCCCCCTCCTCTTTGTTTTTTCCAATAATTTATATAGATTTTTCTTTTCCCACCTATTTCCATTATTTTTAATGTTTTCTACCGATCACTTATCTATACCTTTTATGCCCTTTTAGTCTTATTTCGCCCCACCCCCACTAGAGCTACCTGTACCTTGCTTGTCCTGCTATCCATTCTTAATTAGCACATTCTTTTAGATAATATCACCACCTTAAACACCTCTTTGTTCTTTTGTCTGTGACATCTTTTGGTTATCTCCTCCTATCACTGCTTGCTTGTCCCAACAAACACCCACCCTCCACCCCCCCGCCCCTTAAACCAGCTTATATTTCACCCCTCTCCTATTTTTACTTAGTTCTGTTGAAGGGTCATGAGGACTCGAAACGTCAACTGTACTCTTCTCCGCCGATGCTGCCAGACCTGTTGAGTTTTTCCAGGTATTTTTTATACCCTGTTGACCACCTGTTGGCAACTTTTTCAGAGTGTTTGCCTCTGCTACAAGTCAATGATGTCCTTTGGTCCATCAAGCACATTAATAGGAAAGTTAATATCACCTCACCACCCTGTTCATCCCCACCCTTACCTAGTCCAACCTATATGTGAATCCAGACACACAGCAATGTGGTTGACTCTTAGCTGCCCTCTGAAATGGTCTAGCAAACCACTCAGTATACATATATATATATATACATGCCAACTGAGCTAAAATCTGCCTTTCTGTCTCTCCCTGTGTCTGTGGGTCTCTCACTGATCCCCTGTTTCTCAGCAACAGCATAGTTTTTTTCCTACTTTTTGTGTTTGTTTTAACTTCCCTAAACTACTAACCCCTTGGTGACCTATAACCTATTTCTTCACTTCAAGTGTTGTAAAGCCTCATTAAAATGCGTGTATACAAACAGGGCCTGGAGACTTCCTGGCTCCTTCTCAAAAAACAACTAAAATAAAACCAAACCCAGGTTTCACCTTTCTTAACACACAAATAAAAAAAGTATGAATTAAACTTAAAGTTATATCTCGTTCCTAACACCCACAAATACAAATATAACTTACTTAAAACTACATATAGTTCCTAACGCTATTTACTGTTAAAACAATTGTGTAGGGTGCACACTTCCTGTCTGAAAATTCTACCACTTGTCTAGATTTTCCGCCATACATTTCTGCCAATCATTGTGAATTATTGCGTCAATGTTTGATATTAATTTTGAGGGGGAGAAAGGACAGTCCGCAGATCTTTAAATTTAAGTAAGATAAACTTCCAAAGGGATGAGAAATGAATTGACCATTTAATTGGCCAAACTATTAATGGATTTTCAATCAGATCCTGGATGATCTGTGCCTTCGTTCCACTTACCTCCATTTTCTCCAAATCCCTTGAGGTCCTTAGTCAACACAAAATTCTCAACCTCAGTCTTGATCCCCATGTTGAGCCACAGATTGCAGATAATGGAAACCTGGAACAAAAACAGACAAATGCTGGAAAGACTCAGCAGGTCAGGCAGCATCTGTGGAGAGAGAAATAGAACTAACGTTTCAGCTTAATGATCTTTCGTCAGAATTGGAAGTAGTTAGAGATGGAATTTGTTTTCGGTAAGTACAGAGACAGGGAAAGTGGGGGGGGTGGGTGGGGAGGAAAGAAGAAAAGGCGGGGGGGGGTCTGTGATAGGACAGAGACCAGGAGAGGGATGATGACGCAAGGCAAAAGGAGGTGGTAATGGGACAAGTAAGGAAAGAAGAGATGGGTCTAGAGAAGGTGTAAATGGTAGCGGTAGAATCATCACCAGAACCTGCTGTCTGGGAAAATGGCAGTGGTGAGTATGATTGGAAATTGTTGTACTTGATATTAAGCCCAGGAAGTTGTAAAGTGTCTCACTGAATGACCGGCGGTCTGACATTGTGTCAGTCTCATTTAAACTTGTTCAATCTTCTAGCCTCACAAGAAGGAACAGCAGGTTTATGAATTAGAATGACATGTCAGATAACTGCTAACACCTGCTCTGATTCTAATTCTAGGTTCATGCAGTTCAAATAAAGAAAAGGACCCTGTGATTGTAGCACTGCAAGATGACTTAATTCACAAGGTCATTCAAGCTTTGTTTAGCATCTGACTTGAGATACGTCACAAAACGGTTGCTGCAAAAATAACTTTCCTCTCCCACTGACATAAGGCTGGTATTGAGTCTAAGTGCAGTGATTACTGTGTCAGTTAATACAACTGCGTTGAATGGGAGCTCCTGAATTCATTTCCACAGCCCTCAATCCCTGTGCTGCTGTTACTGATTCAGTTGGACAGTAGTTATACCAGACTTTCTTGAGAACAACTAACATAGGGTTATAGGAACAGGAGGAGGCCATTCAGCCCCTTTAGCCTATTCCACAATTCAATTATATCATGACTGATCTTAACTCAAATCCTCTTACCTCGTTCCACCCGCCTGGCAAAAATCTATCGATCGCAGTTTTGAAATTTTCAATTGACTCTCAACAGTTTTTTGGGGGAAGAGAGTTCCAATTTTCCACTACCCTTTGTGTGAAGAAGTGTTTCCTGACATCATCCTGAACAGCCTGACTCTAACTTTAAAGTTCACTTGTTTGGGACTCCCCCACCAGGGGAAATATTTCTCTCTATTTGCCCTATCAATTTTTTAAAATTACCTTAAACACCTCGATGAAATCACCTTCTCAATCTTCCATACTCAAGGGAATACAAGCCTAGACAATGAAACCTGCCCTCATAATTTAACTTTTTATCAGCCCCTGGGTTTATTCTGGTGAAACCACACTGCACTGCACTCCCTCCAAGGCCAGTATATCCTTCCTGCTGTGTGGTGCCCAGGGCTGAACATTGTTCCCTAAATGAAGTCTAACCAGAGCTTTCCATAAGTGCACCATAGCCTCCCCCCATTTGTATCCCAGCCCGAGATCTGAAAAAGTGAGATTAGAACATCATCAACAGTTAACATCACGTGGATGTTATAGGAAGGGTGTGATTGCACTGGAGGGAGTGCAGATTCACCTGGGATGAAACATTTAAGTTATGAAGAGAGGTTGGATAGACTTGGGTTGTTTTCGTTGGAGCAGAGAAGACTGAGGGGTGACCTGATCGAGGTGTACAGGATTATGAGGGGTATGGACAGGGTGGATAGGGAGCAGCTGTTCCCCTTAGTTGAAGGGTCAGTCACGAGGGGTCATAAGTTCAAAGTGAGGGGCAGGAGGTTTAGGGGGGGATGTGAGGAAAAACTTCTTTACCCAGAGGGTGCTGACGGTCTGGAATGCACTGCCTGGGAGGGTGGTGGAGGCGGGTTGCCTCACATCCTTTAAAAAATACCTGGATGAGCACTTGGCACCTCATAACATTCAAGGCTATGGGCCAAGTGCTGGTAAATGGGATTAGGTAGGTAGGTCAGGTGTTTCTCACGTGTCGGTGCAGACTCGATGGGCCGAAGGGCCTCTTCTGCACTGTGATTCTGTGATTCTGTGAAGGTGGTTCACAGGGCAGAACTCAGGACCAGGCTGCGATATAGTTCTCAGAAATGACTGTAAACAGGATCTAAGAGGAATATTTTGAGGAGGATTTTAAAGATGGGTTAAGAATTAGCAAGGTGGAGGGCCTTGGAGGTACAGTACTAGAGAGTAGACATTTGGCGACCCTATAGGACTTGGCCAATCATGAAGCAGGAAGTGCCAAAACATAATGCCTTTGGGTTAGAAAGTGTCATAACTTAATTCCTAAGGGCGGAAATGAGTTTAGGAGACAAGTAAGCAGCATTGTTTAGCGAAGGGAATCTGGTTGGATCCAGCCCTTTGGAGGAGAAGATCAGGGATGGTGCAGTAAAAACATGGGTAAGGTACCAAAGGGGGTGAACTGTACAAGCAGGGTTGTATCTAGATAAGAAAACGCAACAGGGTCAAGAAAATAACATGAGGCAGAGGATTCTAAAGATTCACAACCTTGTGAAGAAATTTCTCGTCACCTCAGTCCAAAATGGCTGACCTCTTATCGTGTGAGCCTGTGACCCTGTGTTCTGGATTTGAGCAACTAAATTTAAGCTGTCACTCCAGTACAACCCTGAGGGTGTGCTGCACTGCTGGGGATGCTGTCTTTTGGATGAGAATTAAACCGAAGCCTGGTCTGCCCCCTTGGGCAGATGCGAATGATCCCCTGGCTCTATTTTGAAGGTGAGTTACCCCCAGTGTCTTCGTCAATATTTAACCCTCAATCAACAATCAATAAAAATCTGGGCATTATCCCGTTTCTGTTTGTGGGAGCTTGCTGTGCACAAATTGCTGCGCTTCTCACATTACAACAGTGAGAACACTTCAAAATACTTCATCATCTATAAAGCACTTTGGGACATCCCATAGTCATGAAAGGTGCTATAGAAATGGAAGCTGATCCTCCTTTTCTGTCTTTCCTACAAAAAGGAGATCATTGCCGTGGCTGTGGATTCCATTGTTTACACTAAAGGTACAATTCTTCTTGTACAAGATGCTGAACATGAACAAAATTTATATTCACCACACCCCTAATGGGTGATTATTAAACGCCGTGTGATAAAAGAATTCTACTTGCTAACCCTGTAATTAGCTCTGTTCATGTTTTGTATTACATCAGTCAGCAAACTGTGCATCCTCACATTGTAATTCAACATGTGACACCACACAGGCTCATTTGACCCAAACAGCACAGCTGATACCAGTCTTCTGAGAGACTATTGTTTAAATAAGAATCAACGTGACAACCTCTCCTCATATTCAGCACCTCGGTGCTCAATCTTTCCTCAGAGTTGCAAACAAGCGAATTAAAAAAAGTAACATTTTATCTCCCTCTGTGTGCTATTTCTAGTGTGAGTGTGAACTCCCTGCCTGTGTACCATCTTACACCAGTTACTGACCCAGATAAAATAAATTAGTTAAATGGTGGAAATAGGAAGACAGGATGAATTTGTTAACCCATGTGGTGAAAATAGAGGGAACAGAGGGAATTAAACTCCCACCACCCTTACCTTCCGCTTGTTGGGGTCATTTTCAGTCTTTGGAAATGAGACAGCGAGAGAATTACAACAGGTACTGAATCAATATTGTCTGCATTGCACTATCTTCCAAAGGTAAAATGACCCCGATTGTGTTTGTAGTTAAAATGTAAATGTGGTTTACAAAGAGCAACCAGAAGAAATCTTCTCTTCTCTCATTTCTTCCTCTTTATCTGAGATTACCAGTGATTTCACAAGTATTTTAGTTTCCTTTACTCTTATTGCTTTCTGAATTATGCTTTTATTTTATAAATGTAATTCCTTGTCGTGCTAAAACCCTCACGCAGGCCTCACCCAGCTCCAGACTGGGCTATTCCAGTGGTCTCCTGGTTGGCCTCTATAAGCTTCAGCTCATCGCTCCAATGTCCACTCAACCATCATAGAATCACAGAATCACACAGTGCAGAAGAGGCCCTTCGGCCCATCGAGTCTGCACCGATGTGCCAAGTGCTCACCCAGGTACTTTTTAAAGAATGTGAGGCAACCAGCCTCCACCACCCTCCCAGGCAGTGCATTCCAGACCGTCACCACCCTCTGGGTTAAAAGGTTTTTCCTCATATCCCCCCTGAACCTCCCCTCAACTTGAACTTATGCCCCCTTGTGACTGACCCTTCAACTAAGGGGAACAACTGCTCCCTATCCACCCTGTCCATGCCCCTCATAATCTTGTACACCTCAATCAGGTCGCCCCTCAGTCTTCTTTGCTCCAACGAAAACAACCCAAATCTATCCAACCTCTCTTCATAACTTAAATGTTTCATCCCAGGAAACATCCTGGTGAATCTCCTCTGCACTCCCTCCAGTGCAATCACATCCTTCCTATAATGTGGTGACCAGAACTGCACACAGTACTCCAGCTGTGGCCTCACCAAGGTTCTATACAACTCCAACATGACCTCCCTGCTTTTGTAATCTATACCTCGATTGATAAAGGTAAGTGTCCCATATGCCTTTTTCACCACCCCACTAACATGCCCCTCCGCCTTCAGAGATCTATGGACACACATGTCAAGACCCCTTTGTTCCTCAGAACTTCCTAGTGCCATGCCATTCATTGAATACTTCCTTGTCAAATTACTCCTTCCAAAGTGTATTTCCTCACACTTTTCAGGGTTAAATTCCATCAGCCACTTATCTGCCCATTTGACCATCCTGTCTATATCTTCCCGTAGCCCAAGACACTCAACCTCACTGTTAACCACCCGGCCAATCTTTGTGTCATCCACAAACTTACTAATCCTATCCCCACATAGTCATCTATGTCATTTATATAAATGACGAATAATAGGGGACCGAGCACAGATCCCTGTGGTACGCCACTGGACACTGGCTTCCAGTCACTAAAGCATCCTTCTGTCATTGCCCTCTGTCGCCTACAACTAAGCCAATTTTGAATCCATCTTATCAAATTACCCTGTATCCCATGTGCATTTGCCTTCTATATAAGTCTCCCATGTGGGACCTTGTCAAAGGCTTTGCTGAAATCTATATAAACTACATCAACTACACTACCCTCATCAACACACCTGGTCACCTCCTCAAAAAATTCAATCAAATTTGTTAGGCATGACCTCCCTCTGACAAAGCCATGCTGACTATCCCTGATCAAACATTGCCTCTCCAAGTGGAGATAGATACTCTCCTTCAGAACTTTCTCCAATAGTTTCCCTACCACTGATGTGAGACTCACTGGCCTGTAGTTCCCTGGCTTATCTCTACAACTCTTCTTAAATAGCGGAACCACATTAACTGTCCTCCAGTCCTCTGGCACCTCCCCATGGCCAGAGAAGAATTAAAAATTTGGGTCAGAGACCCTGCATTCTCCTTCCTTGCCTCCCTCACTCCTGTCCTTCCTGATCTACATCACCCTTCAATTCAAACTCTCCAACTCCTAGTGGCTCAAATTCAAAATTCTCATCCTTGTGTTCAAATCCCTTCCATTGGCCTCTGTTTCTCTCTAACCTTCTCCAGCCATGCAGCCCTCCAAGAACCCTACACATCTCCAATTGTGGCCCATCGTGGATCTCCCACTCTGTTCACCCCTCCATTGCCAGCATTTATTGCCCATCCCTACATGTATCAAATGGAAACTCTGGGACACATGACAGATTAATAACTGATAGTGGTATCATAGTTCACTCACCCAAGGAGCCCAATTTACTGTGGCAACATCCACTTTTACATGCATGTTGTAGTCTGGAGCTATGGATAATGATGGTGGAGGCGCCAATATTCTTTCCACCCCATGGCTGACTAGGAATCTCTCCTGCTCTTACTGCCTGCCATTGGTGTGTGTTGGAAGGATTTACAGGTTGATACTCAACTTGTTTGGCCACATCATGAACACACCATCCTTGGCCATCAAATCCTGGGGTGGGACTCAAACCCAGAGCCTTTGGCTCAGGGTCAGGGATGCTACCCACTGCACCACAAGGCCTCCTATCGATAACTGTAGATTGTTTTCATTCAGATGGATTTTGTCTGAGTTTTAATACATAGCCAAATGGAGGCTCCATACGACACAGGTTACACCAGATACATCACCCTTCAATTCAAACTGATAACTTTTACCAAGGGGTGAGAAGATGGAATTTGCAAAAGATATGCAGTTTATACATAATCCTCTGAAAGGCAATTTAACCCATTACTGACCTTTCTTATATTTGACCTACTTACATTTTCCAATACAAGTCCAATGTTTGTATCCCTTCCTATGCTAAGGTAGCAAATAAATATATTACCAGCTAACCTCTCAAAATCTGTGCATAGCTGCCATCAATTGCAAATTGATTGTGATTGCACAGCACAAATGAGTGTGATCAGGAAGAATCAGCATGATTTTGTGAAAGGGAGTTCATGTTTAACCAATTTATTACAGTTCTATGAAGGAGTAACATGTGCTGTGGATAGAGGGGAGTTTGTAGACGTACTGTACTTGGATTTCCAGAAGGCATGTGATAAGGTGCCACATCAAACATTATTGCGGAAAATAAAAGCTCATGGTGTAGAGGGGTAACACATTAGCCTGGATAGAGGATTGGTTGGCTGGCAGAAAACAGTGAGTATGTATAAATGGGTCTTTATCTGGTTGCTAGAAAGTGGTGAGTGGAGCCCCACAGGGGGTCTGTGCTGGGGCCTCAATTATTTATAATTTACATCAATGACTTAGATGAGGGGAGCGAGAGGTAGGAAAGTATGTTGTGAAGTAGACATAAGGGTTTGTGGACAAAAAATCTGGCAGATGGAGTATAATGTGAGAAAATGTGAAGCTGTTCACTTTGGCAGGAAGAATAAAAAAACAGAGGATTACTTAAATGGAGAACCAACTGCAGAATTCCGAGGTGCAGGGGGATAAGGGTTCTAGTGCTTGAGTCACGAGAAGTTAGTATGCAGGTACAGCGAGTAATTAAGAAAGCTAATGGAATGCTATCCTTTATTATGAGAGGAATTGAACATAAAAGGAAGGATGTTATGCTTCAGTTATACAGGGCATTGGTGAGACCCCCCCTTGAATATTGTGTGTAGTTTTGGTCTCCTTATTTAAGGGAGGATGTAAATGCATTGGAGACAGTTCAGAGGAGAGTTACTAGATTGGTGCTGAGAATGACCGGATTGTCTTATGAGGGAAGGTTAGACAGGCTGAGTTTATTTCCACTGGAGTTTAGAAGAGTGAGGGGTGATTTGATTGAAGTATATAAGATCCTGAACGGCCTTGACAAGCTGGATGCTGAAAGGATGTTTCCTCTTGTGGGTAAGTCCAGAACTAGGGGGCACTGTTTTAAAATGAGGGGTCACCCTTTTAGGACGGAGATGAGGGGTTTTTTTTCTCTCAGGGGGTTGTGCGACTTTGGAACTCTCTGCCTCAGGTGGTGGAGGCGGGGTTATTGAATATTCTTAAGGCAGAGGTAGATAGATTCTTGTCAGGCAAGGGGATCAAAGGTTATCGGGGGTAGATGGGTTTGTAGAAATCGAAACACAAACAGATCAGCCATGATCTCATTGAATGGTGGAGCAGGCTCAATGGGCTGAAAGGCCTATTTCGTATGCTCGTATGTGCTGAATAGCCTTTTCTCATTACAGTTTGCTACTTAGGTTTCTGCGGTTTTTGCTGATCTGCATCTTTGGTGTCACAGCGTTGCTAAGTCACGTGGGTGACAGGAAATGGTCTTCCCCATAAACTTCTCCCTGCCCCATTTCAAACAACAGCATTCCTCAGAGACACGGCGATGACTCCAAATAGCAGATGAAATATATAAATTCATTCTATATATTCCGTGCAATAATTCCTGCAGACATGATACACTCACTAAATATCTCGATGAATCAGTCCCTGTCACTTTTAGCAGACGTTACTTTCAGTTTGTGCTGTAGGCTGATAGCGGAAAGGGGGAGGTGATGATTTGTCAGTTCAGGCGAGTGTGGTTAGATGTCTGATGTGGAACAGCAGTTGTAAATGTGGCTCTCCTGAGGCGGAACAAACTTTGGCATTCCTTTTGACTTGTCATTGTTTATTGAACCGATGACATGGAGTGAGTGTCCTCACAATCCTAGGCTACCTTCATCTATGAACTTTGCACTGGAACCTGTCATTAAGGTACATGAATGAGACTTTTTACAGAATAGAATAACCAGTTCTGTGTGATATCCTTTGCTTTTTGGGTTACACCAACATGCCTTTTTTATTAAAAAAAAAGCACTTTAGGCCAAATGACTCATTGACGGCCACAGCTCGGTGGGTAGCGCTCTGAGCTAGAAGGTCATGGGTTCAAACCCCAGCCCAGAGACTTCAAGGCAAAAGTTAGGCTGACCCTTCCAGAGCAGTGCCCAGGTAGTGCGACACTGTCACGCCCGCTGCCGTTCACATGATATTTGTTCCCCAACCAGCTTCGCTTAAAAAGAGAATGTTCGATCTGGTCATTAGTGCATTGCTATGTGTGGGATCTTGCTGTGCACACTTTGGCTGCTGTGTTTACAGCACTTCAAAGGTTGCCTGTAAATTGCTTTGGGGCATCCTGAGGTTGAAAAGGGTGCTATATAAGATCAGGGCTTTTTTTTCTTTCATTACCTCCTCCCCATCTCTTCTGAAGATGATTGCTGGGTTACAGCTATCCCCCCAGTGCCTCACCCCAGTGGCCATTCTTCATGTGTGAGCCTGGATAATGAATGTTGGCAAGCGACTCAACTAGGGGCAGCCTTTCCCTATTCTGTCCTGTGCTAACCTTGTAAAAACGTATTGACGGGGATGGGGGCATTGCTGGCATTTATTGCCCACTTCTAATTGCCCTTGAGAAGGAGCTACCTTCTTGCACACAGCTGAGCAACGTGCTAGGCCATTTCAGATGGAGTTGAAGAGTCAACCTCACCGCTGCAAGTTGGGAGTCAGATGTAGACCAGACCAAGTAAGGACGGCAGATTTCCTTCTCTATATCACAAAAAGTTAGTTTACGGGTACAGCAAGTGATTAGGAAGACAGATGGAATGTTGTCAATTATTGCAAGGGGAATAGAACATAAAAGTGGGCAAGTTGGGGTCATGAGGACTCGAAACGTCAACTCTTTTCTTCTCCGCCGATGCTGCCAGACCTGCTGAGTTTTTCCAGGCAATTCTGTTCTTGTTTTGGATTTCCAGCATCCGCAGTAGTTTTTTGTTTTTAAGTTTTACTGTAGCTGTCCAGGGCATTACATCTGGAGTACTGTGTACAGTTTTGGTCTCCTTATTTGAAAAAAAGATGTAATTGCATTAGAAGCAGTTCAGAGAAGGTTCACTCGACTCCTCCCTGGGATGAAGGGCCTATCCAATAACGAAAGGTTGAACAGGTTGGGCCTCTATTTATTGGAGTTTAATAGAATGAGAGGTGATCTTATTGAAACATATGAGATCCTGAGGGGATCCAACTCTCTTGCGACTCCTCATTGGAATCACTCCAATCAGGTTTGAGATAGAGTAGGAGCGAGCAAGGAATAGTGAAAGTGTTGCGGGATAGGGTAGCATGGCAGTTTAGATTACTGGCCAAGCAATCCGGAGAACTGGGCTAATGATTCTGAGACACAAGAGTTCAAATCCCATCACGGCAATTGGATAATTTAAATTCAGTGAATGAAATAAATCAGGAGTAAAGAACCACTAGCAATAATACTGGCTCGGGAACTACTGGATCGTCATAAAAATCCATCTGGTTCACTAATGCCCTTCAGTGAAGGAAAGCTGCCCTACTTACCTGCTCTGGCCTGCATCTGACCTCAAACTTACAGCAACGTGGGTGACCTCTGAACTGGCCTAGCCAGTCACTCAGCTGTGTGCAAGAAGGTTGGCTCCTTCTCAAGGGCAATTAGAAGTGGGCAATAAATGCCAGTAATTCCCCCATCCCGTGAATACATTTTTGAAAAGTTAGTGCAGGATGGAATGGGTAAAGGCTGCCACAGAGGCAAGGGGAAGTGGGCTCTGTTTGTGGTGCGCTGCTTCCACTGTTCAGCACTTAGTCCTGTGTTGAAGAAATGCTAAAACTTCTCGCATTCAATTGTAATCAAATCACTTCAAAGCAAGCTTGATGAATCAAGAAAATTGCGGCAGACAGTTAAACAAAGTGACATCTTATGACTGACGGAGGACGATAATTAGTCCCGACACCAGTGTGAGGAGATATGATTCAGGGGTCTAAACCATCAAGAGAATGAACTAACAAGTAAACCTCGGAACATCCCATGAATAGAAATCAGCAAAAAAGGCAAGGGGCCCATCATCTTTTAAATGTGGGAACGCTGTAGATTGAAAGATGAGAAAGAATAATGCAAAGATCCAATGAAACTTTGATAAGGTCTGATACTGTATTGTGGAGATTTCATTCAGGGGTAATTCAAAGGGAAAAAAGCAAATCTGATGTGCTGAAGGTCTTTAAAAATCACATGACAATGAAACCATAGCAACCATGGCCTTCCACTTACAACAACCCACTGTGTTGATCTCCAGAGCCATGTGTTCTGGACTAACTACAGAAGACTTTGTGCAGCCTTGGTGGAGAGATGGTCGATTATTCAATCAAATCGAATGCATGGGAGGGTTACCACATACTGATTCCTGCTTGTTGCTTCCTCCTCTCGCTGGTTGAAACCCCGGTATATCATCTCTTACCCATCACACTGATGGCCGGGAATAATCTTTGCTCTTTTATTTGCTGTCAGAGGGCACAACCCTCACTTCGGTTACAGTCTAATCCATTTTTTTTAATGAAAGGAAGAACTGCATCTACGTAGCGCCTTCCATAACCTCAGGATCTTCCGATCAATAAGGTACAATTGACGCTTTGTCACACTGTAGTAATGTAGGACATGTGGCAGCCAATTTACAAACAGTAAGCTCCCACAAGCAGCAATTTGGGATGTTGATTGAAGGAGAAATATTAACCTGGACACCATCGGGAATCTCCATTGCTCTTCTTTGAAATACATCCATGGGATCTTTTATGACCACCTGATAGGACAGATGGGACCTCAAAAGACGACAGTGCAGCACTGCCAGTGTCAGAAATGTTATTGATTTTTGTTCTCAAATCCTGGAGAAGGACTTGAACCATCACCCCTCTGACAGAGAGGTGAGAGTGCCACCCACTGATCCACAGCTGACACTAATGCATTCATCTTGCGTCAAAGAGATATGATCACAATCTGCCCATATTTGGCAGTTATGGGATCCCATTGTGCCCAAATTGGCTGCCATGCTTTCTTACTTTACAACAGTGAATCCAACGCTGAAGCCCTTGTGCTGCAACACT
The DNA here is from genome assembly GCF_964194155.1 of Cetorhinus maximus. Classification (NCBI taxonomy): domain Eukaryota; kingdom Metazoa; phylum Chordata; class Chondrichthyes; order Lamniformes; family Cetorhinidae; genus Cetorhinus; species Cetorhinus maximus. The sequence continues at coordinate 7,226,893 of NC_135896.1, forward strand.
TGCTTTTCATTAACAAGGATCTGTACCAGTGGTGGACCCACAGGAGCCCTTCAACAGAGCAGAAATCCCCAGCACTGATGGGTAAACCTTCGCTAAATTAATCCCAGGAAGCAGAAAGGACACTGACTGTTAGGGTTAGCGCTCCCAGGAAAGGGAGGGGGATGGAGAGACAGGACCAAGAAAGAGCAGTTGACTTCAATTCAATTGCCTTCCAGTGCCCTCACTGTTGGAAAGTGTGCCCTTGTGGTACAAATGCAAGAAAGACAAGTGAGATAAGGCCCTCAGGTAGAGTTGCCAATTCTGGGTGGACATATTCCCGGAGGTATCTTCACATGACCCCCTACTTCCAATTGCTCTGCAACCCCACACACTCGCTATTGGCCAGCTGGTGCGTCTATTCTTGTGGTGACCCACCTTCCCACAGTTCAAACAGAAATTGAATAGACTCTTTGCCATCCAACTTTTATACAATTTTTATACAACTAGTAAATATACAAGATTTTAATGCCTCCTGTTATTTTAGTTTTCCTTGGGGGTTGCTCACAGTGGTGTCCTGGGATTAAACTTTAATTCCGGAAGATTCCATGGGAAACACTGGAGGGTTAGCAACTCTACCCTCGGGCCTATCAGTGTCGACTCTGTTGGCATCACAGGGTATACTTAGAATTGCCAAATCTCCCGGTGTGACTGGGAATCTCCTGGAATCAGCATTAATCTCCCAGTGGCCAAAGAAAACATTCCGGGAGATTTAAAACCGCAACATCAGTGGCGGAGGGAACTTTGCCAAGGCTGAGTTTTTTCCTCTCTCTCCTGTGTTTGCCTGGTCTGCACCATCTTTGATGCAGGGAGCTGACACAGCCTTGCAGCTGTGGCCCCAGCGCCTGCGGTGTCAACAATCGCAGCCCAATGGAATGCCCCGACATTCCAGCTCTTCACCGATTGGACACGAGTGCTGTGCTTCTGAGTGGGAAGTGCAACGTTGTAGTACTGCGGCTCCGATTGGTTACAGCAGCTCCAGAGTTGGCAAGCGTAGGTCAACAGGAGCAGCTCAATGGGTGGGTAGGCTGGGGATTGGTAGTGTCTGGGCTCACACATATTGGACAATGTAACTAGATCCTGACCCGCAATCCATGGAATTATACTTCAGCAAGACTTAGCACCTTTGGCGGAGGAAGGGAGACAATTGGGAAATGGAACAAGGGATGTGGGTGTCGCTGGCAAGGCCAGCATTCGCTGCCCAGCCCTAATTGAACTGAGTGGCTTGCTCAGCCATTTCAGAGGGCAGTTAAGAGTCAACCACATTGATGTCACATGCAGGCCAGACCAGGTAAAGATGGCAGATTTCCTTCACTAAAGGAAGGAAAGGATTTTCTTCACTAAAGGAGATTAGTGAACCAGATGGGTTTTTAAAGAGCAATTGATGATGATTGCTATTACTGAGACTAGCTTTATATTCCAGATTTATTAATTGAACTCAAATTCCACCAGCTGCTATGGTTGAGGGGGGGATTTAAACCCATTTTCCCCAGAGCATTAGGGTGGGTCTTTCAATTATCAGGCCAGCAGCATTACCACTACCCCAACACCTCCCCCAGGGATGGTGAACTCGGTGTTTAACTGGGACTTTCTTGAACTAAGTTCGACAGTCGGTTTTAAGCTCAATAACTGCTCATAATAAATAATTTAAAGAATTATAATTAATAATTATAATTAATATTTTTTTCCAACTACATAGTGAGTTATTATAATCTGGAATGCACTGCCTAAAAGAGTTGTGAAAACAGATTCAATTGTAACTTTCAAAAGAAAATTTTATCTCTATTTAAAAAGGAAAAAAAAAAATGGCAAGACTACTGGAACCAAGCAGGGACTTTGGATAGCTCTTTCAGAAAGTCAACACAGGCACAATGGGCCAAATGGCCTCCTTCTGTGCTGCATGGTTCTATGGTACAACCAATTTGTGCATAGCAAGGTCCCATAAACAGCAATGCAGTAATGACCGGATAATCTGCTTGTGCAATGTTGATTGAGGAATAGATGTTGGCCAGGACACCAGGGAGAATTCTGCGCAGTTTGGCTGGGTCATGGAGTGTTAAGCATCAGCCACATCCAGCGTAAATCAGGTTCCCACGATCTTTAACACTGATTTAATCAATGTATGGCCTGAAGCTAGCTCTGTCTACAAAAATGGCCACGCTCCAGATCAAAATAATGAACATGGTGGTGAGGTCCTGCCATTTGTGGCTGTTTGAGGAGGTTCTTCAAATTTAAGCTCGTGTTTTAGGCACTAAGGCAGTAGTCAAAACGTTTTCAACATTCCAGATCTAGATGCCTCTCTAAACCAAACAAATTCCCTTCATCTCCTCTCTATATCTTCTGCCAATGATTTTAGATCTATGACCTTTGTTTGCTTGCCAGAGGGTATAGTTTTCTCTCTTCCTCTCCACGCTATCAATACCTCTCATCACCTTGAAAAGTTCTATCAGATCACCTCCTAACCTTCTGAAGAACAGTCCTTAATTTTTCCAACCTCTTCCCATAATTGAAATCCCTCATCCCTGGTAATATCCTGGCAAGCCTGCCCTGTTCCCTTTCATCTTTCTTGAAGTGTGGGGTCCAGAATTGTCCACAATGGTCCGGCAGAGGCCTAACCAGTGAGTTATAAAATTCTAGCATGATCACTTTGCTTTTATATTCTATTCCTCTACTTACTGAAGGAGGATCCCACCCAAAACATTAACAACAACTTGCATTTATATAGCACTCTTTAACGGTGGAGAGCTTTCAACAAAATTTGATTTTCCACGCTAATGCCCACCTAGTAATGTCCAGCACAAGAGAAAGAACCTGAGGTTAGTCACGGTAAAAAATCATCTCACCCCTTATAACTCGCAATGTTCAATACAGTTGCTTCCATCTATGTCACTAAGTTCAGTCTTTGCAATTTGAGGCTGTAGATGCCACAGGGTTGCCTCTGATGGGCACAGGGTACACGCAAAGACAGATTACCCCTTGACTGACACCAGCCCGCTCAGTAAAAGCTGCCGGGCTGCCCACTTAGCGTGGGCCTCCCCTGCATGGGTAAAATAGTGGGGGGAGAGGGATAAGGCCCTTAAGTGACCATTAATTGCACCATCTACAAAATGCACTGCTGGAACTCCCCAAGGCTCCTTAGTCAGCAACTTCCAAACCCATGACCACCACCATCTAGAAGGACAAGGGCAGCAGGTGGATGGGAACAACACCACCTGGAAGTTCCCCTCCAAGTCACTCACCATCCTGACTTGGAAATATATCAGCCGTTCCTTCACTATCGCTGGGTTAAAATCCTGGAACTCCCTCCCTAACAGCACTGTGGGTGTACCCACACCACATGGACTGCAGCGGATCAAGAAGGCGGCTCACCACCACCTTCTCAAGGGCAATTAGGGATGGACAACAAACGCTGGCCCAGCCAGCGAAGCCCAGGTCCCATGAAAGAAGAATAAAAATAAATGTGTTGGGTAAAGTGCTGACTGCAGCTGAGAGCTGAATACACAGGGAACCATTAAAAAGCCGGAACGTGCAGTGCCATAACAGACAAAGAAAAAGCATGAATTAATCTGTGGGTGAAGTACCTAATGGCGCATGTGGGATTCAATCCAATTTATGAAAGTTAATAATATTGATGTGGGGAATGTCAGGCTGACATTGGGCCACATGCTGTGTGCCATCATATCACTTTTGACTTCTGTTATTATTAAAAATGATTTCAATTTAATAACAATTGGAAAGCAAGCTGAATAAATGCTGATTTATTCCTTTGAGTGACTGCAGTAGAAGCTGGTGTTTATGTTGATGCTGTTTCAAAGTTGGCTGCTATCTTCCTGAACCCCCTGCATGATCCCATTCGAATGTTGACAGCAAATGTCCCAGTGATTAACAATTAACCCTTTGGGGAATTTTGATTTTTTTTCCCCGAACTTTTAAAAAGATGATGTTGAATGTTTATTAATATTTTTTACAGCTACCCATGTGAAGAGATTCATTTTGGGAGGAACACAAGAAATAGGAGCAGGAGTAGGCTATTCAGCCCTTTGAGCCCTCTCCATCATTCAATGAAATCATGCCTGATCGTCACTATCAACACCATCTTCCTGCACTATCCCTGTATCACTCGATGTTTTTCATATGTAGAAATCTATCGATCTCTGCCTTGAACATACTCAATGACTGAGCCTCCACAGCCCTCTGGGGTAGAGAATTCCAAAGACTCACTACCCTCTGAGTGAAGAAATTCTTCCTCAGCTCAGTCCTTAATGGCCAACTTCTTACTCTGAGACTGTGTCCCTTGCTTCTAGAGACCCCAGCCAGGGTGCACAAATCAGCGAATGTGCAGGGCGGGTGGAGAAAACAGTTAATAAAGCATATGGGATCCTGGATTTCATAAGTAGAGGCATAGCGTACAAAGCAAGAAAATTATTATAAACCTTTATAAAACACTAGTTCAGCCTCAACTGGAGTATTGTGCCCAAGTCGGGGCACTGCATGTTGGGAAGAATGTGAAGGCATTAGAAAGGGTGCAGGAAAAATTCATGAGCATGGTACCAGGGATGAGGGACATGGAGAGAGCAGGGAAGCTGGGCTGGTTCTCCTTAGGGAAGAGCAGGTTGAGAGGAGATTTGATAGAGGTGTTCAAAATGATGAGGGATCTGAACAGAGGAGATAGGGAGAAACTGTTTCCATTGGCAGAAGGGTCGAGGACTTGAGGAGACCGATTTAAGGTGAGTGGCAAATGAAGCAGTGGGCCAGGATCTTTAGGTCGGTGAGCTGGGGGGCGGGGCCCACTCGCCGACACGTAAAATGACGCAGGATGACGTCGGGCGGAACTCCCAACGTCACCCCACATCACTTCAAGTTTCAGGTCAGCGGGGGCGCAGCCGAATCAGCTGTGCACCCGCCAACCTGTCAACGGCCTATTGAGGCCATTTAAAAAGTAATTGAGATAATTAATGGACCTGCCCGTCCAAACTTAAGGTTGGCGGGCAGGCCGGGAGCCCTGGCGGTCTTCAGAAGAAGCACGAAACCTCATCCAAGGGTGGGATGCGGCTTCATGAGGGCTTTTAAAATTTTAGAAAATGTACGCTTTAAAGTGATGGACATGTCCCAACCCGTGTGGCAGTGTCACACGAGGGGACATGTCAGGGTAATTTTATTTTTTGCACCTTCATCGTTTTTAAATTTGGCGCCGATCTCCCTGAGGCAGCACTTAGCCTCAGGGAGATCAGCGCGAAAGAGCGCACTCTTGGCTGAGGGTTCCCCCCCACGACCCGCACAGGGAGCGCATAGCGCTTCCTGGTGCACGTCATGCTGTGCAGGCCTTAATTGGCCCACCCATGTAAAATGGCGGCACCCCCCCACTCCTCCGATTGGGGGCGTGCCCACTCCTCCACTTCCCCCCACAATGGGGGAAAATTCTTCCCATGGTGACTTGAGGAAAAAACTTTTTTTCTTACACAGGATCTGGAATTTATTGCCTGAGAGTGTGGTGGAGGTAGATTCAATCATGGCTTTCAAAAGGGAATTGGATAATTATCCGAAGAGAAAAAATTTGCAGGGCCACAGGGAAAAGGTAGTGGACTGGGCAAGTTGCTCTTGCAGAGAGTCAGCATGGACGTGACAGGCCGAATGGCCTCCTCCTGTGTTGTAGCTATTTTATGATTCTAATTCTTATGTCGCGTTCTCTGTAGCTGTAGAAACATCCCGCTCTTTGTGGGATTTGTTATTTATAGTTTTATGCTGAAAGTTGGGGCAAATTCCTCATTTTCCCGCTCCCATCACAAGCTCAGAAATGTCTCAGTTGTAGTTTATCGGAATTACTCTGCAACCTGCCCATGGAACCAACACATAATTCTGACCAAACTGACTCAAACATGCGAACAAACATGGCCCTAGGATCTTTCAATCACAGAATCACAGAATCACAGAAGAGGTCCTTGGGTCCATCGAGTCTGCACCGACACGTGAGAAACACCTGACCTACCTACCTAATCCCATTTACCAGCACTTGGTCCATAGCCTTGAATGTTATGACGTGCCAAGTGCTCATCCAGATACTTTTTAAAGGATGTGAGGCAACTCGCCTCCACCACCCTCCCAGGCTGTGCATTCCAGACCATCACCACCCTTTGGGTAAAAAAGCTTTTCCTCACATTCCCCCCTAAACCTCCTGCCCCTCATCTTGAACTTATGTCCCCTCGTGACTGACCCTTCAACTAAGGGGAACAGCTGCTCCCTATCCACCCTGTCCATGCCCCTCATAATCTTGCACACCTCGATCAGGTCGCCCCCTCAGTCTTCTCTGCTCCAACAAAAACAACCCAAGAATATGCTCAACACCCACTGCTCTCAGGTTAGAGAATTTCAAAGATTCACAACCCTCTGAGTGAAGAAATTTCTCCTCATCTCCATCCTATATGATCGGCCCCTTATCCTGAGATTGTGGCACCATGTTATAGATTCTTCAGCCGGGAGAAACATCCTCCCTGCATCTACTCTGTCAATTCCTTTACAAATTTTAGATGTTTCAGTGAGATCCCCTCTCATTCTTCTAAACTCCAGGGAATTATAGGCCTAATCTACCCAATCTCTCCCCATAGGACAATCCCCTCATCCCAGGAACCAGTCTATAGAACCATAGAACCATAGAACACTACAGCACAGAAAAACAGGCCATTCGGCCCTTCTAGTCTGTGCTGAAATATTATTCCGCTAGTTCACCTTTGTTGCCCTCTCTCTAAGGGAAATATATTCCTGGGCCAGAGAGGGCCTTCAATGAGTCTCCTGTCACCAGGGAATATGGAGAGCTTGACTAAAACCTACATCTTTTTCAGTTCTCTGCCCAAAGGCAGGTCCAACCCCCAACGCCACCATCTCCACCATGGGGAGGGCAAGGAGGCAGGTCCCAAATCCACTCCAGCCAGAACGGGGATTGAACCCTGTGCTGTTGGCACCAATCTGATCCCCACCAGCCATTCAGCCAAGGAGCCTGAGTTGCTGTGGCAACCTGCGCTTTTACATGCATGTTGTAGTCAGGATAGTGATGGTAGAGGCTCCAATTTTCTTTCCATCCCATGGCTGACCAGGAATCTCTCCCACTCTTACCGCCTGCCCTTGGCGTGTGTTGGAAGGATTTACAAGTTGATTATCAACCTGTTTGGCTGCTGTGTGAGTGCAGCTTCCTTGGCCAACAAGTCCTGGAGTGGGACTTGAACCTGGAGCTTCTGGCTCAGGGGGCACTACTCACTGGGCCACAAGACCTCAGGTCGAAACCTACATAAGTACATGAAATAATAATATTTTTACAAAGTACTTTAAAACACAGATTTTCATAACGATATATTATATGTCAATCTACAATAAGTGAACTTCAATAATTATATTCTGACCGATACTTTGCTAACTTACTGCTGTTTTGTTTTTGTTGGTTTCTGGGGTCACGTCAATTTTTTAAGTGTTAAAATGGGGTCACGTTAGAAAATAGTTTGCACTGATCTAAGGCAAGTATGAGCTTCCCTAGGTAAAGAGACCAAACTGTGCACAATACTGCAGGTGTGATCTCACCAATGCTCTGTATAAAGCTGAAAGACTTCTTTAAATGTACTCCAATTCCCTTTCTAGCAAAAGCTAACATAGCATTTGCCTTCCTAGTTTCTGCATGTTAATTTTCTGTGATTCGTGTACAAGGACACCCAGGGCCCATCACGCCTTGTTCAAAACACATTCTGCCTTTTTATCTTCCCTACCAAAGTGGATCACTTCACATTTCACCACACTGTGTTCCATCTGTTGTGTTCCTGCCCAATCACCCGCCCTGTCTCTACCCCTCTGCAGCCTCTTTGTGTCCTCCTCACTTCTTACTTTCCCACCTCATTTACCATCATCAAATACGGGAATAAACACGGGTATTACACAGGAGGCAAAATGCTGGGAGTCCAAAATGAAAACGGAAAACACTGGAAAGACTCAAAAGCTCAGACAGCGTCTGTGGAGAGAGAAACAGAGTTAATGTCTCAGATCAGTGAGCTATTATTACCTTTCATCACCAACCCTATCTTATTTAGCTATATTTACTGTAGCTTGTAACATCACAAGATGGGATTTAGTAATTGAATCAATATTGTTCCTTCAAAGCTGCAGGATAATTTTCCAATCAAGTACACATTGCTATCAGTTAATAAACTAAGGAAAGGAAACCCTTTTTTTCCTGATCCCCAGTCTGCTTGTCACTCTTGCCAGTAAAGCTTCAGTATTGCCCTCAAAATAGTGTTGACATCTATTGAGAATTGACTCACTGTAAGTTAGTCTAAGTGCCTCTGACATTGCTTTGAACAGTGATGACTAGAGAGGCATGTGGGGAGGTAATGAGGCTCTGCAGAGTGAGCATGCAAGGAAAGAACTGAGCTGAGAACGTTATCAGAGACTCTGCAAAATTAAATTACTGCAGACTTCCCTTTACATCACAGCCAGAAAATGACCTTTAAAGAAGATAAACATAATATGAGTTGGCAAGCCTGGTAAACATGTTGCGTCTGTAACTGTTCCCATGGAAACAGAACAATTAGGGGTTTTTTTCTTAATAAACATTGATGAGGAATGTTTCTAAGTGACTGTGGGAGAAAAAAAAAACTGTCTTACGACGGCAACTGTAATGTTTAATGAATTAATTTTTAGGCTTGACATACAAACATGTTCTATGTACAAGTTGCCTCACGACAGCAGACTGAATTAAAGTGATTATTTACAGTAGATTGTTTCTGAAAACTGTTCTCTTTTCTGCCAATCTAGCAATTTGTTGTGCCATTTGGGAATTCGCTTGGGTTTGTTGCAGCTTTAATTCCGTGAGGATTAAGTGTTGGAGTGCCAACATGCAGCAAATACTGTCTACCCTGCTACCATGTGCTTGGTTCAGTTGGTTGCGCTCTCTTGTCTCTGAACCTGGCCGTCCAGCACTGCACCTTTCGGAAGACATGTCAAACCCAAGGCCCTGTCTGCCCTCTCAGGTGGATATATAAGATCCCATGGCACTATAATGTAGTAGGACAGGGGAGTTCTCTCCCTGTCTCCTGGTCAATTGTCCCTCAACCAGTAACACCAGAACGGGAGTCAGAGTCATAATGTCACAGAAGGAGGTCATTTGGTCCGTGTCCATGCTAGCCCTCTGTGAGTAATCCAATCAGTCTCATTCCCCTGCTCTAGTCCTGTAGCCCTGCAAGGATTAATTGGCTATTTATCTTCTTGTTGTTTTGTGGGACTTTGCCATGTGCAGATTGGCTGCAAATAAAAGTGACCACAATTTATTAGCCTTGGGATGTACTGAGGATGTAACTATAGCTACTGACAAAATGGGGCCCACCTGTCACTGGCCAGGTCTGAAGATGCTCTCACTGCCCAATGTTGGAACCAGTCAATGTTGGACAAATCCTCCAAAACCTTTGCCACTTCCTCCATAAAGAGAAGGCTTCCCAATGAAGCTCAATGTCAGTTTGGGGAACAGCACCGCATCCTACAACAAGGCACTTGTTTACAGCACTTTAGACTCAACATCGAGTTCAACAATTTCAGATCATAACCTCTGCCCCCATTGTTTTTTTGGACAGCAGCTGTTGATGATGATTCTATTATTACCATTCACACCTCCAGCTTTTTTGAAAATTCAGAAATTTTGCCCTGTATTCCAATATCCAAATTATTTATATATATGTAAATAATATATATGTATAAAAATGATCAAATTAACCCAATATGTTAGGAATAAAAACCAGGGTTGGTTAGGTTTTTGTTGGGTAAGGATGTTAAGGGTTATGGAACCAAGGTGGGTAAAGGGATTGGAGATGCAGGTCAGCCACCATCTAATTGAATAGTGAAACAGACTTGAGGGGCTGAATGGCCTCCTCTTGCTCCTGTGTTCCTAAACTACTCTGTCTTGTTCTAGCATAAAGGTAAAGGGACAAAATCCCAATTAAGCTCACGTGAGCTGTTTTAATGGATAGAAAAATTGGAACGCTTTATTTTAAGTAGAATTAACTGTATGCAATAAACAGGGACGCAGGTTGCAGCCGTGAACACAGTGTTCTGTATACCGCGCTGCTCCATCCTGGCAATCACAGATGTCTTCCTGTTTATCAACAGTATAGACAAAGCCTGGAGTTAATTTCCTGTACATTCCTGACAGCTGACTGACTCTCATTATTGCTTTAGGGCAGAGAAGGCTAAGGGGGGATTTGATAGAGGCGTTTAAAATCATGAAGGATTTTCGATGGATTAAGTAAAGAGAAACTGTCTCTGATAGCAGAAGCGTTGGTAAGCAGGCAGTAAAGATTTAAGATGATTGAAAAGAAAAGAGCCAGAGACAGCATGAGGAAAAGGTTTTTTTATGCAATGAGTGGTGCGGATTTGAAAGGTACTGCCTGACAGGGTGGTGGGAACAGATTGCAACCTTTGAAAGGGAAATGGATAAATATACTTGAGGAGGAAAAAATTGCAGGGATATAGGGCAAGAGCGGAGGAGTGGGACTAACTGGATTGCTCTTTGAAAGAGATGGTGCAGACTGGATGGGCTGAATGGCCTCCTTCTGTGCTGTAATATTCCACCTCTACAGGGGACCACAGGGATGTTTCTGATAACGTGAGGAGCTGTGTGTTAGCACCGAGCATCCATTGGTCAGTAGCTTTCCTCTACATTTGTGACGCCAATGCTAGAGCCAAGAACATTGAGTGCATCCATTCAAAATGTACAGAGTGACTCCTCTGTTCGAACACCAGGCAAAGGGCAGTGTTAAACATCCCGACAGTGACACTGCATGATCAATTTTATTCATACTAGCAGTGGACTGGATCACAAGTGAATGCCTGAAGGCTGTATTACAGGGTGGAGTTTGAAAGCCCATAATGGGAAATGGGGCAGAGAGGGAGGGGGATCCCACAGGATAATCCGTCCATTGCACTGGGACAGAGAGGGTTAAGTGGCAATTTAAAAGAAATTGCATAAGATTTTGAGAGATTGCAAAATGAAGGTTGAGGAATTGGTAAGCAGGTTTGGACTTGATGTTACTCATGGCAGAAGGAATGGGAGGGTAGAATACTCACAGTATTTACTAAGTATTTAATGCACAGGTGGAGAGAGGTCCTGTACACATAGGGGGACATGAGACCCTACAGACACAGGCTCAGAAGGCATTGGGAACAGATAGCCACAGGGGTCAATGTCAAGAATCAAGACCTGAGGACCTGGATGCAGTATCACAAGAAGTTCAATGGCCTCCCCTGAGTGGTCAAAGTCAATCTATGAATCTTCAAATACCACCTCCACCTCCCACCAACTGAACAACTAGCCTCAGTCACTGCTTCATTCACCCCATCAATGCCTATCAGTCAGGACTCATAATGAATATTCGTATGCTCCACCACCCCCTCATCATGCTTATCACTACTGCAAATCTCTCACTCAAATTTCACAGCTTGTACTCACTGCCCAGCTCTTTAACTGTGACAGCCACTCAGGGGAGGTCATTGAACCTCTTGTGGCATCCAGGTCCTGAGGGCTTGACTCCTGGCATGCCACTCTGCCAGTGCCCCTGCTGTTGCCTGTCAATCACCTAATGCAGTCTACTCCGAGGTGGTGCAGTCTGAAGCTGAGCCATCTATGCCCAGAGCTGTCCTGCAAGGCCAACTGCACTCTCCCCCAGTGAAAGTTAGCAGCCTTCTCCTAGCCACTGGGATAGAACTGCCTAGGAACACTGGGACAGGCAAAGGTGCATGGGAGACAGGCACTAAGGAAATGCACAAGGGTGATAAACTGATGTTTGTATGTAGTTATATATTTAGTTTGGAATTTTTATTTTTGTGGTGCCTTTTATTTTCATGTGGTGGCCAAGATGACAATGTTTTGGTCAGTGAAGAAAGAACGTAAGATGTTGCTGAATGGGGAATGGGGGTTGCAATTACTGATATCTCCGTTGAATTAGTTCTTCATGTACAGCCTGGGCAGAAAGAACCTATCTAGGTTGCCATCTCCCTTTCTCTCCATTTCCCTCATCTTCCTGTTGCTTCTCCTCCTCCTCCTCCTCCCTCTACTAGCGGCTTGTCCTGCTCTGCATGGCCTCTGCTCATTTCCCCAGCCATTGCTCTGTTTCAAGGGCAAGGGCAGCAACTGGTTTGTGCAGGAGCCTTGAAGTCAGGAAAATGTCTTTCAGCATCTGCCAGACCTCCACCTGGAAACTCTTGAAACAATTATGGAAAGAACCAAACATTTGTGGAATGGTGCAAGTAGTTGCTGATTTTCTTTAAATCGCACTGATGGTTGGGGGGGGTTCCTTCTTCTTGGTAACCACGTGTTCAGACACGCACAGTTAAGAGGACACACCGAGCTCCAAAATGGCAGCATGGTGCAAGAAATGACTGTCTAATCTTATAACTAATTAACAGAAACAGCTCTCTCTCTCTCTTTTCTCCTTCCATTAAGAAAGATTCTATTGCAGACAGCCAGGCAAACAGACACAAGATGGCACAGGCCTACTAATTCTGCCAAGGAGTTGTGCAGATGACGCAAAGCTGGGTGGGAGGGTGAGCTGTGAGGAGGATGCAGAGATGCTTCAGTGTGATTTGGACAAGCTGAGTGGGCAAATGCATGGCAGATGCAGTATAATGTGGGTAAATGTGAGGTTATCCACTTTGGTAGCAAAAACAGGAAGGCAGATTATTATCTGAATAGTTATAAATTGAGAGAGGGGAATGTGCAACGAGACCTGGGTGCCCTCGTACACCAGTCGCTGAAGGTAAGCATGCAGGTGCAGCAGGCGGTAAAGAAGACAAATGGTATGTTGGCCTTCATAGCGAGAGGATTTGAGTACAGGAACAGGGATGTCTTGCTGCAATTATACAGGGCCTTGGTGAGACCACACTTGGACTACTGTCTGCAGTTTTGGTCTCCTTATCTGAGGAAGGATGTACTTGCTATAGAGGGAGTGCAGCAAAGGTTTACCAGACTGATTCCTGGGATGGCGGGACTGACATATGAGGAGAGATTGAGTCGGTTAGGATTATATTCGCTGGAGTTGAGAAGAATGAGGGGGATCTCATAGAAACCTATAAAATTCTAACAGGACTAGACAGGGTAGATGCAGGAAGGATGTTCTCGATGGTGGGGGAGTCCAGAACCAGGGGTTCAGGGGAACAGTCTGAGGATACGGAGTAAACCATTTAGGACTGAGATGAGGAGAAATTTCTTCACCCAGAGAGTGGTGAGCCTGTGGAATTCTCAACCACAGAAAGTAGTTGAGGCCAAAACATTGTATGTTTTCAATAGGGAGTTAGATATAGCTCTTGGGGCAAAAGGCATCAAAGGATATGGGGAGAAAGCGGAAGCAGTCTATTGAGTTGGATGATCAGCCATGATCATAATGAATGGTGGAGCAGGCTTGAAGGGCTGAATGGCCTACTCCTGCTCCTAGTTTCTATGTTTCTATGTAAGGATATGACTCTAACACAGGCCCATATGAGACATTCCTAAACCTGATTAGATGGTATCCCATCTCCCCATATCTAAGCAAACTGCCTGAGTCAGGTTAATGGGATGTCCCAGCAAGCGATAAGCCACTAGATGACTTCATGGGCTTCAGATGAAGATAGGAGGGATTTACCTTCAATACCTGTCTCTTTGGAATTGGACAATTGAATGTGATTTTTTTTAAAATTCTGTCACGGGATGTGGACATTGCTGGCAAGGCCATCATTTATTCCCCATCCCTATTTGCCTTTGACTGAATAGCTTGCGAGGCCATTTCAGGGGGCAGTTAAGAGTCAACCACATTGCTGTGGGTCTGGAGTCACATGTAGGCCAGACCAGGTAAGGGTGGCAGATTTCCTTCCCTAAAGGGGCATTGGTAAACCTGATGGGCTTTCACAACAATCAATGTTAGTTGTCATGGATAACTAGCTTTATATTCCAGATTTTAGTAACTGAATTTCAAATTCTACCACCTGCTGTGTTGGGATCTGAAGACATGCCCCCAGAGCATTAGCCTGGACCACTGGCTCAGTGATGTCACTGCTGTGCTACCATCGCCACGCTGGCTGACATTAGGCACCCATCAGCCCCCTAAAAATAAGGTACATAACCAGGCATTCGGGAACGAGGTGACACCTTGGACAGAAGACAGCTTTCCGAGGCAGATTCATGCTGGTGCTGAACACCTTGGTTACTTCGAGAAGACTGAGAGCAGCAGAGACCGATGTCACCAGCTACCAAGATCAGCATCACTCCACTTCAACTGCATGCTGATCCGATCCGGAATAGTAAACCCTCCTCAACTGTTACGGGTCGTATGTCTTTTTTGCTGTATCGCATCTAAATGATTGCTTCTTAGATCAGTACTTCCCAAACTTCTTCCTGGTGTGAACCCATTTTAATGCCTCAATGTGAACTCAGAGCAAAAATTTGGGAGGCTATTGAATGAGTGGGGGTGGGGGGGGTGGGTGGGGGGGGTGGGTAGCGGGGTGGGGGGCAGAGGAGGTTACTGAGCGAAAGGGCGGGGAGCTTAGAGTTCACTCAAGACTTAAACTATTTCAAACCATTTGAGACCTTGTTCTCCCAGTTTTTAGGGAATCTGTGAATCCCGGATCAAGGTTTACATCCTGCATCAAAAGCACACTGATCGATGTGTCGTAATCTGCCTGCTCCATCCCTCCTGAATGTTAGTACAGCATGGAATGCTTTACCACAAGTGCCTATTGAGATATATTTTAGAAGGGAGCTGGAAAAGGATTTGAGAAGGAAAAATGGAACAAGGTTTTGGGGACTGAAAGTCCCTGGGACCTGATATTCCGTACCTCAGAGTGTTGAAAGAGGTTGCCACAGAGATAGTGGATGCATTGGTGATCATTTTCCAAAATGCTGTAGATTCTGGAATGGTTCCTGCAGATTGGAAGGTAGCATATGTCACCCCGCTATTTAAGAAGGGAAGGAGGGAGAAAACAGGGATCTACAGATCTGTTAGCCTGACATCAGTAGTAGGGAAAACGCTGGGATCTGTTATGAAGGATGTGATGAATGGATACTTGGATAATCATGTTCTGATTGGGCACAGTCAGCAAGGATTTGTGAATGGGAAATCATGTTTGACGAATTTGTTGGAGTTTTTTGAGGATGTTACTAACAAAATTGATAAAGGAGAATTGACGGACGTAGTATACTTGGATTTTCAGAAGGCTGTTGATAAAGTCCCCCACAGGAGGTTGGTTAGCAAAATAAAAGCTCATGGGATAGGAGGTAATATACTGGCATGGATTAAGGATTGGTTAACAGGCAGAAAATAGAGTAGGAATAAACGGATCATTCTCACGTCGGCAGGCTGTGACTAGTGGGATACCACAAGGATCAGTACTTGGGTCCCAGCTGTTCACAAAATATCAATGATTTGGATGTGGGGACCAAATGCAATATTTACAAGTTCACGAATGATACAAAGCTAGGTGAGAATGTGTGTTGTGAGGAAGATGTAAAACGGCTACAGAAAGATTTGGACAGATTTAATGAGTGGGCAAGAACATGGCAGATGTAATATAACGTGGAAAAATGTGAGGTTATCCACTTTGGTAGAAGGAACAGATGTGCAGAGTATTTCCTAAATGGTAAGAGATTAGAAAGTGTAGATGTACAAAGGGACCTAAGCGTCCTTGTCCATAAGTCACTGAAAGCTAACATGCAAGTGCAGCAGGCGATTAGGGAGGCGAATGGAATGTTAGCCTTTATCACAAGAAGATTTCAGCACAGGAGTAGCCAAGTCTTGTGTCAGGAAGATATAGTAGTTTCCATAGGGCAGAATTCTCCGGTCGGCGTGCAGAGGATGGCACCACTCGCCGACATGTAAAACGACGCACGGTGACCTCAGGCAGGCATTCTGATGTCACTGCGCGTCATTTAGATTTTCAGTTTGGCAGGCGCGCAGCCAAGTCGGATGCACACCCGCCAAACTGTCAAAGGCTTATTAAGGCCATTTAAATAGTAATTAATTCAATTAGCTGAGCTGCCCATCCAACCTTAAGGTTGGCGGGGGGCAGGCGAAGAGCCCAGGCGGCCTTCGCATTTTTCATGAAACCTCATCCACGGGCAGGATGAGGTTTCGTGAAGTATTCCAAAAGACAATAAAAATTGACATGTCCCAGCTCATGTGACAGTGTCACATGAGGGGACATGTTTTAAAAGTTTTTATTTCCCTTTATTTAAATTTACACGTGTATCCATGCCTCAGGGAGATCTCTGTGCTCTTTTGCATGCATGCATGAATGAGCGCAGGGAATGACTCAGGGAATTCGCCCTCGCCTGCACAGGGAGCGCTCAGTGCTTCCAGGCGAGCGTCACGCTGGACAGGCCTTAATTGGCCCGCCCACATGAAATGGTGGCGTGTCCCCGATCGGGGTCACTGATTGGGTTTGTGCCTACCCCCTCCCCTGCCTGCCCCCGCACAACCCCCCTGACGGGGGGAAAATTCAGCCCATAATGTTATTGGAATTTATTTTAAAATGGAGTAATAGTGGGATGTGTCTATGTGTCTATATGTGTGTGTGACTTAATTGAATTAGAAGCAGCTAGCCTGGGTGCTTTGATGTAAGAAGAGAAGTTAGGTTTGAAATGTTAATTAGGTAAACATGGGGAAGTTTAGAAACATAAGTGACAAAGAAACATTTGCATTTTAAAATAAACCAGGCTAGATTGTTTTCAGATGAGGGGTGAAATGTGTCACCTAGCCAGTGAAATTTAGAAACAGTGTGTTTATTTTTCCCAGCAAAACTTAGTGCTATGAGAGGTTTTTATCATTGGGAAGATAAAGTCCAAAGACATAGTGAAACAATGGGTGTTTGCATTCAAAGAGGAAAATATGTATAAAGGAGAGAAGACTGTTTGTAAAGGAAGGAATTTTAAGATCTTACAAGTGTGAAAAGCTTTCAGCATCTGTGCCTCAAGCTGCTGTCTTCAAAGGACTGAAGCTAAGAAAGCTCACTGAATTCGACTTGTTCAGGGTTTCATGGTTCTTTGCCTAGGTCTTTTAAAATCTATGTGTCTTATTGTTGCCTTAACGTAAGTGTAACTGGGAGTTAGATTGATTAGGGGAATTTAGAAGTTATCATTGTACTAATTTGTAGATCTATATATGTATTTAAAAAACATTTCTCTTATTAATAAATGTTAATCTAGTTTTGTAAAACCTATAAGACTTGGTGGTCTTATTACTACTGAATTCAAGGCGCGCATCTTGAAATTTATACAAACCGCAAAACAAGTTGTGGCAGTTGTTTCAAGTTTCCCTTTGGGATTTGAACAACTCAGCATTTACCATCGGTTGTGTCATAACAAAAATTGGGGGCTCTTTGTGGGATATATTTGAAATTCCTTGATCGGGTTGGAGTTGGTGAATCTTAAGGTTACGAGTACGAGAAATACTTTGAATTCAGGAGTTGGTGTGAGGTTTTTTTTGTCGTGGTGAGACTGCAATATGGTTTTGGCAGTTGCTCAGGCTTGTCTGGGAGTCAAAGTTATAACTTTGGCTGGTTTACAAAAGGTAAATAAAGTTAAGTTACTGGAATTGGCAGATAAATTACAATTGGTGTTACCTGCAGGGGCTAAGAAAGCAGATATAACTGAAGGTATAGCGTAGCATTTAAAGTTGGAAGTGATACCTGACACTAGAGAGTCACAGTTGAAGGTAATGAGACTTCAGTTAGAAATGAATTTGAATTTGAACAAGCAAAGGAACTGAAAAAACTTAAGCTAGAGGCAGAAGAAAAAAAAAAGAGCGTTTCAAAGGGAACAGGCAGAAAGGCAGGAGAGAGAACGAAAACAAGAAAAGGAATTAGAAATGACGAAATTAGAAAAGGATAAAAGAGAAAAAAAGAGAGAATTCCAGCTTAAAATACAGGAAGTTAAGAAGAGACACCAGTAGGTGAGGAAGGACTTATTTCCGGAACCCAATGGGGAGATATTTAAATTTGTACAAGCCCTTCCAAAGTTTGAGGAAAGAGATGTTGAACTATTCTTTATTTAATTTGAGAAGATAGCCAACCAGGTGAAATAGCAACAGGAAAACTGGGTATTGTTGTTACAATCCAGGTTGGTGGGTAGAGCACATGAGGTTTATGCTTCACTGTCAGAAGAAGTGTCGGTGAACTATGATGTGGTTAAAAAAAAAAGGCTACTTTGAGTGCAAATGAGTTTGTTCCTGAGGCATACAGGCAGAAATTTAGAAATATGAGAAAACAGCCTGGGCAAACTTATATTGAGTTTGAGAGAGTAAAACACAATGATTTTGACCGGTTGATACAGGCATTAAAGATAGAGGTGACATATGCAGCTCTTAGAGAAGTAATTTTTTTTGGAATAATTTAAAGACTCAATTCCTTCGGTAGTGAGAACTCATGTGGAGGAACAAAGAATTGAAACATTAAGACAAGCAGCAGAGATAGCTGATGATTATGAGTTAGTTCATAGAGCAAAGCCTTTATTTTTCATCACCCTTTTAAATCAGAAAAGGATGGAAAGTGGGAAGGTGAAAGGAAGGTGGGTAGTCAGGGAAGAGCAGGATAAGGTATAAATTCCCCAGAAGTTTTTTTCTCAGAATGAAAAGGTGCTGAGTGTAGAAGTGACATTCAGAAATTGAGGTGTTTTCATAGTAATAAAATTAATAAATACACAAAGTCGGTGAGCTGAAAATTGCAGGGAAAATCTGTTGGAGCTATAGGGGTGCAGAAAAGTACTAGAAGTAAGAGTATTGTGGGTTCTGAGGTTCAGGTACAGGAAAAACCAATGGTTTGTGTACAGGTAAACAGGAAGAATCAGTGATAGGCAAAGAAGTGGGAATGTGTTCACAATTTACCCAAGGGAGTTCTGAGGGGCAGGTTGCAGAAATGTTTAAAGGCTTTGTGTGTGAAGGGAAAGTCTTTCCATGTGTACAGGGTGGAGTGGTGTCTTCAACAGAAGTGTTGCAGAGAGAGCATCCTGGATTGTTTCCAGACTGTGTGATAACAAGATACGTTAAAATTTTAAGAGACATAGGCACTGGTCAATCCTTACTGTTGTGGGATAGTGACGTTTGCTGTTCAGAGGGAGTATTGCAGGAACAGGTGGGGTTCATGGAGATGCTAAACCTATTCCACTGTGGAAGGTAAATCTAAAGAGTAAGTGGAAAACAGATGAAGTGACTGTTGGAGTAGTGGAAAAATTGCCCATTGCAGGGGTTCAATTTATTTTAGGTAATGATATAGCTGGATCACAAATGTGGGTGATGCGTATGGTAGTTGAGTAGCCTGTAGAGGTGTCTTCAACAGAAGTGTTGCAGAGAGAGCATCCTGGATTGTTTCCGGATTGTGTGATAACAAGATCACAGGCTCATAGGTTTAAACAAGAAGGACAGGCAGTTCAAAGGCAGGAAGAAGGTATGGAAATCCAATTAGCTGACACTGTGTTTGATAACATTGTTCAGGAAGAAAGACTGGAAAACAATTCAGCTGAAGTGTTTAACTCAAGGCAGTTGGTGGAGTTGAAGGAAAAGGATTTGTAAATACAACATTTATATCAGACAGCTTACTCAGAAACAGAGACAAAATGTATTCCAGAATGTTATTACCTTAAAGGTAATATTTTAATGAGAAAATGGAGGCTGTATCATGTTTTAGCAAATGAAAGCTGGAGGGAGGTACATCAGATCCCATTTGGGTATAGAAGTGGAATTCTGAGGATAGCTCATGAAATTCCAATGGGGGCACATTTAGGAATTAGAAAGACTCAGGCGAAGACACAGAAACATTTTTTTTTGGCCTGGATTGCATAGGGATGTAGTCAAATTCTGTAGAACATGTCACACATGTCAAGTGATAGGGAAACCACATGCAGTGATTAAGCCAGCACCTTTAATTCCAATTCCAGCATTTGGAGAACTTTTTTACTAAGGTCATGATTGATTGTGCAGGACCCCTCCCCAAGATGAGAAGTGGAACTCAGTACTTACTGACAATAATGGATGTGCCTGCCAGATTTCCTGAAGGTATGGTTTACCGAAGGAAATACAATCAGATCAGGGCTCAAATTTTATTTCACAGCTGTTTAAGGAAGTAATGAACAGTTTGGGGGTGACACAATTTAAGTCAACAGCTTATCATCCTGAGTCACAAGGGGCTTTGGAAAGATGGCATCAAACTCTAAAAACTATGATGAGAATGTACAGTCAGGGTTATGCACAGGATTGGGACAGATGAACTCCATTCTTGTTATTTGTTATTAGGGATGCTCCTAATGCATCGACTGGTTTTAGTCCTTTTGAACTAGTCTATGGTCATGAGGGAAGGGGACCACTGAAATTGACTTATGAGAAATTGATGGGTTAAAATTCAGAAACTACTCTCCTGGATTATGTATCAAACTTCAGGGAGAGATTAGACAGAGCATGTGAGTTGGCTCGGGAACATTTAAAGATGTCACAGCAAAGTGAAATCAGACAGGAAAGCTACAGCTCGGAATTTTGTTGCTGGAGAGATAGTGCAATTCTGTTACCAGTACTGGGTGACTCATTAAAGGCTAGGTTTAGTGGGACTTACAGGATTGAAAAGAAATTGAGTGAAATAAATTATTTAATAAATACTCCAGATAGGAGAAAGAAGCAGAGGGTGTGTCATGTAAATATGCTTAAAAAGTACTTTGACAGGGAAAAGGACCAAAAAGAGGTATTAGTGATGGTAGATAATGAAAAAGAAGTACAGGATTCTGAAATTGATTTTCCTCTAATCAAATTGGATAATGAGGAGATACTTGAAAATTTAAACGTAATATTGAGTTACCTTTCAGACAAGTGTCAAAGTGATTTGGAAAAGGCATTGCGGTCATACAAAGCTATTTGTGGAAATAAGTTGGGTAAGACAGATTTAGCTATACATGATGTGGCTGTAGAAGTTTCATCTTCGGTAAGGCAACATCCTTATGGATTAATTCCAGCAAAGTTATCACAAGTACAGAAAGAAATTGACTTCAAGCTCCAAAATGATCTTATTGAGTCTAATTGCAGTAACTGGAGTTCGCCTATTGTACTGGTAACGAAACCGGGTGGAACACAAAGACTGTGTGTGGACTAGCGAAGGTAAATGTGGTGACAAAAGCGGATTCATATCTTATACCAAGGTTGGAAGATTGCATTGAAAAAGTGGGACATTCAAAATTTATCACAGAGATTGACTTGCTAAAAGGATATTGACAGGTACCATTATTGGAGAGGGCAAAGGAGATATCGGCTTTTGTGACACCAAATGGACTATATCAGTTTAAAGTCATGCCATTTGGTAAGAAGAATGCACCTGCAACATTTCAAAGACTGACAAACAAAGTAATTGCAGGTCTGAGCAATTGTGCTGCTTATATTGATGACTTGATAGTTTTCAGTCCTACGTGGGAGGAGCATTTACAACATCTGAAATAATTACTTACTCAATTAAAAGAAGCTAATTCGGTGATAAACTTGGCTAAAAGTGAATTTGCAAAAGCACAAGTTATGTAACTAGGCCATACCATTGTACATGGTAAGGTGGCTCCAAGAGATGTGAAACTCAAGGCTATTGCCTACAACAAAAAAAGTTTTGAGATTTCTGGGCATGAGTGGGTTTTATTGGAAATTTGTACCAAATTTTAGCAGTGTGGTTGCTCAACTGACTGAACTATTAAAAAAAAACAAGAAGTTTCAATGGGCGCAGGATTGTCAGAAGGCATTTGACAGTTTGAAAACTGTATTAACTACAATACCAGTTTTGGCAGTGCCCAATTACACCAAGGAATTTAAGTTGGCCTTTGATGCCAGTGGCATTGGGGCTGTACTGTTACAAGAAGGTGACACTGGAATTGAAAAACCGATAGGGTATCCTTCATAGAAGTTGAATGCACAACAGAGAAGATATTCAAAGATTGAAAAGGAGATTTTGGGTTTGGTGTTAGCATCTCAGCATTTTGAATTTGTCAGAAACAATTGTTTATACAGACCACAATCCTTTAAAGGACAAATTTTGAGACAAATGTGCAAGGCTATTCAGATGGAGTTTATTACTGCAACCATTTAATCTCCAGATTATACATGTCACTGGATGAAAGAATCTGATTGCAGATGCTTTATCAAGAGCTTGAAGCTTAAAGGGAAAATTGGACATTTAAAAACTTGGACTCTGAACTGGAATGATTTCTGTTGATGCGAAAGATTTGTAGATATATTAATGCATACATCTGGTAATGTCATAGTCTAAGCATATGGATAAGTATAGGAGATAGTATAAAATGGGTTAATAAAAATGAAGCCATCTTTTTAAATGATGACGGTTTATTTTTCAATGTGGAGGGGGATGTCAGGAAGATTTAATAATTTCCATAATATTATTGGAATTTATTGTAAAATAGAGTAATAGTGGGATGTGCCTATGTGTGTCTGTGTGTGTGTGTGTGTGAGACTTAATTGAATTAGAGGCAGCTAGTCTGGGTGCTTTGATGTAAGAAGCGATGTTAGGTTTGAAATCTTTATTAGGTAAACATGGGGAAGTTTAGAAACATAAGTGTCAAAGGAACATTTGCATTTTGAAATAAACCAGACTAGATTGTTTACATAGGAGGGGTGAAACATGTCACCTAGCCACTAGCCAGGTGAAGTTTAGAAACAGTGGGGAGAATGTTCTCCCCATCGGGGGGAGGGGGGGGTGGTTGTGCGGGTGGGCACACAGCCAATCGGTGCCCCCGTTTGGCTGGCGCCGCCACTTTACGTGGGTGGGCCAATTAAGGCCCGCCCAGTGTGACACATGCCCGGAAGCGCTGAGCGATCCCTGTGCAGGCGGGGAGGGGGGGTTTGCCTGAGTCGGCGAAAGAGCGCAGAAATCTGCCTCAGGGAGATTACTTTCACTTATAAAACATTGAATAAAGGTGAAAAAAACATGTAAGGACATGTTCCCTCATGTGAAACTGTCACATGAGCTGGGACATGTCCATTAATTTTATTTAAAAATTTTCAAACACTTTAAAAATGTTCATGAAACTTCATCTCGCCTGTGGATGAGGTTCCATGAAAAATGCGAAGGCTGCCTGGGCTCATCGCCTGCCCCCCCCCGCCAACCTTAAGGTTGGACGGGCAGCTCAGCTAATGGCTTTATTGGCTTTTTAAATGGCCTCAAGTTGGCTATGTGCCCATTGAACTGAAAATCTAAATGATGCGCAGTGACGTTGGGCCACATGCCTGGCATCACCGCCCATCATTTTACACCTCGGCAAGCAGGCCCCGCCCCCGCTCGCCAAGCCGAAGATTCTACCCAGTGTGTTTATTTTTCACAAAGATTATTGGTAAAACTTAGTGCTATGAGAGGTTTTTATTATCAGGAAGATAAAGTCCAAAGGCATAGTGAAACATGGGTATTTGCATTCTAAGAGGAAAATACGTATAAAGGAGAGAAGACTGTTTGTAAGGGGAGGCATTTTAAGATCTTACAAGTATGAAAAACCTTCAGCATCTGTGCCTCAAGCTGCTGTCTTCAAAGGGTTGAAGTTAAGGAAACTCGCTGAATTGGACTCACTCAGGATACCATGTTTCTTTGCCTGGGTCTTTTAAAATCTATGTGTCTTACTGTCGCCTTAACGAAAGTGTAACTGGGAGTTAGATTGATTAGGGAATTTAGAAGTTATCATAGTAGTAATTTGTAGATCTATATATGTAGTTAAAAAATAATTTCTCTTATTAATAAATGTTAATCTAGTTTTGTAAAACCTATATGACTTGGTGGTCTTATTACTACTGAATTCAAAATAAGTTGTGGCAGTTGTTTCAAGTTTCCCTTTGGGATTTGAACAACTCAACACTTACCATCGGCTGTGTCGTAACATTTGCTTCAATTGTATAGAAGCTTGGTTAGACCGCACCTAGAGTACTGTGTGTAGTTTTGGTCCCTTACCTCAAAATGTATATTATTGCCATAGAGGGAGTGCAACAAAGGTTCACCTGACTTGTTCCCGGGATGGCGGGACTGTCTTATGAAGAGAAATTGGAGAAACTAGGCCTGTATTCTCTAGAGTTTCAAAGAATGAGAGGTGATCTCATTGACATCTACAAAATACTTAAAGGAACAAACAGTGTAGATGCAGGTAAGATGTTTCCCCTGATTGGGGAGTCTAGAACCAGGGGGCACAATTTCAAAATAAGGGGGAAGCCACTTAGGACCAAGATGAGGAGAAATTTCTTTACTCAAAGGACTGTGAATCTTAGGTATTCTCTACCCCAGAGGGCTGTGGAAGCTCAGTCATTGAGTATGTTTAAGATAGAGATTGATAGATATCTGATAGTGTGAGTTAAAGGCATTGACATTCAATCAGCCATGATTGTATTGAATGGCAGAGCAGGCTTGATGGGCTGAATGGCCTTGTCCCATTCCAATGATCCTATGAAAGAGTGGGACAATGCGATTCATGGGTTAACTGCAGCTATGGAGTTGCCACTTGCTTAGAGAGCTGGATGCTCTCTTCTTTGCCTCCATTAACAGGATTTGCCAATAACAGACTTGAGAGTGTAAACAAGCAAAACTGGAGTGAATGGGAATCAGGGGGAAAACTCTCCACTGGTTGGAGTCAGACCTAGCACAAAGGAAGATGGTTGTGGTTGTTGGAGATAAGTGATCTCAGCTCCAGGACATCACTGCAGGAGTTCCTCAGGGTAGTGTCCTCAGCCCAACCATCTTCAGCTGCTTCATCAATGACCTTCCTTCCATCATAAGGTCAAAAATGGGGATATTCACTGATGATAGAGCAATGCTCAGCACCATTCGCAACTCTTCAGATACTGAAGCAGTCCATGTCCAAATGCAGCAAGACCTGGACAATATCCAGGCTTGGGCTGACAAGAGAAAAGTAACATTCACGCCACACAAAAGTCAGGCAATGACCATCTCCAACATGAGAGAATCCAACCATCGCCCCTTGATGTTCAATGGAATTACCATCACTGAATCCCCCATTATCAACATCCTGGGGGTTACCATTGACCAGAAACTGAACTGGACTAGCCATATAAATACTGTGGCTATAAGAGCAGGTCAGAGGCTAGGAATCGTGCGATGAGTAACTCACCTCCTGACTCCCCAAAACCTGTCAACTATCTACAAGGCACAAGTCAGGAGTGTGATGGAATACTCCCCACTTGCCTGGATGAGTGTAGCTCCCACAAAACTCAAGAAGCTCGACACCGTCCAGGACAAAGCAGCCCGCTTGATTGGCATCACGTCCACAAACCTTCACTCCCTCCACCACCGACACACAGTAGCAGCAGCATGTATCATCTACGAGATGCACTGCAGGAGTTCACCAAAGCTCTTTCGACAGCACCTTCCACACCCACGACTGCTACCATCTAGAAGGACAAAGGCAGCAGATAGATGGGAACACCACCACCTGGAAGTTCCCCTCCAAGTCACTCACCATCCTGACTTGGAAATATGTCATCGTTTCTTCACTGTCGCTGGGTCAAAATCCTGGAATTCCCTCCCTAACAGCACTGTGGGTGTACCTACACCACAAGAACTGCAGCGGTTCAAGAAGGCAGCTCACCACCACCTTCTCAAGGGCAACTAGAGATGGGCAATAAATGCTGGCCCAGCCAGCAAAGCCCACATCCCGTGAATGAATGAATTTTTAAAGGCCTCAGTGCTGAGGAAGTGCTTCACTGTCAGAGGTGCCACCTATCTGCAGAACCCTGTCGCTCTTCGTAGCTGGGTGTAAAAAGATGCCACACAGCACTTTTCAAAGCTACTACACTGCTATTTATCTTTCAATCAATGTCATTAAAACAGATTATTTGATCACACTGAGGTTTGTGGGAGCTTGCTGTGCACAAATTGGCTGCCAGGTTCTTACATTAAAACAGTGACCAGACTTCACAAGTAAAATGCATGTAAGACACCTTGAGGTTGTGAAGAGCGCCACAGAAATGCCAAGTTTCTTTGCCATGGAGATCGCTCACTAGAGAAAATGGTGCCCAACTCATTCCCCTTGGTGCCCAACTCATTCTCCTTGCTCCTTCAAGACAATTCAGTAGAATTTGTGCTCACAGTGGATTGACCCAACTCTGCAGAGATTTGATTTACAACATCTGATGGGCTTAGGGGAGTTGATAGTAATTAAATCAAATGTGAAACTTGACCATTCTGATAAAGCAGAGATCTCAATAGGGAAATGCCAAATGTCCAATGATGGGTGCGTTTGAGAGCGGCACATTATCTTAAGAGCTAATTTACTTCCCTTTGGCCTCACACCACATTTTCAATCCATCTAAGCTTTTCACAATCCTAAAAACATCATTATTCCCAAAAGATTCAAGTTAGGGAATGAGCTATATCTTTTCTCCTCATGTGCTCTCCTCTTTGCTGTGAGGATTATCAGAACTCATTTAGTTTTGTCCTTACCGAATGTCCTCACACACTAAAGCACACACACCACAAACACACACACCACAAACACAACCAAGCACACTGGTACACAAGTACAGATGCATACAAATACACACACAGGTGTGCATATAAGTACACATGTAGGCACAGAAATACACACACACAGGCATGCACACAAGTGCACATGTATACACACACAAGTCACACACACTCATGCAATCGAGTACACAAATACACACGTGTACACACGGCGGAATTTAATACCCCCTCCCCCCACCCCCCACCACCACCGCAGGAGTGGGCTGTTAGGTGGGGAAACAAATAATGGGGCAGAAGGGCATGGGAGTGGATGGGTCCACCACTGGAACCAATAAATTCTGCACACAAGAACACACTTGTGCAGACACACAAGGATACACACATGCACATTTCCACATACACAGAAGTACACATGCATGCACACATGCACATAGACACATGCACACATGTGGACAAAAAGGATGTTTAGCTCACTGTCAAGAATCATCCAACTGTGTAATGAGGAATTTATCCACCTTCCAAGGAAGATGGGTCACCTTGAGTGTGGGCATATGATGTGTGCATGTGTCTGTGTACATGGATGTGTGTGTCTGTGTATGTGTGTGTGTGTATGTGTGTGTGTGTGTGTGTGTCTGTGCTCACACGTGTGTGTGTGTGTGTGTGTGTGTCTGTGCTCACACGTGTGTATGTGTGTGTGTGTGTGTGTGGTGAGACAGTCGGGGAGGGACGATTGTCGACAGGAGATTATGTGAGGGAACCTGAAATCCGACCAAGCAGAGTTGACAACTTATCTGACCCCATCTCGCTGCTGCCTCCCTTCCCCCATTCATACCCCTGGCCTGATATCGGGAGGCTTCAACCTGGAGAGCTGTGTCAGGGTGCCCGCTATTAACGAACTGACTCCTCAAAACACTGCCTGTCCACGGGTTGGCCCATGGGTATTGGTGGTTGGGTGGTATGCTCTGCCAATTGGTTTCCAAGCATCAATACTGACCGCACCCCCCCCCACCCACCCCCAACAAATGTGGCAGATGAGAGGTTGGGAATTGGCTACGGGCCCCTGACTGAGGAGTGGTGAGCCCAATCCATCATATTTTACAGAAGCTGGACATTGAACCAGGGACCCTCTGATGCAATATGACACCGGTCAGTTTACACACTGGGTATAGCCATCAAAGAGAACTCGCAACCTTGTTCCATCATGTCAAAGAGGTGGGGGTGTTACGTCTTAGCTGTGCACTGGTTGCCTGAGCAATATCTATGCCCATTACCTCCCCCACTCCCCTTGCGCTTTGTCAGCGATAGGTCAAAGTTGAGTACCAGAGAAGGTCAAAGTTCACCACCAAACAGAATCATCCAGAAATATTTAATTTTTTTTATATAAAAGAGTGCATTAGTCATTAAGGCTTATTCAAGGGCTGTGGTTGGATCCACATTGTGCAGTCACTTGTGAAAAGCTCATCTATCCACGCTGGTCTCTGCCAGCCGATTGTTCATGATAGCCAGAGCCCCCACTCCCTCGGAGAAGCCGTTGTGACGGGGAGCGTGGCCACTGGGCCTGGGGTGCCCATTCGCTGTCTCCAACAGCTGCTTCTGCATGATGGCCAGTGAGACCTTGTTGGCGGCCAGGAAGTCCCTCATGGAGATCATCTCACCGGACAGCCTTCGCCCGTCCACCACCTCACTCTCGTTAAAGGCGTCCGTCTCGATGGAGATCTTCCGCCTGCCGCCGGTGACCCCGGGAACCACGGCATTCCTCCCCGGCCTGAACAGCTTCCTTTGGCACCTGAGGCAGCACCTGCATTCCAGTCTCCTCAGGCTCCAGTTGAGGAACTGCTTTATGACGATGGATATAACGTTAAACAGAGAATAAATACAACACACCCCCATCAGGATGAACAGGAAATTGCCAAACCGATAAACCCCCTGGTAATCGTACCTCGTGTTCTGGCTGCTCACCAGATCACCAAAGCCTATGGTGCTAAAGGCCACAAAGCAAAAGTAGATGGAGTCCAGGTAGCTCCAGCCTTCGACCGGGGTGTACATGGCTGAGGCACAGCAGGAAATGGCAATGGCGGCCAGGCCCAGGATCAACATTACATAATAGACGGAGGGCTTCCAGCCTGCCAGGCTGTCCACCTCGCCGGTGTTCCCCAGTTCCGGGCAGTTTTCCTGGGGCAGGACTCCGTTCCGCCTCAGCTGCCTCTCGTGGCAGGTCTTCAGGATGTAGGCCAGGACCGTTATCAGCCGCTCCAGGAAGAGGTTGAAGAAGAGGATGGTGGCCGCGCAGCCGACCAGGCCGTAGAATATCAGGAAAACCTTCCCGCTCACGGTCGCTGGCGTGGTCATCCCAAAACCTGGAACAGAAACAAATCACGCAAAATAGATGACCAAATTTAGCTGCTGGACAGGGCATGGGCACACCAGAGAAAGACCTGGACTCATATAGCACCTTTCACAACCTCAGGACGTCTCTTAAAACACTTTACAGCCAATGAAACGCTTTTTGAAGTGCAGCCACTGTTGTAATGCAGGAGACACAGCCGCCAATTTGTGCACAGAAAGATCCCACAAACCACATTGTGAAATGGCCATTGTTTTGAACCAATGTCGGTTGAAGAATAAATATCGGCTCCGGATAGCAGGGAGGATTCCCCGATTTTCTTCACATAACACCGTAGGATGTTTTGTCCCCCGCCTGAGAGAGCAGGCAGGGCCTCGATTTAACATCTCATCAGGGAGGTGGCACCGTCCACCGTGCAGCTGCCCTCAGTATGCAGTAGGGTTTCAGCCTTACAGGATTACAGATTCGAGTCTCTGGGTTTGCATTCAACCTCGCAACCATCTGACTCAGAGACAAAAAGCACTACCCAGTGAGCGGCAAGACAGGACAACATTGGCTCTCTGTTAAAAAGAAATGGACGGTGAAGGAAAGGGTTAAATTCGCAGAACTTTCCAGAGTTGTTTCAATTTCTGAATCATTTCCTGACAAGTGCAGCACAAAAACCAAACTGATCAACTGACACCCAAAATTGAAAAGTCTGTGGGTAGTGCTCTTGTTTCTGAGTTCGAAGGTTGTGGGTTCAGGCCCCACTCGAGGGACTGGAGCACAAAGTTGTGGCTGAAACTCCAGGGTAGTACTGAGGGAGTGCTGCAATGCTGGAGGTGCCGTGTTTCTGATGAGATGCTAAACTGAAGGTCTGTTGGCTGTTGTTAGACGGGTGCAAAAGATCAAACAAGCAACATTTCATTGAAAAGTCGGGGAGTTATTCCTTGCGTCCTCACCAAATGTTATCTCTCAATCATCAAAACACATTATCTGACCATTATCATTCTGCTACTTCCAGGAATTTGCTTTTCTTCATTAATCTAAAAGTACCTCATTGGCTGTGAACCATATCCTGATGGTGTGGCTATATAAAGGCAGGTCCTTTTTCTATTTATCTCCATGGTCCAATATCACAGTAGGTGGTAAGTAGGAGGTCTTGTGGGACAGTGATAGTGATCCTACCTCTGGGTTCAAGTCCCCACTAGGGCTTGTTGGCAATGCAAGTGTGTGGGTGTGTGAAGATATGCTTCAAAAGAACAGTAAGTAATGTATTCTCCCACGGAGCCTGCAGGGGTGCTGTTGAGCGTGTGCGATAGGAGAATAGGGAAGAGTTGAGAATTGGAGTACTGGCTTTTTTTTAAAAAAAAGATTAATTCATGAAATGTGGCTGTCACTAGGCCAAAAGGCCAGCATTTATTACCCATCCCCCAATTGTCCTTGAGAAGGTGGTGGTGGTGACCTGCCTCCCTGAACCGCTGCAGTTAAGGTTGCCAACTCTGGCTGGACATGTTCTGGGAGATGTTGGCGGAAATGATGTCATGGAAAGTCAGCGTCGAGGCGCAAATGGGTACTAAGGGGGTGCAAGAGAGGAAAACACACCGAGGCTTCTATCGGTGTAAAAGCCCATTTCGCACCAGCTAAATCTTCCTGTACAAATTCTCACCAATTTGCACAATAATTTCATTTAATAAAAAAAAAATCAGCTCGGGCTAAATCCCTCTCTACAATTCACCGCTTTTATCTCTCTGTGTTGGGAAGGCAGCAGGCTGCAGCTCTCGCTCCTTTTACTACCTCGAGGCTCAGTGTGGTGGGGAGGCAGGCAACAGCGCATTCATGAGGGCGGCTCACATACGCGTCAATACTGGGTTATGTGATTGTGTTTCATGTCATCATGCTGCCAAGTAACCAATCAGCTTTGATGAGCTAGAATCTCTGACAGCTTCTGCATGAGTCATGTGACACATTTTAAAATCTCCCAGATTGCTTTTAATTGCCGCTGGGAGATTGATGCCACATCCGGTAGGCTCCTGGTAATTCCCAAAGGATTGGCAACCCTAGCTGTGGCCCGTGTGGTGTAGGTACACCCACAGTGCTATTAGCGAGCGAGTTCGAGGGTTTTGACCCAGTGACAGTGAAGGAAAGGCGATATATTTCCAAGTCAGGTAGGTGTATGGCTTGGTGGGGAACTTGTAGGTGGTTGTCTAGAATACAAATAGTCCTGTGCTTAGCTTCACCAGGTTGGCATCTCATTTTTAGGTATGTCTGGTGCTGCTCCTCCTGCACTCCTCATTGAACCAGTGTTGATCTCCTGGCTTGATGGCAATGGTAGATTGAGGGATATGCTGGGCCATGATGTTACAGATTGTGGTTGAATACAGTTCTGCAGCTGTAGTGTATCCCTCAGTATGAAGACAAGACTTTGTCTTCACAAGAAATGTGCAGTGGTCACTTCTATCAATACTGTCTTAGACAGATGTATCCTTGACAGGTTAGTGAGGATGAGGTCAGGTAGGTTTTTCCCACTTGTTGGTTCCCTCACCACCTGCCGCAGACCCAGTCTAGCAGCTATGTCCTTTAGGGCTCAGCCAGCTCAGTTAGTATTGGTGCTACCGAGCCACTCTTGGTGATGGACATTGAAGTCCCCCACCCAGAGTACATTCTGTGCCCTTTCCACCCTCAGTGCTTCTTCCAAGTGGTGTTCAACATGGGGCAGCACCGATTCATCAGCTGATGGGGGTTGGGGGGGAGTGGTTGGTGGTAATCAGCAGGAGGTTTCCTTGCCCATGTTTAACCTGATGCCATGGGGTCTGGAGTCAATGTTGAGGACTCCCAGGGGACATTTGCTCCTGAATTTATACCACTGTTCTGCCACCACTGGTGGGCCTGTCCTGCCAGTGAGATAGGATATACCAAGTGACGGTGGTGCCTTAGACATTGTTAGGTATGATTCTGTGAGTATGAACTATGTCAAGCTGTAGCGTGGCTAGTCTGTGGGTCAGCGCTCCCTGGCACAAGCCCCCAGAGGTTAAGTGAGGAGGAATTTACAGAGTCGACAGGGCTGGGTGTGCCAATGTCCGAGATCAATGCTGGGTAATTCAGTTTTATTATTATACCTTTTCATAGCTGTTTTCTTGTGAATGGAGCAGCTTGCTAGGGTCATTTTAGAGTCAACCACATTGTCGTGGGTTTGGAATCACATATAGGCCAGGCCAGGCCAGACAAGAACGGCAGTTTCCTTCTCGTAAAGAGGGCATTAGTGAATCAGACGGGTTTTTAAATGACAATCCAGCAGTTCCAACTACTGAGCTAACTTTTAATTCCAGATTTATTTATCAAACTGAATTTGAACTCCCTAGTTGCCATGGTGGGATTTGAACTCATGTCTCCAGAGCATTTGGCCAGACCTCCGGGGTCTGTGCTGCCATTGCCTTACTTGGATGGGAAAGAAGGAGCTCAGACTGTCTGTGAACACAGTAAAGTTCAACTGCCAGCGAGTCTTCACAGGAAAAACCAATGGAATCATTTTATCAGTAAGAGATTAGATAAGAGGGAGCTAACAGATAACTTATTGCGCTCAATGAGCTGAAGCTTTACCAACTCCTTGACAAGATCGTTTTGGAGTGATTAGACCTTGTTTTCAAAAGCAAATTGCCACCGTTGTCATGGAAAATCTAAAGGCCCGAGGGCTTGGTGCTCTACACTCCGTTAGTGTTCTGACTTCCACTGTCATTAAATGGATGCTTCAGCTACTGAGCAGCCTGCCTCGTGTAAAAGAACTGTAATAGCTACAAGCCGCACCGAGACTGTCAGATTGCTAATGAGTCCTGATGTAGAATCTACACGCAAAACATAAAACTACTTTTACCCATTTCTGAAGCTGATCCATATCACGCTGTCTATTTGCAGCTTTTTATGTGTCTTCAGGTGGTGCCATTTGATAAAGAGGTGGGTTTTTTTTTTGTCAGCAGTTGCTGCAGTCTGATACCGGTTGTAGTTCAGTTGGTAGCACACTTGCTTCTGCGTTACAAGGTCCTGGGTTCAAATCCCACTCTCAGAGCTTGAGCACAAGAATCAGGGCAGTACTGAGGGAGCGCTGCTCTGTCAGAGTTGCTGTTTATTGGATGAGATGTTAAACTGAGGCCCCATCTGCCCGCTCAGGTGAATGTAAAAAGGTCCTGCTATTGAAGGGGATGGGGGTGGGGGGAGTTCTCCCCTGTTACCTGGTCAGTTTTTACCCCTCAATTACTAGTCCAGTGACAAAGCACTAGGCCACCACCTCCCCCGTATGCTGTGTGTATATTGGCTACTGCGTTTCCTACATCACAACGGTGACTTCATTGGCTGTAAAGTGCTTTGGGACATCCAATGGCTGTGACAGGTGCTATATAAATGCAAGTCTTTCTTTCTTCTCTTTTTAGTATTCTGGCTAACATCACCTAAAGAAGCTTAACTATGCCACAGAATGACATGAGTATGTTCAGGACAGAAAAAGACCATTCGGCCCAACTGGTCCATGCTCCAGACAAGTCTACTCCCACCCTGTTTCATCTCACCTCGTAAACATGTCCTTCATTTGTCCTGCCCAATATCTATCCCTCCAAAATCATCGCTAAAATAGATTATCTCCTTAGAATCACATTGTTGTTTGTGGGAGCTTGCTGCGTGCAAATTGGCTGCTGGGTTTCCCACATTCCAACAGTCTACACTTCAACAGTACCTCACTAGCTACAAAGCACTTTGGGTAATCCTGAGATGGTGAAAGATGCTATTGAAATGCAAGACTTTCTTTTCATTCCTTTCTTCCTGGTGTGTTTATCCGACTTCCCCTTAAATATGTCTCTGGTATTCACCTCAACCACTCCATAAGACCATAAGACATAGGAGCAGAAATTAGGCCATTCGGCCCATCGAGTCTGCTCCGCCATTCAATCATGGCTGATAAGTTTCTCAACCCCATTCTCCCGCCTTCTCCCCGTAACCTTTGATCCCCTTACCAATCAAGAACCTATCTATCTCGCTCTTAAATACACTCAATGACCTGGCCTCCACAGCCTTCTGTGGCAATGAATTCCATAGATTCACCACTCTCTGGCTAAAGAGGTTTCTCCTCATCTCTGTTCTAAAAGGTCTTCCTTTTACTCTGAGGCTGTGCCCTCGGGTCCTAGTCTCTCCTACTAATGGAAACATCTTCCCCACGTCCACTCTATCCAGGCCTTTCAGTATTCTGTAAGTTTCAATCAGATCCCCCCTCATCCTTCTAAACTCCATCGAGTATAGACCCAGAGACCTCAAACGTTCCTTATATGTTAAGCCTTTCATTCCTGGGATCGTTCTCATGAACCTCCTCTGGACCCTCTCCAGGGCCAGAACATCCTTCCTGAAATACAGGGCCCAAAATTGCTCACAATATTCTAAATGTGGTCTGACCAGAGCCTTATAAAGCCTCAGCAGCACATCCCTGCTTTTATATTCTAGTCCTCTCGAAATAAATGCCAACATTGCATTTGCCTTCCTAACTACTGACTCAACCTGCAAGTTAACCTTAAGAGAATCCTGGACTAGGAATCCCAAGTCCCTTTGCACTCCAGATTTCTGAATTCTCTCCCCATTTAGAAAATAGTCTATGCCTCTATTCTTCCTACCAAAGTGCATGACCTCACACTTCCCCACATTGTATTCCATCTGCCACTTCTTTGCCCATTCTCCTAACCTGTCCAAATCCTTCTGCAGCCTCCCCGCCTCCTCAATATTACCTGTCCCTCCACCTATCTTTGTATCATCTGCAAACTTAGCCAGGACGCCCTCAGCTCCTTCATCTAGATCATTAATGTATAAAGTGAAAAGTTGTGGTCCCAACACTGACCCCTGCGGAACTCCACTAGTCACCGGCTGCCATCCTGAGAAGGACCCCCTTATCCTCACTCTCTGCCTCCTGTAAGACAGCCAATCTTCTATCCATGCTAGTACCTTGCCTCTAACACCATGGGCTCTTATCTTACTGAGCAGCCTCCTGTGCGGCACCTTGTCAAAGGCCTTCTGGAAGTCCAAGTAGACTCCGTGTGGTGGCAAGTTCCATATTCTCACCACTCTGTCGGTAAAGAGATTCATTATTTCAATTTGCCAATGCAGGTTATGAAAGTGTTGCCTTTCATATAATTGATAGATGTCCTTCATTTTGAAGAGCATATGGGCCCTAATAGGAAATCAAGAGGTCAATGTCTTGTTTCTAAAAGACTTTCTGTAATGGCTTTCAACAGATCAGTGTTTGTTACAAATTTTCCATTAAAGAACCCAATCCCTAATTGTGTTTTGCTTGAGCCTACTGGAGACCCACCACAGCAATGTGAGGATTTTATTTCAGTTAATTAATAAGTCGGGAATCAAATGATAATTTCATTAATAATGATCATGAATCTACCGATTATCATTTAAAAAAAATCTGATTCATTAACAATCCTCTGAGGAAGAAATCTGCCATCCTTACTCCAAATCCACTCACAGTAATGTTGTTGACTCTTAACTGCCCTCTGGAATGGCTGAGCAAGCCACTCAGTTGTAGATGGCTCACCACCAGCTGCTCAAGGACAAATAGGTGTGCTCCACGGGCTGTTCCCAGGAACGCACATCAAGATAAACATCAACTGTGGCAGGGGGACCATCAACTCGGTGAAAGGTGCTCTTTGGCCTGCCCGAAACACGCTGGTCTTCCAGTTGTGAAGGTGCATGTTATTATTTTAATATTTTTAGGGACATGGTGGTGTTCTGTAAAGAAGGGTTTGAGTCTGTGTATGTCCATGACTAATTAAACTGGGGAGAGATTATAAAAGGCAGCTTGTTTGGGGGAACTGTGAAATTAAAGGTAAAGGTGCTAGATGCATGCATTTGTAATGAGAAGCTATGGTGAAATTAATTGTACGAGTAAAAAGGTTGGATTTTAAAATTTGCATTAGGTGAGAGGCAGGGACTTGACTTTTCAGCTATTAAATTTCAAAGGGTAGTTTAGAAGTGACAAGAGACTTTTACAACTCACAAAGGGTTCATAAGTAAACAAGGGAAGGTTATTACAGAGATAAAAACAAAAAACTACTGCGGATGCTGGAAATCCAAAACAAAAACAGAATTAGTTGGAAAAACTCAGCAGGTCTGGCAGCATCGGCGGAGAAGAAAAGAGTTGACGTTTCGAGTCCTCATGACCCTTTGAAGGGTCATGAGGACTTGAAACGTCGACTCTTTTCTTCTCCGCCGATGCTGCCAGACCTGCTGAGTTTTTCCAGCTCATTCTGTTTTTGTGAAGGTTTTTACATATTATTTGACCCAAAAGCGGAGGCAATAGGAAGACATGAAAGATTTTATATATTGCAAAAGTTGAGATCAAAGAGGTGCTTAGGACAATGAAGTCTAAGATGAAAGGAAAAAAAAATATATTTAAGGAAAGATGTTGAGTTGAGTTGTGGTGGCTGTGTGGGGGAGATGTCCTGAGACCAACTCTGTGCTGAGAAATAGTGAATTTGAAGCAGCCACCCAGTTTCAATCCAGAAGAGTCTTTGTCTTCAGATAGCAGTCTGTTTCTGAACTCCCTTTGGATTTCCACAGCTGAGTGGATGAGTGTGAGAAGTCATGTGGTATACTTTACTAAAGTGACAGCAGCTTTTACCTTGGATAAATATTACTGGATTTTTATAGTTAAAAATCTATAAGGGAGCTGTTGCCAAGTAGTTTACTTATGTGTTCGACCAAGTGGGCTTTTTGGGGGAGAATGTTTTGTAAGACTGTTTTAACTCTGTAATTTTAATCTTGTGTGAAGTTTTTCTCCGTGACCCAATCTTTCTGTTAAAGCCGTGAGTTCTATCTAATTAATAGAAGCCTTTACCTTGCTCAATCGATATGCTACTGTCCCTCACGTAAGACCATATCTGAGACTCAAGCAAAACAGTGTGTTACAACCGTAGCCGATGCTCAGTGGATGCTGGAATGGCCTCATGAACAGCACCAGAAGCCGTCTTGGCAACATCTCAGAATTGGATAAAGTGTGAGGAGATACCCAGACGCATATCAAGCTGTGAGTTTTCGCCAGTGCCATTGGTGACACAAAGATGGGTTCTAACCACAAGTTCTACTGGGCATCAGGGTCTCAAGTTTACAGCCAATGGAGTGTTCTTAAAGTGTAGCCACTAATGTTGGAAACACAGCAGCCATTTTGCACACAGCTAAAGGTCCCGCACATGGCAACGAGATAATGAGCAGATTTTGGTGACGTGGATTGAAGCACGATATTTGACCAGGACACTGAGATGACGTTTTCTCTCCTTGTTCCCATTGAAATAAATACATCTTTAGAGGGTTTGACAAGGAAAGTGCTAACAGACCGTTTCCACCTGGCTGGACGGTCTAAAAGTTTGGGGCATAGTTTCTGGATAAGGAGACGGGTCATTCACGACTTAGATGAGGAAAACTATTATCACTCAGAGTATTACAACTCTTTGGAATTTTCTACAACAGAGAGCTGTAGATGCTCCATTGATGAGTATATTCAAGACTGAAATCAATAAATTTTGGGGCATTAAGGGAGTCAAGGGACATGGGGATAGAGCGGGAAAGTGAAGTTCATGCAGCAGATCAGCCATGATCTTATTGGTTGTGGAGCAGACATGAGGAGACATAGGGTCCATTCCTGCTCCGATTTCCATGTCCGTTGAAGTACGGTATCTCTCACTGGCCCCTGCAGTCAAATGGATCCCTCTAGCATTCAAGTTTAAAATACGAGAGATAAATTGTTTCAAGTAGATGGTCTCCTTCAGTCCGTTGAGAAGGTCATTTGCAATGCTGCCGGCAGCCAAACTCATCAACCTTCAATCACATTTCAAGCTCACATGCAGAATCACAAAGCATTGTTCTGTGGCCCCTTGTACCAGGGGAAACAAGTCATATAATTAGGAGAATCATTCCGTTTGTTCAGCACTGATTAATATTTATTCATCCAATCATTTCAATGAATGAGATCTTGTTACAAGGAAGACTCCAGGTTTGAAGCCCAGTCTGTGTTAAATTGGCTGATCTCAGTCAGGTTTCAGGAGGAACAATGATTGACCTCATTTCAATAGACTAAGAGAAAAAAATGCAGATCCTTGATTAACATTTCAAAAGGATTTCTGACAACTGTTTAAAACCAGAACAAAAACAGAATTACCTGGAAAAAGTCAGCAGGTCTGGCAGCATCGGTGGAGAAGAAAAGAGTCGACGTTTTGAGTCCTCACGACCCTGCAACAGAACTGAGTATAGTTAGGAGAGGGGTGAAATATAAGCTGGTCTAAGGTGGGGGTGGATGGGGTGGGGAGAGAGAAGTTGAGGGTGGGTTGGTTGTAGGGACAAGCAAGCAGTGATAGGAGCAGATAATCAAAAGATGTCACAGACAAAAGGATCAAAGAGGTGTTGAAGGTGGTGATATTATCTAAGAAAATGTGCTAATTAAGAATGGATGGCAGGATACTCAAGGTACAGCTCTAGTGGGGGTGGGGTGGAAAGACTGACAAGGTATTAGTTGTAAATTTTAAAATAATGGAAAGAGGTGGGAAAAGAAAAATCTATATAAATTATTGAAAAAAACAACAGGGAGGGGGAAGAAACGGGGTGGGGATGGGGGGAGGGAGTTTAAGATCTAAAGTTGTTGAATTCAATATTCAGCCCGGAAGGCTGTAAAGTGCCTAGTTGGAAGATGAGGTGCTGTTCCTCCAGTTTGCGTTGGGCTTCACTGGAACAATGCAGCAAGCCAAGGACAGACATGTGGGCAAGAGAGCAGGGTGGAGTGTTAAAATGGCAAGCGACAGGGAGGTTTGGGTCTTTCTTGTGGACAGACCGCAGGTGTTCTGCAAAGCGGTCGCCCAGTTTGCGTTTGGTCTCTCCAATGTACAGGAGACCGCATTGGGAGCAATGAATGCAGTAGACTAAGTTAGGGGAAATGCAAGTGAAATGCCGCTTCACTTGAAAGGAGTGTTTGGGCCCTTGGACGGTGAGGAGAGAGGAAGTGAAGGGGCAGGTGTTGCATCTTCTGCGTGGGCGTGGGGAGGTGCCATAGGTGGGGGTTGAGGAATAGGGGGTGATGGAGGAGTGGACCAGGGTGTCCCGGAGGGAACGATCCCTACGGAATGCCGCCAGGGGGGGTGAAGGGAAGATGTGTTTGGTGGTGGCATCATGCTGGAGTTGGCGGAAATGGCAGAGGATGATCCTTTGAATGCGGAGGCTGGTGGGGTGATAAGTGAGGACAAGGGGGACCCTATCATGTTTCTGGGAGGGAGGAGAAGGCGTGAGGGCGGATGCGCGGGAGATGGGCCGGACATGGTTGAGGGCCCTGTCAACGACCGTGGGTGGAAAACCTCAGTTAAGGAAGAAGGAGGACATGTCAGAGGAACTGTTTTTGAAGGTAGCGTCATCAGAACAGATGCGACGGAGGCAAAGGAGCTGAGAGAATGGGATGGAGTCCTTACAGGAAGCGGGGTGTGAGGAGCTGTAGTCGAGGTAGCTGTGGGAGTCGGTAGGCTTGTAATGGATATTGGTGGACAGTCTATCATCAGAAATTGAGACCGAGAGGTCAAGGAAGGGAAGGGAAGTGTCAGAGATGGACCATGTGAAAATGATGGAGGGGTGGAGATTGGAAGCAAAATTAATAAATTTTTCCAGGTCCCGACGAGAGCATGAAGCAGCACCGAAGTAATCATCGATGTACCGGAGAAAGAGTTGTGGGAGGGGGCCGGAGTAGGACTGGAACAAGGAATGTTCCACATACCCCATAAAGAGACAGGCATAGCTGGGGCCCTTGCGGGTACTCATAGCCACACCTTTTATTTGGAGGAAGTGAGAGGAGTTAAAGGAGAAATTGTTCAGTGTGAGAACAAGTTCAGCCAGACGGAGGAGAGTAGTGGTGGATGGGGATTGTTCGAGCCTCTGTTCAAGGAAGAAGCTAAGGGCCCTCAGACCATCCTGGTGGGGGATGGAGGTGTAGAGGGATTGGACGTCCATGGTGAAGAAGAAGCGGTTGGGGCCAGGGAGCTGGAAATTGTTGATGTGACGTAAGGTGTCAGAGGAATCACGGATGTAGGTGGGAAGGGACTGGACAAGGGGAGAGAGAAGGGAGTCAAGATAACGAGAAATGAGTTCCGTGGGGCAGGAACAGGCTGACACGATCGGTCTGCCGGGACAGTTCTGTTTGTGGATTTTGGGTAGGAGGTAGAAGTGGGCCGTCCGAGGTTGGGCGACTATCAGGTTGGAAGCTGTGGGAGGAAGATCTCCAGAGGAGATGAGGTCAGTGACAGTCCTGGAAACAATGGCTTGATGGTCAGTGGTGGGGTCATGGTCCAGGGAGAGGTAGGAGGAAGTGTCTGCGAGTTGACGCTCAGCCTCCGCGAGGTAGAGGTCAGTGCGCCAGACAACAACAGCACCACCCTTGTCAGCGGGTTTGATGACAATGTTGGGGTTGGACCTGAGAGAACGGAGTGCAGTAAGTTTAGAGAGAGACAGGTTAGAGTGGGTGAGAGGAGCAGAGAAATTGAGACGGCTAATGTCACGCCGACAGTTCTCAATGAAAAGATCAAGAGAAGGTAAGAATCCAGAGGGAGGGGTCCAGGTGGAGGGAGAATATTGGAGGTGGGTAAAAGGATCCGTTGAACGGGGAGAGGACTCCTACCCACATGTCTGTCCTTGGCTTGCTGCATTGTTCCAGTGAAGCCCAACGCAAACTGGAGGAACAGCACCTCATCTTCCGACTAGGCACTTTACAGCCTTCCAGGCTGAATATTGAATTCAACAACTTTAGATCTTAAACTCCCTCCCCCCACCCCCACCCCGTTTCTCCCCCCTCCCTGTTGTTTTTTTCAATAATTTATATAGATTTTTCTTTTCCCACCTATTTCCATTATTTTAAAATCTACAACTAATACCTTGTCAGTCTTTCCACCCCACCTCCACTAGAGCTGTACCTTGAGTGTCCTGCCATCCATTCTTAATTAGCACATTTTCTTAGATAATATCACCACCTTCAACACCTCTTTGATCCTTTTGTCTGTGACATCTTTTGATTATCTGCTCCTATCACTGCTTGCTTGTCCCTACAACCACCCCACCCTCAACCTCTCTCCCCCCGCCCCCCACCTTAAACCAGCTTATATTTCACTCCTCTCCTAACTATACTCAGTTCTGTTGAAGGGTCGTGAGGACTCGAAACGTCGACTCTTTTCTTCTCCGCCGATGCTGCCAGACCTGCTGAGTTTTTCCACGTAATTCTGTTTTTGTTTTGGATTTCCAGCATCCGCAGTAGTTTTTTGTTTAAAACCAGACTGTTTTACAATTGCCAATCAAGTACCCGGATGGTGAAGTTTGCAAATTAGTTTTGCATTTAATTTGACCTGTGATGAATGGAGTGGGTGGAAGTTGGTGGGGGAGTATGGGGGTGAAGGGGGGTGGGGTGTAGCTTTACCAATGAACAGTGTGCCAAAACTCAGTTGCCCATGTCCTAGTTCGCATCAAGTCCCGTCAATCCATCACCTACACATGCACCCGCTCACTGAGCAATGCATCAATTTTTAAAATTCTCATCTCTGTTTTCAAATCCCTCCATGGCTTCACCGCCTCTGTAATCTCCTCCAGCCTCAGAACCCTGCGAGATACCTGCGCTCCTTTAACTCAGCTCCTTGAGCATCCCCAATTTTAATTGCCCCCAGCATTGATGGCTGTGCCTTCAGCTCCCAAGACCCTAAGCTCTGGAATTTCCTCCCTAAGCCTCTCCACATCTCTGTCCTCCTTTAAGACACTCCTTCAAACCTACCTGCTTGACAAAGATTTGGGTCATCTGCCCTAATATATCCTTATGTGACTTGGTGTTCAATGTTAAAGTGCTCCTGTGGAGGGCTTGTTTTATTACGTTACAGGTGCTTTTTTG
Organism: Cetorhinus maximus; assembly: GCF_964194155.1. Lineage (NCBI taxonomy): Eukaryota > Metazoa > Chordata > Chondrichthyes > Lamniformes > Cetorhinidae > Cetorhinus > Cetorhinus maximus. Next base: position 7,268,664 of record NC_135896.1, read on the forward strand.
ATATGTGGCCTCATCCCTGCTGCTACATGAAGGAGAAGGATCTCAATCACAAATAGCAGCCATCTTTCTTGTCCCCCTCAGGCTCTGACTCTTCATGCGCTACAGTTCCACAAGTGCAGGAAGAGCCGTGGTATCTCACCCAAGTGGCACATCTTGATGTGTGAGGCCAGGCACCATTTGATCGTTGTGCGTGGGTCCTTTTCTTTTATTTTTCGATGGGATGTGGGCATCGCTGGCAAGGCCAGTGTTTGTTGCCCATCCCTAATTCCCTTGAACTGAGAGGCCTGCTGGGCCAGTTCATAGGGCAGGTGAGAGTCAACCACATTGCTGTGGATCTGGAGTCACAAAGAGGCCAGACTAGATAGAATGGCAGATTCCCTTCCCTTCCCTAAAGAGCATTAATAAACCAGATGGGTTTTTACAACAATCGATGATATTTTCGTGGTCACTATTACTGAGACTAGCTTTATATTCCAGATTAATTAATTCATTCATTATGGTTGGATTTGAATCCATTTCTCCAGTTAACCTGGGCCTCTAGATTACTAGTCTAGTAACACTACCACTACCCCACCGTCTCCCCTAAATAGGTAAGCTGGAGGACACCAATTGAAGGGGATTGGCAAAAGAACTAAAGATGAGATGAGGAAAAGCCTTTTTTTGTTGCAACGAGTGGTTACGATTTGGAGTGCACTGCCTGATAGGGTAGCGAACACAGATTCAGCAGTAGCCCTCAAAAGGGAATTGGATAAATATTTGAAGGAAAAAAAAAAATCAGTGATATGGGGGGAAAGAGCAGGGGGGTCGGGGTGGTGTAGGACTGTCTGGATTGCTCTTTAAAACAGCCAGTGCAGAGTCAATGGGCTGAATGGCCTCCTCCTGTGCTGTACTATTCTATGATTCTATGATGTCCAGCTGCGGCCAATGGATGGTGGATCCAAAGCAGGAACCTTGACTGATTTTTGTCTCCCTCACCCAATAGGAACTGAAGCCAACTGTAGTTGTAAGATTTTGAAGTGTAATCCTCGTTGCACTGTAGGGAAACATGGCAGCCAATTTGCACAAAGCAAGTTTTCACAGACAGTTAGTGAGGTAGATGATACTGTGCTCTGTTTTTGATGATGTTGGTCGAGGGATAAAAATATAGAACATAAGAAATAAGAGCAGGTGTAAGCCATTTGGCCCCTTGAGCCTTCTCCGCCATTCAGTAAGATCATGGCTGATCTGCCTCACTTCAAGTGGAAACTCCACTTTCCCACTTGTTACCCCTCCCCCAACCCCGTTTCCTGGATTATCTGTGAGACAAAAAAAAAATCTTTCCATCACAGCCTTAAATATACTCAATGATAAAGAATCCATAGCCCCCTGGAGTAGAGAATTCCAAAGAGACACCAGTAATTCCTATTTATGGGGACAGTGTGGGTAAAAGGCATTGAAGTGTTCGATCAGCCATTATCGTATTGAATGGAGGAGCAGGCTTGACGGGCTGAATGGCCTTCTCTTGTTCCTATGTTTCTATGAACCAGATGGATTTTTACGACGATCACTGATAGTTTCATGGTCGCCATGACTAAGACTAGTTTTCAATTTCAGATTTATTAATTGAATTCAAATTCTACCAGCGGCTGTGGTGGGATTTGAACCCAGGCCCCCAGAGCATTGGCCTGGACCGCTGGGGAAATGAATGAAAACAATTTCTTCTCATCCCAGTCAATAATCAAGCCCTTATTCTGAGATTCCTGAGTGGTGGGTTTCCAGCCAGTGGAAACAGCCTCTCAGCATCTACCCTGTCAAGCCCCTTCAGAACCTTATCCATTTCAATGAGATCACCTCTCATCCTTCTAAACTCCAGGCAGCATAGGCCCAATTTACTCAGCCTCTCTTCCCAGGAACCAGTCCAGTGAATCTTCGCTGTACTCCCTCCAAAGCAAGTATATACCACCTCCAATTCAACATCCCTGCTGTTTAAATAGTGTCGTAAGATCGTTTGCACCCACCTGAAAGGGCTGATGGGGCCTTGGTTTGACACCTGATATGAAAGTTAGCACCTCCAGCAATGTAGCACTCCCTCATTACTGCACTGGAGCATGAGCCTATATTATGTGCTCAGTTTTGGAGGACGAAGGGGATGGGTTCAACCCACAACAGTCTGATTCAAAGGTGCAAGTTCTCCCCACTGTCCTGACCACTTTTTGCCCCTCATCCAACATCACGAAGAACAGATTACCTCGTCGTCACGTTGCTGTTTGTGGGAGCTTGCTGTGCAAAAATTGGCTGCTGCGTTTCATACATTACAACAGTGGCTACACTTCAAAAACATATCATTGGCTGTGAAGTGCTTTTGGAACGTCCTGAGGTCGTGAAAGGCGCTATGTAAATGCAAAGCTTGTCACTGGACCAGTAATCCAGAGGCCCAGGCTAATGTTCGGGGGACATGGGTTCAAATCCCACCATAGCAGCTGATAGAATTTAAATTAATTTTTAAAAAGCAGGAATTGAAAGCTAATCTCTACAATGGTGACCACGAAACTATCATCGGTTGTTATAAAAACCCCTCTGGTTGACTAATGTCCTTTAGGGAAGGAAATCTGCTGTCCTTACCTGGTCTGGCCTACATGTGACTCCAGACCCACAGCAATGTAGTTGATTCTTAACTGCCCCTCTGAAATGGCCTAGCCAGCCACTCACTTCAAGGGCAATTAGGGATGGGCAACAAACGCTGGCCTTGCCAGCGACGCCCACATCCCATCAAAAAGAATAAATACAAAAAGCCCTCTCCCACCAACAAAGAGAAAGAGAGGAGTTTAGAAACTGTGTCTATGGTAAGGGAGGCAGCAAGACAGGGACAGACTGGGTCCATTGAAGAAATACTTATTAGTATTTGTGTGTGCAAACTGGGAAGATACTACAAATGAATTTGTGTTAATGAAAAGATAGAACTACCCTAATAGAATCCCCAACACATCGCTGTGAATCATTTATTTGTTCTTTTTTTCATTCATTTCCATTTTTATATTTCCAAGTGAGGATGGTGAGTGACTTGGAGAGGAACTTCCAGGTGGTGGTGTTCCCATCTATCTGCTGCTCTTGTCCTTCTAGGCGGTAACGGTCATGGGTTTGGAAGATGCTGTCCAAGGAGCTTTGGTGAGTTTCTGCAATGCACCTTGTAGATGGTACACACTGCTGCTACTGTGCGTTGGTGATGGAGGGAGTGACTGTTTGTGGATGTGGTGCCAATCAAGTGGACTACTTTGTCCTGGACGTTGTCGAGTTTCTTGAGTGTTGTGGGAGCTGCACTCATCCAGGCAAGTGGGGAGTATTCCATCACACTCCTGACTTGTAGATGGTGGACATGCTTTGAGGAGTCAGGAGGTGAGTTACTCGTTGCAGAATTCCCAGCCTCTGACCTGCTCTTATAGGTAACATCACCATGCCTTATACAAATTAAACCTGAATTATATTTTTGCATTGTGGAGTTTTGCTACAGGCTGTCACAGCCCAGTAGCACCATTGCTCCAGTTCTGTTGAAGGGTCATGAGGACTTGAAACGTCAACTTTGCTCTTCTCCGCTGATGCTGCCAGACCTGCTGAGTTTTTCCAGGTATTTCTGTTTTTGTTCCAGTTGCACCATGTTCTTCCATACTGTCTACATCCCCTACTTTGCAAGTGGGCTTTTTTTGCTATATTTTAATGGCTTTTCTCATTTGTGGCAGTTGTAAAATTTTGGTTCCATTTAATAGTTAAAAACACTGCATTTGTTTGCACTTTGTCTACCAGATCCCTTCCACTGAGCTTCCAGCTCCAGCTGTACTGCAGGCTGCTCAGCCTGAGTTCGCTATAGTGAATCGATTAGCCAGGAGCTATAGCTCTGCTAATTTCAGTCAAATTTGGGGAGCAGCATATGGAGAGTGTGGGAATGAGAGAGGATAGAAAGAAAATACTAAAGAAACAGATATAAGAGGAGAGAAAGAGAGCAGGGTGAAAGAGGGAGGTGCAGGAGAGAGGGAGGTGCACCCAGTCAAGCAATTTCCTGACTTTAAAATTCTCATCCTTGTTTTCAAATCCCTCCATGGCCTCGCGCCTCCCTTTTTCTGTAATCTCCTCCAGCCCTACAACACTCTGTGATATCTGTGCCCCCCAATTTTAATAGCTCCAACATTGGTGGCCGTGCCATCAGTTGCCTAGACCCTAAGATCTGGGATCCTCTCCCTTCATGTCTTTACAACACTCCTTAAAACCTACCTCTTTGACCAAGCTTTTGGTCACCTGATCTAATATCTGCTTACATGGCTGTGTCATACTTTGTTTTATAATCCTCCTGTGAAATGCCCTGGGATGCTTCTTTTGTTAAAGATGCTATAGAAATATAGATCGTTGTTGTTATTGAAGAGAGAAGAGGGAGAGAGGGGGAGGGAGAGGAGGAGAGAAAGGAGGAGTGTGAGAAGGACTAGAGAGAAATAGAGAGGGGGAAAGTAAGGGGATGGCGAGGTGGAAGGCAGAGAGAAGAAAAAATGCATGTTTATTAAAAGCATGAAAAGCATGTTTCACAGGTTGGTGGATGTACAATAAATTGTCAAAATGTGGCTTCAATCTGGACTGCAGTCACACTGTACACAGTGCAGATCACAAGCTGCTCGAAAGCTGTAGGAGACAGGCTGAAGTCTCATTTTAGCATGTTTGTGAGTCAAACCACTGAGCTGCTACTTTCCGTCAACCTGCAGCTAAGAAACTTCTGATGCAATGCACAAGCAAGGAGCATGCAGCTTAATTAACGCTAGGAGGTCGGAAAATCAACCAAAGTGTGGGCTTCTGGAGAAAGGTCAAGGACATTTGTCAAACTGGAAGAGAACGGGTGCAGTGTGAAATTCTGCACAGCTGCTCAGTAATCAACAGCTTACACTTATACAAAAGCCACCTTGACTAGAGCAGGGAATTCAAACATGATTCACAAAGGGATCAAGCAAAATAAATAAAGATAGAAAATTCTGCAAATAACTCAGCAGGACTGGCAGCATCTGTGGAGAGAGAAACAGTTAACGTCTCAGGTCGATGATCTTTCATCAGAGCTAGCAAGTTGTTATTGTTATTGGAGTGAAGAGAGAGGGATGGGGTTGGGGCGGGGTGGTAGAGAGAGGAGGCCATAAAGGAGGAGTGTGAGAAGGAATAGAGAGAAATAGCAAGGAAGAAAGGGAGGGGATAGAGGGGGGAAGAGAGAGAAAAGTGTTGCCAGGCCTCCAGTATTTTCTGTTTTTAGTTCAGATTTCCGACATCCGCACTTTTCTGCTTTTTGATAAGTGAAACATTTAACCTGTAGGAACCAGCGGTGAAGTTAAGAAATACAGGATCAGGAACCCCTCAGGCCAGGTCACAGCTGACCTGCACCAATTGCTGTCCGCAGAAGAGATTTCCAAACTTCCACCACCCTTTGTGTGTCAAAGTGTTTCCTGATTGGCTGCCAAGAGCGTGCGCCATTGTACCGCCTCACTCCATGACGTCATTACGAGTAACAGGTCAGAGCTTTGCTCGTTCCCCCAGCCTCAGTGCGGTCTTTAGATTTAGGTTATCGTCTTTTTTTTAAGCAAAATTCAAACTTGCAGCAACCCTAAAGGGAACTGAAACCGAAGAACAAATTTAAATGAACAATCCTGGAGAGCGGATTTTGGAACCAGAAAGGGCAATTTTATGCAGAACAAAATACAAATACCCATTTTCGCCTTACAATTTCCTTTAGCTTTAACTTTCTCTGTGGCATATTTTATACAAACCCTTACAGCTCGCTCAACAATGCCTGAAACATATTGCTGTTCTCTGCACGGTCTGTTTTTCTTTATAACATAAAGTCAAACACAATCCACACTTTTCTCCTGCACAATCTGTAACATGCAGTTTTGTTAACAATGATCACGGAAATGTGTGGTTTTCTTATCTCATGTTCTTTTCAATCGGGTTGTGTTTGCTGCCCACGCATCTGGCCAATGACGTCACTGGTTTTCTGACCATGTGTAGACAAGTACACACGCGCAGATAGCTAAAGGGGGCCATCTTGCATTGGCAGGGAGCACAATGTTCCTAATTTCACTCCCGAAAGGGCTGGCTTTAGTTTTTAGACTCTGCCCCATAGTCCTAGACTCCCCAACCAGCAGAAATAGTTTCTCCCCTACCTACCCTATCAGTTCCCCTTAATATCATGAAAACCTTGATCAAATTGCCCCTTAATCTAAATTCCATGGGATCCAACCTCATTATTTAACCCTTGAAGTCCAGGTATTATTCTGCCAAATCTATTTTGCACCCCCTCCAAGGCCTTCCTAAGGTGTGGTCACTAGGACTGCTCACATTAACTCCAGGTTAGTCTAACCAAGGCTTTGTACAGCTGTTTCATGACTTTGGCCCTCTTGTATTCTAGGCCCTGAATGCTTATAGATGGTGGGGTTTCAATTCCCGCCATCTGAAGAGTCGGCAGGGAACACAGTCCTGGGGCTTGCCGGCAAGGTGAATTTTGGCCGGGAGGGGCGGGGGAGGGGCGGGGGTGGTGGTGGACATTGGGCGTTGGGGGTTTGGGGAGAGAGTCCGGTGGGGAGGGTGGGGATGGAAGATCCAACAGCCACTGGACATAAGGGATGCCAAAAAGCCCCAATTGGAGCAAGGGCGGCGGCTGGTCCAAGGTCTTGCTGCCCCTGTAAAATCACCACGGGGTCGGGGCGGGCAGGAAGCGGGAATCCCATTCCTTCAATTTCACGCTCCACCCACCTGAAAACCTGCCGGCAGCGGAGGGGGAAATTCAGGCCCTCGTCTTTTTGACATAAAGGCCATCATTCCATGAGCTTTTTTTGAGTATTTTCTGGACCTGCTCATGTCCTTTTAACCATCTACAAATCTGGACCTCCCAAGTCTCTTTAATGGCCAGTTGAAAGGGTCAGTGGAGATGAGGTGGCCATGAGAATAAACCATTGTATCTGTTTCATTATTCCCGTGCGACAACCAGATGTTGATGCCAGATGTGACCTCCAGTCTCAGTTGGCTGATTTCGGAGATTAAGCAGGGTAGATAGGGGGAAAGCATTTCCTCTGGCGGGGGCAGTCCAGGATTAGGGGTATAATCTTAAAGTGAGAGCTTGGCCATCCAGTGGTGATGCCAAGAAACACTTCTTCACACAAAGGTGAGGAGAAATCTCTTCCTCAAAAAGCACTTAAGGCTGGGGTTCAGCTGAAAATGTCAAAACTGAGGTTAGTAGATTTTTGTTAGGCAAGGGTATTAAGGGTTACAACACCAAGCCGGTAAATTGAGTTAAGATACAGATCAGTGAAGATGTAATCGAACGATGGAACAGGCTCAAGGGGTTGAATGGCCTCCCCTGTCCTTCCCTTCTCAGTTAGGTAGCATGTTTTGCTTTACAATGAGACTCAGCTCCTCAGGGTGGGGATGCAGTGAGAGGATGGGAAACATCGTTCAGTGTATAATTTATTCTTTCATAGAATGTGGGTGTTGCTGGCTGGGCCAGCATTTATTGCCCGTCCCCAATTGCCCTTGAGAAGGTGGTGGTGAGCTGCCTTCTTGAGCCGCTGCAGTCCATGTGGTGTGGGTACACCCACAGTGCTGTTAGGGAGGGAGTTCCAGGATTTTGACCCAGCGACAGTGAAGGAACGACGATATATTTCCAAGTCAGGATGGTGTGTGACTTGGAGGGGAACTTGCAGATGTTGGTGTTCCCATGCATTTGCTGCCCTTGTCCTACTAGGCGGTGGAGGTCGAGGGTTTGGAACGTGCTGTTGAAGGAGCCTTGGTGAGTTGCTTCAGTGCATCTTCTAGATGGTACACACACTGCTGCCACTGCGCATCGATGGTGGAGGGAGTGAATGTTGAAGGTGGTGGATGCTCCTGCTAGCCAGATGCACATGATGGACATAGTCAGCCAGGTCACTTGGATGGGGTGTAGGGGGCTAGTAACTGCAGGATGAGTACCACGGTTAGATCGTAACCCTAGTGAATAAAATTATGAGGGTCTAGATAGAGTGGGTAGGAAGGCCTTAATCCCCCTAGCTGAATAATGTCTTTTAGGGAAGGAAATCTGCCATCTGTACATGGTCTGGTCTACATGATCCAGATCCACAGCAATGTGGTTATCTCTTAACTGCCCTCTGGAATAGCCTGAAGACATTAGGGATGGACAACAAATGCTGGCGTTGCCAGCGACACCCTCAACCGATGAAAGAATGAAGAAATAAAAATGATGGGCAGAACGGCCTCCTTCTGTGCTGCAAATGTCTATGATTTTCTAAGAGCACATCTCGATATTTCGAGGAAAGAATGGGAAAAATTGATGGGGTGGAGGAGATGAGCACCAAACGACAGGGCAGCTGGATGAAGGACTCTTTGATTAATCGCATAATAATGTTTGGCGATAATTGGATTAAGGGAGCAGTTAACTGCCACCATGCAGGGTGGTCCCATTAAAATGCTTAACCTGCGCGCCAGTCAAACTGCATCCTTAAACACACATCCCATTAAAGCACATTTTGATCCGGAAATACAGCCAGATAAATGTTTATCATTCCTGGTTAGCAAAAAGATTCCCCACGATGGGTGTGGAATCATATCCACTCAGGAGTTTAGCTCTGAAATATCCTCAAGCCTTGTCCCTTGACAATTTGCAAATTACTGCAAAATTTCTCATTGCCACTCGCATATTTCCTACAAGATAATGGGTCAACTCACGATCCACATCCTGTACACAAATGAACTCATCTGATAGTATAAAGAGGCATCTTTACAGTGCTTCAAAGCATTTATGATATATTTATCTGCAGTGTTTTTTTCCACTATATTCAACAACAACAAAAGCTTGTATTGATATAGGACCTTAAAATGCAATAAAAGTGTTTCACAGGAGTGTTATCAATTAAAACTCAACACGAGGCATGTAAGGATTGTTAGGCAGCTGGTTGAAATCTTGAAGTAGATTTTAAAGAGGGTCTTAAAGGAGGCAAAGTGGTTTAGGGAGGGAATTGCAGAGTATCCCATTAGAAATCAAGGTTAGGTTTCTGGGTGAAGAGTTTCCCCCTGTGTTATAGTCAGCCGGGCAGATCAAGAGGGAGGACACTGTCCTGAGAAACGGTGACAGCAGCCCTGAAGGAGGGTCACACAAACCTGAAACGTTAACTCTGTTTCTCGCTCCACAGATTCTGTCAGATAGAGTATTGCGTGCAGTTCTGGAATCCGCATTATAGGAAGGATGTGATTGCACAAGAGAGCGTGCAGAGGAGATTTACCAGGATGTTGCCTGGGCTGGAGAGTTTTAGTTATGAGGAGAGATTGGATAGACTGGGGTTATTTTCCCTGGAGCAGAGGAGATTGAGGGGGGACATGATTGAGGTGTATAAAATTATGAGGGACATAGATAGGGTAGACAGGAAGGAACTTTTCCCCTTGGTGGAGGGATCAATAACCAGGGGGCATAGATTTAAGGTAAGGGGCAGGAGGTTTGGAGGGGATGTGAAGAAGAATTTTTTCACCTAGAGGGTGGTGGGAATCTGGAACTCACTGCCTGAAAGGGTGGAAGAGGCAGAAACCCTCATAACATTTAAGAAGTATTTGGATGTGCGCTTGCGCTGCCATGGCATACAAGGCTATGGGCCTAGTGCTGGAAAATGGGATTAGAATAGTTAGGTACTTGTTTGACTGGCGCAGACTCGATGGGCCGAAGGGCCTTTTTCTGTGCTGTGGACCTCAATGACTCTATGGCCTGCTGAGTTTTTCCAGCATTTTCTGTTTTTATTTCAGATTTCCAGCATCTGCAGTATTTTGCTTTTAGGACAGCAACCTTCATTGGCCCCAGAGCTTCCCAATGGGAAGGCAGCAGGCAGGGAGCTCCAGGTTGTTATTTTTTTATGTTCATTTATGGGGTGTGGGCGTCGCTGGCATTCATTGCCCATCCCTAACTGCCCTTGTTCATCAGTGAGCAGGTTATTGCTGAGTAAGCGCCGCTTGATAGCACTGTTGATGACCCCTTCCATTACTTTACTGATGATCGAGAGTAGACTGATGGGGCGGTAATTGGCCGAGTTGGATTTGTCCTGCTTTTTGTGTACAGGACATACTTGGGCAATTTTCTACATAGCTGGGTAGATGCCAGTGTTGTACCTGTACTGGAACAGCTTGGCTAGGGGTTCAGCAAGTTCTGGAGACCAAGTCTTCTGGTGGTGAGCTGCCTTCTTGAACCGCTGCAGTGCATGTGGTGTAGGTACACCCACAGTGCTGTTAGGAAGGGAGTTACAGGTTTTTGACCCAGCGACAGTGAAGGAACGGCCGATATATTTCCAAGTCAGGATGGTGAGTGGCTTGGAGGGGAACTTCCAGGTGATGGCGTTTCCATGGGTCTGCTGCCCTTGTCCGTCTAGATGTTAGAGGTCACGGGTTTGGAAGGTGCTGTCTAAGGCTCCTTGGTGAGTTGCTGCAGTGCATCTTGTAGATGGCACACACTGCTGCTACTGTGTCTCGGTGGTGGAGGGAGTGAATGTTTGTAGATGTGGTGCCAATCAAGCTTTGTCCTGGACGGTATCAAGCTTCTTGAGAGTTGTAGGAGCTGCACTCATTCAGGCAAGTAGGGAGTATTCCATCACACTCCTGACTTGAGTCTTATAGATGGTGAACAGGCTTTGGGGAGTCAGAAGGTGAGTTACTCGTCGCAAAATTCCCAGCCTCTGACCTGCTCTTGTAGCCACAGTATTTATGTGGCTAGTACTGTTCAGTTTCTAATTAATGGTAACCCCCCCAGGATGTTGCTAGTGTGGGGTTCAGCAATGGTAATGCCATTGAACATCAAGGGGCGATGGTTGGATTCTCTTTTGTTGGAGATGGTCATTGCCTGGCACTTGTGTGGTGTGAATGTTACTTGTCGCTTATCAGCCCAAGCCTGGATATTGTCCAGGTCTTGCTGCATTTGGACATGGACTGCTTCAGCATCTGAGGAGTTGCAAGTGGTGCTGAACATTGTGCAATCATCAGTGAACATCCCCACTTCTGACCTTATGATGGAAGGAAGGTCATTGATGAAGCAGCTGAAGATGCTTGGGCCTAAGACACTACCCTGAGGACCTCCTGCAGTGATGTTCTGGGGCTGAGATGATTGATCTCCAATAACCACAACCATCTTCCTTTGTGCTAGGTATGACTCCAACCAGTGGAGAGATTTCCCCCTGATTCCCATTGACTCCAGTTTTGCTGGGGCTCCTCGATGCCACACTCGGCCAAATGCTGCCTTGATGTTAAGGGCAGTCACTCTCACCTCACCTCAGGAGTTCAGCTCTTTTGTCCATGTTTGGACCTCGGCTGTTATGAGGTCAGGAGCTGAGTGGCCCTGGTGGATCCCAAACTAAGCATCAGTGAGCAGGTTATTGCTGAGTAAGTGCCGCTTGATAGCACTGTTGATGATCCCTTCCATTACTTTACTGATGATCGAGAGTAGGCTGATGGGGTGGTAATTGGTCGGGTTGGATTTGTCCTGCTTTTTGTGTACAGGACATACTTGGGCAATTTTCCACATGGCGGTAGATGCCAGTGTTGTACCTGTACTGGAACAGCTTGGCTAGGGGTGCTGCAAGTTCTGGAGCACAAGTCTTCAGTACTACTGCCGGAATATTGTCAGGGCATATAGCCTTTGCAGTATCCAGTGCCTTCAGCCATTTCTTGATATCAGTGGAGTGAATCGAATTGGCTGAAGACTGGCATCTGTGATGCTGGGGGCCTCAGGAGGAGGCTGAGGTGGATCATCCACTCGGCACTTCTGGCTGAAGATTGTAGCAAATGTTTCAGCCTTATCTTTTGCACTGATGTGCTGGGCTCCTCCATCATTGAGGATGGGGATATTTGTGGAGCCTCCTCCTCCAGGTAGTTGTTTCATTGTCCACCACCATTCATGACTGGGCATGGCCTGTCTGTTCAGAATTCTCCCAAATTTTCATGGAATTTATTTCCTTGGAATGAAGGCAAGCTGGAGTCGAGCAATGTGCTTCACCAGGCCATTACCCAAGTGCTGGTGACTAAACTCTATGGCCAGAATTTGACTTCCCCGTTGGCGTTGGGCATCATGGCCAGTGTGAGCGGACAATATGGCGGGAAGGTCAAAGTTCAGTTTCACAACGTCATGAAGCCAGTTTGTGATTGTCCGAACCACCTCACAATGGCGGGCTGCGTTTCATGCCGCCGGACATCGGGAACATCATTTTAATAAATCTGCATATCATTATAATCCCTGCCCGCCAGTATCATCCCCCCCCCCACGCTGGGCCATTCGGGCACATCGGCATGATTGCCCACCGACCTGTTTCACAACTGAACATAAGCGACGTGCACCTGGTGGGCTGCACTTCACTCAGGACTTCGAGGTTTGTTTGCCTACCTTGCTTCGGGCAGCACCCGTGGTCATCAGCACCAGGCTTCGCAGGCAGCACCACATCACTTTTAGGGGGGACCATGGGCAGGGCTCTACCTACCAGACCAGCCATAAGGTGGGGGAAGTTTTTCAACAGCTGCAGGGCTAGGGCTTGTTTGGTGAACGGGGAGAAGTGGCCTGAGGCAAGGGAAGAGGCTGCAGGGTGGGGGCTATACTGGGGAAGGGGGGTATCCCAGGGTGTGTATGGGGGGCACATGTTGATCTGTGCAAGTGGCCTCAAGATGGTGAGGTCTGGGAGGCAGTTTCCAGAGGAGATGAGGTGAGATGGAGATGTGACGGTGTGTGTGAGAGGGTGAGTGGTGATGTCCCTTGAGCTGGCAGTGAGTGAGATGCTAGTGAAAGTGTGATGGCCTTGTGAGTGTGCGAGGTTAGAGTGATGAGATGGTTGCCTTACCCTGGCAGCACGGATGAGATCATTCACCCTCTTTCTGCACTGGTTGGCCAACCTTTCCTGTGCAGCATTGGCACTGGTCACTACTGCCATCGCCTCCCGAGGCAGAGTGGTGAGATTGCTGGACCTCCTGCAGCCAGAGCGGGGGTGGAGGACATCACAAGGGGCTTCCGAAAGGTATTCCAGTGGCGGGTCACTGAATTCTTCCTGGCTTTCAGGACCATGTCTTCACTGGAAGCAGTCCTGGGCTGCAGGCATTGAGAACTGTGTACACAGTCCTGGGCTGCAGGCATTGAGAACTGTGTACGCAGTCCTGGGCTGCAGGCATTGAGAACTGTGTACACAGTCCTGGGCTGCAGGCATTGAGAACTGTGTACACAGTCCTGGGCTGCAGGCATTGAGAACTGTGTACGCAGTCCTGGGCTGCAGGCATTGAGAACTGTGTACACAGTCCTGGGCTGCAGGCATTGAGAACTGTGTACGCAGTCCTGGGCTGCAGGCATTGAGAACTGTGTACGCAGTCCTGGGCTGCAGGCATTGAGAACTGTGTACACAGTCCTGGGCTGCAGGCATTGAGAACTGTGTACGCAGTCCTGGGCTGCAGGCATTGAGAACTGTGTACACAGTCCTGGGCTGCAGGCATTGAGAACTGTGTACGCAGTCCTGGGCTGCAGGCATTGAGAACTGTGTACGCAGTCCTGGGCTGCAGGCATTGAGAACTGTGTACACAGTCCTGGGCTGCAGGCATTGAGAACTGTGTACGCAGTCCTGGGCTGCAGGCATTGAGAACTGTGTACACAGTCCTGGGCTGCAGGCATTGAGAACTGTGTACGCAGTCCTGGGCTGCAAGCATTGAGAACTGTGTACGCAGTCCTGGGCTGCAGGCATTGAGAACTGTGTACGCAGTCCTGGGCTGCAAGCATTGAGAACTGTGTACACAGTCCTGGGCTGCAGGCATTGAGAACTGTGTACGCAGTCCTGGGCTGCAGGCATTGAGAACTGTGTACACAGTCCTGGGCTGCGAGCATTGAGAACTGTGTACACAGTCCTGGGCTGCGAGCATTGAGAACTGTGTACACAGTCCTGGGCTGCAGGCATTGAGAACTGTGTACACAGTCCTGGGCTGCAGGCATTGAGAACTGTGTACGCAGTCCTGGGCTGCAGGCATTGAGAACTGTGTACACAGTCCTGGGCTGCAGGCATTGAGAACTGTGTACGCAGTCCTGGGCTGCAGGCATTGAGAACTGTGTACGCAGTCCTGGGCTGCAGGCATTGAGAACTGTGTACACAGTCCTGGGCTGCAGGCATTGAGAACTGTGTACGCAGTCCTGGGCTGCAGGCATTGAGAACTGTGTACACAGTCCTGGGCTGCAGGCATTGAGAACTGTGTACGCAGTCCTGGGCTGCAGGCATTGAGAACTGTGTACGCAGTCCTGGGCTGCAGGCATTGAGAACTGTGTACACAGTCCTGGGCTGCAGGCATTGAGAACTGTGTACGCAGTCCTGGGCTGCAGGCATTGAGAACTGTGTACACAGTCCTGGGCTGCAGGCTTTGAGAACTGTGTACGCAGTCCTGGGCTGCAAGCATTGAGAACTGTGTACGCAGTCCTGGGCTGCAGGCATTGAGAACTGTGTACGCAGTCCTGGGCTGCAAGCATTGAGAACTGTGTACACAGTCCTGGGCTGCAGGCATTGAGAACTGTGTACGCAGTCCTGGGCTGCAGGCATTGAGAACTGTGTACACAGTCCTGGGCTGCGAGCATTGAGAACTGTGTACACAGTCCTGGGCTGCGAGCATTGAGAACTGTGTACACAGTCCTGGGCTGCAGGCATTGAGAACTGTGTACACAGTCCTGGGCTGCAGGCATTGAGAACTGTGTACGCAGTCCTGGGCTGCAGGCATTGAGAACTGTGTACACAGTCCTGGGCTGCAGGCATTGAGAACTGTGTACGCAGTCCTGGGCTGCAGGCATTGAGAACTGTGTACACAGTCCTGGGCTGCAGGCATTGAGAACTGTGTACGCAGCTACGATTTCGATATGGCACCCGGAGAGAGGAAACGGTGAGGTAACAGCGTGGCGGGCGCCGCCCACCAGCGAGACAGCGTGTGTCCTGTGGCTGCATAGTTAATGAGGCGGGAAGCGGACAACACGGCACAAAAAGCTGCCATTACAACTGGCGGGTAAAACGTCCTTTCCCTTGCCTGTTACCGCACTGAGTGCAAATCTGGGATGATTGTGGCCTATGTGATTGTGCTGAGGCTCGAGGCTCAACTATCAGACACCAGACCATTCCTCCTCTACAAAAATACGAGGGAGAGGAACAACTGGCCAGATCTGGGAGGAGAATTCAAGTATTGATAGAGTTGGGTTTCATAAAAGAATTAGCAGTTAATTTGGGGGAAGGGAGGTGGCTGGGGAGAATGTGGGAGTTCCAGGTCTTTGATTGCCAAAGCAATGGAGGAAATCAGCCAACATATTGAGAGTCTGTGCACTGTCAGAGGACAGAGTTTCATGCCATGAAGGTCAAATCAATCAAGGTTGATGACTGTAAGAACATAAGAATAGGAGCAGGAGTAGGCCATTCGGCCCTTTGAGCCTGCTTTGCCATTCAATAAGATCACGGCTGATCCTTAACTCCACTTTCCTACCTGCCCCGCCCCCATAAACTTTGACTCCCTTGTCAATAAAAAATCTGTCTAACTCAGCCTTGAATATATTCAATGACCCAGTCTCCATTGCTCGCCGGGGGAGGGAATTCCAAACACTAACGACCCTCTGAGAGAAGAATATCCGCCTCATCTCAGTTTTAAATGGGAGACCCCTTATTTTGAAACCACTCCGCCTAGTTCTAGATTCCCCCATGAGGGGAAATTTCCTCTCAGCATCGACCCTGTCAAGCCCCTCAGAATCTTACATGTTTCAATAAGATCACCTCTCATTCTTCTAAACTCCAATGAGTATAGGCCCAACTTGCTCAACTTTTGCTTATAAGACATAACGTGGAACGTAATCATCAACAAATGGGGTAGGGATGGATGGTGAGTGGAAAAGGTGATGGATAAGGAGAAGGAAGAAAGTGCAAGGGGAGGAAAGTGTTTCAGGGAATGCCAGAGTGAACAGAAGGAGAAGCACAGGACAATTTGACAGGAACCTGAATAACAATTGGCGATTGGGAATTAATTGCTGGACCCTATCAAAGGTTTGTGATAGTCCAGACAAACCATGCCTGAAATAGAGAAAAAAGATTTCTGGGCTGCATAATTAATATTGAATACAGATCCCTAATCATTGGCATGACAATGACACAAACAGAGAGAAGGTTTTTCTGAATTGTGAATGAATACAGCACACCACATGAAAAATTACATATCAGAGCTAATCACTCTGATTAAAGAGCTAATTTAATTACAAAGTAGATAACAAAACACAAAGGAATCATCAGAGAACCAGTTTAATCAACACTCAATAATACAGCACCCTTTTACCAGGGATTTTGGTGATACAATACATCAGTGAAACCGTGACCTTTCAACTGTAACCCCGAGCGGAAAAAATACATGGAAAATTGATGGTCCTGCCCACATTTGCTCCTGCCTCATCTTACATTAAGACAATGATTGGAAGAACAAGTAGAGCCAAGGTAATTTTGTTTTGTCTGTCTGGTATTGTCTACTTTCTGTGGAAGGAGCTGTGTCATATCGGGAGTGAGATGCAATGTCAAAATTGAATCACAAACAGTCCTGACCCCACCCCCCCCTCCGAGGGACAGGGGATAACTCCAAAACTAAAACCTCGAGGAACTGACGGAAGGACAGCACCAGGAGTGGGGCCTGGGGATTGAATTGACTCAAAGCCTCGCCAGGCCCGAACACGATAAAGGACTGACAGATTGATAGCTCTTTCATTTTTCGAAACTGGCCGGAGCGGGAAACAGATCAAATCGAAGCAGAAATCCTCAGCCAAATTTGGAGGGAATCTATCCGTTCACTCATCTCCCAGCGACGATGTGGTAAGCCGCTCTGAGGAGAGGTCAATAAGTTACCCAACAGACGAGAAACAGGAAAAGAAAAAGGATCAGAGACCGAGGGGAACATGAGGGTTGCTATGTTGTTGGGGGATGTTGGGGGCTACGGGTTGAAGAGGAATTATCTGTGGAGGACTGAAGACCAGGTGTTAGCTGGTAGAGAGATATAGGGTTGGACAGTTTTTCCCTTGATTTAATTCGGGGCCTAGGAGTATTTACACAGAGGTTTGGGGTCAATGGGTATATTGTGCACGTTCTGTGAAAAGAGGAAGCTTGATCAGTCAAATGACCTTTGTGGGTTCTTGAGGATTTGCATGGTGATCAATAGGTGGAAACCAGGCTGATTGTTTTCCCCATCTCATTGTAACCCACTGCATAGGAATAGGGACATTAAGAACAGGGGGAGCCATTCAGACCCTCAAGCCTGCTCTGTTAATCAACTAGGTCATGGCTAACTTCAACTCCATTTCCCTAACTTTGTTCCATTACCCTCACCTATCAGAAATCTATTGTTCTCAGTCTTGGAAACTCCAATGGACTCAGCATCCACAGCCTTTTGGAGAAGAGAATTCCAGATTTCAACTATCCTTTGCATGAAAAACTGGGATCAGTTGTAGGCCCCTAACAACTGCTGTTTCTAATATTTGATTACTACAATTTGCATTTATATAGCAACCTTAATGGAAAACACCCCAATGTGCTTCACAGGAGTGATTATCAAACAAAATTTGACCCCGAGCCACAAAGGCCGGTATTAGGATGGATGACCCAAAGCTCGGTCAAAGAGGTAAAAAGTGAGTTAGAGAGGCAGAGAGGTTTAGAGAGGGAATTCCAGAGCTTGGGGCCCAGGTGACTGATGGCACGGCCACCAATGGTAGAGGCAATTATAATTGGGGATGCACAAGAGGCTGGAATTAGAGGATTGCAGATATCTCAGAGGGCTGAAGGAGATCGCAGAGATAGGGAGAGACAAGGTCATAGAGGGATTTAAAAACAAGATGAAAATTTTAAAATCACGATGTTGCTTGACCTTTGAGCCAATGTAGGTCACTACCTGGGCTGAAATATGAATAAACTTCCATCTTAAAGAACATTTTGCGTTCCAGTCTATTTTATCCTGATTAGTATTGGACCAATTCGAAGCTAGCTTGAGTTCATCAGAGTGTTCCTTCAAAGTAATAAAAGTCATCAGAGGGAAGCAATTTTGTATAGCTGATGTTATATCTTACAACGCTGACATGAATAATGCCACTGTCTTTATTTTTTTAAGGTGCTGGAGAATATCCAGGAATTTGGAAACATATAAACGCATCAAGAACCAGCACCAGGAAGAAGATAGAAAATGCCAAAAAAATTCTAAGTTGCTCCTTTTAAATTTTTAGTTGACAATATGTGAACGATGAGCTGAAGATGGGAGGAAGCTTGTGTGGAGCGTAAGTGCCAACATAGACATACTGAGCTGAATGGCCTGTTACTGTGCTGTTAATTCCATGTAATAT
The DNA here is from genome assembly GCF_964194155.1 of Cetorhinus maximus. NCBI lineage: Eukaryota > Metazoa > Chordata > Chondrichthyes > Lamniformes > Cetorhinidae > Cetorhinus > Cetorhinus maximus. The sequence continues at coordinate 7,287,031 of NC_135896.1, forward strand.
ATCAACAAAAGGTTCATCCATGCTTGGAGAAGGTATCCGTGCACTTAGATTGGTAATTGCGTTTAACAGAAGCAAATGATAACTGATGGCACGTCTCAGTGGCTATTTTTGGCACATTTCCAATTGCAGATTGAAATCAGCTAATATTACAAATCATCTAAATATCACGAACAGACTTTGCTTACTTTCTGTACTCTGCCTGTTCATTGAATCATATCAGAAATCAAGTGACCAAGGCAGGATTCAAACCAGCATTGGCTTGGGTGGAGGAGAAGTAGGAGTGTGACAGCATCCTTTATTTATTTATAACCACCTTCTCTCTTTTTTTTTTCATGGAATGTGGGCATCAGTAGCAAGGCCAACACTTGTTGCCCATCCCTGATTGCCCTTGAACCATCACAGAGGGCAACTGTGGGTCTGGAGTCACATGTAGTTAGGATGGCAGATTTCCTTCCAAATGGTTTTCACAACAATTGATGATAGCTTCATGATCACCATTCCTAAGACTAGTTTTATATTCCAGATTTATTAATTGAATTCAAATTCTGCCAGCTGGTATGGTGGGGTTTGAACTCATGTCCCCAAAGCATTAATCTGGGCCTGCTAGATTACTCATCCAGTGACATTACCACTCTGCTATCATCTCCGCCTGGTTATTTTCTATTAGTGGTCACATCTGCAGCTCGGTGGTTATCAATCTCGTCTCTGAGCTAGAAGGTTCCACTGGAGACTGAAGCAGGTCATTCAGGCTGACACTCTCAGTGCAGTACTGAGGGAGTGCCACACTGTTGGAGGTGCTGTCCTTCGAATGAGACGTTAAAATGAGGCCCCATCTACCCTCTCAGGTGGACCAGGAAGATCTTGAGGCGCTATTTCGAAGAAATGCAGGGGAGTTTTCTCCAGTACCTGGCAAATATTTATCACTCAATCAATATCACTAGAACAGATTATCTGGTCTTTATCATACTGCTGTTTGTGGGAATTCGCTCTGCACAAATTGCCTCTCGCGTTTCCTACATTTCAACAGTGAGTACATTTCAAATGTTCTTTATTGTCTGTAAAGCGCTTTGAGATATCCTGAGGTTGTGAAAGTGTATTATTTAAATGTAAGAAGGTTGAGGGATGATTTGATTGGAAGTATTCCAGATATTTGTGCCCCTTTTTTGAATTATCCAGGGAGCTCGGGAAGCCTTTGGTTCCCTGTTGCTTTCACCTTGGCCAAGAGTCAACTTGCCAATCGATCAGCACCCTTTTCTCCTGTAGTATAAATTGTTGTGATCGTTTGAAATTTGGCATTCTTGCATTTGTCCTGATGAGTGCAAGATGAAAAGGTTCAGCAACATGTCTCTCTTTTCAGCAATATTCAAGTTCTGTACTACCAAACAACTATTCAAGATATTAGGGGAACAGATAGGATAGATAGAGAGAGAAGCTATTTCAGCTGGTTAGGGATTCGAGGACTAGGGGACACAGTCTAAAAATTAGAGCAAGGCCTTTCAGGAGTGAAATTAGGAAACACTTCTTCACGTAAACGGCAATTGATGCTAGGTCAAATGTTTGTTTTAAAACTGAGATTGATAGGTTTTTGTTAACCTAGGTTTTAATGTATATGGGACAATGTATATGTTTAATGTGTATGTTTTAATGTATATGGGACATAGGCAACTGTGAAGAGAAGTCATGATCTCACTGAATGGCGGAATGGCTCAAGAGGCTAAATGGCTTCCTCCTGTTTCTATGTCCCTGTTAGTCTTGTTTACATAGAAACATAGAAACTAGGAGCAGGAGTAGGCCATTCGGCCCTTCGAGCCTGCTCCACCATTCATTATGATCATGGCTGATCATCCAACTCAATAGCCTGTTCCCGCTTTCTCCCCATACCCTTTGATCCCTTTCGCCCCAAGAGCTATATTTAACTCTTTCTTGAAAACATACAAAGTTTTGGCCTCAACTACTTTCTGTGGTAACGAATTCCACGGCCTCACCGCTCTCTGGGTGAAGAAATTTCTCCTCATCTCAGTCCTAAATGGTCTATCCCATATCCTCAGACTGTGACCCCTGGTTCTGGACTCCCCCACCATCGGGAACATCCTTCCTGCACCTACCCTGTCTAATCCTGTTAGAATTTTATAGGTTTCAACGAGATTCCCCCTCATTTTTCTGAACTCCAGCGAACATAATCCTAACCGACTCAATCTCTCCTCATATGTCAGTCTCGCCATCCCAGGAATCAGTTGGGTAAACCTTCGCTGCACTCCCTCTATAGCAAGAATATCCTTCCTCAGGTAAGGAGACCAAAGCTGCACACAATACTCCAGGTGTGGTCTCACCAAGGCCCTGTATAATTGCAGCAAGACATCCCTGTTCCTGTACTCAAATCCTCTCGCTATGAAGGCCAACATACCATTTGCCTTCTTTACCGCCTGCTGTACCTGCATGCTTACCTTCAGCGACTGGTGTACAAGGACACCCAGGTCTCGTTGCACATTCCCCTCTCTCAATTTATAGCCATTCAGATAATAATCTGCCTTCCTGTTTTTGCTACCAAAGTGGATAACCTCACATTTATCCACATTATCGCATTTGCCCACTCACTCAGCTTGTCCAAATCACACTGAAGCATCTCTGCATCCTCCTCACAGCTCACCCTCCCACCCAGCTTTGTGTCATCTGCAAATATGGAGATATTACAATTAGTTCCCTCATCTAAATCATTAATATATATTGTGAATAGCTGGGGTCCCAGCACCAACCCCTGCGGTACCCCTCTAGTCACTGCCTGCCGTTTGGAAAAAGACCCATTTATTCTTATTCTTTGTTTCCTGTCTGCCAACCAGTTTTCTATCCATCTCAATACACTACCCCCAATCCAGTGCACTTTAATTTTATAAACCACACCCACTGGCTCCCCCTCATCAACTCTACTGGTTACATCCTCGAAAGATTCCAGTATATTTGCAAAGCATGATTTCCCTTTCATAAATCCATGCTGACTCTGTCTGATTCTGCCACTGTTTTCCAAGTGCTCAGCTATTAAATCTATAACGGACTCTAGAATTTTCTCCACTATTGACGTCAAGCTGACTGGTCTATAATTCCCTGTTTTCTCTTTACCTCCCTTTTTAAATAGTGGGGTTACATTAGCTACCCTCCAATCTGTAGGAACTGTTCCAGAGTCTATAGAATCTCGGAAGATGACCACCAAAGCATCCACTGTTTCTAGGGCCTTTTCCTTACGTACTCTGGGATATAGATTATCAGGCCCTGGGGATTTATTGGCCTTCAATCCCATCAATTTCCCCAACACCATTTCCCCACTAATACTGATTCCTTTCAGTTCCTCCCTCTCACTAAATGGACTTTCCACTGATGGACTTCCACTCCATCTGGATTTGGAACTCAGCAACGAATAAAATGGATAAACAATATGTACGTGAAACTTTACAAGCTCCTCTGCCTCTTCAGAGATTGGCTTCTTTACATTAGGGGAAGTTTGATGTAGGACAAAGCAGCCTGTTTGATTAGCACCCCGTCCACCACCTTCTACATCCACTTCCTCCACCACCGACGCACAGTAGCAGCAGTGTGTACCATCTACAAGATGCACTACAGGAATTCACCAAGGCTCTTTTGACAGCATCTTCCAAATCTGTGATCTACTACCTAGAAGGACAAGGGCAACAGATCCATGGAAACACCACCACCTGCAAGTTCTCCTCCAAGTCACACACCATCCTGACTTGGAAATATATCGCCGTTCCTTCATTGTTGCTGGGTCAAAATCCTGGAACTCCCTCCCTAACAGCACTGGGTGTACCTACACCACATGGACCGCTGCGATTCAAGAAAGCGGCTCACCACCACCTTCTCAAGGGCAATTAGGGATGGGCAACAAAAATGCTGGCCGACGCCCATGTCCCGTGAAAGAATAAAAAAAAGCATGGGTGTTCCCATGTATCTGTTGACCTTGTCCTTCTAGGTAGTAGATCGCAGATTTGGAAGGTGCTGTCGAAGGAGCCTTGGTGAATTCCTGCAGTGCATCTTGTAGATGGTACACACTGCTGCTACTGTGCGTCAGTGGTAGAGGGAGTGGATGTTGAAGGTGGTGGATGGGGTGCTAATCAAACAGGCTGCTTTGTCCTACATCAAAATTGAGTGGTGCATACAAACCTCACATTGCAGCTAAATCTAACCCAGACCCTACTGACTGGGAGAGTGCTGTGTAAAATCACTTCAAACACTTTCGATGCAGTTCATCTTCCACACAAACCAAATGATACGAACTTGCAGTCTAATTCAAACTATTAAGGAGGGTTGTGAAAGGCTGAAAGAGCACGTGAGTATGATAGCAATGTTTCAAAATAGGTGCCAGATGAAGTTTAATGTCACAAAATGTGAAATGACCAAAAATAGTCCATAGAGCACAAAATTTTAAAAACTTAAAACCTGTGTCTTTTATTAATGTTATGCCTTATGTGGCTTAGTGTCAGATATTGTCCGATAATGTTTCTGTGTAGAGGCCTGGGCTGTTTCTATAACATGAAAGATACTGTATATTATATATATAGGCAAGTTGTTGTTGTTGTTGCTATGAAAATCAATGCTGACACTGAGGGAGTGCAGTACTGCTGGATGTGTACTCTTTCAGATGAGATGTCAAACTGCTCAGGTGATGTAAAAGAACCCACAGCACTATCTCAAAGAGGAGCAGGGGAGTTCTCCCCAGTGTCCTGGCCAATATTTATCTCTCAACTTCGCAAAAACAGATTATCTGGACATTATCACATTGCTGTTTGTGGGAGCTTACTGTGCGCAAATTGGCTGCTGCGTTTCCTACATTACCACAGTGACCACACTTCAAGAAGTACTTGAATGGCTGCAAAGTGCTTTGATGGTCATGAAAAGCGCTATATAAATGTAAGTCTTTCTTTTATTTAAATGGAGTAAGGAAGTAGAGGGTCCACAGATTGAATAGTTATCAAAAGGTAACTGTGTAGATAAGAATATTAAAAAGGTAAACAGTAACCTTGGGTTTTTATCTATAGCCAGCGAATTCAAAAGCCAATAAATAATGTGTAAGTTATCAGGCTGGTAGGCTGCAACATAAGAGTTTTAGGCACTGTATTATAGCAAGGTTATAAAAATAATGAGAAAAGGTGCTGTGTAAATTCACTAAGATGGTACCAGGATTAAAGGTTACAATTGTGAAGCAACACTTGAGAATTTAAGGCTTTTTATCAGGAGAGCTGTGAAGGTTTAAGAGGAAACCTGGCAGAGGTTGTCAGGACGACAAAGGCTAGTTGACGAGATAAATAATATTGTTCCACTGATTGCTGAAACAGCCAGGAGAAGAGACAAAAGTAATTAAAGGGGAAGTCAGAAAAACTCTTGACACGACCTGGTTACAATGTGGAGTTCTCCACCTCAGAACATGAGAAACAGGAGCCGGAGAAGACCATTCGGCCCTTTGAGCCTGCTGCATTATTCAGTAAGGTCATGGCTGATTTCCCAACTCAGCCTCACCTTCCCGCAATATCCCCATGTTCTTTGATTCCCTTAGAATCCAAAAATCTATTGTTCTCTGCCCTGAAAATAATCAACGTCTGAGCGTCCACAGCTCTCTGGGGTTAAGAATTCCAAGGGTTCATAAAGCTTTCAGTAAAGAAATTTCTCCTGATCTCAGTCCTAAATGGCCAACTCCTTATTCTGAGACCATGCTCCTGTGGTCTAGCCAAGGGAAACATCCTCCCAGCGTCTTCCCTGTCAAGTCCCTTAAGAATTTTATATGTTTCAATAAGATCACCTCTGACCCTTCTGAACTCCAGGGAATATAGGCCGAGTCTACTCAACCTCTCCACATAGGACAATGTCCTGACCCCAAACATCTTATCTAGTGAACCTCTGTTCAACTGCCGCTAAGGCAAGTATATCCCTCCTTGGACCAAAACTCCACACAATATCCCAGACGAAGTAAGCTCCATAGATTTGTTTTAAAAGTGAGTTTGGTAGGTTTTTTTTAATTCATTCATGGTTTGTGGAAAACAATGACTATCAAACAGTGGAGTACATGCAGAAGAACGGAATAACGCAGAATTTACAGCACAGCAACAGCCAATAGGTCCATGCCAGTGTTTATGTTTTTATTATGTTCCACATGAACCTAATACACTAGTAACTTATGTGGAGAAAGGCACCAGCACAATCTTGATGGGCAGAATGGCCTGTTTCTCTTCTGTAACAACTCGTGATAGAGGGACAGCCAGGCCATTTAGGAGAAGAGTCAGGAAGTGCTTCTTTAGAGGGAGGTGGTATTGTCACTGGGCTAGTAATCTGGAGAACCAGGGTAATGCTTTGGGGACCCAGGTTTGAATCCCACCATAGCAGATGGTGGAAATTGAATTCAATAAAAGATCTGGAATTGAAAGTCCAATGACGACCATGAAACCTTTGTCAATTGTTGTAAAAAAAACGTCTGGTTCACTAATGCACTTTTTTAGGGAAGGAAATCTGCTGTCTGGCCTAGCCTACACGTGACTCCAGACCCACAGTAATGCCTGGAACCTGCACCACATGGGCTGCAGTGGTTCAAGAAGGTGGCTCATCACCACCTTCTCAAGGGCAATTAGGGATGGGCAATAAATGCTGGTGTGGCCAGTGACACCCACATTGAATGAATAAAAAAGAAGTAAAGGGTTGTAGAAGTGTGTAGTTCTTTCCCACAAACAGCAGTTGATGCTAACTCCATTAATAGCTTTAACTCAGACTGATAAATTATTGAGGGATATGGAGCCAAGGCAGGTGAATGGAGCCAGTATACAGATCAGGTATAGTATACATGGAATTGTAGTACAAGCTCGAGGGGATGCAGTTCCTATGTTACCTATGCTCCTATGGATACAGTATCCTCACCTGTGTCTAGCTTGTGAAACCATTCAATTTCCTTTTAAAAAGGGAATTACTGTAAAAAGATGTTCCGGCTTCATTCGAAATTCAAGCACCCTTTGCTAAATAAGAGAAACTGTCTCAGTTATTTCTGAATTACCATTTAATTACTTTAAATTGAAACACTTGCACTTTGCAAAACAATTTAATTAATGACAACCTGTTTTCCCCTCCTGAAATAAGCTGGGAAGTCGTGTACGCTGCATTTAATTTCATCACTCACAATCTATAGGAGGTCATGTACGTCAGCCTGGGCTCAGTCAGTACCATACTTGTCTCTGAATCACAAGGTTCTGAGTTCAAGTCCCCCTCTAGGGCTTGAGCACAAAAATGAAGGCTGACACTCCAATGCAGCATGGAGGGAGCACGCCAGCTGTGCAACAATTCACAGAATTGCTACTTTGCAGAAGGAGGCCATTCGGCCCATCGTGTCTGCACCGGCAATTCCTCAGTACAGCCCTGCCTTTTGGATGTGATGTTTAAAAGCTAATGCCTGCTTGGGCAGATGTCAAAGATCCCATGCCACTATTCTGAAGAAGAGCAGGAGAGTTATCCCCAGTGACCTGGTTAATATTTGTTCCTGAATCAACATCACAAAAAAGCAGATTATCTGGTCATTACCACATGGGAGCTTGCTGTGCGCATATTGGCTGCCATGTTTTATACATTACAACTGTGAATACACTTTAAAAGGTGCTTCATTAGCTGTAAAATGCTTTAAAACATCCAGTGGTCATGAAAAGCGCTATATAAATGCAGGTCTTTTATCTTTTTCTCATTGAAGCATACGGTAGGAAATGAAATGCACTCTAGTGATTCATTATGAAATAACAGTTGGTTGTGATCTTCACTTGTGACAAATTACAACCAAACAGCCCAGGATTTCAAAATATCATAAACTACTGTACTGTACCGAAATATTATAAACTTGATCAACACCTTATCCACCACCTTAAACATTCACTCCCTCCACCACTGACGAACAGTAGCAGCAGTGTGTACCCTCTACAAGATGCACTGCAGAAGCTCACCAAGACTTCTTCGACAGCACCTTCTAAACTCGTGACCTCTACCATCCAGAAGGACAAGGGCAGCAGATAGATGGGAATATCACCACCACCTGGAGGTTCACTCACCATCCTGACTTGGAAATATATCGCCGTTCCTTCACTGTCGCTGGGTCCAAATCCAGGAACTCTCTTCCTAACAGCACTGTGGGTGTACCTACACCACATGGACCACAGTGATTTAGGAAGGCAGCTCACCCCCACCTTCTCAAGGGCAGTCAGGGATGGGCAATAAATGCTGGCTTTTACAGCAGCACTCACATCCCGGGAAACAGTAAAACAACAGGAATGGTGAACAACAGGAATATTCTCTATAAGATATAAATTTGGGGGAGTAGGTGATTGTTGGGAGGGGGGGACATAGGAACATAATTAAGCCATTCAGCCCCTCAGTCCCACCATCATTCATTTAGACTATGGTTGACCTGTCCTTTAACCCCATTTGCTTAATTCCATAACCCTTGATCTCCTTGATTAACAAAAATCCATTGATCTCAGTCTTGATAGCTCCAATTAACCCCCAGCTTTAGAGGGGAGAGGGTTCTTTTATTTGAAAAATGCTTCCTAATTTCCCTTTGAAATGGCCTAATCCTAATTTTAAGAATGTGCCCCCTTATTCTGAAATCCCAGCATCGGAGTAAATAGCTTCTTTTAATTGAAGACTTTTGCCACTTTTGATACCTTGGTAAGATCACGGATAAAATCTTTTATACTCATGGGAATACAAGCCAAATTTAGGCAATCTGACCTCATAATTTCACTCACTCAGCCGTATGTATTACATCCCCATAGTTTAGATATCCCTGAATTAGAACTTCTGGCCTTAAAATGGTAGTGCAGGTTACACCATAGCTGATTAATATATTGTGGCCTGTGTGCTTGACTCTTGTCCATAGAAAGCTGTGTAAAGAGAAATAAAGACTTATATTTATCCAGAGTTTTTCACAACCTCAGGATGTCCCAAAGCATTTACATGGAATTACATTGAACATATGGCACAGAAACAGGCTATTCGGCCCAACCAGGTGATGCTCCACTCAAGCCTCCTCCCATCCTTGCTCATCTAACTCTCTCAGCATAACCCTATATTCACTTCTCCCTCATATGCTTAAAAAAACCCTGAAGGTATCTGTGTTATTAACCTCAACTACTGCCTGTGAGAGTGGGTACTTTACCATTCTCTGAGTAAAGAAGTTTCTTCTGAATTCTCTATTTGATTTGCTGGTGACTATCTTATATTGATGGCCCCTAGTTTAGCTCTTTGCCAAAGTGGAAACATTCTCTCTGCATCCATTCTATCAAAACATTTCAAGATCTCTGTTAGGTTTTCCCATAGCCTTCTCCTTTCAAGAGAAAAAGAGACCCAGTCTGTCCTTGTTTTCCTGATATGTATAACTTCACAGTTCTGGTATTATCCTTTAAGTCTTTTTTCATACCCTCACTAGGGCCTCTGTATCTCTATTATAATATGGCAACCAGAAATGTTCACAGTTCTCCAAGTGTGGTCTAATCAAGGTTTGATAAAAGTTTAACATAACTGCTCTACTTTCAATTCTGTTCATTTACAAATAAAACTTTTTTTGCTTGGCTTGCCATTTTTATGACCATATTAACCTGCATCCCTACTTTTGACAATTCTGTGCCCATTCTGCAATTTTATTAATGTGTTCTTGTCATGTGTTCCTTATTATTGACTATCCTCACCCTGCCTCTTCCATTTGGTGTAGTTTGCAATTTTAGAAATTGTGCTTTTGATTCCAAAGCCTATATTATTGATGTAAATTGTGAACAATGGTGGCCCAAGCACTGATCCTTTTGGGGTCCCACTTTTGGCACTGTGAATAGGTCTCCTTCAGCCCTACTCTCTGCTTTCTGTCTTGCAGTCATCTAGCTACCCATTCTGGTAATTGTCCTCTGTCTCAGAATGCCCTGGTGTTATTCAGTAATCCATTATGTGGTACCTTATCAAAGGCCTTTTTAAAATCTAAATAAATTACATCTATTACATTACCCTTGTCTACCCTCGCTATCAACCTCCTCAATGAATTCAATGGAATTAGTTAAGCAAGACTTTCCCTCTTGAAATTCATTCTGACTATTCATTATTATATTTTTGGTTTCTAGATATTTTTCTATTTTCTTTCATCTTTCCTACCAATGTTAAGCTAATTGGTCTATAGTTCTATAGATATGTTGTCTCCTTCCTTATATGTAAGTATAATGTTAGTTATCCAAAAGTCCTTTTGGTAATACACCTTTTTCTAACAAATTGTTAACTACGTGTAATAGTGCCTCTGCTGTCTTTTCTCAAATTCTTTTAAAATAAGAGGGTAAGTCAATTAAGCCTATACTGCCTGGAGATTGAAAAAAGGAGAGGTGATCTTACTGAAACATCCAAAATTCTGAAGGGGCTTGGCAGGGTATACAGAGATTTTTTTCCCCTGGCCGGGGAATCTAAAACACGGGGGCACAGTCTCAGGATAAGGGGCCGATCATTTAGGACAGAGATAAAGAGAAATTGCTTTGTTCAAAGGGTTGCGAATCTTTGGAATTTTCCACCCCAGAGGATTGTGGATGCTTCATTGTTGAATACATTTAAGGCTGGGATAGACAGATTTTTGGTCTCTCGGGGAATTAAGG